>NW_006399834.1:10680245-10684428 GCF_000299155.1 Elephantulus edwardii | reverse complement strand
TGGAGATTCATTTTGGAATTTAGATGCCCTGTTATCACTTGTGCTTAGCCTTACATGTTCATATCCTTGAAGATGTATCATGGAACTGTTGCAGCCTAGAAGACACAAATTTAACTAACAAGTCAAAAGTACATGAGTCAAAAATTAAAAAGCAACAATATTCCAAGTAGAGGCTCTAATATTAGCACAAATCAAATTACAGAGGGAAGGTAGTTCTTAAAATAATAGGCCTATTGACTAGCACTTTGTCTATTATAGTAACCACAAGATGTAGAGGCCCAACTATGTCATTTATTGTTCTTAAGTCCTGGAGCAAATTCCATCTACAACTGGGTTGTTTTACAACTTGGAAGTCCGCATGCAAGGCAGAGGTGACGTAAGGAACTGCCTATGAGGTTTTCCGTCATTTCCAACAACTAAGAAATAGTGAGAAGAGTTTGGGCCCTCAGAAGGCTTTTAGGACCAAATAGTAGGCTCTTGTGTCCAGGAGAAAACGAATATACTTAGCAGTCATGTTAATGCTTACCCACAGCTCTTCTGGGAGGATCTAAATCGTTGAAGCATCATCAGTGACTCTTGCAAAAAAAAAAAAAAGGAATGACTTCTGTGACAGTAATGGGTCTATTTCAAGAAAAAATATCTTAGAACAATTTCAGTGGGTTCAGACCTACCATGGGCCTATTGTTAAAACAATCTAAGGCACCTTATAATATTCTCAATCCTTCATGAAACTTTTGAGCTGTTTTTGCTGTATCTATCTACTAGATAATGATAGTTATCCTGTATCTTGTGTATAGTTTGTCACTTTTAGTATAATGTAACAACTCTGTCCTTTTGGCCTTCAGCAGCTCTTCTAATACCTCCTTAAAGTAATGCTGTTGACATATGTAGATCTTGGATGTTGTTAGAAGATACAGAAAATCTAGTCAATTAATCATTTGTTCCTTTATAAATATATGTTCTAATTGGTAATTATATATTATATGTGTTCTTTCTTGAAAGATTTTACAACTGCAACCTGTGTGGATACACTGCAAGAAGAAGAAGGAGATAAAGGAGATGATGCCTCAGTTCTGACCACAAGAAATGAAAAATCTCATTCTTTTACCAATCCACGGTGGGCTACTAGAGTCTTTGCTGCAGAATGTGTCTGTAGGATAATTAACCAGTGTGAGAATGCAGACAGTGCACATTTTGACATTGCTTTAGCGCAAGAAATGAAAACAAAAGATTCTAGAAGTAAGTGACACATTAAGGCAAGATGACATGGGATATTTAAAAATGCTCTTTATACTTTTAATACAACTTTAAAAATTAAAATGTAAAGCTTATGTTTATTCTTCCAAATTAGTTTTGAAATGTGTTTGAAATATATAGAGAAGCCATAAGGGTAGTACGTTTTATATTTGTTGTGTACCATCAAGTCAGAACCAAGCCATAGCTGACCCTCTGGCAAGTTTTCTTGCACCAGACGAAGATTGCCCACCCCCTTCTCCTGCAGAGCAGCTTGTGGATTTCAACTGCTGCCTCAAGGATTGCAGCGCAGCTTCTTGCCACTAGGCCACCAGAGCTCCCTTTTTTTTTTTTTTAAGTTGGGGTTTTTTTTCCCCTCTTTTTTATATGTTATTGTTGTTATGTGTTGTTGAGTCATCTGTGACTTATATTAACTCTATCCTGAGCCTGTCTCACTGACTCTAACAGACCTAATTCCATTGCACTTGTGTCATGTCAGTCCATCTCATGTAGAGTCTTTCTCTTCTATACTGTCCCTCCACTCTTCTAAGCATTGTGTCCATCTCCAAGAACTGGTTCCTCCTGGATAATTTTTTAAATGATAAAGCATCTTAAATCAACATTTACTTTTTTTAATAGACAGGTGTGATGAATTAAGTTTCTAAAGATAATCCTGTTTCAAATCAGCGTGTATGTTAGCTAATTCCCAAAATTTCTTTCTTAATTCTTATCATAATTAAAATGTCATTCAATCATTCATATACAATTTATTAGTGTAATTAAGTGCTTTAACTACTTATAGTGTCTGATCAAAATAATTTCTTTCCTTTCCCTTTACCCAATTTACCTATTAATTAATTTTACTCCTCCTTCTCTTTACTTGTAACTATGTCTAAAATGATTCTAACTATGTATAAATATTTCCTTAGCTTTTTATAATAAAGGTCTTACACTGTAATAACTCTTTTGTCATTGGCCTACTCCACTTACCATATGTCCTCTAGATGGACCCATTTTAAGCAGCATTTCATAAATATTTTTGGTGTTGTGTAGGACTCCATTGTGTGAATAAAATTGCTTTCTTTAGCCATTCATTCATTGAGTGACATTGAATTGTTTCTATCTCCTTGGTGTTATAGATAATACTGCAAAGAACATGAGTGTGCATATATCTATTTGTACAGTTGCTTTTATTTCTTTGCAGCATCAAATAGTATTCCCATTCCTAACTTTCAAAGGAAGTACCAAACTGCTTTCCATAGTGATTGCACCATTTTACACTCTCACCAGCAGTACATATCAGTCCCAAACTCTCCACATTTTCTCCAGCATTTGTTTGGCATCTTATTGACTTTGTTTTTGTTGCTGGGGTGAGGTGATACTACATTTTTGTTTTGATTTACATCTCTCTAATAGCTAATATCATCCTTGCACAGGAGCCATGCTAATCTTCTCTGTATCCTGTGTGATTCCTGCTTTATCAAAAGTGTTGCCAAAATGAGAATAGACCATCATTTGCACAGGTGAAAGTTCAAATTAAGGCTGAAGAAAATTAAAGCAAATCCACAAGACCCAAAATATGACCTTGAGTCTATTGCACTTGAATTTGAAAATCATCTTAAGACTAGCTTTGTGTCATTAAGCACCAGTGATCCAGGTGAGGGATAGCATCCAGAATATCATCCATGAACAGAGCAAAAGGTCATTGTGAAGAAGAGAAAGAGAAACTAATATGTATGTCAAAAGAGACTAAAAAATTACACCAGGGCATCAAGAAGCCAAAACAAAGGGATGAGATGCTGAATTAAAAGAGCTGAAAAGATTTTAAAAGGCAGCTTGAGAAGACTAAGCAAAATACTGTAATGGACTATTCAGGGAGCTGGAATTGGAGAATAAAAACAGAAGAACTAAGCATTTCTCAAACTGAAAGAACTGAAAACAAATTCAAACCCTGAGTTGAAATAGTGAGGGATGCTAAATGGAAAATCTTGAATGGTCCAGGAAGTACTAAAAGAAGATGAAGGAAATACACAGTCATTGTACCAAAAAGAATTGGCTGACACTAAAATATTTCAGGAAGTACCATATGACCCCTAAATACAGACTTTCTCAGTGTAGTACGTCTCCTTATTTCCTGACTGCTGGTACCAAGAGTATTAATTGTGGATCCAAATATGATGAAGTTGTTGAAAGTTTCAGTCTCTTCTCTATCCATCATGTTATTGCCTATTGGTAGAGTGGTAAGAATCTTTCCTTTCTTGACGGTGAGATGTAATCCATACTGAAGGCTGCATTTCTTGATCTTCTGAAACAAACACTTAAAGTCCTCTTCACTTTCAGCAAGTCTCACATTGGACTCTAGTGTGTCAGGAAGTGTGAAGATGACACAAGATACACAGGATTGAGATCTGTTATTCATAGGATCACTATGAGTCATACTCATATGAGTCAACACAATGGCAACCATATATATGATCAAGAGCCAGTGTAATAAAGGAAGAAGTTGAAACTGCACTGAAGGCATTGGTAAAAATTACGGCTCCAGGAATCAAGAAGATTACAATTGACATGTTTCAGATAATGTAAGATAAAGCCATGGACATGTTCACCAGGTGTTCCAGGAAATTTGGAAGCTACCTGGCCAGATAACTGGAAGAGATCCATATTTGTTCCCATTCCTAAGAAAGGTTGTCCAACAGAAAGTGAAAAGTATTGAACAATATCATTAATGTTATATGCAAGCAAAATACTACTGAAGAGCATCCAAAAACAGCTAAAACATTACATTGATAGAGGACTGCCTAGCCTGAATTGGCTAGGTTTATAAGAGGACATGGAGGGATATCATTGCTGATACCAGATGAATCCTGGCTGAAAGCAGAGAATACAAGAAGAAAGGCTATTTGTGCTTCATTGACTGTGCAAAAACATTTGACTTTCTTAAGCATAA
>NW_006399834.1:10678190-10679272 GCF_000299155.1 Elephantulus edwardii | reverse complement strand
TTTTGTTGTTGTGTTCCATCAAGTCGCCTGTGACTCATATCGACCCTATGTACAAAATCTCTGAAACCTTTTCTATCCTGAGCAAACCTGATTCTCTCTGACACATCTACTCCCTTTACCCCAGTCTATCCATCTCATAGAGGGTCTTCCCCTCTAGTGTTGTTCCTCCACCCTGCCCCCAGGCATGACATCCCTCTCCAAGAACTAGTACCTCCTTCCAAAATGCCCAAAATATGTTCAAAGCTTTAGAATCTTTGGCCTCCAAGGAGCAGCCTGGTTTCATCTTCTCTAGAAAGAACCTGTTTGTTCTCCTAGCAATCCATGGTATATTCAGCACTCTTCTCTAGCATTTTGGCTTTTCAAAAAAATTTTATTGGTTTGAATACAATAATTTGTTTACATTGTGTTTCATTCATGTACATTGGGTTTTTTCACCCCTCCCTCCACCTACCAAACTCTGGGGCCCTGTGATTCCCAGCCCCCTTCTCCTTGCCGTTATAAATAATGCTGCAGTGAACTTGAGTGGCCATACATTTGGTCATATGGCAGCTCTTATTTTTTTAGGCTGTGTATCTTGTAGAGGAATTCCTGGACCAATTGATATTTTTTCATTCCAGCTTTCTAAAGAAGCACTAAACTGCTTTCCATAGTGGTTGCACTATTTTGCATTTCTGCTAGCAATGTATGAGAGTTCTAGTCTTTTCCACATCTTCACAAGAGTTTGCTGTTTACCATATTACTGAACTTGGCTTTTTTGCTGGAAAAATTTGTAATATTCTTTTAAAGGTGAAGATTCCTCACAATGTTAGTTTAAAATAGTAGTATATCATGGCAGATGTCACATGGATCCTGCCTAAAATCAGAGAATACCAGAAGAATGTTTATATTTGTGTTTTATTGACTATGCAAAAGCATTTGACAGTGTGGATCATAACAAATTATAGATGATATTGAGACGAATGGGAATCCCTCAACACTTCATTGTGATTATGAGAAATTTTTACCTAGATCAAGACACTATTGTCCAAACAGAGCAAGTAAACCCTACATGGTTTAAAATCAGGAAAAATGTGTATCAGGGA
>NW_006399834.1:10661420-10670155 GCF_000299155.1 Elephantulus edwardii | reverse complement strand
GACTCGACGGCACATAACAACAACAACAAGCATAACAAATTATGGCTAATATTGAGAAGAAGGGAATCCCAAAATACTTCATTGTGCTCATACTAGGAAACTTATACCCACATCAAGAGGCAATTGTCTCAACATAACAGGGCAAACAGTACATGGTTTAAAATCAGAAAGATATGTGTCAGGGTTCTGATCTATCTCCATACCTATTCAATCTGTATACTGAGCAAGTCATTCAAGAAGCTAGACTTTATGAAGAGAAATGTGACATCAGGATAGGAGGAAGACTCATCAGCAACCTGTGTTATGCAGATAGCACAATCTTGCTTGCTGAAAGTGAGGAGGACTTGAAGTGCATATTGCAGAAGATCAAAGATGACAGCCTTCAGTATGGATTACATCTCAACATGAAGAAAACAAAAAAATTCTTACCACTAGACATCAAGCAACATCATGATAATGGAGGAAAGTTTGAGACTGCCAACTTCATTTTACTTGGATCCATAAACCAACACAGTTTGTACCAGCAATCAGGATATCTAGAGACATTATGCATAGGAACCTCTCTGAATTACTGAGGAGCAGTGATGTCAGTTTGGAGACTAAGGTACACATGATTCCGGTATTGGTCTTTTCAGACACTACCTATATATCTGAGAGCTGTCTAAGAATTGAATTGATGCCTTTGAGTTGTTTTGGAGAAGAGTAATGAATGTGAACTGTCAAAAGAACGAACTGATATATTTTGGAGAAAGTACAACTAAAGTGCTCCTTGGAGGCAAAAATGATACTAATGCTTTGTCTCACATACTTCAGGCATGTTCTTAGGAGGGGCTAATCCTTGGAGAGAAACATCATACTTAGTAAGATGGAGGATACGTGAAAAGAGGAAGGCCTTCCAAACAGATGGATTGATGGTGTGCCTGCTGCAGTAGGCTTGAGCAAGGATGGCACTTTAGCCCTTTGTTCATAGGGCTTCTATGAGTCTTTCTTTACTTAGTACCACTTAACAAGAATAGCTAATGATCATGATCATTTCTTCATTTGTTTGTTGATATCTGAATGTCTTCTTTGGTAAAATGTCTTTGCACGCCCTCTGCCCATTATTTTGTACCTTTGGTTTGTCTTTTTCTTGTTGAGTTGAGGCTTTTTTTCTTTTCTTTAATGGGCATTATACTTTCTTTTTCTTTGTATTATTTTTTTATTGTATACAGTAATTTGTATACATTGTTTCATGTGCTTTGTGGGGGTTTTTTAAATTTTTTTTGCATATTCTGTTTTAAACAGTTTTTCATACAATGATTCATACACATTGTATATTCCATAATTAATTACTTTTGATCTATGCCTTTTATTACACCAGCTTTTTAAGTCCCCAATGAATCTTTCCTATTCCTTCATGACTACACTACCACACTCTCCCCAACCACAATCTTCCAACCATCCTCTGCAGTCCTAGTTATTTCCAGCCACTCCCTTTAACACCACTTTCTGTCCTTCCCCTTCCCTTTTTGGACATTTAAACACATCTTAATAGTAATTCTGTTTTTACAATAATGGTCTTATGCAGTATTTGTCCTTATAAGACTGAGATAGTTCGTTGAACATAATGCTCTCTAGACTCTCCCGTGTTATATAATTTTTAAAAAATAATTGTTCCTTAGGGCTGTATGTTATTGAATGTACCATAGTTTCTCTTCTATATAAAGTTAGTGTTTCCTTAAAGAATGATGATGATCTCTGGATCAGTATTCTATCTGTAGATTGTTTTTGGTAGTTTGTCATTTTCATGATGTTAAATCTTCCAATCATGAACATCATTTGTTTTTCCATTTTTATTGGCCTCTTTAGGTTTCTTTTAGTAGTGTTTTGTGGTTATCTTTGTATACATCTTTTTTTTTATCTCTGCTTAGATTTATTTCTAAGAATTGCTTCATGGATGATGTCCTTCCCAATTCATGTGGTCTTCTGTCATTAGTGTTCACTTCATTGCATCAGATTTCTCTTTAGACAGGTTTTTAATTCAGTTGGGATAAACTCAAGGTCATATTTTTGCTTTTATGGACTTGATTTCCTTTTCTTCAGCTTCAACTTGAACTTGCATATGAGTAATTGATGGTCTGTTCCACAGTCGGCTCCTAGCCTTGTTTTGACTGTGATATTAAGCTTTTCCATCATCTCTTTCCACAGATGTAGTCAGTCTGGTTCCTGTGTATTCCAGCAGGTGAAATGAATGTATATAGTAAGTGTTTATGGATTTTTCTTAAAAAAGATTATTTGCAATGAAAAATAAAATCATGAGTTGTATAAAATTCCAACCTCATTTCTGTCATCAAGACCATATTTCCAACTACCATCCCCTTTTGTTTCCAACTTTTTCATTTCGTTCACTAGTTATTATTATTAATATGTCTTGATTGCATGTTTAATTAATTTCAGACTACAGAAGTCTGTAGAAATCTTCAGCTTCTTCATCTTTGGTTTTTGTGGTTGGTGCATATATTTGGACAGTTACATTAACAGTTCTTCCTTGTTTGTGTATGGATATTATCCTGTCACTAACAGCATTGCACTTCAGTATAGATCTTGAAATACTCTTTTTAATGATGAGCATGACACATTTCCTCTTCAGATTGTCCTGGTTAGCATAGTGGGTCATGTGATTGCATTTCTGATCATTTTCTTTCTGATTCTTTGGTATATACGTTTTATTATCACAAATATAGTTCAACTTCCTCTTTGCCAATATAGATACCTTTTGTTGTCTTACTGCTCTTGGCTACACCTTCCAACACAGTATTGAACAGGAATGGTGATAAAGGGCATTCTTGTCAACTTCTCCTTCACAAGGGGAATGCCTTCAGTCTCTGTCCATTGAAAGCAGTATTAGCCATTGGTTTGTTTATATGCTTTTGGTTTTTTGAGAAATTTCCCTGTTTTGCATATTCCCATTTTGTTGAGTATTTTTGTCAGGAGATGGTGATAAATTTTGTCAAATGCCTTTTCTGTATCATTGATATGATCATGTGGATCCCTGTTTTTTAATTAAAATGTAGCATTTTTTGCCTGGGTTGGGTTTTTTCCATGGATATTACTAAAACATATTTGCAGTTTCTTAATGCAAATCAAACCTAATTTAAGATCATTTTACAGTCTTATATTAAGCTTTATTATTTTCACTGAAATAAATGTTGTGTTTATAGTTTGATGTCTAATTTTTTTTATTAAGCACATATATTGAAGAATGTGTCTAAATTCCTTAGAAATATTCTTTACAGGACAAAGGAATTGTAAAGCAAAACAAGCTGTTTCCAGTATGAGAGTATAAATTATTTATCTTTGTTTTAGTTATTTTCAAGCAAGCATTTCTTGAGTCTCACTCATGATGCACACTGTGCTAGATACTGTGATAGGTAAAGCATTACTATATCATAGGTAGTTACCGATTACTGTTAAACTATTAAACATAGTCACAGGGTGAGTTCATTTCTTCAGTGTGAAATAGAAGTCTATTCTTTTTTTTTATTATTGTTTTTTTTTATTTGTTTAGAAGTCTATTCTTACAGTTAGTCTCAAATACATTCCAGACATAGATTAGTAATACCCCTAAATATTTTATTATAGGATCACAGCTAAATGTGCTTTGCCTTAAGTGAATGGATGCACTTCCATGTAAAGGTGTATCTGAAGTCATACATGAGTTTGTGTGTACTGAATCTGTAATAAATCACATAGATTACACAGATATAAAAGCATATTGGCACAACTGGAGTGATAAGGAGGCTTTGAACCACAGTATCAGGGAACAGTTGTAGTCACTTGGCCTAAGTTAGTTCACAAAGACAGTATTATATTTTCTGGTTTGGTCAATAGCATTTGGAATCTTAAAAACTTATAGGTGGCCACCTAAAATTATTTGTCTCTGTTTGGAATAAGATTGAAGAAAATCAAAGGCTCCATGAAGAGACAAGTCCACAAGACTAGTAGTCTACACTAACCACCGCCTGCTCCAAACTGAGACCAGAACTAGATAGTCCCAGTACTGCTATCGGTTATTTTGATCAGGGACACAAGAGAATATCTAGAATCAAATGAGAGAAAACTATAAAAGAAAACTCAAATTTCTAAAAATGGCCAAACCCACTGATTAACAAAAGACAGGCAACTGTCTGAAACTATAGCCCTCAAATACTTTATACAGTATACCTTATTCTTAGAACTCAGGCTGTTTCTCAACAGAGAGTTACTAGAATGAACTTGTTTCAAGACATAAAAAATAAAAGTACCATCTAATAATATCAGGAAGTTTGAACAAAATTTGCATTGAGAATACTATTAGCATGCTTTCAAAAGATTCTGAGTTTTTAAAAGAATTATAAATAATGGAGTATTGTTTTCTTTTGTGTGAATATTTGGAGTGGTATAGTACATTAAAGGACTGATATTCAGTAAGTTCAACTGCAAAGTCTGTGTATTTAAGAAACAGTAAATCGGGGAGGGTAGAGAGGAAAATGTGCAACAATGAATGAATGGAAATCCAAGTTCTTTATAAACTCTCACTAAAATCTCAATTAAGAAAAGAATACCAGCTTAAAAACAAAGAAACAGTAAATCAAAAGTATTTAAAGTTCATGTTATTAAAAGTGAAAAAGTTGTCAACATCCGTTCTAGTTTATTCTTTTTCTTGATAAGTCCTTTTTAATCTTGTAGATGACTTTTTGGTGCTACATCTTGCCGACTTAATTCGCATGGCTTTTATGGCTGCCACAGATCACAGTGACCAGCTCCGTCTTTCTGGCCTTGAAACACTGTTAGTTGTTATTCGACGATTTGCAACTATTCCAGAACCAGAATTTCCAGGTCATGTGATTCTAGAACAGTATCAAGCCAATGTAAGCACTTTCTGTTAGAGAATTCTATTATTAGATACCTGAATAAAGCATCTGTGAAACTAATTGGCATATCTCCTCTTAATTTATAAACAAGCATGCATATATCTCTGCTAACATAACACAAGTAGAATAAGAATATGCAATATTCTGTACAAAAATGTATGTGTTTAAAGATGAAATATGGCCGCTAAAGTTTTCAAAACTTGAAAGCAAAGTGATACATAAAATATAGCTTTTATAGCTTTAATGCTTAATTTCCATAATTAAAACCTTTTTTTGGTAATTTAAGAGAATAAACAACTTTAGTAATAAAGTCTTTTACAGATATCTGAATAAGTAAATACAATAAATTGTTAAATAGCACTATTAGCGGGTATGCATATTTAGTTAGCTCCACATAAAT
This sequence comes from Elephantulus edwardii, assembly GCF_000299155.1. Lineage (NCBI taxonomy): Eukaryota > Metazoa > Chordata > Mammalia > Macroscelidea > Macroscelididae > Elephantulus > Elephantulus edwardii. Next base: position 10,664,863 of record NW_006399834.1, on the reverse strand, counting down.
ATCCCAAGAATATGATATTTTGTGTATGCTACTTAATTTTGTGGGGACTCGGGTTTTTGTTATTGATTCAATAATCTTTTTAACTGTGTTTTGACTGGTACATTGAATAATGTCGAAAAAGCAAGAATGATAACAAAATCATCACCTGCCTCATAATCTAGGAGCATCTATTCAAAGATACTTCTCATTATAATTCAGCAGAATTTCTGGTTGCTCACAGTTGAGAAATCACATTCCCAATTGGTTAGCCATCAGTCACTTCCTAGAAGGTATGGCCAAAGTATGCTTAGGGAGAGAGCCAACGCCACAGAGAACTGTCATATGAGAATAAATGTTATAACTGAACTAAGCTAATGAAAGCTCTCTTAAATTTTTTAGATCTCCTACAGTGACCTGTGATAGAAACACAGTTCAGCTCATTTAACCAAATAGGACAGTTCTTGTCCAAATCTCTTGTTAATGGTTTCTTTTTAAATTCATTCTCATGCTTGTTCTTTCCAAGTACTATAAAGGTGGCTCCTTGATCATTCAGTATCTTATAAATGATAGTGTTTCTTTCCCCAATACTTCCAGAAAAAGTTCTGAGGGGAACTTTCACTAGTATTACAGGAGCCAGGCAGTTATACTAGCCATATAGCATCAAAGTTGGAATGCTGTTATCTAAAGGGGACAGGTAGACTGGAAAGGCTAAAACTATGCCTAGTACAAACAGCTTATTTTAAAATAACATTTAAAAGGAAAGAATGTGTGCTGTCTTATTTATTGTTGCTTGATATGTCCTGTGTGATTTATTTCGCCAGGTGGGAGCAGCTCTTAGACCAGCCTTCACTTCAGACACACCACCTGATGTCATTGCCAAAGCATGTCAGGTAAATTGACAAAAAGGTCCATTCTTCTAAGAAATAAAATAATCTTCTCTGAGGAAACAATTCTCCAGTTAGTGTTTATAGTTATTAATAACTATAAAATTAATCCCAACTCATAGCAAATCTCGTCAGCAGATTGATAGCCCATAAGGCTTCCTAGGCTCACTGTGGGAGAAGTAGAAAGCAGGCTGCTTCTGTGAGTCTTCTGTAAAGATTTACAGTCTTAGAAACCCTATGAAACATATACATAAACCCTATACTCTCTTCTATAGGGTCTCTAGAAGTTGGAATTGACTTGATGGCAACAGATTTTGGTTTTTTGGTAGTCGTCATTAGAATGGATCCCTAGAGTCTTTTCCCTTGTGAAATAGCTTATTGTACCACTGAGCTGTCAGTGCCACTGAGCTCCTTTATTTTTATTATAACTGTTAAACATTGATCTCAGCATCACCTTTTTGTTTTCTTTCCAGATTTAGAGAACTTTCTCTTTCTTCCTTAGAATCACATAACAATCTAGCATATGGATTTAATCAATTCTCTGCCTCAAATGACGGCAAATGTGTTTCTAAGCAGTCATCACTTTAAAAGTGTGCGGCGACGTGTTAATATGCATATGGGTTGTTCTGTCTTTTGATACTATAAAAAGTTCTAGAATGAATGACATACATCAGTCACTTTACTGATGAAAGCTCCCATAGGTACTATATATAGTACCCAAAATTGAATTGCTGTATATGAGTTTAAATTTCCATCACCAATACATGTCTGCCTGTTTTCCCCTTAATTTTGGAATATGCCTTCAGGGCAGCTTCAACTTCTTCCTTCATTACCATTGGCTCTTGATCCTAAAGTACTTCTTGAAATATTTTAGTGTTAGCCAATTTTTTATGGTATAGTAACTCTGTATATTCCCTCCATCACCTTTTTGTCCCCCCTTCACAATCATTCCCATAGATTGTCTTAAAAAATTAATCACCATTGATCTACATGCCCACTATTACTACATCATTTAAGATCAGTGACTAGATTTCTATGATATGTGTGACCTCTGCAGAACTCACATGGGGGATATTTATACTTTTTGAGATTTAACCTTTGATTTTTTTCTAAAAACCAGGTGTGCAGTGCCTGGATAGTAAGTGGAGTTGTAAGTGACCTTAATGATCTCCGAAGAGTTCATCATTTGCTTGTTTCTTCACTGACAAAAATACAAGCTGGAAAAGAAGCTCTAAGTAATTTATATAATGAAAGTGCCTCTACGATGGAGATCTTAGCTGTGCTAAAAGCCTGGGCAGAGGTTAGTACTTCTGTATTTAAACTTGAATTTTGAAGGTTGTTAAATAAACATCTTAAACTACAAGACTCCATTACCTATTTAGAACACATATCAATGCTTGTTTAACAAGACTTTGTTAAGTTACCTTATTAAAGTTAACGTTGTTGTTGTTGTTATGTGCCATTGAGTAGCCTGCAACCCATAGTGACCCTATGTACAGCAGCACTGAACCCTGCACTGTCCTGAGCCAGTCTCATTAAGTCTGGTAAACCAACCCCCCATTACCCCAGTTACTGTATCAATCCATTTCATCCAAGGTCTTTCTCCTGCACTGTCTATCCATCGTTCCATAAGACTTCTGAAATGAGACTTGCTTATATATAAATTGATATGTTGACCAAAACCCAATATCCATACCCATTCTCATCGAGCTGGTTCTGACTCCTAGTTACCCTTTAGGACATAGTAGCACTGCTACACTGTTTTCAAGACTGTGAGTTCAAACCGCGGGCCTTTCCATTAGCAGCTGAATATGTATCCTGCTGCACTAGCAGAGCTACCTCTTTAAAGCAGCAGCAGTAACTAAGTTCTAGAGTGCTCCATTGTTATCTGCTGCTTTAAGCAGGAACAATCATGAGCCAGAGAAACTTCATAGTTGCCAATAAAACCCAACTCATTAAAATCTGAATTTTTGGAAATGTTAATCTACTTATGTGTTCTGTAATTTGTTTAGAGAGTATTTTAACTCAACCCTTCCAACCCCGCCTTTCTCAGAATGACTTTCGATTAGTAAATATGATTTTACATACAAGTCATTTTTAATCAATAAGGAAATATTAAAGGAAAATACTTCCAAATATACTAATAAATGCATTGGGTGGGTTAAGGGGAAGACTAAAGGAAATAAAATGTTAATACTGATTGCGTTTAGATATGTTGTTGTTGTTGATTGCCATAGAGTCAAGCACAACTCATAGTGACCCTAGGAACAAAATATCTAAAGCCTTTCTGTAACTATCGACATTTAGCAAAGTTCATAGTTTCCAAAGATATGTTGTTTATGAAGTGGATGTATGTGTTTCCATATCAGAAAGGAAGCTGTATCATTTTTTCACTGAATTATGGCAATGCTTAAGCATACACTAAAGTAGATAGAATCCAATGTCAGAAGTTACCAGTTTTTGCCAGTCTTAATTTTTAAATAGTAATAATTATTATTAATACCCTCTATATTTTAGAACCTTTTTAGATTTGTGTGTGTGTGTGTGCGCGCGCGCGTGTACCGTCAAATCAGATCTGAC
>NW_006399834.1:10634668-10656290 GCF_000299155.1 Elephantulus edwardii | reverse complement strand
TGCTTGGGAGGGTGGAGGGACAGCGCAGGAGAGGAAGGCCCTCTATGAGGTGGATTGATTCAGTGACTGGGATAATTGGGATGGGAGTGTCAGAGATGGTGCGATTGGCACAGGACAGAGCGGAGTTTAGGGCTGTTGTACATAGGGTCACTATGAGTCGTAGGCGACTCAACGGCACATAACAACAACAACAACAACAATGGATATTATCCTTATTATCCTGTCACAATGTTGTACTTCAAGATAGATCTAGAAATACTTTCTAACTGTGAAAGCAACCCCAATTTTTTTTATTTTTAGATTTATAGAAAAAGTTTTAAAAGGTACAGTTATTATTGTTTTGTGGCATTGAGTCAATTTTGACTCATAAATGAGTCTGTAGGACAGAGTGGAACTGCCTCATTGGGTTTCCTACATTGTAATCTCTATAGGAGCAAATCATCAGTTTACTGCAGAGCCACTGGGTTGAATGAAACTGCTTTCCTTTTGGTTAGCAGGTGAGTTCTTAGCTGTTTAAGTACCTCTTACCAAGTACAGAGTTCCATACATTCCCTTTCCCCGAATATACCAGTTATACCCACTAACTTGGATTAGTATAGTGCATTATTGTAATTGATGGATATCTGTAGTTTATATTGAAGTTCAGCTTCTGTGGGTTTTGACAAACACATAAGATCATGTTTCTACCGTTGCAGTATCATACAGAATTATTTAACTGTCCTAAAAATGTCTTATGTACTTTAAAGACATACACAAACACACTCTCGTAGTATAGTATTAAAATTAGATGTTAGGGAATTCTGGTGACCTAGTGGCAAGAAGCTGCGCTACAATCCCGAAGGCACACTGTTCGAGTCCACCAGATGCTCCACTGGAGAAGGGCAATCTCCTCCTGTACCAGTCAGATCCAATTTAAGGTACATACACAAAAGATAATAAAAATAATAAAAGACAGCATGTCTATAAAAAACCAACTAGCTGTTGTTTTTTTTGTGTACTGTCAAGTTGGAACCAACCCCTGTTTGACCCTCCAGTAGGTTTTCAATGGCAGTAAATCACACAGAGGGATATTGTCCAAAGAATCTCTTTGTTATGTCATTATTTTGAACTAACAAACCTTGGTTAGGAAATAGTTCTTCCTGTATTTGATAAGCTGAATCTAATGTTCTTCAAAGATATGTTCTTACTGAGCAAACAGATATTCTGTAATAGGTGAAATCTATTTTACAATTAACTCTTTATTCATAGTGTTCATTATAATAGCTTAAATCTCCTGTTTGCTCTTTATTAGGTCCATTACTTACTACTACCTTCACCAAAGGTAAAATAATGACTGATGAACTCATTCTGTATAATAATTTCATATCTGAAATCTTGAAATTGAGAATTTTTTCTTTTTAGAGATGTTAATGCATATGTTATAAAATACCTATAGTAAATCAGAATCAAAACCGTGGAATCTATATTCACACATTAATAAATGTTGTTGTTGTTGTTGTTATGTGCCATGTAACAAAATATTTTAACAGGTACATTTATCTAGAATAGAGAATATAAGTAGCCTGTATACATACACGTATGCATGCATATACATATACATATATAAACATGTAGATATCCTTTATCTGAATTAGACTACAGTTAGCCTCACAGATTAGTTTGCCTCAACCTTATATCCTACAGACCTTTTTTAGAGTCGTAAAGGGATAATGCATGTTATTTAAATAAATTTTTTAGAGTCTGTTAATTTTAAATAGTTATCCACTATATTGACTAACATTTTATAGTCCATGTTAAATTTATTTATGTTATCTATTTGTAATGATTTATACCAACTCTGAATACAAATATTTTCAGTATTTTAGGATATTTCAGAGATGTCTGTCTGAACTATATATTAAGATGGATTATAAGGCCATAGCAAACCTTGGTGAGAAAGAGTGCCATGATAAATTATTTCTGTCATACAGTGACAGTTTATTTGCTAGGTATTTGCTATCCCTGATGTTTCTTACTGAAGAAAATACTATTGGCTCTCTACCTCAGTTTTATATAAATGGTTATACATGTATGCTTGCATGATGGCACGGTGCATTTTAGATCCAGTATGAACCAAGGTTAGTCTGCCTTTCAAAATAAAAATATTATTGGACCTTTTCTATGGAAGCAAGATTTTTCTATTTAAAAATTAATCTTTAACAGGTCTACATAATTGCTGTGGAAAGACAAAAAAAGTTCAAACAGCATTTGAAGACCACCACCTGTTTAGAGGAGAGTAGCAGAAATGGGTCATGTTCATCAGATGGACTTCTTGATTTAATCCACACAGATCTTGGCACACTAAGTAGACTCTGGCTTGCTGCACTTCAAGATTTTGCTCTCTTAACTTTGCCTTCAGAATTTGCTTCTCTACTTCCTGTTGAAGGTAAGAATGTAAAATATTTATGTAGAGAATGTTTGTCAGTAACTTATATTTTAATAAAACCTTCTTTAAGGGGCCAGTCCTTGGATATAGACTTTATATTTAGAAAGAGAGGAAGATCCTTAACAAGATTAAGTGATTGAAGTAATGACCTTAAGCATACACAGTGATTGCAACAGTGACCTTAAGCATATTTGAAACTGTGAGAATGGTGCAAGATAGGACAAGGTTTCAGTCTGTTTTTCATAGAGTCACTTTAAGTTGTAGTCAACTCTAGGGCACTTAACAACAGCAACAACCCTATCCAGATGTAGCTATTGAATGCTAAATGTTGCTAATTCTGATTAGAATGTTCTCTTTTTTATTTGTTTGTTTTTCAGGTTTTTTTATTTTATTAATTTTAATGAACATTTACAGAGATTTTGGATTTCCATTCATTCATTGTTGCACTATTTTCTCTACCTACCCCCCATTTCGTTCCTCTCCTTTTTTTTCCCTTGAAAGTCTTGTTTTAATTGTCCCATTGCCACAGTGCTTGTCAAAACCAGTTCTGATTAATCTCCTTTGTCAATGTGTCCTTTGCCATTCCCTATCATTCCTTTCTGAGAGAGATTTCACTGATTCATAAGGAAAAGGGGACAGCGTATTCTCTTTATCTACTTCCTGCTGTAGGTTTCAGGGTGAAGATCTTCTCTCACTACTCTAAAGGGTCTCTTTGGCAATAGGAAACACGTAGACTATTGTGGAGATTAATTTTGGAATTTAGATGCACTGTTATCAATTGTACTTAGCCATACATATTTATATCCTTAAAGATGCATCATGGAACTGTTGCAGCCTAGAAGACACAAATTTAACTGACAAGTTAAAAGTACATGAGTCAAAAATTAAAGAATGTTCTCTTAAGTATAAAATGCTCACCATATAGTAAAGGCTTAATATGGGGAAAAAGGGTTACAAAATATTTCAATATTTTTATATTGGTTACATAACTAAGTTTAATGATATGTTAGAATATATTTCACTGGCTTTTTGCCTTTTTTAGCAAGTAATGTTCATCTAGTATATTTCCCCAGAATCATTTTGATGCATACGGCAAGCATGGTAAACTTTACATATCTCAGAAGCATAATGTTATATTAAAAAAAAAAAGCAAGTTCCCAAAGAATGCATACAATATACCTTTTAACTAAACTTTTAATTGTATAAAATCATGTATTTATGATTGCATACAGGGAACTCTGGTGGCACAGCCCATAGTGAGTTGTACTACTAACCCAAAGGTCACACCTCTGACTGGTCATTGTACCAGCAGTTCTTCAGGAGAAAAATGGATAATCTTCACCTGTATGATTTGCAGCCTGGAAGACCCAGTGGCAGGTCAGCTGCCAATTGGTTTGATTTCTCCAGCAAAAATTTTACTGCAAAACTGAAAAGAAAAAAAAAATGAAAGTTAAAAATGATTCACACTAACTTGAGGAAAATTTAGTAAAGAGGGCCAAGATTTATGGATATATAAAAACTGTATTTTTAAGAAATAAAGTAAAACATTTTTTAAAAAACTAAAATTATAAGGCAGCTCTGGTGGCCTAGTGGCAAGAAGCTACACTGCAATCCCAGTAGTACACATTAGAATCCATCAGATACTCTGCTGGAAAAGGCACAGCAATCTCCTCCTGTACCTTTCAGATATGATTTGACAGTACACACACACACACACACACACACACACACAAAATTTTTTAAAAAATTAAAAATAAAAAAGACAAAATTATATTGTCAGTCTTTATGAGTAATTACCATTGTTTTATAGACACATATTTTATCTTAAAATGTTTTATGATTAAATTTAAAAATTAGCTTACAGGTTCCTAATAAAACTAAAAGTATGTCAGTCCTTTAATTCAACATTTGTCTGTTGATATATGTAAAAGATAACAAAATATTAATAACATGAAAGCATTGTTAATTAAAAGCCTGTTACAAATGAGTAAGTACATTCTCTGTGTGTTCATTTATGTTTATGAAGTCAAAACTTTCATTATAAAAGAAAGTTATTGCTTTGGAATGTAAGGAACTAAGTATAAAGGGATATAAGGAAACTTTCAGGAGTTACGGAATTGTCTCTGTCATTACTAGAAAGAGAAAATGTTTTACAAACTAAACTTTTCTTTCATTTCTCCTCAACTGTTTGCTTTTCCTTTTGGTAGGTGGTGCTTTCTATACTGCAGAGACTGGTGAACATGCAAAATTCCATTATCACAACTCTTGGGCACTTATCCTCCATGCTACAGCACTGTGGCTTACAAGCACAGACTTTGTTCTGGCTGACCAAGATGAGGGGGCATCTAATCTTTCAAGGCCTGTAACACCAACTTCTATGTGTCAGGGATCATCATCTGGAGCTACAGTGAAGTCTCCTGAGGATGTCTACACTGATAGATTCCATCTTATTCTAGGTCAGTGAAAGAACTTGTAGCGTTATCTTTCAGTTGTGCCTTACTACCTGTTAGCTCTAGGCAGCTATGACTTTGTTCTTTTATGAGATCGACGTAGTATCCAGTGTATACATATTCTATAAATAACATATACACATAACATACACATATATATGTATGATAGAATAAACTTGGATTTCTCCTCCATTCTCACTGATTTTAAAATTTGTTGGTTTTTTCCCTAGACCAGAGACCATATATGCCCATATTTCACACATATATATTAAATTTGCTTCCATTTATTTGCCTTGGATTAAGCACTTATGTAAAAGAAACTATTTTCGAATGAAGAGTTGCGGAGTTATGAGTACAGATTAAATAGTTTGACTCCCGGAGTTCGAATTCTTGCTGTGCCCTTTGTTTCTAGCCTCAATAAATTGAAATAACTAAAGATCTCTGTATATTCCCTATCTTCAAATGAATGATGATAATAATAATCCTTGCTTTACCAGATACTGTGACAATTACATAAAATGATATGTAAAGAATGATACATAGTCATCACTCTGTAAATTTTATTTTCAATAATTGGGAAACTACAAGTCAATGTTTTTCTGGTATAATTTTATTGTAATTTATGCATTTTTTAACTACAATAACTAGACAGTAGTGTGTGGTCTAGTTGAGATTATTCCTGTGTCATATAAACAAACAAACAAAAACCACCATTGCTAAGGAATTTGCCTTATCATGTAATTGTTCAGTGAGTTGTGTAGAATCTTAATTCATTATAGTTTATTTGAATTAACTTTTTCAAACTATGGTTATTTGTGTATCTTCTCGTCAGGATAGATTAATTATTTAACCTGCTTAACTAAGAAACTCAAAGAAGCCACTTTTTTTTCTACTTTTTGCAGGAATCAGTGTGGAATTTCTGTGTTCTTTGCGGTCAGATGCAACCATGGAGAGCATTACTGCATGTTTACATGCATTACAGGCCCTTCTAGATGTTCCTTGGCCCAGATCTAAAATTGGCAGTGATCAGGTAATTTCTTGGTTTTTGTTAGGTTCTTGCAGATCTCAATGAATTGAAATATAATTCAGGTTACTTGAGTGAACAGTGAAAAACAGAAGAAAAAGGAAAACTAAATAGTTGGACAACAAAGCCTTAAAACTAGAATACCATCAGCAGCTGTGGTGACCCAGGAACAGTCTCACTTCTCTGACTTAGTTCTGCTGTCTGTCACCCACTAACCATTCTCTGTTTGTTGCTTTTACTGTATCAAAAAACCCCTACTGCCATCAAATCTATTCCAACTCTTCATGACCTTTTACTGGGTTTTCAAGACTGTAAAGCTTACTTAGCAGAGGAGACTGTTCATCTTTTTCTGAGGCAGCAGCTGGTGGGTTCAACCTGATGACTTTCAGTTAACCTATACTTAACCTACTATGCCACCAGAAATCAGAAGTTGGATCCAGATCATAACTGCTCTTCTAGTGAGTTTTGTTTTGCTATAAATGGCACAGGATGAGATTGTTCCTCTTCCTCCCACAGAAGCCACTGGTGGATCTAACCAACCTAAGAGACATCACATTTAGGGTAGCAGAGCAACAGATTTTCTGTAATAAGAAAGTTCTATATCTGGATTGTGCAATGCAGGAGCCACTACCACATGTGATTTTCCTTCTGTGTATCTTTTTACTGCTGTACATACTGCTCTTTATTTATATCTTACATTCCATTTCCCCATGAGAACATCTGACTGCTCTGTGTAGTTGTTGTACATTACAAAGTATTCCTTCAGGGAAATAGGCAGTTAACCAGGCTATCTATGGTGTCAGATACCATCTATAACCCATTGTTGGCCATGGTTAAAAGTACATAGTAGTATGGCACTTTCTATGATAGCTCTCTGAAGGGCAGCTGTACATCATGTATTATCTACTATATTGATTTTTCATCACTAACTTTTGAGTATTAAAATAGGTTGTCTGATTTCCTTTTTTGTATACTCTCAGTGCCACCGCTAATTATTACAGGAATTAAAGACTTAGGCAGATTTCTACCTGGCATTTCATGGACTTAAATTAATTTTCAGCTCTTTGTCTTATTTATCCCATATATTCAACAGTTGCTATAATGACAGATTTACTGTTAACTTTTAAAGATAGAAGTTACCTGAGTATGCCATTGAAAGAAAAAAGATAACCAGGATAGTATTTAAGTATATACCCTGTATATTTTATACTTTATATAGATTTACTCATTGCTTATTAATATAAAATCCACTTTTAATGCCATGTTGTTTATTAATTTAAAATCCATTTTTAATGTCATTCTTCATCCTTATTCTTTATAAAAACTAAAAAACCTTAATATAAATCTTGGAATCTGTGTAACAGTCACTCAGCCAAATTTATCATCTTTGTTTTGCACACTTCTTTTTCTGTTTTCCCAAGTCAGGGCCGTGTTAAAAATGTCTTTTCATAGTGACATCTTGGACAAAAACCATTCTGGAGTTTGTTTAAAATGGACTAAATATTACATAACCTTATTTCAGAAAGTTACTTATCCCCAGAGTTTAGCTTTTCATTTTTTTACTGTTAAATATGATGAAGAACATTGAATGATGTAGTGTGAATTACTGATTCTAAAGCGTAACCTTTGGAAAGCTTATCCAGTATTTTTTAAGAAATAAGAATCTTTGATGGCCCTTTGCATATGTGCTAGACCGTTAACTGGAAGTTTGTCTGCTTGAACCCATTACCCTCTAATGGTAGGAAGATGTGGCAATCTGCTTTCATAAAGGTTATAACATTGGGAATCCTGTAGAGCAGTTCTGCTGCCCTGTAGGGTAACTACAGCTGGAATTGATTTGATGGCAGTAGTTTTAAGGAGCTCTGGTATTAAAGTGATTAAGTGCTGAGCTGTTAATCAAAAAGTTGATGGATCACCAATTGCTCTCTTGAAGATAGATATGGCAGTCAGTTTCTGTAAAGATTGTTGTTGTGTAGCATTGAGTCAGAATCAACTCATAACTGATGGTAGACAGAGGAAATACATCTCATGAAAGAAATTACTCATCTTTCTCCCAAGAGCAGCTGGTGAATTTGAACCACCTTGTCATTGGGTTGACAGTGCAGTTCTTTACCACCAAGCCAACAGACAGCAAAGGAAATAGTACAAGCCATCTTTTCTATAATGAGAAGCATGTCAGCAGTAATAGGTTTGAGGATTTTTGTTTTAATAATCAGATTTCACCTATTTTTACATGTAAATGGGAGAAGGTTTGGGGGAGTTTTTTTACTATTATGATTTTCTAGTAGAAATTAACTTTCTTTTTTGTTAACAATTTATTTTCTTTTTCTGAATTTTGCCATGGCTTATAATACTGGTATTTTTTTACAAAAGTAAATAGTATGTGATTTCTAATACAGTATTCCCTGATTGTTTTCTATGAAAGGACTTGGGTATTGAGTTACTGAATGTGCTACATCGAGTAATTTTGACCAGAGAATCACCTTCTATTCAGTTGGCTTCACTTGAAGTGGTAAGGCAAATTATATGTGCCGCTCAAGAACATGTGAAAGAGAAAAGAAGAAGTGCAGAAGGTGAATATTACTCTTAATGCTGTATTAATTACCTTTTTAAAAAAAAAAGCTTTGCATATTTATCAGTGTAATTTTGATAATCACTGTATATGGTAAAGGACCCAGAGTGGGATATAGGGCATTACTTTTTGGGCTCCTAGCCTGAATATCTGTCATTTTGATCCACTTGCTATTTTGAAGAAAAAAAAGATAAGGTAGTATGCTCTCATTAAGATTTACAGCCTTGGAAACCCAAAGAAAGGTCACCATGAGTGGGAATCAACTTGACAAGAGTGGATAATGTGCATAGTACAAAAGTCTCTAGACATATCTTTACAAGGCTTTATTTATCTCTGCATGTCAATAGGTAAGCAGTTATTCTTCAGAAAAAGTAGAGCTTAAGCAATACCTAAGTTAGCCTGTTATTATTATGTGCCATTGGGTTCGAACCCACTCCTAGCTCACCCACCTTCAGGTCTGAGGCAGCAAATTGCACAGGAGTTGATTACCTGTCTTTCTCCAACAGAGCAGCTGAGAGATTCAAACCATGTGCCTTTGGATTTTTAGGCAGCGCCATATTTCTAGACCAACAGTACCACGCATTTAGCCTAGGATTCTTGATATTAATAGAGCACTTGCTTTGACTACAACTATTTACATTACTCTTTAATGTTTGAATTAAAAGAACTATTGACAGTTTTTAATGAATTGTTATGTGCTATTGAGTCGACTGTGACTCATAACAACACTTTAAACAGTGACTCTGAACCTTGCCCTATCCTGAGCCAACCTCACCATCTCTGACATACTTGACCCCATTGCCACAGTCACTGTGTCAATCTATTTCATCCAAGGTCTTCCTTTCCTGTACTGACCCTCTATCCTTCCAAGTATGACATCCTTCTCCAAGGACTAACCTCTTCTGGGAACATACCCAAAGTATATGAGACAGAACTTCATATTGGCCTCCAGACACACGTTGTCTGTCCATGTTTCACTGTCTCCAGAAGAGACCTGTTTGTTCTATTGGTGGTTAGGTTTCATAAAACTGATTAAATTGCATATCTACTTTAATACTAGTGATGTTTATCACTTAAGCTTATATTTGACAATGGAAAACAGAAAATCCAATAAAATAGATGATGGAATTAAAACACAGTTATTTCATGCAGAAGTCCAGTGGTATGCTGTCCAAGACAATGATGGCAGCTTCTTGAAAACATCAGGGATCTAGGTTTCTTTCTCTCTTACCACTATCAATATAAGGTCACAAGGTTAATAGATGAGGTTTGCAGCTAGTATTTTATAGCTGAAATGGTTACCAAAGATTTTTTTTATTTATTGCAGTAAAAAGTCATAAAAAGAACTACTACTTTTGCTTCCAGAACTGCTTCTCCTTCAAGCTTTAACAAAACCCAAGACTTTAACCATTTAAAGTGTTGCCTGTAACAGAAATGAACTAAATTGCCATCTCCCAAAAGCAGAGCAAGCACAAATTATTTATTCAACACTCTTTTTTCTTTCAGTTGATGATGGAGCTGCTGAAAAGGAAACTCTGCCAGAATTTGGGGAAGGAAAGGACACAGGAGGACTTGTGCCTGGAAAGTCTTTGGTCTTTGCAACCCTAGAGTTGTGTGTATGCATTCTAGTTAGACAACTCCCAGAACTAAATCCTAAATTGACAGGTAGCCCAGGATTAAAAACTTCAAAGCCACAGATGCTGTCAGAAGATGGAAGTAGATTAGTTTCAGCAGCATTGGTTATTCTCTCAGAACTTCCTGCAGTGTGTTCTCCTGAAGGTAAGATGTACTATTTGATTGTTATCCTTGATTCAGAGAAGGACATAAATTACTTTACTAGATAATGGAGCCTAGGATCTAATCCTTTTTTCATTACATTAGTGCTGACTCAAGGGTTTTAATATTATTTTAATCTTCTAAGATTAACATTACATTCTAGTAATTTATTTTACTAAAATAATGACAATAAATACAAAGCTAGCAAGAACTGTAAATAAATATGCTCTTCTTTGATTGATAATATTTTATATCAGTGGCAATTGTTAATTCCTGGGTATTTTTCAGTATTCTCTAGTGTACTTTCCCTGCCAGTTCTATCCAGAATCAAGTCTATATTTTTTTAATAACCTTTAATACAGTACTTAAAATCCTCTCTATGATGCTTATAGGTCATTTCAAACTAACCCCACTGCTATCAAGTTCATTCTGACTCATAGAGTATAACTGTGCCATGAGGTTTCCAAGGTAGTAAATCTTTATGGAAGCAGACTGTCACATCGTTCCTACCATGGAGTGCCTGGTAGAATCAGGCTGCTGGCTTTTCTGTTAGCAGCTAAGTACTTTAACCATTGTGCCACCAGAGCTCATTGTTAGGTCCTTAACCACCTCTTGCTTCCTTCCATGGAAATTCCATACCCAGTAGTAGTAGTCTTTATGTTTAATCGTGCTTCAGTGCTTTTGTCATACTGTGATTGGTCGGAAATGACCTGTCTGTATTCTGCTTGTTAAAATTTTGCCTTCTTTCAAAGCTCAGCTCCAGGCTTGCCTTATCTGTAAAGATGTCCTAAAAACACTAGCTTATATTGACTTTTATTTTTATTATGTACATATGATGCATCTGTATATAAGTATGTAGTTTTCTGTCATTTGCCTGTTACCCATTTGCTGCTTAGATGCTTTGAAGACTCGCAACACTATAAGACATAATAGAGTTGCTCCATAGACAGAAGCAGACTGTGACATCTTTCTCCCTTGGAGTGGTTGATGAGTTCATACCGCTGACTTTATGTTCAGCAGATAAGTGTGCTTACCCTTTGTGCCAACAGGATTATTTACATGGCATATAGAATATTATGTGTCATTAATTATTGTATAGAGAGGGGGAACCAAGATGGCATTGGTGGGGGAAGCAGTGTGAAGAGCCGGAGGCATGCCAGCCCACATTGAAACAGGCCGCCTTGGGCCTCCATAACCCACAGTTTATCAATACCTGAAGAGTTAAGCAGTTGACTACTAGTCTTCAATTACTGTATAGCGAGGAGATAAATATGCAAACATATATTTATTTCCACGTAAATTTTGTATCCTCCAAAGAATCTAGCACATAAATTCTCAGTAAATATTTACTAAGTGCTAAGCATCTCTAAACTTGAGTATGTTTTGACCAATTTATGTGATATTTTTAGTCTCCTGACTATCAGATTCGATCCAAATTAAAGCCTATATCCTTACTCCACAAATGGCAAGAGACACACTAGCAGAAAATTAAAAAAAAAACACCACTGTATGAGTTTTGTTAAATAACATCTGAGAAAATGAAATTGATCATTTTTCTTTAGTATCTTCCCTTAAATTTATAACAAATTTGTAATATGTTAGTGACCATGAAAATATTTTGTATTGAGTACACCTCTTCATATTACTTAAAAATACATTTTACTATTCTGCAGCTGTCAGCTGAGAAATAAAATAGCCCATCACAACAAGATAAAGATACATACTCCAATTCAAAAATGGGCACAAGATATGAACAGACACTTCACCAAAGATATTCAGATGTCTAACAAGCACATAAAGAAATGTTCAAAATCCCTAGCTCTAAGAGAGATGCAAATCAAAACAACTATGAGATATCATCTCACCCCAGTAAGAATAGCAAAATTTAACAGAACAGCAAACAACAAATGCTGGCTAGGTTGTGGAGAAACTGGAACCCTTATTCACTGTTGGTGGGAGTGTAAAATGGTGCAACCACTGTGGAAGGCTGTATGGCGCTTTCTCAAAAAGTTGCAAATAGAGATACCATTTGACCCAGCAATTCCACTGCTGGGAATACACCCAAGCAGATATATGCAAACCCATGGTTATCATGGCTTTGTTCACAATAGCAAGGAGTTGGAAACAACCCAAGTGCCCATCAACAAACGAATGGATAGAGAAGCTGTGATATATTCACACAATGGAATACTATGCTGCATTGAAAAACAAGGAACTAATGCAATATTATTCAAAATGGATAACCCTGGAGGACATTATGCTGAGTGAGGTATCTCAGTCACAAAAGGACAAATACTGCATGGTGCCACTGTTGTAAAACAGGACTGACATCAGGGTTGGGGGGCAGACTGAGAAAGATGGATTCAATAATATATATTGCATTGAAACAGATGAGAGAGAAAACTGTTTATTTTTTTTTCTATAATTATATTTTATTAATTTTCATAAACATTTACAGAGATTTTGGGCTTCCACTCATTCATTGTTGCACTATTCTCTCTACCCTCCTCCCAGTTTGTTCTTGTCCAAATGCCACAGTGCTTTTCAAAGCCAGTTCTGATTAATCTTCTTTGTCAGTGTATCCTTTGCCATTCCCTATCACTCCTCCCTGAGAGAGACTTCACCCTGAGTCATAAGGAAAAGGGGATGGCGTATTCTCTTAGCTACTTCCTGCTGAAAAGGGACGCTGTGGGTTTCAGGGTGAAGATCTTCTCTCACTACTCTAAAGGGCCCCTTTGGCAGTAGGAAACACATAGACTATTATGGAGATTGATTTTGGAATTCAGATGCACTCTTATTGATTGTGCTTGGCTGTACATGTACATATCCTTCAAGATGTATCATGGGGGTGTTCTGTTTAAAAGGGACATGTGATTAGGTATTTTTGTCTTGACAGGAGTCCAGAGCGAAGGCTGTGTAGTAGAGCGGACCTGGGGGGAGGGATTGTAAAACAATGAAAGAATTTTTCTTAGTAGTGTTAGTGGGCGGAGGAGGTTTGGGAGGGAAGAAAAGTGCAACAATGAATGAATAGAAATCCAAAGTCCTTGTAAATTTTCATTGAAATTAATATTAAAAGAAATAAAATAGCCAAAGCATTATGATACTAAGTGATACATTTTGATAGTTTATTGTTAGTTATTGATATTTTTTATCCTGATTAATATAAAAATAACGGGTGGCCTATTGTACAGACATCACTGCTTTCAGTTCTAATTTCTGAAGAAAATGGGGTTTTTTCTAAATAATGCCTCAAACTTTTTTTATTTTTTCATTATTTAAATAACATTTGTAAGTATTGTTGTTGTTGTTATGTGCCGTCGAGTCATTTGCGACTCATAGCGACCCTATGTACAACAGCCCTAATCCAGCCTTAAATTTTTTTTTAAATGACACTGTTTATCGGATGTTCCTTATTGTCAGTAATTCTATTGAGTCCCCATTTTATAATAGAAAAAACTGAGGTGAATTGACTTGCCCAAAAAAGTAGAGGACTACGAACAGTCATTCCGATCTGAAGTCTGAGAACTTCATGTAGATTCTGGAACTGGCTGTGACACTTCTGTTTTATGTGGCTCAGTCCAGACCCTGCAAAAGGACTGAGAATAAGGGCTACTTGGGACCATGTCTTCATCATATTAAAAACTGAATTCATCTTGTCTTCTTCCTTTTTTGCCCTCTGAAGCTTGAAGGGATATATCAGTCAGAGTCCAGAGAAGCAGACCCACTATCAGAAATAAGAAAGGACGTTGTAATGTTGTTGTTGTTGTTATGTGCCATCACATTGCCTACGACCCATAATATCCCTATTTACAGAAGCTCAGAACCCTGTTCTACACCAGTGTCACTAATTCTGACGTACCAACCCCACCGTCCCAGTTACTGTATCAATTCATCTCATCTGGGGTCTTCCTCACCCACACTGCCCCTCAACCCTTCACGCTTCCAAAATAATGTCTTTCTCCAATGACCAGTCTCTCCTGGACACATTCCCAAAGTATGTGAGACCGAGCTTCAAAATCCTAGCCTCTAGGGAGGGATTGTAAAACAATGGGGGAACTTTTCTTACAGACCTATTTGGTTTTTTGGCAGTCCATGATATGTTCAAGACACTACTCCAGCACCACAATTCAAAGGCATTGATTCTTCTTCTTCTGTAATCCTTGGTCTTGTCCAGCTCTCTGACACATAACAAGTAATTGCAAAAACCATAGCACACCTTAGTCTCTAGTCTGTTAGAGTTGCTTTTCAACACTCTGGAGAGGTTCCTGACAGCAGATTTTCCAATGCAATTTGTCTTTTGATTTCCCAACTGGTGGTATTAAAAGCGTTAATTGTGGAGCTGAGCAAGCTTTAATTGTTAACAATCTCAATCTCTTCTTGTATCATGATGCTGTCAATTGGCCCAGTGGTGAGAATTTTAGTCTTCTTGATGTTGAGCCTCGGTCTGTATTGAAGACTACAGTCCTTGACCTTCTGCAGCAAGTGCTTTAGGTATTCTTCATTTTCAGCAAGCAAGATTGTATCATCTCATAACGTAGGTTTTTGATGAGTCTTCCTCCAATCTGATGCCACGTTTCTCCTCATGCAAAGCCTTTACTTGGTCCAGGAAGCAGTCCTCAGAACATACCAGGGAAACACTGCATGGTTCAAAATCAGGAAAGGAGTGTGTCAGGGATGTATCCTGTCTCCATAGCTTTCAATCTTTATACAGAACAGATCATTCAGGACTTTGTCATAGGGATTTTATATTGCACAATTCATTGTATAAACAGTCTCTGCAGTGCTGTTGCTTTCTCATCTGATTCCAGAGCTTTATCTCAACAAAAATGACCTTTAAATAAAACTTATTTTAATTATCTTGAAAGTTTTAGCCCTTTTACACAGTCATCCTAACTACTCCTACAGCGTTTAAGGTCATAAGTAACCCCCATTGGCACCACCTTTCCCAGGTCAAGCATGCTCCTCTCACTGAGCAGACCTCCTACACCTCTTAAATGGTGGGCCCCACTAGTCTTAACCTCACTCAAGTCCTCAGCCCTGAGTAACTCTTCATATTGTTACTAATTGCTCCCCCACCACTCTTCACCTTACCCGGATCCCAAGCCCTAAGTACCTCTTTGTATTGTTGCTAATTGCTCTCTCCACTACTCTTTGCCTCACTCAGATCCCAAGCTTTAAGTAGCTCTTCATCTGGTCATTTTTTTGCTCCCTGGCTCTTTGAATTCTTATTTCACAGGATAAAAGAAATGACCAATTTGAACCAGCTGTCCAGATTCTCCCTTGGCTACTGGTCCTGGGACATCCCAGTCCAGCCACTGAGCCCCAGACCTTCACCCCTCTTCATCAGGAAGTAGCCAGAAAGAATATGTCACCCTTTTTCTCATTAAAGAGGCTGGGGTGTCAGGCTGGGACTAAGGTCAAAGGGAGAACAAAGGATTCAAGGAATATTCACAGGTAAATAAAGGGAGTAAACAGCCTATATTACCATTGAGTGCCCCTTCCTTCCCTCCCTAGGAGACCACTTATTTGGCTAAACCATAGTGGAATGTCCCTCACTAAAGACCCTTGCTATAATCTAATCCTAATCTACTTTGTTGTTGTTGCTGTTGTCGTGTGCCCTCGAGTCCCTTACAATCCTATGTACAACAGCCCTAAACTCTCCTCTGTCCTGTGCCAATTGCACTGTCTCTGATACACTCATCCCAATTACCCCAGTCACTGAATCAATCCACCTCATAGAGGGCCTTCCCCTCTGTGCTGTCCCTCCACCCTACCAAGCATGATGTCCCTCTCCAACGACCTGTCTCTTCTTATAACATGTCCAAAGTATGTTAGACGAAGCCTCAGAATCCTTGCCTCCAAAGAGTAGCCCGGTTTGAGCCTTTCCAGGATGAATCTGTTTCTTTTCCTAGCAGTCCATGGTACCCTCAATACTCTTCTCCAGCACCACAGCTCAAAGGCATCAATTCTCCTTCTATCCTCCCTAGTCATTGCCTAACTCTCTGATGTATAACAACTGATTGCAAAGACCATGGCCTGTATCAGGTGGTGCACCTTAGTCTCCAGAGTGACACCATTGCTCTTCAATACTTTGGAGAGGTCTCTAACAGAAGACTTTCCCATCACAATACGTCTTTTAATTTCTTGGCTGCTGGTGCCAAGAGTGTTTACTGTGGAGCCAAGCAAGTTAAAGCTGTGAACAATCTCAATCTCTTCACCATCCATCCTGATGCTGCCAATTGGTCCAGTGGTGAGACTCTTTGTCTTCTTGACATTGAGCCTCAGTCCATACTGAAGGCTACAGTCCTTAACCCTCTGCAGTAAGTGCATGAGGTCTTCCTCAGTTTCAGCAAGCAGAGTTGTGTCATCTGCATAATATAGATTGTTGATAGATCTTCCACCAATTCTGACCCCACATTTCTCCTCATAGAGCCCAGCCTCCCGGATAACCTGTTCTGCATACAGGTTGAAAAGAATGGAGACAGGACACATCCCTGGCGTACGCCCTTCCCAATTTTGAACCATGCAATGTTTCCTTGCTCTGTTCTGACTATTGCCTCTTGTTCCAAGTATAGGTTTCGCATTAGCATGATCAAGTGTTCTAGGATTCCCATTCTTCTCAGAGTCAGCCACAGTATGTTAGGATCCACACAGTCAAACACCTTTGCATAGTCAATGAAATACAGATAAGACAGTCTTCTGGTATTCCCTGCTTTCAGCTAAGATCCATCTAACCTCAGCGACAATATCCCTAGGACCATGACCCCTTCTAAACCCAGCCTGGACTTCTGGCAGTTCTCTGCTGATGTGCTGTTGCAGTCATTTTTGGATAATCTTCAGTAGAATCTTGTGTGCATATGAAATCAATGATACTGTTCTATAGTTTCCACACTCTGTTGGGTCACCCTTCTTTGGGATGGGAACAAATACAGATCTCTTCCAGTCAGTTGGCCAAGTGGTTGTTTTCCAGATTTCTTGGCACAACTTGGTGAGCACATCCAGGGCAGCATCTGTTAGCTGAAATATGTCAGTTGGTATACCATCTATTCCTGGGGCCTTTTTTTTTCCTATTTCCTTCAG
Organism: Elephantulus edwardii; assembly: GCF_000299155.1. Lineage (NCBI taxonomy): Eukaryota > Metazoa > Chordata > Mammalia > Macroscelidea > Macroscelididae > Elephantulus > Elephantulus edwardii. The sequence goes on along the minus strand of NW_006399834.1, from coordinate 10,638,963 downwards.
AGCAGCCTGAACTTCTTCCTTCATCACCATAGGCTCTTGCTCATATGTTGTTTCATGAAATTCTTCTGTGTCTGCCAATTCCTTTCAATACAGTGACTCAGTGTATTCTTTCCATCTTCTTTTAATACTTCCTGGATCATTTAATATTCTGCCTAAAGTGTCCTTGATTATAGCAACTCGAGGTTTGAATTTGTTCTTCAGTTCCTTGAGCTTAAGAAATGCTGAGCGAGTTCGGCCCTTTTTGATTTTCTGACTCCAACTCCTTGCACATTTCATTGTAATATTTTACTTTGTCACCCCACGCTGCCTTTTGAAATCTTCTATTCCGCTCTTTAGTATCTTGAATTCTTCCTTGTGCTTTGGCTTTCTAAGCGCTCCAGTGCAATCTTCAGAGTTTCTTCTGACATCCATTTTGGCCTTTTTTTCTCTTCTGTCTTTGTAATGACCATTTGCACTCTTCCTGGATGATACCCTTGATATCCTCCCACAGCTCATCTGGTCTTTGCTCATTCGTGTTCAAGGCCTCAAACCTGTTCCTGAGATGGTTCTGAAATTCAGGTGGGATAGACTTTAGGGTGCGGTATTTCCCTGGTCTGTCCCTCTGCCTGTTTCTCTCTCTGCAGACCAAGGAATCTTGCCCGGGAGACTCCTTAATAAAGTTTCTTTAGCTTCCTTTTACAAAAAAGTTTTAGCCCTTTGTGGGAAATGTTCTCAAAGAACATTTGCTAGTCTTTGGCATTGTCTTATTTATGATCTCTCATGAGTAAGATTTTTTTTAATATCAGATTACTGATATATAAGCTGAAACCCAGAGTGTTTTTAAAAATGTATCTTATCTTTCAGGAAGCGTCTCAATTCTTCCTACTATACTCTACCTCACAATTGGAGTTCTCAGAGAAACTGCTGTGAAGTTACCTGGAGGCCAGTTATCTTCAACAGTTGCTGCTTCTCTACAAGCTCTGAAAGCAATATTATCATCTCCTATGGCACGAGCAGAAAAGAGTCATAGTGCCTGGACTGACCTTCTCCGTAGTGCTTTAACAACAATCCTTGATTGTTGGGATCCAGGTAAATCAGGTTTTTTGGGTGCCATTGTTTGGTTCCAAAAATCAGGGAGGGGATCTATCTTTTAAGGATCTATCTTGATCTCTCTGGCAGCCTGTCATCCGGAGATCATGTTCACATTGTATTTAGAGAATATGAATAAGAAAATATTTATGATCTTATTTTAATTCTGTAACCTTTAAAAGGATTAAATGATTGGCAGTTTATACCTGTCGTTAGCTAATATTACCAGATCTTCAAATGTATGTTTATCATCCTCACTCCATTGTTTACTAGCTATGTGACTAACCAAGTTACCTAACTTCTCAAAGCCTCATTATCAAAGTAAAGATATATTGCAGGAAATTATTAGAATAGTAATATATGACAGACATCTAGCTTATAACCTCGCATGTGTCTATAAATGATACTAGACTTAGTTTCAGTAGCTGTTAAAATTTGTTTTTCTCTTTTCTTGTTATTGTGTCATGCTGTTTTTATTTTCAGCAGTATATTATAGTGATTATAAAATGCCTATCTACTTTGGTTTAGAAATTGAAAGCTTAATAGAATCTGATGCCTATTAAGTTTACTGTCTGGAATAATCAGTATTATAAAAGATCCACGAACTCAATAATAACTGCATTTATCTGTGCATTTCTAGTATCTTAAAAGATGCTAACTGGCAAAAGAAAATAGCCATGATCCCCTCTGTGTGAATCAGGTGTAGTAGCAACAGTCCGGCTCTGCAGAAGCACATACTCAGATGTAGGTTGGAAAGCCAGAGATTGACTAAGGGAAAACACCTGAGAATAAAAAAGGTAGAGTAGAAATACTGAACAGAAGATGGCTTCAAACTGCAGTGCAAGGCCAAGACAACTTCAGTGAAGCTTTCAAGAACCTGAAAGAACTGAAAACTAATCCACATCTCTTATAGCTGAACACACATCCTCCCACGAAGATAATCATAGTGGTGCATCTCTGTATCCACCTCAAGAGGCTTGTTCTGTGCTATCAAGTCAACTCCTCCTCATAGTGACCCTGACTCTGAGCCTTGTCTTATCCTGAGCCAACCTCACCGTCTCCGACACAGCTGGCCATGTTGCCACACAGTCCATCTCATTCAGAGACTTCCTTTCATGCAGTGACCCTATTCCCTTTCAAGCATCATGTCCTTCTCCAAGGACTGGTCCCTTCTAACAACAGGACCAACATATGAGATGGAGCTTCAAAATCCTTGCCTCCAAGGAGCAAACTGCTTTCACCCTCTCCAGGACAGACCAGTTTATTCTCTTGGCGGTACATGATATGGTCAAGACTCTTCACCAGCATCACAACTCAAAACCATTGATTTTTCTTCTGCCATCCTTAGTCATTGTCCAGCTCTCAGATGCATACCAAGTAATTGAGAATACCATAACCTAGATTGGGTGCACCTTAGTCTCTTAGACTGACATTGTTGATCGTTAGCACTCTGGAGAGATCCTTGACAGTAGGTTTTCCTAAAGCAGCTTGTCTTTTTATTTCCTGACTGCTGGTGCCAAGAGTGTTGATTGTGGCTCTGAACAAGATTAAATCATTGACAACCTCAATCTTTTCTCCATCTATCATGATACTGCGTGTTGGCAAGTAGGTAAGGATCTTTGTTTTCTTGATCTTAAGATGCAATCCATATTGATGGCTGCAGTCCTTGACCTTCTGCAGCAAATGTTTCATGTTCTCCTCCGTTTAAGCAAGGAAGGTTGTGTCATCTGCATAATGTATGGTGGTGATAAGTCTTCCTCCAATCCTGATGTCACATTCCTCCTCATAAATCCAGCCTCTCAAATATCTGTTCAACTTGCTGAACACACTTGCTCTGATATGAAGCAGTAAATTTCGCTAATAGATCATTTCTTCTTAGTAGATGGAGCACAACAAGAACTTGATGAAGTCAGTCTGCTTACTGCTGTGACAATATTTATTTTGTCTACCAGTCCAGAAGTAACTACTATTCCTTGCCTTCAAAAACGCTGTATTGAGAAATTTAAGGCTACTCTCGAGATGAAAGATCCTATGGTAAGTGTCTTTAGCAGAAAGAGTTTTGTAAAGGATTATTTTCAGGCTTCTGCCAAACGTTTTATAAAGGCTTTTTCTTTCCTCTAATAAGATCACCAGATCAGTTTTTTGTTTTCAGATTTAGGATTAATTTACATTCTTATATGTATAAAGGCAAATAGTAATATTCTCTTTCTTTGATCCTGAGAGTAGAAAATCGTGGAGGAAAGTTAGAAATAGGAAATGTTAAACTGAAAATTTGAAATGACACTATCTGAAAATTGACATATCTTTAGAGCTTTTAAAGGAACATTTGCAGGTTACATTGTATCTAACTTGTATGTATGTCTTACAAAACCCAAAGTAAGACTTAAATCATACTCCTTCAGTAACATGGCGGTAATATAATAGAACTTCCAAAATTGTAAGCAAATTGTTGGTTCTGTTTATTTATAGCCCCGTCATTTGTTAGGCTAATGTCCTGTTCTTCATGTTTTATATATATATATATAATTAGTAAATTTGTGGTTCATGATCACAAATTTATCTGCTCCTAAAGATGATGTGTGTTGTTGTTAACTATGTTCAAGGTGCTCCCTATACACTCAGAATAAATGCTTCACATATCTCGTGCAGTCCTCCTAATCATTTACAGTTCAGACTGCCATGCTCCATAAAGTTTTCATTGGTTGATTTTTTTCCCAATAGATTTATAAACCTGTTCTCCTACTCTGTCTTAATCTAGCCATTCTGTTGAAATCTGTTCACCATCATAGCAACATCCAAGTCTAAAGAGAGAGAGACAAACAGATAAGATATGAAGCAGACTTTTCTGTTAGAGAAAAAAATTCAAATACCATAGCCATTAACTAAAGGATGATTATGTGATACATAGTCATTTCCATTGTTTTTCTATTAACCTTTTGCCTTATTGGAGATCTTTATAGCCATCTCCTAGTGGAGGCTCTGATATGCAATGAAACATGGTTAGTATAGTCCAAATATGGTTTCATAAGACCTTTAAACCATTTGAATATGGAACTTTTTTTACTTCCAGGGGACATGTAGGTCAAATGTTATAACATAATCTATAAAGACACAATATTTTACATCCTACTCTTGGCACCAGCAGTCAGGAAATCAAAAAGCGTATCGCGATGGGAAAGTCTGCTGTTAGGGACCTCTCTAAAGTACTCAAGAGCAACAGTGTCTCT
>NW_006399834.1:10623835-10634333 GCF_000299155.1 Elephantulus edwardii | reverse complement strand
GGGGGGACGGCGCAGGAGGGGAAGACACTCTATGAGGTGGATTGATTAGGTGACTGGGGTAATCGGGATGGGTGTGTCAGAGGCAGTGCGGTTGGCACAGGATAGAGCAGGGTTTAGGGCTGTTGTGCATAGGGTCGCTATGAGTCGCAAACGACTTGACGGCACATAACAACTTTGGTGAGTAATGACTAGGTCTTAAAAGCATGCAAGCATTTATCTACAGTACCACCTATGCATCATTAAAAACACAGATGAGGGACTAGCCTGAAACCAGAATCAAATGGTGGCCAACTGCCACTACCATCCATTGTGATTGAGTTCACCATAGGGTCCTAGACAGAGTGATAGAAAAACATACAACAAAATTCAAAATCTTTAAAAAAGACCAAATTTACTATTATAGACTAGTGAAACCTTGTGATATACTGGGGCTCAATTTAGAGAAGCAGGACAGCACAATGGGCCTTGAAAATCCCCATCCACCCCATAGTAAACGTGAAGACCCCAAGGCTGTGTGGAAAATCTTTAGGGCCGCAGGTCTCGGGTCAAGAAGAAACTGTCTACACACCAGTTCTACAGGACACATCACCTTCGCTCGGAAAACATTACCACTAAGCTTAAGAGACATTGGTCACAGCATACCAAACTATCAGCAGCTGACGTGTTTGGAATCACAGAAGCCAAGGAAGCTTCAGATATAAGCTATCAGATCAAGGGCTGGACAATGGGAGATGGATGTTGAAGGGAGTGGGTAGAAGAAATGGGTATCCTGGTGGATTGTGGAGCAGGGAAATAAGTGGGTCAAGATACTTCTGCCAAGGGCAGGGACAACAATGGTTAATTCCACAATAAGAAATTTATCTTTCACTTTTTCTTTAAAATGCTTATCTGTTGGATCATCTCTAAATCTGAATATTCAGATTAAGACAGACTAAGAAAAAGGATTGACCATCCACTTCCAAAATAGGAGGACTCTGAAAACCCTATGTACCACAGAATACACATAGAATAACAGAAAGGGCAACTTAAGTGGAGCTTTCAAATATGGAAAAACAAAGGAAGAGGAACAGTTGTAAGCAGACACTAGTGATTGGGACATGGAATGTGAGGACCATAAATGTAGGAAAATTAGATATTGTTAAGGAAGAAATGGAACGCAAGGAATCATTGCATTGTTCAAAACTGGGAAGGTGTATGCCAGGGATGTGTCCTGTCTCCATACCTTTTCAACCTATATGCAGAACAGTTTATTCAGGAGGCTGGGCTCTATGAGAAGAAATGTGGGGTCAGGATTGGTGGAAGATCTATCAACAATCTACGTTATGCAGATGACACAACACAGCTTGCTGAAACTGAGGAAAACTTGAAGCGCTTGCTGCAGAGGGTCAAGAACTACAGCCTTCAGTATCGATTGAGGCTCAATGTCAAGAAGACAAAGATTCTCACCACTGGACCAATTGGCAGCATCAGGATGGATGGTGAAGAGATTGAGATTGTTCACAGCTTTAGTTTGCTTGGCTCCACAATCAACACTCTTGGCACCAGTAGCCAGGAAATTAAAAGACGTATTGAGATGGGAAAGTCTGCTGTTAGGGACCTCTCCAAAGTACTGAAGAGCAATGGTGTCTCTCTGGAGACTAAGGTGCGTCTGATACAGGTCATGGTCTTTGCAATCACTTGTTATGCATCAGAGAGTTGGACAATGACTAAGGAGGATAGAAGGAGAATTGATACCTTTGAGCTGTGGTGCTGGAGAAGAAGTGTATTGAGGGTACCATGGACTACTAAGAAAACAAAGATTCATCCTGGAGAAAGTTAAACCAGGCTGCTCCTTGGGGGCAAGGATTCAGAGGCCTTGTCTGATATACTTTGGACATGTTGTAAGGAGGAACCAGTCCTTGGAGAGGGACATTATGCTGGGGGGTGGGGGAGAGGGACTGCACAGGAGGGGAAGGCCCTCTATGAGGTGAATTGTTTCAGTGACTAGGGTAACTGGGATGGGTATATCGGAGACAGTGCGATTGGCACAGGACAGAGCAGAGTTTAGGGCTGTTGTACACAGGGTTGCTATGAGTCGCAAGCAATTGACGGCACAGAACAACAACAATCTGGTAAACTAAGTTGAGAAGACAGAACAGAGCAAGAAAGATAGAAAGGGGGAACCAAGTGATAAGTTGGGGAAAGTGCTATTACGTTAAAAAGATTTAAAAAGATTATAACTAGTGTCACTACAAAAGAGATATATATATATATCCTATAATGTTTTCTGAAATCTAACATTTCAAGTTGTTTTGGAGGATGTTTGGTCTTTCAGAATGGAATAAAAATTTGAAGGGGAAAGTGTGAACTAGAGAAAGAAGAAATTATATCAGAAAAATAAAATAGTAGTTATTATTCCCTGCTGTACCTACAATGTTTCTATCTTCATGCCAGACTCTTTACTGCCACCTTTAGCATCCTGGTTATGAATAGCTGTTAGCACTTGAACTTCCAACATTGATGATAAACTATAAATATGCTAAAATTGCTCTGCTGTACAGAATCCTCAAGAATGTTTTGTTGAATTTGCTTTTACATATTGTGGTGTGTGTTTTTTTGTTTGTTTTGTTTTTGTTCTCTTATTGATTAGGTACAAATCAAGACCTATCAGCTCCTGCTTTCCATTTTCCAATATCCAAACCCAGCTATTTCCTACCCATACATTTACTCTTTAGCATCAGCTATTGTGGAAAAACTTCAAGAGATAGATAAGAGAAAACCTGAAGACACTACTGAGCTTCAGATCTTTCAAGAAGGAATAAAGGTCTTGGGAGCACTGGTAGCTGTGGCTGAAGAACAGCATCGTAAGTTCTGGCACCAAATCCAGACTCATAGTCTCTCCAAGCTTCGCAGTATAAATCATAATTTTCATATTCTAGAAATGAAGTTAAATTTAAAACCTTTAATTAGTCATTGAGGTATAGGTCTTGCTGAAAAAAAATTGGCTTCCCTAGACCATTGTCTTTAAGCTGAGCCAGCTGCCTCAATGTTACTTACCCTGCTAGAAAGTCATGACCCAATTAAGACCCTTCCCTCCTCTGGGAGCATGGTCTGTGACCCAGCATTCTGATAAAAGAATCTTGCATCTGGAACACTCTTGTCCTTTTTCCTTGGTTCACCTGGGATAGCTACATCATAGGTTGAGAGGAATTGGAGAAATGGTGTATTATTAGAATGATGAGATGGTTCAATAGAGTAAATGTTGAAGGATTTTTTATTTCATGTTTTGATGGCTAATCTGATACTGATGGAATGAATTATGATTGTAATCATTCACATTATATCTATAAATCATATTCACTACTTGGGGCAGTGGGAGGGGTAGGGGGGATTGTGTCACCAGGGAGGGAGTCTTTCTTTTACTTTTGAAAGAGAGGACCGAACTGGAGGGCAGGGGGAGAGGGCTGGGCGGGTAGAGATGTGCAGCAGTGAATGAATGGAAATCCAAATTTTCTGTAAATGTTCATTAAAATTATTAAAAAAAAACCCAACCAAAAAAAAACCAAACTATGAGTTAATACATGTAAAAATGCTTAAAATGTATCCAGTACTTCAACAACAAAAAAAAAAAAGAATGGTGAAAGACAATAAACAAGAAGATCAGCACAATATCACAAAATAAAGACACAGAAGATATAGAAAGGTTAATTGAAATCAGAATTTTTTCTTTTTTTTCATGTTCATCTTTTTTTAAATTAATTTTAATGAACATTTACAGAAATTTTGGATTTCCAGTCATTCAAATGAAAAAAATGTAATTACAGTATGAATATTTAATGGCATAACAAAATATGTATGAATGATTGAATGACAAATTATTATGCATTATAAACCTTCACTAAAATCACAATTGTAAAATTTGCAAAAGATAAAAAAAATGCAGGTGCTGTTTAATGCTAAATGTTGATGTTGATTTCATACACATTTTGAAAAAGAGATTGGAAAATATTGTTATTTCATGGAGAAAATAAGTACTGTTTAAGTATTTTTAGAGCTTTATATAATTAATATTTATGTTCCTGAACCTAAGATTTAGATCACTTTTATTTTCTAGGTTCACAGCTTCTTGTCTGTCTTCTGCCCATCCTCATTTCCTTTCTTTTGGATGAAAATGCACTGGGATCTGCAACTTCCATCATGAGAAATTTGCATGACTTCGCTTTGCAAAATCTCATGCAGATTGGGCCTCAGTATTCTTCAGTTTTTAAAAATTTAATGGCTTCTTCTCCAGCCTTGAAAGCCCGCCTGGAGGCTGCTATAAAGGGCAATCAGGAAAGTGTCAAGGACAAGATAGCAACATCCAAGCACACTAAGAACCCTGGGAAGAATTCAAGCATCCAATTAAAGACGAATTTCCTCTGATTTTTCTTTTCCTTTCATAATAATAAGCATCTTAATGTAGTATTACCTTTTCTTTGGATACAGAAGTAACATTTTGGAAACAAGTACCTTTGGATGTCTGGTAGATTGTTTTGACTAAAATAGTTGTGACTTCCTAAAGTACAGCAATTGAATATTTTTTGTTTTGTTTCTTTTTTTACCTTTTTAATAAAAATCTAAGGTAATTTTCATGGTATCTTCGCTAGAGAGTTGCCCTGGTAACCCGAAGCCCATGCCTCACTGGCAGTTCACCAGCCAAGGAATATGGGCCATCTCCCCCTATAAGATTTACAGCCTCCTGTAAAGGGTCAGCTGTCCATTACTTCCAACCCAAAGACAATGACTGGCTGACATTAATAACATTACAAAATTTTTGCCAGGAAATCCAAGAAAGTGCTAAAGAACTGAACTTAATAAAACAATCCACTGCTTTAAAAATTCATTTCTTTTGAGTGTGTTTATATATATATACACACACACACCCCTGGTATATTTAATACTATGACAGGTTTTACTATAGTATAAATTATCTGCCTGTATATTCTGTCCCAACTACTAATTTAAAATTCTGCCTTACTCAGTGATTATATTAAACTTTCTTGAATTTCTCAAACAAGATAAATGATTTGAAAACTGCTAAGGTAACTTGGTCTTGAATTATCCATTCATTATGCTTGATGCAAACTGATGACAACTCTACAAGGGTGTGACTTAAATCGGTTCACCATTTTTTTTCCTTGATAATCAGATTCCGAAAATGAAAGTTTGAATAATTTTTAATAGACTAAAGCATCTCTACGTATTTTCTGAAATGGATTCTCTGTTACTTTTGATCCTAAAATTTTGTTAATTTTCATTTGTGGCAAACATATCAGTCCATTAAATATACATATAGAGTCATATCTATATTGTATTTCTATCAACTATGGGTTTATATAGCAAATTTCAAAAAAATAAACTTAGATCATCAATAGCTACAAGTGTGTTTTTTATTATGAAACCTATTTTGATATAGAAAAAATCTAATGACAACATATTATTTGAAAATATTTTTTAATTATTGATAATCATTGTCTTAGCTTCTACTTAAATGTTATATTGTGTGAATCTCAAACTATGTAAAAACAAAGTATTTCCTCATTAAAAATTAAAAACTGAAGTGATAGAGGTATAATCAGAATTGAGAAAACATCTCAAGCAAAAGCAATGTGATATACTCTATTTTATTATGTTTTGTACATAAATACTGTTGTAAATTGTTCAAGATTAAAACATTTGACAAATTCTAACACTACAGATTGTCTAATTTACATAAATAAAGCTAATTTTCTTTATTATTCTTGTGTTTTAAATTATTTTGCCTACAAAAGATGTCTGATTAATTTTTTCCATTTCAGAAAGTAAATTCATTCCCTTATCAAAGACAATGCTGGACAGGTTGTTCTTCAGATCTAAGTTATTAATTTCTCTTTCCCCTCTCCCCCTTAGTTTATTTTCGAACAGTATAATTTTTACTCACTATTTAATTGCCATGGATACAGAGTTAAGGCACTTTAGGGACATCAATAGTTATGAAAAATATATCTATATTTGTAGAATTAGGAAGTTTGAGTAAGGTACTATCTTCTAGCCATTTTTTTAATGGACTAATACAATGCTTAACTAGTAGATAGACTGTTATTGATAGGAAAATTAAGATTTAATTTAAACTAAGATTAGAACCCATCTTTCTGACCCTCATAGCCAGTGGTTAAAATGCTTGACTGCTCACTGAAGGTCAGTAATTCAAACCCACCCACCTGCTTCACTACAGTCAGCTTCCATAAAGATTTATAATCTTGGAAATTTCATGGCCTAGGACTACTGTCTTACAGTTTCTGTGAATCAGAATTGACTTGATGATAGTGGGTTTGGATATATTTGTATGTTTCTGACCCCAGTCCTTACTAAAAATAGAAGAAATGCTTTGGCATACCTGATTCCAGTCATACTACAGCTCTTTCCTTCTTTAAATGTTATAGGCTCCCTCCCTCCAGGGCCTTCCTCAATTTGTAAACTAATAAATAACCTTTCTTACTTAAGATGTTTTGAGTGGCACTTCTCAAGTTGCTACCAAAGAGTTTCTGACTAATGTATGAAAAAAGGGGTTTTTTTTAATGTCTACAAAGTATGAGTGGACATGCAATATCAATTTTAGTTTTGGTTTTAGTGGATGGATAGTTAAAACAGAAAAATACTTGAAAAAGACTTTTTCTAAAAACCAGAATCCTCTTTTACTATAGCCACTCTTCCTTACCAGTCAACAGCATTTTAAAGATCTCCTGTTTTAAGGTGCCATCAAGTTGGTTCTAATCATAATGACCTCTATACAATAGAACGGAGCATTTTCCAGTTCTGCAAAAATTCTGTTGCATCTACTTTGTTTCATTAAGTCATCAGTTTTGATAAAACATCCTTCATAAATATGTTGATTGACAACTTCAGTGAAAAAGTCTAGGTTTTCTATTATTTGTCCAGAGTTGTCCTAGGAGGAGAAAAAAGAAAAAAAGAAGCAAAGTACTTTGTTAAGTGCCATCAATTCAGTAACAACTCACAGTAACTCTGAACAACAGAACTGAAGCTTGCAGGGCCATCCTGGTGATCTCTGTCCTGCTTCAGCCTTTTCTGGTAGTCATAGTAACTAACAATCTGTCTCCTTAAAGGTCCTTCTCTCTTTTACCAACCCTTACATTTCCCAACATGATCTCTCTCTCCAGGGACTGGTTTCTGCTGCAAACATGCCCAAAGTAAGTCAGATGAAGTTTCACCATGCTAACTTCTAAGGAACATTCTGGTTTCATTTCCTTCATGACAGATTTGTTTGTTCTTTTGGCAGTCTATGGGATATTCAGTGCTCTTCACCAATTCCACAACTCAGAGGCATCAATTTTTCTGTCATCAGTATTGTCTAACTTTCAGATGTATAGGAAGCAATTGAAAATATATTGGCTTGTATCAGGCAGACATTTGTCTTTAAACTGACACCCTTGCTCTTTAAAATTTTGGAGAGGTCTTTGATAGCAGATTTCCCCAATGGAACACATCTTTTGATTTCTTGAGTAATACTACCATAGTGTTGGTTGTGGATCCAAGTAAAATGAAATTTTTCAGAACTTCAATTTTTCTCCAGGCATTACAATGCTTGTTAGTCCTGTAATGAGTATTTTTTAATGTCCTGTGCTGAGATGTAACCCTAATTGAAGGCTGTAATCTTTGATCTTCTGCAGTAGATGCTTCAAGTTGTCTTCACTTTCTGCAAGCAAGCTTGTGTCACCTGCATAACGCAGGTTGTTAATGACTCTTCCTACAATACTAGTGCCACATTCTTCTTCATATGTTCCAGTTTTCTTAATGATTTGTTCAGCATACAGATTGAATATGTGTGGAGAAGGGATGCAACCGTAATGCACACTTTATTCTTGACAGTTTAATAATCCGATACTCAGTTTAATGTCTAGATAAACTCTTGACAGTTTAGTTCCTCTATCTGACGACCTAGGAGTAAGTAGATTTTGGGGACTGAGAGATATGCAATAGGAGCTTGTTCTATCCACTTCATACATCAACCTGCTATTACAGTAACTCCAGGGACCAAACTAACTGTTGAGAGGTAGTCTGTTTAGCAGACTTGTTAAAAGTTTATCCTGATAAGCCAAAATAACATTGTTTATAAGAGGTGTCTATAGAAATAGAACATGGAAGCCAAACTTTACTTCTTTAAGATAAATTTCACCACAAACTTAAAGGAAATGTTAAGGTATTAAAATTAATACTTTTCAAAAAGCTAATGCCATGAGAAGAAACCGGATTTAGGATGTACCTCATGCTTGCTGGAATAGATCTAAAATCCAAGAATGTGTTTTAACATTAATTTTTAGAATTCCCTTTATGCTATATCCTAAGGAATTCCTTTTTATTATAATATTAGATTAGTACTACAAGGGAAGAAATTTAGCTCTGAAATTAATAAACTAGTGTTAATACAACTCGATGGCACCTAATAAATACTAAATTATATATAAAGCTATTTATAATGTATTAGAATTCCCAAGCACTTGGTGTGTGGAAGACTGAGCTTCATAGCAGAGCCTTAAGTTCCTTTAAATTGTTTGTTTTTAATTATTGACAGAAGTTCAGCTATCTTTTGAGTTCTCTCTGCTCACAAACCATCCATATGGCTTTGCCCTAAAAAAGAATGCAATTCAAAGTAGATTATAATTTACAATTGGCAGGCAAGATTTTGCTTGTTAGGTGCCATTAAGTCAACTCCAAATCAGAGTGACCCCACATAAGGTGAGATTAAAACCATGCCCGGTCCTAAGCTGTCCTTTCAGTCTCAATTGTGCTTAAGGCCTATTGTGTAGTCATGGTATCAATCCACTGAAATCTTCCTCCCCTTCCCTGCAACTCTGCTTTTCTAAACATGATGTTCGTTTCCAAGGACTGACCTCTCCTAATAACATACTCAAAGTATATGAGAACAGTTTCACCATCCTTACTTCTAAGGAGCACTCTGGCTTCACTTTTTCCATAACAGATCTGTTTGTTCTTTAAGCTGTTTATGGTATATTCAGTACTCTTCACAAACACCAAACGTCAAAGGTATCTATATTTCAGTTTTCTTTATTCATTGTCTGACTTTCACAGGCATATGAAGCCATTGAAAACACAATGGTTTGAATCAGGTCTCATATTAAACTGATAGTCTTAAAGCTGATGTTCTTGCTCTAACCCTTTAAAGGGGTCCTTGCATGAAGCAGATATACCTAGTGTTTCCTTTCTTGGCTGCAGTAATCATGGGTGTTGATTGTAGATCATCTAAAATTAAGTCCATGACAACATCAATCTTTTTCCCATTTATCACAATGTTGCTTATTGGTCCTATGCTGAGGAATTTTGTCATATAGTCCAGCTCTAAATTCCCCTTCCGGTTTGCATTGAAAGCCTAGTAAGTTGCCTTAATGATTTCTATGAGTCACAGTATCAACTACCTTAATGTGCCTTTAATGATTTCTATGAGTCATAGCTCCAACCACAACTTAGCCAAGTGGTGAGAACCTCAAACCAATCCTGCAAACCTTTCAGTCTCCAGTTACATGTATATCCCATTTTCCCTGATTCTGTAGTTCTACCTTCAACACAGAAGAAGTGACCGCCACCATTATTTATGACCTAGTGATGAGTTTCTTTGGAACACCTTTGTCACCATACCGATGGTTTCTTTCATTTAGTAATAATGTCCTTGTCATGGTCATGTCTTAGTAAAAGAGTCTCTTTATAATATGTTTTAATCTGAGGTGTGTTTTCTACCTCAAACCCAAACTCATTGTCATCTATTTCAAGCCCACTTGTTAGGATTAGAACCCATAAGATAGGCGAGGCAGAAGTTACATGAACCATCAGAACCAGGAAACATATACCGACACGTGATAAAGGCACCCTTAGAAGCAGCGTAGTGTTTTAGGTGCACAGGTTACATCAATGAACAGTGGACTAAAATAAGAACCATCCAATATAAAAAAAAAAAAGAAGAAGAACCATCCACTAAACTTTGAACTCCCCTTTGAGGACATCGTAGCAACAGGACAAACCCAGTAACACCAGGAATCCATAAATAAGAACTAAGTAGCACATTGCCTCCTCCACTACTTCCTTTCTACGGAAGAAGACCCATCACATTCTTTCAAATGTTTTTTTTTTCTTTTTTAGATTTTAATGAAAGTCTATAAAGAACTTGGATTTCCATTCATTCATTGTTGCACATTTTCCTGTCTCCCCTTCCCCCAGAGTTTACTTTTTTCTTAGGAAAAAAAAAAGTTCTTTCACTGTTATATTGTCCTCCCACCCCGAAACCACTTTACTCTTATTCTGGACTCTTGTCATGCCAATATTACCTAATCATTGTTGTTTGTTGTTGTTATGTGCCGTTGAGGCACTTGAGACTCATAGCGACCCTATGTACAACAGCCCTAAACTCTGCTCTGTCCTGTGCCAATCGCACTGTCTCCGACACTCCCATCCCGATTATCCCAGTCACTGA
>NW_006399834.1:10619965-10620876 GCF_000299155.1 Elephantulus edwardii | reverse complement strand
TGTGCCCATTTTTCAATTGGGTTGTTTACCTTTATCTTGTTGTGGTGCTCAAGTATTTTATAAATTCTAGATATAAGTCCCTTATCTGACATGTCATTAGCAAATATTTTTTCCCCAATCTGTGGCTTTCCTTTTTACCCTGTTGGAGAAGTTTCTGGATGTGCATAGGGATTTGATTCTTAGAAGGTCCCATTCATCTATTTTATCCACTCCTGGTTGTAGATGTTCTTGGATGCTTGGGAAACTGTTTATGTTGTGGATTAGGACTTCAAGAATTCTTCAAAGCTTTTATTTTTCTTCCAAGCTTTTCTTTTTCTTAAATTTAATTTTATTATTTTTTGTGTGTACCATTAAATCGAAGCTGACTGGTACAGGAAGAGATTGCCCATCCTTCTCCAGCAGAGCACCTGATGGATTCAAAGCGCATACTTCTGGGATTGCAGTGCAACTTCTTGCCATTAGGGCACCAGAGCGCCCTCCAAACTTTTCTTTAATAAAGTTTATAATCCTTGGTTTTAGTCTTAGGACCATGATCCACTTTGAGTTGGCTTTTTTTGTATGGAGTGAGGCATGGATCTTGCTCGAGTTTTCCGCAGATAGTTTTCCAATTTTGCCAACACCATTTGTTAAAAAAGCAGTCGTTTCCCCACTTAACTGATTTCATCTTGTCAAAAATCAGTTGACCATAGGTAGATGGGCTGATTTCTGAATTCTCAATTCTATTCCATTGATCTATGTGTCTGTCGTTGTACCAGTAGTACCACACTGTCTTGACCACCATGGCAGTGTAGTAGGATTTGAAATCAGGGAGTGAGATGCCTCCTACTTTGTTTCTCTTTTTAAGGAGTGCTTTGTTTATTCGGGGCCTCTTTCCATTCTGAATAAAACTGGAGATTGCCTTTTTCAACTCA
>NW_006399834.1:10608078-10619865 GCF_000299155.1 Elephantulus edwardii | reverse complement strand
TATAATCAAGGATGCTTTCGGCAGAATGTTAAATGATCCAGGAAGTATTAAAAGAAGATGGAAAGAATATACTGAGTCACTGTATCAAAAGGAATTGGCAGACACAGAAGAATTTCATGAAACAACATATGAGCAAGAGCCTATGGTGATGAAAGATACCTAATCATATATTCCTTTTATACAGTTCTCTCCCTTGTCTGTTTCAATGCCAGTACATTATTTATCCCCTTTTTTCTTAATTCCACCCAAACCACCATATTAATCCTGTTCTGTAACAGTGGCATTATGCACTATTTGTCTTTCTGTAACTGAGATATTTCACTCAGCATAATGGCCTCCAATAAATCTCAGCCTAGCACTCCAGTCAGGCAGCTCTGGTGACCTAGTGGCAAGAAGCTGCACAGCAATCCCAAAGGCAAGCAGCTGGAGGCCAAAGGTGCTGGTCAAAGAGGAGAAAGGCAAACTCCTCCCATGCAATTAACTGCCTCTGAAAACCCGCTGGAGGGTCAGCTATGACTGGGTTCCGGCTCTATGCTATACAAACACAACAGCACTCCAGCCAGGCCTAGAGCTCCAGCAAGACTTCATCCTGTGCTTCAGCTCAGCATTCCAACAAGGCATTGATCTACACTGGGATTATTCTAAGCAAGACCGGCAATGGCCCTTCAAGAGCCCCCACACTGTACACTAAAACTGCCCTTTTTAAAAAATTAAATTTTACTAATTTTTTTTAAATTTTTATTGTATTATGTTTACGTGTACCGTCAAATCAGATCTGACTGGTACAGGAGGAGATTGACCCCTCCTTCTCCAGCAGAGCATCTGGCAGATTTGAACCGCATACCTCTGGGATTGCAGTGCACTTGTCTTGCCACTAGGCCACCAGAGCTCCCTTAAATTTTACTAATTTTAATGAACATTTACAGAGATTTTTGGGTTTCCATTCATTCATTGTTGCACTATTTTCTCTTCTCTCCCTCACAGTTCGTTCCTCTCCCCCCCCCCTTGAAAGTCTGTTTTAATTGTCCCATTGCCACAGTGTTTGTCAAAGCCAGTTCTGATTAATGTCCTTTGTCAGTGTGTCCTTTGCCATTCCCTATCACTCCTCCCTGAGAGGGACGTCACCCTGATTAATAAGGAAAAGAGGATGGCGTATTTTCTTAGCTACTTCCTGCTGAAAAGGGATGCTGTAAGTTTCAGGGTGAAGATCTTCTCTCACTACTCTAAAGGGCCTCTTTGGCAGTAGGAAACACATAGACTATTATGGAGATTGATTTTGGAATTTAAATGCACTGTTATCAATTGTGAAGATGTATCATGGAACTATTGCAGTCTGAAAGACACAAATTTAACTAACAAGTTAAAAGTATATGAGTCAAAAATGAAAAACCAATAATATTCCAAGTAGAGGTTCTAACAGTGTCACAAATCAAGTTACAGAGGGAAGGTAGTTCTTAAAATAAAAGGCTTATTGACTAGCACTTTGTCTATTATAGTATAAAGTTTAGGAACCACAAGATGTAGAGGCTCAACTATGTCATTTATTGTTCTTAAGTCCTGGAGCAAATTCCATCTACCACTGGGTTGTTTCACAGCTTGGAAGTCCATATGCAAGGCAGAGCTGAAGTAAGGAACTGCTTATGAGGTTTTCCGTCAATTCCAACAACTAAGAAATAGAAGAGTTGGGATAAAATTGCCCTTTCTAAGGGCCCTTCCTACGCTGTGCAGTAATGTCAGCCTTCCCAAGAGCCACTCAAATTGCTGTACACTGTGCTACACTCGTAGCTTGCGTACTGTCATCTAGTCTCTCCTACCTGCTTTAAACCTTTAACTGTGTGAAGGGCATTGACCCCACAGTAACAAACACAGCTGGCCTTCATTGGGTTTCCCAGGTTGTAAGTTACAAAGGAAGAGATTACCTATCTTTGTCTCACAGAGCTGCAAGTGGATTCAAACTCCGAGAAAGGAACAGCCTTTAAGTTAGCAAGGGAACTTCCTAGGGACTATGCTACAGAGTCGTGTGGACTATGGCACAAGAGTTCCCTTCCTCCACCCCTAGCGCAGAACTCTACATAATCTAAATCAGTTGCTATTGAGTTGGGCCTAACTCATGGTGATCCCATGCATGTCAGCGTCTTTGTTGTGTACTATCGAGACTCATAGGTGACCCTCCTACAGCTTTTTAAGTTTGTAAATAGTTTGTCAGGAAAGCAGCTGGTGGACTTAAACTGCACGCCTATGCACGTCAGCAGGTTTGTGTGACTTAGTTTGAAGTGGCTAGTTTTTCAATCTCCCTAGGCATCTCTGGATGATCCGATAACTTTTAAATTAGCCGCTTAACCATTTACACTATTCAGGGCAATGTATCTTTTGTATCTTTCTGTGTGTATCAGAAGTAGCGAGTTGCATTAGATTTAAAAATGGTCTAAGAAAAAAAGAAATTACTAATCTTCAAAGCAATTAAAAATATGACAAGCACATAGATTAATAGTTGTTTTGGTGCTAGTATTGGAGAAAGTACAAGTAGCCTCAGAAAATAATGTGCATATAAAAGAAAAATTGAGGTGCCTGTGAACAATCAGATATCTTTTAAAATCCTATTATTTCTCTGCTGATTACTTGTCTCTGATGTTGACTGAGAGAGACTTGGGCCTCCTATTTTAACGGAATGCTGGAGAAGTGCTCATTATTCCCTGAACTGCCAGGGAGACTGGGCTTCCTGCTCCCTTTCCTCTCTAGTAATGTCACATACTAGAAATGTACTTTTTTTTCAGCCTTTGTTTAAACACAAAAGTGTCTTAAAAATAGTACCTACAAATAGTGGAAGTGCTTTTGTTTCAGTGGTCAATAAACCCATTGTAAATCAACATCAAATGAGAAGTGGTTAGGCATGCCCTTCCTTTTTTAGTCAGCTCTGCCATTTGCTACTTTTTCCCTTTGTAGATGCTTTCTCTTTTCATTCTGATATCATGCTCATTCTGATATCCCAATGTCGTACAAAAAACAATTTTCTGCAGTATCCAGAAGGTTGTTTCTCTTATATTCTTAATATAGTACTTTAACTTCCAGAAATCACCTAGAACCTGCCCTTAAACAAAACCATGCCTAGTGGCAAGAAGCTGCACTGCGATCCCTAAGGCCATGGTTCTAGGCAACCAGCTGCTCTGCAGGGGAAGGATGGGCAATCTCCTCCTATGAGATTAAACTGCCTCTGAAACTTGCCAGAGGGTCAGCAATAGGTTGGTTCTGACTCTACAGTAAACAACAACAACAGTTCTAGTTTTAAGGAGCTCTGATGGTTTAGTGTTAAAGAAGACTGTTTGAACCCACCAGCCTTTCCATAGGAGAGGTGGTCTCTACTTGTGTGCTTTACATTCTCTGAAAACAAAAACCTGTTGGAAGGTCAGTTATAAGTCAGTTCTGACTTGATGGAACATAACAACATTCTATTTTAATTTGGTATTTATGGTTTTATTAATTTATTAAAATAAATTAACTGCAGTAATAAAAGCTGGAGAAAGCATGAGAGACACCCAAGCGTCGAGGACTCTTCTTCATAGGGTCACTATGAGTCGCCTGCAACTCAACAGCACTTAACAACAATAAAAGTTGGAGTTGGCTCCTTAGGGATAACTCCCCAAGCCCTGGTCTCTATCACAGTTTCCTTCTCTGGCTCCTGCTTAAGCGGCTTTAGACGCAAAGATTATTGTCTCTGTGGTTTCAGATGTTTGGTACCAGTTATCTCCACATCCTGGACATGTCCAGGTGCTTTCTCCATTCTGGACTCAATGCTGCACCTCTCCACAGTCTTGGCTACAATTTCCAACTCTCTTTCATGAGATGTAATCACTGCTCTTGAAGTAGTGATAGCTCTGAAGCTCCTGAGGAGTGACTGATCCTGCTGACTATCTGACCTGCAGGAGCCGAGCTAGCTGATGCAGAAGAGCTGACCTGGCTGTTGCAGATTGGGTCTGCCCCAGTTTCTGAGTTGTCCG
Source organism: Elephantulus edwardii (assembly GCF_000299155.1). Taxonomy (NCBI): domain Eukaryota; kingdom Metazoa; phylum Chordata; class Mammalia; order Macroscelidea; family Macroscelididae; genus Elephantulus; species Elephantulus edwardii. Next base: position 10,615,870 of record NW_006399834.1, on the reverse strand, counting down.
CAACTCCTTTGGGATGGGACTGTGGCTGATACTTTTGTGAGAGGAGGGCCTCTGTTCTTTGCCCTTTGTGCTATTATGACCTCTCTCTTTTTGTCCTCTTTCCTGGTTCCAGTGGGAGGATGATTTCCGAGTTCATTTGTTTCCACCTTTCCTGTGGTGATGAGAACTTCTAGCAAGATTTTTGTCCCTCTTTGATCTTTCCTTCTTTTCCTTCTCAACTTTGGTATTGGGCTTGGACACTCTCTGGCTTCCATCTCGCTCACTTATGTAGCTTTCACTTTTCAAGCTCAAGAGAAGGGGTAATTCGGCATTCTCTGCAACAGGTTTGTTGCAAAGACCATGTTCATACCGCTTCCTGTGGAGTAACGGTTGCCATTGTTGATTGGGTGGAACTGCCCTCTGCATATGAGCTTGTAGCACCTGCCAAGACCATGTTAGCACTCTCTGAAGGCACACTCTCAGTACCTGCAATGGCCTTGCTGGGTCCTCTACTCACTCTTGGACTCTTAGTGACCACTCCTGCCAGGGCCACATTTGTGTGTGCTGGCCTTGAGGCCTTGGAGATTGTTTATGGTACTTCCTGAACAGCATACTGCTGTCCTGCTACTGCTGCTCCTGTTATGGAACCTGCTATCATCCCTGCTATTTCTGCTTCCATTGAAGGACCTTCTGTTGACCCTGCTAATGCTGCTCCCATCGTGGGACCTGCTGCTGCCCTGTCAGTGCTGCTCTTTTGGCAGACCCTGGCAATTTCATCGCTGTAGAAGAGGTACCAGGCATTCCAGGAGAAGATTGTTGAATTCACAATTCTTCTCCTCCTGCATAAGCAGAAGAGGTAGCTCCAGACACCTCTTGGAACTTGTGAAGCCTGCCTTAATCCTGATCCCCTTCTCCACAGACATCTGCAGTCATTATGCTTTTGTTGTCATCTGTCAAGTATATAGATGTATTTGCTAAATCCCCAGTTTGGAGAGATGGGGTACTACTATAACTGTCCATTGTTGGTCTTAGAAGATAGACTAATTTTCCCAGCTGCAAGAGAGGTCCTCACATGCATCTGAAGAGGGGCACAGCTGCTGGGAAAAGATGCCGCCAGTGGCAAGCTTCAGGCACAGTTGCTGTTTTTCTTGGTCATGTACAGACATCTTGACAAGGTTCAAGGGAAGGAACCTGGTAAGCTCTAAAGTCTTTGTGTCCTTTCGACTTCTCCTTTTGGTGGGTTGGCTGTACCCATTGTGGTTTTCACAGACTCTAGCTGGCTGGGCCAGCACCATGCTATCTGGCATGGGCAGGATTGGGCTGGTAGATGTGATGCCCTCAGTCATCACTTGAATATGGTGATGTACATCAGTCACTTATCCTTTTTTGCTAATCTGTATAAAGTCGCTCTGCAACATTGGTGCACGCTTAAAAATGTCATATTATCCTTCCCTGTACAGTTGTCGTTGTAGATTCCCCCACAGAGGTATTGAACACACACTTTGTACGGTAGCTGTTGGCAGTGTAATAAGATAACACTCCTTCATTGTCCATAGTCCTTCTTTCAAGACAACTCTGCCAGCTACAAATTGTGTCCCCAAGAGAAGGAGCACAAAGGCCATTGCCCATCTCCCTCTAGGACGTCTGCCTAAATCACCTTATACTACTGCATTTATCCCCATCTGTCCTTTGTGATCTGTCACCATTGCATACTCCTTTGGTCACCAGCCTCCCCAAATCAACTAATACCTACAAAGAAGACAGGCTGACCCTGGCCAGGTATAGATGTGGGGGACTGGGTAGTCTTTTAAATGTACATATTGAGATGCATCCTACTTTGATAAATGTCTTGAGTTTGGGTTTGGTTCCCCTGCCCCTCAAGTTTTATTGTTACAGAGATCATCTCCCTGTAGATATTCTGAAAATTTTTTTCTTGAAAATATTGCCAAGAGTTAACTCCCTGGGAATAAAGTGCTGAAAGTAGACTGCATGCTTGATCTGGGCTGGGATGATGACTAGAATACTTTTCTCTGGGTCCTCAGTGTATATCAGTGCCAACAGGCATAAGGTGCCATCAGAGTTCCATAACATTGTGGTTTCCAGGCGCTGGAGGATTATCCCACCAATTTTCTCATCTTTAAGCCTTCAGATGGAATAATGAAATCTTGCTGGAAGGTCATCAAATGTCTGAGATGCATTTTCAAAATTACATGCTAAAATGTCCACTTCCATGGACAGTAGGTTTAAGAATGCAAAGACCTGCACAATCAAGATGGTGTAGACTTGCGTAGCCAAGAGCATGAGCGTTCCGATAGAGAGCAGCATCTTGTCAGAAAATCACCTGGACACCCTGACATCCCGATGAGAGATAGGCTCACCAGTGTGTCACAGGGGAAGGTCTCAGGACCAGGCACCTTTCATGACTGCACATCTGCACCACCCACCGCACAGCCCCAGGCTGAGGGAGACCAACACCATGTGCCAGTGGAAGTCTATTTTTAACATTTTTATTCATTCATTTATTTGAAGATTTACAAATCATACAAGTTTTTCATAAAACCATTAATAGACATTTTTCATTATTATATTACCATTAACATAATTAATTACAATGTCTGATCAGTTCCTTACTATGCATTGCTTTCCCTTCTTGTGACAGGGTAATCGGGATGAGTGTGTCGGAGGCAATGAGATTGGCACAGGACAGAGCAGAGTTTAGAGCTGTTGTACATAACGTAGCTATGAGTTGCAAGCGACTTGACGGCACATAACAACAACAACAACAACAACAATTATTTATTAATTTTCACTTATCTCCCTTCCCATTCCTGTTAACCACTCCAAGAATAGAAAAAGCTATTCTACTTTGCCTCCAGAAACTCTATGAACTTGGAGAAACAATGAAAGTTATACAAGTGTTCAGGTCTTTCATTCATAGGGTCACTAAGAGTCATCTACAATTCCACAGCACTTAACAACAACAAAAAATAGAGAGAGCTCTGTGGGCTTGGTGAATAGAAACTGATGCTACCAGTCAAAAGTTGGTGATTTTAATCTGCGGCCCTCAGGCCTGGTTTTAATTGTTTTGGGTCAAATATTCTTTTAAATGGTATAGCACTAGTCTGTGCATTGCTGTCCAGAGGTAACTCATGGTTGCTGTAATGCTAAAACTGTGATACTGATGTGTCAAATGTGATAATGGACATTTATAATGGATAATGGACACTGTCCATGATGCACAGTGTTTGGTGGTGCGCCCCAATTAAAACAAGCTTGGAAGCAGGAGTGGTATCCATTTCCAAAATAACTTGCCTCCGGAAGCTCTATGAACTTGGAGAAATGATGAAAGTTATACAAGTGTTGAGGTCTTTTGTTCATAGGATTGCTATGAGTAGTCTATAACTTGATGGCACTTAACAACGACAACAACATTCTATTTTTAAAAGTTGAAAATTTCCTATTGGGCCAGTAAATGCTCGAATATATCTTGAAGAAATGCCCTGGAATGAAGATGATCACTCATTTTCACTGAGATGCCGATGCGGTGGAAAATACAGCATTTCCAAGGATGAAGCAGAAGAAGTTAGCCTGATTTCTTGCGACACATGTTTATTAATTGTAAAGCTTCTCCATTGTACCTGAAATCATTCCTTCTTGGAATCTTCTAACTGTATATTCAGACATGTTAAGGAGAATCCTTTTAAGCAAGCATAAATATTAAAGAAGTTGAATTATTTTTAAAAAGTTGATAATTCCCATGCTGTTCTTTGATAACTTGTTCAGCTTACCTTTGTGTGTTCTCATGCTTTCTTCATCATTGTGTACTTCTTGAAATAGTTCAGTGTTGGCCAATTTTTTTGGAGGGAGGGTACAGTGATTCTGTTTATTCCCTCCATCATCTCTTTTTTTTTTTTATTTTTGTGTGATTGTACCGTCAAATCAGATCTGACTGGTACAGGAGGAGATTGTCTCTCCTTTTCCCGGCAGAGCATCTGGTGGATTCGAACCGTGTGCCTCTGGGATTGTAGTTGCAGCTCCTTGCCACTAGGCCACCAGAGCTCCCCCCTCCATCATCTTTTGATGCTGTGTAGGTAATTAAAAATTTTACATACTGCATCTCTAAGAATTGCAACTTGAAGCTTGAATTTGTTTTTTTGTTTGATCAGCTTGAGAAATGTTGAGTGAGTTCTTCCCTTTTTATTCTTCAATTCTCTGCACATTCCATTATAATAAATTATCTTCTCAAACTGCCCTTTGAAATCTTCAGTTTTTTTCCTTGATAATCTCTTCCCTTTATTTTGACTTCTTGACACTTTGGTGCAATTTTTAGGGTCTCTTCTGGCATGTATTTTGGGTTCTCTTTCTTCTCTTTCTTTGTAGTGACCTTTTGCATTATGTATGGATGATATTCTTGATGTCATCCCACAACTCATCTGGTCAAGAGCCAATGGTAATGAAGGAAGAAGTTCAAGCTGCACTGAAGGCACTGGCAAAAAAATAAGCCCTCAGGAATCAATGGGATACCAATCTACATATTCCAACTAACATACGCAGTCCTAGACATGCTTAACTGTAGTCTATGCCAGGAAATTTGGAGGATGGCTGCCTGGCCAACTGACTGAAAGAAATCCATATTTGTTTCCATTCCCAAGAAAGGTGATACCATAGAATGTAGAAATTATTGAACAATGTCATTAATATCACATGCAAACAAAAGACAGATGAAGATCATGCAAAAAACAGCTAGAAGAGTAGATAGAACTGTCAGAAGTTCAAGCTGGATTTCAAATGGGCTGTGGCACCAGAGATAACATTGCTGATGTCAGATGGATCATGGCTGAAAGCATACAATACCAGAAGAATGTCTACTTGTGTTTTATTGACTATGCAAAGGCATTTGACTTTGTGGATCATAACAAATTATGGCTAACATTAAGAAGAATCAGACTCAGAGAACACTTAATTGTGCTCATGTGAAACCTAAACCTATCCCAGGAGATGTATTGCACTGGGAAAGTCTGCAGTCAGGTATCTCTCTCAATTATTAAAGAATCAAGATGTCTGCTTGAGATGTATCTAATTCAGGACATGACAATTTTTTTAAATTTTTATTATTTCTCGTGTGTGTGCCATCAAATCAGATCTGATTGGTACAGGAGGAGATTGTCCCTCTCTCTCCAGCAGAGCATCTGGTGGATTCTAACCGTGCACCTCTGAGATTGCAGTGCATCTTCTTGCCACTAGGCCACCAGAGCTCGCCAGGACGTGACTTTTTGTTTGTTTGTCTTTTTCAACACCAGACAAGTAATGTGCCAATGTCATAACAAGGTTTAAGGGAGGCACATGTCATAGAAAAGCATGAACACCCAATCATCATGTTCTTGAACTGAAAAGGATCGGGCCAAGGTCTTTACAATCACTTGCTAGACATCTGAGAGCTGAACAATGAAAAAGGGAGAGAGAAGAAGAATTTATGCTTTTGAACTATGTGGTGTTGGAAAATTGAAAAACCTCATGTTGTTGTGTACAATAGAGTTGAAATAGACCCATAGCTGATCCTCCAGTGGGTTTTCAGAGGCAGTTAATTGCATGGGAGGAGAGCACCCATCCTTCTTCCAAGGAGCAGCTGGTGAACTAGAAATGTGTGCCTAAAGGATTGCAGCACAGCTTCTTGCCACTAGGTCACCAGAGCTCCTATATCATCCCGTATACTCCAAAAGAACAAACAGACTTGGAGTAGGTGTAGCCAGAGTGCTCCCTGGAGGCACAGGTGATAAAGCTTCATTTCACGTGCTTCAGGCATGTGGTTATTAGAGGCTTATTCCTTGGAGAGGGACATCATGCTTGGAAAAGCAAAGGGAAAGCAGAAGAGAGAAAGGCCCTCAATTTCAAAGAATTAACACAGTGACTGAAGCAATGGGCTTAGGTATGTCAGTTGATGAGGATGGCATAGGCTAGGACAGGGTTCAGATCAGCTGAACACAGGGTCGCTAAGCTGTCATACTCAACTCGATGGCACCTAACAGGAACATGTCTTGTTTTGTTTTCTTTAAATGCTTTTTTCTGTATTCCTAGGCTGCCATAACAAAGTATCACAAACATGAAACAAGGGAAATGTGCCCTTTCACATTTCTGGAGGGCCAGGGTCCACAGTCAAGTTGTTAACAGGCCCACACTCCCTCCACTCCCACTTTTCTTCCAGCTTCTGGTGGCTTCAGTTATTCTTTGGCTTTTGATCGTAAAATACAATCTCTGATTCCATCTTCACACGGAATTACCAACTTTATCTACATCACATAAGGACTTGTCACCGGATTCCTGGGAAATCCAGAACTATCTTTTTGAGAGTCTTAATTACTTTAGCAAATATCTTTTGGTAGGCCACTATTCAACCCACTATGGTGTCCAAGTTTCTGAATTCTAAACTTATCATTGTGAAAAATACAGGAATAACTCCTATTTGCCAGCGACATAATTTATTTTCCTTTCTTTTAGCTGATTTAAGATGAGGTATTTATCAAGAAGTTAGTTACATTCTGGGTCAAAGGAGTTGTTTTTATTGTTGTTAGATGTCTTTGAGTTAACTTCAACTCAGAGAATGGCCCCAAACAAACAAACAAACAAAAATTGTCTTCAAATCCTGCACAAAAGTTAGTTCAAAGTGGATTGTAGATCGAAATGTAAGAGTAAACATTTTTAAAACTCATGGAAGAAAATGTATAAAGAAATCTCTCTTATCTTGGACTAGGCAATGATTTCTCAGATATGATGACACTTAAAGCAGAAAAGAGACATTAGATTGAACTTCATCAAAATTTGTGATGTTGTTTAACTCAAAGGACACAGACAAGAAAGTGAAAAGACAACCCCTGAATAAGACAGTATTATTGCAAATCATGAAGGTCTTAAACTCATTACTGTTGGGTCAGAACTGACTCATAGCTGACTCTCCACATGATTTCCAAGGCTGTGAATTGCACAGGAGATTGCTTATCTTCCGCCCTCAACACCTCTGGTGGATTCAAGCCACCAGAAAGGTGAAGCCTTTGAGTTACCAGCACAACTCTTTACAGGCTATGCCGCCAGAGCTCCCTAATAAAAGTCTAATACCCAGAATATATAAGGGAGATATGGTGGCCAAAATGATAAGGAGCTGTGCTGCCAACCCAAAGATGGGCAACCTCCCCCCTTGCAACTTACAGCCTCTGAAATCCCACTGGAGGGTCAGCTATAGTTGGTTTTATTGAGATGGCACATAACAATGAGCACTCAGACTATACCAAGGCTCTTATAATAAAAACCAAACTAACTTATAAGTGGGTGAAGAATTAGAATTGATGTTTTTTCAGAGAAGATACATAAATGACCAATAAGTGCAAGAAAGGATGATCTATATCCTTAACTATGACAGATATACAAATAAAAACCCAATGAGAGCCATTCAGGTACTTTGGCCTTGAACACTGCTGTCTGTCTGCATCAGTTTGAGAGTTTGGTTCTTCTTTTTTTTTCTAATTGGTACTTCTTCTTCTTATTATTATTATTATTAATTTTGAGGAAAATTTACAGAGACTTTGGATTTTCATTCATTCATTGTTACACTTTTCTCCTTGCCCACCCCCTCCTCCCAGTTCACTCTTCTCTTTGAAAAGTAAAAGAAAACTTCTTTCATCATTATACAATCCCTCCTCCCAAGTCCATTCCAATATATAGCCTTTGTTCTGGACTCCTGTCATGACAATAATACCTAATCATATATCCCTTTTAAACAGTTCTCTCCCTCATCTGTTTCAATGCAGTATACATAATTTAT
>NW_006399834.1:10584615-10605793 GCF_000299155.1 Elephantulus edwardii | reverse complement strand
TCATCAAATAGAAAAAGAACAACAATTTAATCCTACAGCCCCTAGAAGAAAGGAAATTATAAGGACAAGACCTGAAATCAATGAGATAGAGAACAGAAAGACAAATGAAACCATCAATAAGGCCAGGAGCTGGTTTTTCGAAAAGGTCAATAAAATTGACAAACCACTGGCAAACTTAACAAAAGAGAAAACAGATAACTTAATTAAGAAATGACAGAGGTGACATTACAACAGAACCAGATGAAATTAAATCAATAAAATAAGAATACTATAAAAAATTATAAATTCAAAAACGTAGAGGGAATGGTCAAAGTCCTCAATACTCATGCCCTATCCAGATTGACATGATCAGATGTAGAACACTTGAACAGACTCATCACAAAAAAAACCTGCACCGGTCATAAAAAGACTTTCCCATAAAAAAAGTCCTAGATCAGATGGCTTCACAGCTGAATTCTACCAAACATTCAGAGATGACCTATCACCAATCCCACTTAAAGTGTTTTTTAAAAATAGAAAACGAAGGAACACTCCCAGATATATTCTATGAAGCATCATAACCCTAATACTAAAACCAGACAAAATTATCACCAAGAAAGATAACTATACACCAATATCTCTCATAATATAATGCAAAATCCTTAGCAAAATCCTAGCCAATAGAATCCAAAATCACATAAAAAAAATTCCTTATGACTAAGTGGAATTCATAACAGGTATGCAAGGATTGTTCAAAATAAGAAAAACAATCAAGATAATCCACCATATTAACAAAGCAAATAACAAGAACCATATGATCTTAGGAACTGATAAAGGAAAGGCATTTGACAAAATCCAGTACCCCTTCCTGATAAAGACACTCAGCAAAATTGGAAAAGAAGGGCATTTCCTCAACATAGAGAAAAGTATATATGCAAAACCAAGAGCCAATATCATTCTCAATGGAGAAAGACTAAAAGCCTTTTCCTTGCAAACAAGGATCAGACAAGGATTCCATTGTCACCACTTTATTCAATGTTGCATTAGAAGTACTTATTATGGCAATATAACAAGAAATATAACAACAAAAGTTGTCTAGATTGGCAAAAAGATGGTTAAACTAGTGCTATATGCAGATGGCATGTTAGTGTATACAGAAAACCTCAAGGACTCAAAAAACTGTTAAGAGTTGTTGTTGTTGTTATGTGCGGTTGCCTGCAACTCATAGTGACCATACGTACAATAGCTCTGAACCCTGCTCTATCCTGAGCCAACCTTATTGTCTCTGAGATACCTATTACCTCTGTCATTGAATTACTCCATCTCATTGAGGATCTTCCTCTCTTGTGCTGTCCCTCCACCCTCCCAATCATGATGTCCCTCACCAAGGACTGGTCCCTCCTTGCAACATATCCAAAGTATGTCAAATGAAGCTTCAGAATCCTTGCCTCCAAGGAGCTCAAAGGCATCAATTCTCCTTCTATCATCCCTAGTCATTGTCCAGCGTTCTGATGCATAGCATGTAATTGTGAAGACCATGGCCTGGATCAGGCATACCTTGGTCTCCAGACTAACATTATTGTTCTGCAGTACTCTGGAGATGTCCCTGACAACAGACTTTCCCAATGCAATTAATCTTTTGTTTTCCTGACTGGTGGTACCAAGATTGTTGATGGTGGAGTCAAGCAAACTAAAGCTGGTAACAATCTCAATCTCTTCACCATCCATCCTGATGCTGCCAATTGGCCCAGTGGTGAGAATCTTTGTTTTCTTGATGTTGAGCTTCAATCCTTATTGAAGGTTGCAGTCTTTGACTTCTACTGCAAGCTCTTCAGGTTCTCAGTTTCAGCAAGCAGAGTTGTGTCATCTGCATAACATGCCTACTAGGATGGCTATGTTATAGAAGATAAACATGTATAAGCCTTTGTAATGGGGTTGTGAAATTAGAATGTCTATACTTTGTTAATGCAAATGTAAATTAGGGTGATATCTTTTGAAAACAGCTTGCCAGTTCCTCAAAAAGTTAACATGGTTATGACATGACCTAGCAACAGAACTTCTAGATATATAAAACAATTAAAACCTTCTTAGACAAAAATACACACATGGCAGATGAGGGAGAGAACAGTTTAAAAGCAATATATTTTAGGGCATTATGATTATCATAAGAGTTCAGAATGAGGGTTGCAGAGTGGAGTATACTCGGGGTGGCAGTGGGGGGGGTGCAGGGGGATTGTATACCAATGAAGGAGTTTTTTCTTTTGCTTTTCAAGGAGAAGAGCGAACTGGGGGTTGGGGGGGGCAGTGGGCAGGGAGAAAAGTGCAACAATGAATGAATGGAAATCCAAAATCTCTGTAAATGTTCATTGAAATTAATAAAAAAAATAAAAAATACATACATGAATATTCAAAGCTATGTATTCCTCTCTCCTTCCTCTTGAGTTGGAGATGACTTATAGCTGACCCTCCAGCTGGTTTTTGGAAACTATAACTCACATGGGAGCAGATTATCCATCTTATTATCCAGTTGTTTATTCAAACTAACCACCTTTATGTTAGTAGAGCAACTCACTGTGCCACTGTTGTTATGTATCACTGTGTTGGAATTGACCTATAGCTGACTCTCCAGCTGTTTTCAGAGGCAGTTAATTGCACAGAAGGACATTGCCCATCTCTCCTGCTCAGCAGCTGGTGGATTTGAACCATGTGCCTTAAGGATTGCAGTGCAACTTCTTACCACTGAACCACCAGAGCTTACTATCTTACTAGGCTTAAAATGAGCAATTCCGAAGGGAGACAAGGGAAGGTCTCAAAACCACCAAGAAAGAACAGAAAGTGTTTGTTGCAATCTTTGGACCCCAGACCCCTGAGGTGAGAACATCCTTGACCCAGAAAACAGCTGTAACGCCTTACCGAGATGGCAAGTGGTAAGAAACAATAGCAGAAAAATAGAAGTGGGAGACTAGAGAGAGGTGACATAATGAGATTTTAGGACAGCACAGCAAGAAAGCTGAGTGCCTTCAGGGTGCATCTAGGCATTAGAGAGCTCTTGACTCAACAGCCAATAACAACAGCAGGTATTTTGTAGAGGTTAGTTTGCCAACCTAAGTAACAAGAACTGAACCAACGCTTACAGGCAGAATGGGGTACCTCTGGGAACTTATAAGTATAGTTAAATGGGTTTTGTTGACATTTGACTGAGCTGCATATAGACAAAGGACTGAGATATTGAAGGTCAAAGAGAGGCTTTTCTGCGGGAACGAATGGTAAGAGGCTATGCTGATCAAAGAACTGTATCTTGGATGGGTTTGGGTTTTTTTTTTAATTATTCTGAATTATATTTAGCTTGTTATTTCCCTTAAAATCTCTCATAATTGTTAAGTTAGGTTTATGAATTCTCTATGGACCTTACAATGAATTACTGAACCCAGTAGGGATGGTTCACGTCAGAATTGGTAGAAAGGTTGGCACGATGAGATAGATACATCTCACCTCTTCTTAGAAATAAGCCTGCTTATTAGAAATAAGGCTGCTGATTTTTACATTCTTTCCCCGTAGTTAGTTCAGGTCAGGCAATCCTGCCACACCATTTTTACAAGTATGTTAATTATATCTCAATCTTTTTAGAAAGGGGTTGGTTACAAAAAGGAGAGCCCAAGTCATACTTGGTAAAGAGTAAATTGTTCTGTAAATAAAATGAGCACAGTACACTTTCATAGAAAGAAAGAGTGTGTGGTATAGTAGTGGCTTGCTTATATAACTGCAATTGTGGTAATTATATATTTTGATTGCTCAAAAATTGATCTTATTGATAGATTGACAGTCCACATTTTTAGTTCTTTTAATAACTCTATTTCAAATCCCAAACAAAGAGATCCTGGGTTGTTTTCTTTTCTACCTATTCACAATAGGATGATAGTGTGATCTTAAGGCCACCTTAACTATCTGGGGTTTCCCTCTACTCACCAACAAAATACCCTTCCTGTTTCTTATTTTAAGGAGTTCTGGTGGCCTGGTGATGAGAAGCTGCACTGAAATCCCAAAAGCATGTGATTTGAATCCACCAGCTGATCTACAGGAAAAGGATGGGCACTCTCCTCTCATGCGATTTATTGTCTCTGAAAGCCCCCTGGAGGGTCAGTTATGGGTCGGTTCTGACTCCACAATACAATAGCAATAGCAACATTTCCTATTTTAATTGTGAAGCTCAATATGAGAGAGTGTATTTTAAGATGCTTGGAACCCCCAAGGTATTGTTCTTCCAGTACCACTCTTTGTAGGTAGTTATTACGCCTCACTCAAAAGCGATTCCTGCTCATATAGTACTTTCTGGAATTTTTCATTGTCAGTCAATTCTTTTAGGTAGAGTGATTCTGTGTATTCCCTCCATCTTCTTTTGATGCTCCCTGGATCATTCAACATATTGCCAATAACATCTTACAACACTAGAAATTAAGGCTTAAATTTGTTTTTCAGTTCTCTCAGCTTGAGAAATGCAAAGCGAGTTCTTCTCTTTTTATTCTCCAATTCCAGGTCTCTGTAAATTCTGTTATAATATTTTACTTTGTCTTCTTGAGCTACCCTTTCAAATGTTCTGTTTGGCTCTTTTACTTCAGCATGTTTCCCTGTTGTTTTGGCTTCTTGATGTTCTAGGGCATTTTTCTGAGTCTTTTCTGATATTCATTTCAGGTTTTTTCTGTCTCTTCTGTCTTTATAATGACTTTTTGCTCTCTTCATGGATGATGTCCTTGAAGCCATCCCACAACTCATCTGGTCTTCAATCATTAGTGTTCAATCCTTCAAATCAATTCTTAAGATGATTTTGAAATTCAAATGGAATATATTCAAGATCATACTTAGGTTCTTATGCACTTGTTTTCATATTCTTCAGGCTCAATTTCAATTTGCACCTGAATAATTGATGATATAAGCAGGAGCCAATGGTAATGAGGGTGGAAGTTGAAGCTGCATTGAAGGCATTGACACAAAATAATACCCCAGGAATCATGGGATACCAAATTATTTGTTTCAACTAACAGATTCAGCCCTGGATGTGCTCACCAATCTATGTTAGGAAATTTGGAGGGCAGTTGTCTTGCCAAAGGATTGAGAGAGGTCCATATTTTTTTGTTTCCATTCCCAAGAGAGGTGATCCAACAGAATGTGAAAACTATTGAACAGCATCATTAATATAAAATTCAAGCAAAATATTTCTGAAGATAATTTTTAAAAAGCTAGAACAGTACATAAATAGTGAACTACCAGAAGTTAAAAAAGAATTTAGAAGAGACTGTAGGTATATATCATTGTTGATGTCAGATGGATCCTGACTGAAAGTAAAGAATACCAGAAGAATGACTATTTATTCTTTATTGACTATGCAAAGGCATTTGGCTGTGTGGATCATAAAAAGTTATGGCTGATATTGAGAAGAATGGGACTCCTAGAGCACTTAATAGTGCTCATGTGAAGCCTAGACCTCAGCCAAGAGGCTAGTGTACGAACAAAGCAAGGGAACACTACATGACTTAAAATTAAGAAAGGAGTGTGTCAGGGTTGCATTCTCTTTTCCTATCTATTCAATCTGTATGTTGAGCAAATTATTTGAGAAGTTGGACTCTATGAAGAAGAATGTGGCAACAACAACGGAGGAAGACTCATCAATAATCTCTGTAATGCTGATGACCCAAACTTGCTTGTTGAAAGTGAAGAGGACTTGAAGCACTTGTTGAAGATTGAAGAATACAGCCTTCAATATAGATTGCTTCTCAACATCAAAAAACAAAAAATTCTTACCACTGGACCAGTCGGTTACATCATAATAGATGGAGAGAAGATTAAAACTATCAAGAACTTCATTTTACTTGGATCCACAATCAACACATTTGGTACCAGCAGTCAGGAAATCAGGAGATGTATTGCACTGGGAAGTCTGCAGTCAGGGACCTCTCCAAATTATTGAGGAACAATGATAGCAGTTTGAGGACTAAGGTGTATCTGATTCAGGCCATGGTCTTTCCGATCACTTGCTCTACATCTGAGAGCTGCATAATGAATAAGGTTGACAGAAGAAGAATTGATACTTTTGAGCTGTGGTGTTGAAGAAGAGTATTGAACATCCCATGGACTGCCAAATGAACAAACAAATGTATCTTGGGGACAGCACAGCCAGAATGCTCCTTGGAGGCAAAGATGATAAAGCTTCATCTCACACAGTTTAGGTATGTTGCTATTGGGGGGCTATTCCTTGGAGAGGGACATCAGCCTTGGAAAAGTGGAGGGTTGGCAAAGGAGAAGATCCTTAACCAGATGGATTGATGCAGTGATTGCCACAATAGACTCCAGTGTGTCAGGAAGTGTGATGATGGCACAGGATAGGACAGGGTTCAGATCTGTTGTTCATAGAGTCGCTATGAGTCATATTTGACTCGACAGCATCTAACAACAAACAAAAGCAATTACAATGACCTTAAGGCATTACTTGCCAAACTTACCTGATTATAACAATCAACTGTAGATACTTGTTATAAAGGCCACAGCTACAGTCTTACATCAAGACTAGCAAATTAGAATCATCAGAGAAGGAGTCCAAGACTTCTTACAGTAAGACTTCTATGTGGCCCTTTATAACCATGCAAAATGAAAAGAAATTCTTACCTTTTCAATACTTTCTTAAGTGTATTATGCCTGAGAAATACCAGGGAAATTTCTTAGGGGAAAAAACAGGCACCAAAAAAATAAGAACCAGAGAGTAATAAAATGCTAAAACAAATAAAGAAATAACAGGCTGCATATGTCAAATTATCACATGACCAAAGATGAAATAACTTGACCAGCAAAATAAATCCTTTATCATTGGATTATAACCCAAAGTATCATTTACAGTTCCATGAGTCTATAACTATTTTCTTTTACATTTCCTGAGTGTATTTTTTTTATTTCTCAGTGCCATGAGTGTATATATGTCATTTTCTCACCATCCTTAAAGGTAAAGATTGTGAAACTCTGTCTCACATATGTTGAGCATGTTTTCAGTTGGTGCCAATCCTTGGAGAAAGACAGCATGCTGGAGAAAGGTGATGGGTCATAGAAAAACAGGAAGACCCTCAAGGAAATGGATTGACACAATGACTATAAGAAAGGGCTCATCGGAGATTGTGAAGATAGTGAATGATATGGCAAGATTCTGATCAGTTATTCCTAGGGCCGAGCAGTAGTTGATTTGATGGTACCTAACAACAATAGCATGTATAGTTTTTTGGTTTGGGGTTTTTTGTTTTGCTTTTTTTTTAATTTATTATTAATTTCAATGAAAATATACAGAGACTTTGGATTTTGATTCATTCATTGTTGCAAGTATGTGTAGTTTTATACAAGCTTCATGGGTTTTGCTTCTCTAGACCCAGCCTAAGACAGCCAATCATTTGCATTTTTAATGGCCTTGTTTTCCCATTCCCCTTGCTTCTGATGGGTAGTCACAAGTCCAATTTTGAGGAGCACCGTCCTAAGCTCAGCTCCCAGGCTGGCCTTCAGCCTAATGCAGAAATGCTGTGAGACCACATGAGCACTCTCTTCTGTAAGTTTACTGATTATAACAGATATTTGCAAGTAGGTCAACTCAGTTTCTGCTCACCTGCATTTTCAGTGATTAGTCAAAAGAACAGGTAACCCTGTCTCTGGTTACCAGCAGGAAAAGGTGTGGTAGAATTGAAAAATACACACTGGCTTCTATTTGGGGAGTAACACCCATCTTAATGAGTGTCAAAACACCTTAGTCACTTCAGTTTTGTTTATACTACTTCATTGCCCTACACTACTTCCTTGGGCTCCATCCCAAATAAAAGAAATCTAATAACAAACAAATTGAACTGCTTAAAACACACTCTTAATCCTCAGCTAGTTTCATTCCAAATACTCTGTTCATTTCTACATTCAATACTAGTACTTAATGTAGATGAGACTACAGTATTGAATTGGATACAACAGCATTTAAACAAGTGATCATGAAAGTCTGTGTAAAACAAACTAATTGCTATTAATTTGGCTACTTTATGAAAAATTCAGTATTCTTGGGAGGTAAAGGGTAGATCTCAGACCTAGAAGGAAAAAAACCACAAAACACTAGTGAGAGTTCAATTAGGTTCTTTTTTAAACCCTGGAAAATACATAATCATAAATGCTAGATGATATCATTTTTCATGACATGGTCATTACCACCTGAGGGTGTGTGCGGTTACTTTTCCTCATTTGTCAGAAGGATTACGGTGCTTTTCTCTCTACCATGCTCTTTCGCTCAGTATAGGAAAATAATACTTCTTGTAGTGTTTACACCTCATATCACATTTCTTTGTGTTTCCTTGCTGCAGTGCTGCTCAGTCAGCTTGTGTGCATAGATGTATGTTCATCTTTGCCCAATCCTTTTACTTTCGTTAATTACTGTCTCTCTCCTTTTTTTCTTGCTAGTCTGCCCAGAATCTGAAAGCAAAAACCCTATTTCAACATTATTCCACAAGACCCTTTGCTAATAAGAATGATCATATTTTTCAGAAGCACTTGCCTGAAACGAACAAAAAAATAAAAACAAACCCACAACAATGACACAGAAACAAAGGATTTATTGTACGCAATGCACTGAGGGAGGACAAGTGCTAACACGGAAATAGCACTAAGTGGTAGAGTCATTAGATCTGGATGCCAGTCCCAGGCCTGCCATTGACTAATTCTGTACGCTTGGACTTAGCTTCTCTCTGTAGAATAGTTAGGCAGTAGTGTGACCAACTCCCTCACTTTTCCCCAGCATTCCTACTTTTAATCTGAAAGTTTTGCAAAGTTTGCAAGAACAGCTAGCCACTCTATTGAGCAGGCTATCTGAGATCCTTTCTGGTTCTGACACTTTGAACCTAAACCTTAGATGATTCTCAAAGACTGCTACATATGCCTTTGAGAGTGTGGAGTGAGTCACTGGGAGGGCGTGTGGTTGCATGCAAAGATCTTGGAGGTCATCTTGCTTCCTGACCTGTGACTCACACAGGATGCTGCAGGGCATCATTCCTGAGCTCCTAGGTGAATAGAGATCAGCTGAGGATGATACACGCAAACAGGAGACATTCTTGAATTTTCCAGTGGAAAAGAAATTCTGAAATAATTGAGTAATGAGAAGAATATATAACAAATGTTGGGCCTTGAGGCTTTCTTCCAAGTGAGTCAATGACTTTTTACGCTATATCTACAACTGAGTAAGTTTTGGGCTACCATCCCAATTAAGTCCACTTTCCTAATTTAGACTTTTTAAAATACTGGCTTGACTGTAAGACTTTTAGCCTCAGATAAGATTTATTCTAGCTTAAGAACACGTGAAATCAGCTTTTTTTTATATTATACTAGTTTATTTACAAAATTTGAATACGTTGTTTTCACACCAGTTCCTTCCCATTTCCCTAACCCCCTCACTCATCAAATTGTGCAACCCCATGATTAATTCCCCCCCCCACTACACATCCTCACCTCTCTTCTTCCACCCTCCTCCCCTTGGGTCCTCATGTTCATTCTACAATAATGGTTTTATATGAAATCAGTTTTCTAGTAAAGGCTTTAAAACAATGCAAAAAAAAAGCATAGCAAATGACTACCACTACTAGTGTTGACAACAAAATCTGTTGTCCTATTTTTGTGACTTTCAAGAAAAGCATCCTTGAATGGCCTGAATCCAGTATGCAGACAGCTGGACACAAGGTCTTGAGTGGATTTATCATCCTGCAAGAGACTCCAAAGGCTGCCAGCTGGCCCTTCGCTGACTCAGAAAAGACATGCAGCTTGCTGCAGGTCTATGTTTAGTTTAGAAGACAATTTTGTAATCACCTTGAATGTTTTCTGTGTGCTTCATTTAAGTTTGGCATTGTGCTTAAAATCAAGTTTTTTTAAAAATTTCATTTGCACTTTAATTTGCACATAAAGCTACTTTTTTTCCACAATAAATAAATCTTATTTCATTTGCACATAAATCTAACCCAAATGACTACTTTCCAATCATGCTTTCTTAACTAGCTAGATGAAAAACATAGCCTCATATGACTATTGAGTGGTGATGGCATGTTCATGGAGAAAGTAAAAAGAGCTAGATTCATAAAAGCTGTTTAAGTAACCAACTGACAAATCAAATAATCTCTCCAACTAAGCAAATTTTCAAAACTCAAAATTCAAACTCATTGCTATTGAGTTGGAACTGACTCATAACTGATCCTCCCGAGTTTCCAATTACTATAAATTGCACAGGAGGACATTATCCATCTTTCTCCAATGGAGCAGCTGGCAGATCTGAACCACCCTCTTGAGGTGGCAGCAAGATTCTCTAGCCACTCTGACCACTAGAGTTCCCTAATTAAGCAAATTAAGACAGTAGCTATTTAAAGTCTTTCACCTATCCTTCACCAATCAAAAACATACTAAAAATCAGGGGAGCTCTGGTGGCATAGTGGCAAGAAGGTGCAACTACAATCCCAGAGGTGCATGGTTCGAATCCACCAGATGCCCTGCCGGGGAAGGAGGGGCAATCTCCTCCTCTACCAGTCAGATCTGATTTGACGGTACACGCACACAAAAATAATAAAGTGGAAAAAAAAAGTCTAAAAAAATATACTAAAAATCAAGTTTAAAAGGTTCAGAAATATTACAAAATCACGTTAAACTGTGGGGTTTTTTTAAAATATACTGGTTTATTTACAAAGTCCGTATACATTGTTTTTCACACTGGATCTTTCCAATTTCTTTTACCCATCCCTTCCACTACCCATCAAATTGTGCGACGATTAACAGCCCCCCCATCCTCACCCCTCTGCTCCCACCCTTTCCCCTCCTTGCATGAATTATGAGCCAAAAATTCATTTATCTCCAACCAAATTTACCCTTCTCTCCTTGTCTGTGAGTGTTACTGTAGGAGAATCAAAAGCTGTTGACAAAGGAAACTTTGAGCCACAATTTCATGAGCTAATTATCTGGAGACTAATTATGACTCAGATGAAAATTCCTGTTTACACATAACCAAGATAGTAAGGGACCTAGCAACACAAACACCTACAGAAGCTGTTTTTTATGATACCTGGCCAGCATGGGGAGACTGACTGAATAAGAAGACTCTAGGAATGTGACTTTAAATTCTTTCAGTTGAAGAGTATTATATGTTACTTAATGGACTGTGAGGAAGTTAAAAGATATGTGCTCATTTGCTTTGTACACCCAGGCAGGCAGCCAAGGTTCTGCTAACTGCTGACACTGTGCCATCTGCCTTATCCCTTGAACTTTGAGTACTCCTCATCTATAGACCGTGGGAGTTGAGGGGCAGCTTTAGTATCTTTTAATCTTCCCGGGGAAAGAGTTTCTGACAGAAGATCAGATCACACCAAAGAGATGCAACACAAAATCTGAATTTAGCCCTGAGTATAAATCAGAATCATAAAACTCAGGTTCAAGTTAGTGCTGGTGCCACGTAGTGGTGGTTCAGTGGTAGAAATCTCTCTTCCATGTGGGAGACCACGGTTTGTTTCTGACAAATGTACCTCAAATGTCGCCACTAATCTTCTCTCAGTGAAGGCTTTTGTGGTGCCATGAGGCCGAACAGGTTTCAGTGCAGCTTCCAGTTTAATGAAAAACTAGGAAGACAGGCCTGGTTCTACTGCTACTGGAAGTCAGCCACTGAAAACCCTATGGATCATGAAACCTTGATCCTATTGCACCTCACAGCTAACAATGCTGCCTACACAGAGACAGCCTCTGGGCCTCCACTGTGTTGACGACATTTAGTTCTGAAGTTGCACAAACTCATCTCTGCCTTTTATTTCCTGTAAGGTGAGACGTTTTTTAGATGTTGTAAGTTCACATGAAAGATTTGTTTGTGTCAAGGCTGCCTTGGGTTCTTATCAGAAAAGTTGCGTATTTTAAACACAAGATTTCTGAATCTTGTTAATCAAGGGATCTCTTGGTCACCTCATCCTGGTCTTCTGAAAGTGGATGTTTTTGTTTCTCTGAGTCTTTAAATTGAACTCTACTTTGCATCACCTACTTTGTTCTCCTTTAAATCTAATGCAATCATAAGGTATTGTTTTGCAAAAGAAAAAAAAAGCTAGACTCTCTACATAAAGATCTCCTATCTAAAATATAATATCACCTGTGTTCTGAGTGTAACAGAGACTAAATCAACGCAATTCATACCATCCATTCATAATTGACTCAAAGCTTACCTTTCAGCAAATTTTAGAGGTAGTAAATCTCAGGGGAGGAGACTGCCCACATGTCTCCTGGTAGGTTTACAAACCACCTGCCTTTGGGATGGCAGCTCAACTCCTTACCCTCTAGGCCACCAGAGTGGATACGAAATCCTGACCTTGACTGAGGAGGGGGTCTTACCCTGACCTAGGAAAGGCTATATGCCTGAGTGTTCTGGGATAAATATTTTGAAACATTCCATGTGGCATTCCTATAGTAGCTCTAATGCTCAGTGCTCCAAGTTCTAGTTCCAAAGAACAGAAAACACAAAAGCTTGGATCTATGACGGTAAGGAAAAAAGTATAGCTAGCAGGGTTCATTTACTATGTGCCAATTTTATTCCAAACAAATCACATTTAAATAGGTTTTTTGTTTTTGGGGGTTTTTTTGTTGGTTTTTTTTTTAAATTTTTTTAAATATTTTTTTATTTTATTATTTTTTGTGTGCGTGTACCATCAAATCAGATCTGACTGGTACAGGAGGAGATGGCCCCTCCTTCCCCAGCAGAGCATCTAGTGGATCTGAACCGTTAAATAGGTTTTTGTAATCAATGAGTGGCTGTACACAAATTGTTTCAATAATACACTTGTCTTTGTCTCAGACTCGTTGTTATGTGCCATTGAGCCAGAACTGATTGGTTGCAGACTCTCCAGAAGGTTTTCAGAGGCAGTAAATTGCATGGGAAGAGATTGCCCAACTTTCTCCCATGGCCCAGCTGGTGAATTTGAAGCCCTGTCATTGGTTTGGCAGTGCAACTCCTTGCTACTAAGCCACCAGTGCTCCCTTAGTCTTACTGTTGTTGCACATCATTGAGGCAGAAATGACTCATAGCTGACACTCCAGCAGGTTCACAGAGGCAGTAAATCACACAGGAGGAGATTGCCCATCCTTCTCCCACTTAGGGTACCTTAAAAAGAAAGGATACGTGGTACCAAGAGTGTTTTGAGCAAGACTGAAACTTTTGAAGATGATTGTATATATAACAAATTGCACAATGAGTCCTTGACTTACCAAAGTGACCCAGAGAGCAAGATTTATTCAAAACAGTAGCTTCTATGGGATCAGCTGAGCAAGCAAAATCCAAAGCAGGAAGATCAACTCAGAAGGTTATAAAGACTATTTTGGGATTCTAAAGGGTTATTCATGATAGATTTCCTTGAAAGACACAGAATGATCACAGGGTTTATTATGAAGAAGTTTTAAGAAAAATTGGGGAATGATGGGAACAGTAGTAGAAACTAGGTGAGTCTGAGTCAGCTGCAGTGACTTGTTGACCCGAGGCTTGGTGATTGCCTTCGGGCATCAGGGTTACATGTGGGGTGGGGTATCTCTGAGCACTTGTTGGTGGAGTTAAAGAGCTAAAACATTTTCCCAAGCTGGACAGAAACTAAGGAAGGCCTAGTGACAAGCACAATCAAGAGAAGGGAGAAGCGGAAAGCTGTTTTATTTGGAAGCTGTCTTGTTTATATTCTGTCTCCTTAGCTATTTCTTCCAAGCTGATATTGCCTCATTTGTGAACTGTCCATTCCTAAGGTTCTAGAGTGAATAACATGCAACTGTTTAAAAAAAAGTTTATCAAAGAGATTGGTTGTAGTAAGTGAAAATGCCCAACAGAATTCTAAGTATTACATGAACAGGATGCATATTATGACCCTACTAGTGAGGAATCTCTGGTGGCGTAGTGGTAAGAAGCTGTGCTGTAATTCCATGGGCACATGGGAGAAAGATGGGCAATGTCCTCCTGTATGATTAATTGCCTCTTAAAAACTCACTGGAGGGTAAGCTATGGGTAACTCCTAACTTGATGGTACACAACAACAACAATGGTTCTATCAAAAGGAGACAATACATATACACATGCAAGTACACATTCTTTAATTTGTTAAGTGTCATTAAGTCAAGCATGACTCATTGTGATCCTATGAACAACAGATCTGAACCCTTCCTTATCTTGTGCCAACCTTACAATCTCTCACATACTCAAGCCCTTTGTTGCAGTCACTGTGTCAATCCAGCTGGTTGTGGGTTTTCTTCCCCTATGCCATTCCTCCATCTTTCCAAGTATTATGTACCTTTCCAAGGAAAGGCCTCTCCTAGCTACATGCTCAAATGCATTAGACGAAGTTTTGCCAACCTCTTCTCCAAGGAGCACGCTGACTTAACCTTCTCCAAGTCATATCTGTTTGTTCTTTTGTCAGTCCATTTGTACTTTACTCCAACAGCACTATTAAAATGTGTCAATTTTTCTTCTGTCTTTTTTCTTCTTTGGTAAGCATAGGCATTTTCTAGAAAATTAATAAGGAATTCATTAACGGTGATTAAGGACTTGAATCAGAAAATATAACATTATACATTTCCTTATTGTTTGCATTTCCTTACATTGATGTTATGTCCCATTGAGTCACCTGCAACTCATAGCAACCTGCACAATATCTCTGAACCTTATCCTATCCTAAATCAATCTCACTGTCCCCAACACACCTGCCCTCATTACCCCATTTATTGTGTCAATCCATCTCATCCAAGGTCATCTTCTCCTATGCCATCCCTCTACCTTCCAAAGCATGATGTCTTTCTCTAAAGAGTGGTCCATCCTGGCAACATGCCCAGCATATGTGAGATGGATCTTCAAAATCCTTTCCTCCAATGAGCAACTTGGTTTAACCTTCTCCAGGACAGACTTCTTTGTTCTCTTTGCAGTTGATGATCGTTCAATACTCATATTCAGCTCCACAAATCAAAGGCATTGATTTTTCTTCCATCATCCTTAGTCCAGCTCTCTGATGCATAGCAAGTAAATGCAAAGACCATGGACTGGATCAGGAGCACCTAAATCTCTAGACTGACATCCTTGCCCTTCAGCACTCTGGTGAGATCACTGACAGCAAATTTACCTAATGTAATTAGTCTTTTGATTTCCTGACTGCTGGTGCCAAGAGTGTTGATTGTGGAATCAAGCAAGCTGAAATTGTTAACAATCTTAACCTCTCCTTCATCTAACGTGGTGCTGCCGATTGGCCCAGTGGTGAGAATCTTTGTTTTCTTAATGTTGTCAATTGGCATTCCATCAATTCCTGAGGCCTTTTTTTTTCTTTTGCCAGTTCCTTCAGAGCAACGTGAACTTCCTCCTTCATCACCATTGCCTCTTGATTGTTGTTTCATTAAATTATTCTGTACCAGCCAATTCATTTTGATACAGGTATTCTGTGTGTGTTCCATCTTCTTTTGATGTTTCTTGAATCATTCAATATTCTGCCCAGAGCATCATTAAGTAATGTAACTCGAGCCTTGAATTTGTTCTTTAGTTCTTTCAGCTTAATAAATGACAAGTGATTTCATCTCTTTTGATTTTCCAATTCCAATTCCTTAAACATTTCATTATCATACCTTGCTTTGTCTTCCTGGGCTGCTTATTGAAATCTTCTGTTCAGTTCCTTCCTTAACTTCCTAATTTCTTTCCTTTGTTTCAGCTTCTCAGTGCTCTGGTACAATATGCAGAGTCTCTTCTGACAACCTTTTCAGTCTTTTCTTCCTCCTCTGTCTATGTAATGACTTTTTGCATTTTTCCTGGATGACATTCTTGCTATCCTCCCACAGCTTGTCTGGTCTTTGTTCATTGACCTCAAACCTGTTCCTTTGGTGGTCTTTAAATTCAGGTAGGATAGACTCAAAGTCAAATTTTGGTTCTTGTGGATTTGATCTCATTTTCTTTAGCTTCATCTTGAACTTGCATAGTAGTAGTTGATTAGCAGAAATTTTAGAAATTAATATATAGATTAACATAAAAGTTTTAATTGACTTAAAGGCTGTTTTACCCACCATTCTAGAAACATAATTATCCTTCCTAATGATGAACATCAAGAACCTCAGAGTTGGATCTAGGATTTAATAAAACTCTGTCTTAATGGCAGCTTTGAAATCTCTCAGTCATTCAGGGTCCTGAACCTACAGCAAGAAGCATTACTGCAGTAAGCCTTACTACAAGACTCCATTTTTTTACCTAACATCAGTACAATCCTCAGAGAATCTGTGCATGGTGCTGTTATAACCCTTGACACACAGTGACAATACTGTATAGATACTCTACTCTTTGCTGTTTTCAAGGCCCTTCTCATGGGGTACCCAAGTGAGAGAACCCTTCTGGATTTCTGTTTCTCACAGGAAGAGGGCAAGTGGGTCCCAAGGTGACTCTCACTCTTCTAATTACCCCAGACAAACTTCCAGCTAGCCATTGAGAGATTTAGAGAATCAGTAGTATCGAGAACTACTAGAGATGTTTTTCTGCATTGGTAAGTTTTATGAAATAGATCTTCATTTTTTATATTATTATTTTGTGTGTGTACTGTCAAATCTGATCTGACTAATACAGGGAAAATAGATCTTCTTTTTAATGCCTAAGTTTCAACTGTGCCAAAATGATATTTTTATCATTGGTTGTTTTTGAATAATGACAATGACTTGTGTTTCTTAAGTGTACTCCTTGGCCCCTGGTAACCCTGTGGATTTAAGTGCTACTGTCAAGGGAGGAGGCTCACACTCTGTCTCTTAGCTCCAAAGGTATACAAGCTGAGAGCCCATCAATAGAAGAGCCAGGCTCATGTCTGGAGAGAGTAGACACAGCCATCCAGAGAGCCAAGAATCACAAACTTACCACTTATCGTTATAAGGTAACTTGGGTTCGGGTGGAAAAACTCAGCAAAGGCAGGGACCTCAGCCCCACCTTTGTTCCTGGAGGCTGCTGGGAAAAACTCAGCCATAAGTTCCTGTCATTGCCTATTTACAATGAACTATGAGTCAGAACTTACTCGTAGCTGACCTTTCAGCAGGTTTTCAGATGTTGTAAATCATGTGAGGAGACAGTCCATTTTTCTCTCCTGATTGTTTTGAAATACAAGAGAGACACTACCTTTGCTTAATAGTGCAACTCTCCACTGTCTACACCATAGATATGTTGTTAGGGTTAGGTGGTGTCAAGTTGACTACAACTCATAGCATCTCTATGAACAACAGATCTGAACCCTGCCCTATCCTGTGTCATCCTCATCATCTTGATATACTTGAGCTCATTGTTATAATCACTGTGTCAACCTATCTTGTTAAGGATCTTCCTCTCTTTTGCTGACCCTCCACCTTTCCAAACATGATGTCCTTCTCCAAAGACTGGCCCTTCCTAGCAACATGCCCAAAGCATGAAGCAAAGCTTCACTATTCTTGCCTCTTAAGAAGCACTCTGGTTGCACCTTCTTCAAGACATATTTACTTCTTCTTTTGGCAGTCTATGGATTATTCAGTACTTTTCTGCAACACCATGATTCAAAGGCATGTTCTTTTATTATTCTTATTCATTGTCCAACTTTCAGGTTGCATAACAAGTAACCAAAAAGAATCTAACTTGGATCTGGTGCACCTAAGTATTTAAACTGACAACATTTCTCCTTAGTGCTTTGGAGAGTTCTTTGACAGCAGATTTCCCAGTGAGGTACATCTTTTGCTTTCTTGATTGCTGGTATCAAGAATATTAATTATGGATCACAGTAAGATAAAATAATTAACAATTTCAACTTTTTATCCATTTAACATGACATTGCCTATTGGTCCTGAGGTGAGGGTTTTTATTTCTTGGTGTTAAGATTTAGCCAAGAACAGGTGAGAAAATCACATTGGTGGAACTCAATGAGCCATAGTGAGAACTGAGTCCTTGTGCTCCGCCTTCACTCTACCATTATCGACACATCAGACAATTTCTGATGGATCTCATAAGAAGAGCAAGAGAATAACAGCTTAGAACTTGGTTTTGAACCAAACCAAACTAATTTTTGTCAAGTCAATTCTAACTCATGGCCATCCTTCGTGCTGTAGAGTAGAACAATGTTCCATAGAATTTTCAAGGCTATGGTTTTCAAGAGCAGGCTGCCAGGTCTTTCTTCCTGCATGTCCCTCAAAGCATTTGAGCTAGCAACCTCTTGGTGATTAGTTTAGTGCTAACCCACGTGAACTACCTGGGACTATTGTTTTTGACCAGAGTATTTCATTTGGGTAACGTGAAAAGCAATAGGGGCTACTTTTTAGAGAGGTCACAATGCTGCCTTTATTATTTAACTCAGGATATCCCATTCTTCTGAAGTACACATGAGGCACATGTTGTGTACACAATAGTAGGAAGGAGGAAGTTCCACCAAAGATTTCTCTCTTAGACTTCCTAGGTTTTTATATACATATGTCGTTATTATGGAGGATAGAAGGATAATTGATGCCTTTGAGCTGTGGTGCTGGAGAAGAGTACTGAATGTACCATGGACTACCAAGAAAACAAATAGATTCATCCTAGAGAGGGTTAAACCAGGCTGCTTCTTGGAGGCAAGGATTCTGGGGCTTCGCCTGACATACTTTGGACATGTTGTAAGGAGAGACAGGTCTTTGGAGAGGGACATCATGCTGGGCAGAGTGGAGGGACAGCGCAGGAGGGGAAGACATCCTCTATGAGGTGGATTGATTCAGTGACTGGGGTAATCGGGATGGGTGTGTCAGAGGCAATGAGATTGGCACAGGATAGAGCACAGTTTAGGGCTGTTGTACATGGGGTTGCTTTGAGTCGCAAACGACTCAATGGCACATAACAACAACAACATATCAAGTTGATTATAATTCATAGTGACCTTATGAACAACAGTTCTTCAGGTTCACCCTGCCCTATTCTGAGCCAGCCTCACCACCTTTGATACACTTGTCCCCAATGGCACAGTCATTATGTCAATCCATCTCATCTATCATAACATTCCTAAAACCTGTTTATTTGTGGATTAGAGAACTAGTATATTCTTGACTTCTTGAGGAATACTATTGTCACTATAAAAAGTATTGTGAAAATTAATGTAACAGAAAACTAATTGTATTGGTCAGGAAACAAGCTGAAATTTTCTCCTCCTGTAAAGAATGTGTGTTTTATCATGCATCTTAAATAAGATACTATTGCATGGGTTCTATCTGTTCTGCAATTTGTCCCTGAGCCTGTGTTTCTTTTGTGTTTCATAGCTCCCTCCTCATTTTTACCTGCATCCACTTCTCTTTCTTTTTCTTCCAGCCCCATTCTTTTGTGAATGAACAAATATGCTTCTATGTATAGGATAGCCACACATAACTGCCTGATATTAGGTGCCATCAAGTTGATTATGACTTACAGCAACTATATGGACAACGGATCTGAACCTTACCCTATTCTGGGCCATCCTCATAATCTCTGATATATGTTGAGCTTACTGTTATTACTACGGGTTTATCTATCTCATTAACGGTCTTTCTTTGTTTCACTGACCCTCCAACTTTCCAAGTATGATATCTCTTTCCAAAGACTAGCTCCTCTTGACAACTGTGAAACAAAGCTTCACCATCTTTATTTTCAAAGAGCAGCACCCTGGTTGCATTTTCTCTAAAACATTTGTTTGTTCTTTTAGCAGTCCATGGAACATTCTCCTCCAAAACCACAACTTAAAAACATCAATTCTTCTGTCATCTTTAGTCATTGTTTAATGTTCAGATGCATGAGAAGTAATTGAAAAGACCATAGCTTGAATCAGATACACCTAAGTCTTTAAACCAGCATTATTGCTTATTAACATCTCAGAGATGTCCTTGACTGTAGATTGACCCAATGTAATTGTTTACAATTTTAAAACAATGTTTAGTAGTTTATTAGCACAGATTCATGATGCTTGGAAGCGTGGAGGGACAGCACAAGAAAGGAAGACCCCAGATGAGATGGCTTGCTACAGTAACTAGGGCAAGGGGCTAGGTGTGTCAGAGTCAGTGAGACTCACCCAGGACAGGACAGGCTTCAGAGCTGTTGTACATAAGGTCGTTATGAATTGCAGGCAACTTGACAGCACATAACAACAACAACACAGATTTTGAATTCAGGATGTTTGGGACTTATTTTCAACTCTCTTGTTCACTTGGCTAAATTATTTAACATCTCTGTCTTTGAGTTTCCTTAGCTATAAAAGGAGGGTGCAGATAATAGCAGTACCTGTTTCATGGGGATGCTAAATAATTTAAAGTCGTTAGAGTAATGCATGGTACATATCAAGTATGCAAAATATTTTAGTACATTTTTACTATTATTATTTATCTATTTTACGATTGGCAGGTATCATACCTCTGAGTCATCTTCTCTGCAATCTCCTGTTGCTATCATCATCATCATCATCATCATCATCCTTCTGGGGTTTTTTTCTTCCTATAGATTTCTTCTTCCTCTTCCTGTTGCCCTAATTTCTGCTTCTCTTCTTCCTTCTCTTGTGTATCTATTATATTCACATTTCCTGTTGCAGCCACTTCAGACATAACAAGACATAATGAGCCTCACTCTTACATAAAACCATTGCCACACCCAGTGCTTGCTACTGTTTTCAAACCACACAGCACAGGCTCCCCAAACATGCTGCCTAGTTTAGAAAAGTCTCATCATAGATGATTCATTAGCATTCTCAGAAATGACCCAATCAAGGGTGCAAAAAACTAGCTACTGAACAATAAATAGCAAGTCTCAGGACATCACAAGGACCAGAGTATTATACCTTTATGAACTTTTTGGCTTGTTTTTGATGACTTGACTGCATTCCCCAGCTTTACAACAGAAGCACTGGCATTAAACAAGGAAGGAAGAAGGAAGGGAAGGCACTGACAGTACCCCATATATTTTTAGTACATCAGTGACTGTCAATTATGGAAAGAGAGATCAAGGAAGAGATGACCTATTTTAATTCTCTGTTGCTTCCCTAAAAACTATGCTCAATTTTGTGATGTAAAGCTGACAACCATTTGTCAATAGTACTTCTCAGTTTTAAGAGGATGGCTGAACTCATTTAGGAGATTCTTGTTTGGATACTCTCGTGAGCCTGATCCAGGCTATTGTCTTCGCAGTTACAGGCTATGTGTCAGAGAG
>NW_006399834.1:10581855-10583670 GCF_000299155.1 Elephantulus edwardii | reverse complement strand
TTGGAGGGGATATAGAGTTGTGGGAACTTTCATACATTGTTGGTGGGATTGTAAAATGGTACAACCACTCTGGAAGAGAGTTTGGCTTTTCCTCAAAAAGTTGAACTTAGAAACTCCATATGACTCAGCTATTCCATTACTAGGAATGTGTTGTTTTTGTTAGGTGCCGATGAGTCAGATGACTCATAGTGACTCTATGAATGAAAGACCTGAACACTTATATAATTTTCATCGTTCCTCCATGTTCATAGTTTTGGGAGGCAAACTATTTCAGAAGTGGATGTCACTCCTGCTTCCAAGCTTGTTTTAATCATGGAGCTCCACCAATTACTGTCCACCATGGGTAACCATTATTGCATTTTACACATCAGTGTCACAGTGTTCAGCATCACAGCAACCACAAGTTATCTCTGTACAGCAAATGGACAGACCAGTGCTATACCACTTAGAAGAATGTTTGACCAAAACCAATTAAAACCAAATGCATTTAAATAGAAGGCTGGACAAAATCAAATCACATCCAATAGCAAGTATACCCTAATCCTAATTCCACCCTAATCCTCACCAGAACCAGAAAACAAACCTCTGTAGAACCCAGCAGCTCCAGATGACTTCCATCCTGGATTCCAGTCCCATATACCTCAAGGAAATTAGAATTGAGACACAAACAGAGATCTGCATACCGATGTTCATAACCTCATTATTCACCATCACAAGATCATGGAAATAGCCCAAATGTCCAACCACAACTGAATGGTTGGAGAAATTGTGGTACATTCACACAATGGAATACTATGCAGCACTCAGGAGTAAAGATGTTGAAAAATACCACATAACTAGGGAGACACTGAAGAGCATTATGTTGAGTGAACTAACTCAACCTCATAAGGATAAATACTACGTAAGACCAGTATTGTAGAAATAAAAAGGATAACTAGTAAAACATGTTGGGGACCCAGGGAAGGAAGAGGTGGGAGCAGAGAGGTGAAAATGGGTAAGGGTGAAACCACAGGGTTTAGCAGTTTGGTGGGTGGAGGGAATGAAAGAAATGGGAAGAATATGGCAAGGACCTGAAAAGATTGGGTAATGACAGAGAAGGTCCAAAAGTGATTTATTTTATAAAACATAATGCATGGGAATGATTGTATGAAACACAATATGAATGAAGAATTGTGTGAAACACAATGTATGCAAACCTTGTGAGCAAACCAATATAAAAAGCACACGCATGCTCTAGCCTGCACCATTCTATCTATCCCTGCCATGTTCAAGCCCACTGTTGTGGTCACTATGTCAATCCATCTCATTACGTGTTGTCTTCTCTTTCTCTGACTTAATTAAATACCCAAGGATTCCCATTATTATGTTATCTGTAATTTGTTATGATCCACACAGCCAAATGCATTTACATATTGAAATAAACATCCTTCTTGTATGCTCTTTTTCCAGCCAAGATCTATCTGATTGCAGGAAGGTTATCCTTCAATACATGTCCTCTTCTGAGTTTGAATTTCTGGCAGTTCCCTGTTGATGGATTTTCCCAGACATTTTAAAATAATTTTCAGCAAGATGTTACTTGCATGTAACATTAATGATATTATTCAATAATTTTCATAATTTGTTGAATCATCATTTAAAATGAGAACACATATGAACTTGTTCCAGTCACTTCGTCAGGTAGCTGTCTTCAAAATATGCACGCATACACCACAACAAGATAAAGGTAAACAATCCAATTGAAAAATGGGCACAGGATATGAATATACACTTCACCAAAGAAGACATTCAGACGGCCAACAAGCACATGAAGAAATA
>NW_006399834.1:10579532-10580780 GCF_000299155.1 Elephantulus edwardii | reverse complement strand
TTCTCCTCTTGATTTTCTAATTCCAGGTCTGTACATTTTCTTATAATACTTTGTCTTCTCAAATTGTCCTTTGAATCTTCTGTTCATCTCTCTTATCTTCTCTTCATTTTATGTTGGCCTCTGTGTTGGTGCAACTTCAGAGTCTCTACTGGCATCCATTTTGATCTTTCATTTCTCTCTTGTCTTTGTAATGACCTTTTGCTTTCTTCATGAGTTATGTTCTGGATGTCATCTCACAATTCATCTGGTCATTAGTGTTCAGTGTAACAAACCTATTCTTGAGAATTTTTAAATTAATTTGTAAAAGACTCAAGATAATATTTTAGTTCTCATGGCAAAATAATACTGAGTATGCCATATATGGGGAAAAGGACACACAAATTTGTCTTTGAAGACATGAAGGCAATGGGTAATGAGTAATTAAGGCAGAAAATTTCAGCTTCTGTTTCTCATTGTCCATTAAAGAGTGGGTCTTTTGTTTCCTGGGGACTCAAAAAGATAGAGTGATAATAGGAATAGATCAATAGAAATCAATTATACAACGAATGTGGATGATTGTAAGAAATGCAATGTAAATGGAAGCTTGTATGAAACACAATATAAATGAATTATTATATGATATGAAACCTATCCTTGGACCAGGAGGTAGTCATCAGAAAAGAGCAAGAAAATACTGCATGGTTCAAAATCAGGAAAAGTGTACAACAGGGATGCATCCTATCTCCATACTTTTTCAATCTCTATGCAGAACAGATCATCTGGGATGCAGGGCTCTGTAAGGAGAAATGTGGCATCAGGATTGGAGATAGACTCATCGACAACCTGCATTATGCAGAAAACACCACCTTGCTTGCCGAATTGAAGACAGCCTGAGACATTTGCTGCAGAAGACCAAGAACTGAATCCTTCAATATCAATTGAAGCTTAACATCAAAAAAACAAAGATTCTCGAGGATCCAAGATGGCAGCGGAGGCAGAGACAGCGTGGTGAGCTGCGGGAGCCATTATGGTCTTCCACAGACTTTGGCTTATTGATAATTGAACACTTAAACAGTTGATGACTGGCCCTCAGTGAAGATCGAGGCTCAACAACAGGAATTCAAGGATTCCCAAGGAGAAATGGGTGAGTCTCATGGCTCCCAACCTGCCCCTGCAGAGCCCGTGCTGTGCCACACAGCCACTGCAGCTCCATGAGGCTTCCAGAGCTGGAACGAATGGATTTCCTCACCCAGGATGGATGCTGGGCAC
>NW_006399834.1:10568510-10577998 GCF_000299155.1 Elephantulus edwardii | reverse complement strand
AAAAAAACCCCAAAGATTCTCACAGCTAGGCTTATTGGCAGCATCATGAAAGATGGTGAAGAGTTTGAGTTTGTTAATTGCTTCAGTTTGCTTTTCTCCACAATCAACACTCTTGATATGAGCAGCCAGGAATAAAAAGATTAATTGGTTTGGGAAAGTCTGCTGTCAGGGACCTCTCCAGTGTACTGAAGAGCAATGATGTCAGTCTGGAGACTAAGGTGCACCTGATCTGGGCTTTGGTCTCTGCAATTCTTGCTATGCATCAGACAGGTGGATAATGACTAGGGATGCTAGAGGAATAATTGTACAATAGCCCTAAACCTTGCTCTATCCTGTGCCAATCTTGTCCCTAATAAACCTATTCCCATTGCCCCAGTCACTGAATCAATCAATCTCATCGAGGATTGATTCTCTTGTGCTGTTCCTCCACCCTCCCAAACATGACATCCCTTTCCAAGGATTGAAGTTCACTATCAAGAAAACAAAGATTCTCACAACTTGGCGGATTGGCAGTGTCATGATAGATGGTGAAGAGATTGAGACTGTTAACAGCTTCCGTTTGCATGGCTCCACAATTAACACTCTACCAGCAGCCAGGAAATTAAAAGATGAATTGCCTTGGGAAAGTGTGCTATCAGAGACCTCTCCAAAATACTATAAAGTAACAATGTCTGTTTGGAGACTAAAGTGTGCCTGATATAGGTCGTGGTCTTTGCAATTACTTGCTATGCGTCAGAGAGCTGAACAATGACTAGGCATGCTAGAAGGAGAATTGATGCCTTTGAGATGTGGTGCTGGAGAATAGTATGGAATATACCACAGACTGCTAGGAGATCAAACAAGTTTGTCCTGGGGAGGGTGAAGCCAGACTGCTCCTTGGGGAGGGAAGGATTCTAAAGCTTCCTCTGACATACTTTGGACTTTGAGCTGCCCTATATGTTCTTCTATTTTTTTACCAACTGTAAAGACTTATTTTTACTGGGGAAAGTGGGAGGTTAAATAGAACTGTTTTCCAATTTGCTCTCCACTGTATACACAAACAAACCCACACATACACATACACATACGCATACACATACACATACACACAATAGTAACTCCAAGACAAAACAAAAAAAACCCCAAACAAACCAAGAATTAGAAATAGCCTCAAACTGCACTGATAACTTTGCATTTTGACAAAAAGATTAGCTCCTGGGAAGAAGTACAACATACAAAAAAAAAAAAAGGCTGAAAAACAGCATTATTAATATATAAAATGTTTAAATTACTGAGCTAGTAACAGTTCTGGTAGGTGGAAAAAGCACACTTTTTGCATTGTCTTCTTCTTTTCTCCAGAAGCCCTTACTCTACTAAAAGCAACTCCCAATTTTAACTTAGCTCAGGGTATGGATTGAACTAGATTTCCATCTCAGCCAAAGGCAAAGGAAACAATTTGAATGCTCCCTGTCCACTCCACTACGGAGGCTTCACTCTGGACTTCTGTAATGACAAGAATACCCATTCATATATCCCTTTTAAACAGATCTCTTCCTCATCTATTTCAATGCAATAAACATCATTCCTCCCCTCCTTTTCTGTCTTCCCTCAACCCTAATGTCAGTCCCATTTTAAAACAGTACATTTTAGTCCTTTTGCGACTGAGATATTTCACTCAGCCTAATGTCCTCCAGGGTCATCCATTTTGCATAATATTTTCATGAGTTCCTTGTTTTTCAATGCTGCATAGTATTCCATTGTGTGACTATACCAGAGCTTCTCTATCCATTCATTTGTTGATGGGCACTTAGGTTATTTCCAGGTCTCTGCTATTGCGAACAAAGCCACAATAAACATGGATGTACAAATATCTGCTTGGGTTGCAGTTACGGTTTCTTTCAAGTAAATTCTCAGTAGTGGAACTGCTGGGTCAAATGGTATTTCTATTTGCAACTTTTTGAGAAAGCGCCATACAGCCTTCCATAGTGGTTTACATTCCCACCAACAGTGAATAAGGGTTCCAGTTTCTCCGCAACCTCGCCAGCATTTGTTGCTTGCTGTTCTGTTAAATTTTGCTATTCTGACTGGGGTGAAATGGTATCTCACAGTTGTTTTGATTTACATCTCTCTTAGAGCTAGGGATTTTGACTATTTCTTCATGTGTTTGTTGGCCATCTGAATGTCTTCTTTGGTGAAATGACTGTTCATATCTTGTGCCCATTTTTCAATTAGGTTATTTACTTTTATCTTGTTGTGGTGCAGTTCTCACTTTTAGCAAGCAAGGTTGTGACATCTGCATAACTCAGGTTGTTTGTTGATGAGTCTTCCTCCAATCCTGTTGCCATATTCTTGTTCATATAGGTCAGCTTCTCAAATTATTTGTTCAACATACATATTGAGTAGGCATGGAGAAAAGATACAACCCTAATGAACATTAGGCAACTGTTTCTTGGGGTTTAACTTCACATTCTGTTGGAGTACCATTTTTTTAAAAATTGAAACAAATATGGAGCTCTTCCATTCAAGGGTTCAAGTAGCTGTCCTCAGAATTTCTTGGCATATACTAGTGAGCATTTTCTGGGCCCTATTTTTCTGTTTAAACACTTAAATTAGCATCCACCAATGCTGAGGTTTTGTTTGTCTTTCTTTTTTTTTTTTTTACCAAGGCTTTCCGGGTAGCTTAAACGTCTTCCTTCAAGAATATTGGTTCTTGATTATATGCTACTTCTTGAAATGGTTTTATATTGACTAATTTTTTTTTTGGTTCATTGACTATGCATTCCATGCATCTTCTTTTGATGCTTCCTAAATCATTCAAGATTTTGCACATAGAATCATTTAGTATTACAACTTGAGGCTTGAATTTGTTCTTCCATTATTTCAGCTTGAGAAATGCCCAGTATATTCTTTTTTAATTTTTTAACTCCAGTTCTTTGAGCACTAATTATAATACTCTGGTTTATCTTCTGGAGGTGTCCTTAGAAATCTTTACCTCACAGTTCAACAACAAAAGAAAGTACTTTAAACATTGACTAAAGGAAAAAACTGAATTAAAACCACCAATAAGAAAAGCAACAGAACACAGATCCATGAACAGCTATCCATGTGGCATGGAAACCCAGGCAGCAGCAGTAGCAGCAATAACCATAGCAGAGGAAAAGGTGCAATCTTTCCATCTTATTCCCCTGTATCTAACCCCATACTCCCTAAAATCAGGAAAATGGCTTTTCCCATTACCACTATTCACTAAAGACAGGAAATCAGGAGACATACTGCACTGGGAAAGTCTACAGTTAGGGACTTCTCCAAATTTTTGAGGGGCAGTGATTCAGTTTGGGGACTAAGGGCTTCTGATTAGGCCACAGTTTTTCTGATCACTTGCTATGCATCTGAAAGCTGGACAATGAATAAGGATGACAGAAGCAGAATTGATGCCTTTGAGCTGTGGTGTTGGAGAAGAGCACTGAACATCCCACGGGCTGCCAAGAGAACAAATATGTCTTGGAGGAAGTGCAGCCAGAGTGATCCTTGGAGGCAAAGATGATAAATATTCGTTCATATACTTCAAGCGTGTTGCAAGGGTACACTCCCATGGAGAGGGACATCAGGCTTGGAAAGGCGGAGGGTTGGCAAAGGAAAGGAAGACACTCAACCAGGTGGACTGACACAGTAGCTGTGTTATGTGTCCGGAACTCTAAGGATGACATAGATAGAACAGGGTTGGTCAGACTCAAGTCAATGGCACCTAACAACAACTACTCACTAGGTAGTGGGTACTGCTCACTTCCCACCTTCCAGCTGTATCTCAAGCCACATCCATGTTTTCTTGTATCTGAAGCCAAAGCTCTTAAAGCATTCTTCCTGGAACCTGTAGACTGTGCAAACCTGGCCTGCGATCAGCCACCAGGTTAGTGAATGCCCCTCCTCTGAGGGGTGTTTCTATTACAGCAGCAATAGATAATTAACAAAGGAAAATCTTTATTTCAGTACACCAGAATCATCTGTCTCTAAGATAAAAGAGGTTCCTGGGCCTAAACTCAAATATCCTTAGAGAGCAGAAAACCATCATATAGCATACACTTCTTTAGTAGGCAAAGTTTTGTCAATCTGCGGGACCTCAGAAACTCTGCTGGATACACACCCAACCACTTATCTTAATCGTTATGAGGAACTTCATATAATACCTCAACTATGGAAAAGTTAAATAATAAAGCAAGCATTCAAGCTAGTAGTTAACTTAGGGGAGTGGGGGAGGAAAACAGGATGCACAACAAGAGCTTTAAACTTATAGGTAATGGTTTACTTCTTACGCTAAAAGTGGTTACTTAACTGTTCATTTTATTTTTACTCTTTTAGCTACCACAGCTCCAACAGATAAAAATCAGCCATCTCCATTCAAGCAATTTACACCCTTGGAAACACCAGGGAGGGTCAGCTGTGAGTTCTGACTTAGCCTCACTGAGAGAAAGAGAGATATGCTTTATAAATTTTCTATTTAATATGTTCTTGTTATGCGCCATTGAGTCAGCTCCAACTCAAGGGACCCTTCTCTGGGTTTTCAGTGACTATAAAGAACACAGGAGGAGAATGTCCATCTTTCTCCCATATTTAATGTTGCTGTTGTTGTGTACAGTCAAGTTGGAACTGACCCAAAGCTGAACCATCAGACTTTCAGAGGCAGTAAATCACATGGGAGGAGACTGCCCATCTTTCTCCCACTTAGCAGCTGGTGGATTTGAACTTGTGCCTTTGACATGGTAGCACAATTCCGTTCCACTAGGCCACTTAATATAAATCACCTGAATTTATAAAACCCAAATAAACAAACCTATATTTCAAATTATATTCATGTCAATGTTATTTATAACAACAATGTAAAATGGAAGGAGTCTAAGTGAACATTGTTTCAACCATATATGAAATAGAAAATTATTCAGCTATTTAACAGTAAGATAGTACTAAAGGGAAAAAAGCTTATGCAAAATAGTTTGAGAAATAAAATTAAGGTGTTACTATAATAGAGTGATTTTTTTTCCCCTAGCAAAACAATTCTGAATATTTTCCCATTTGCTTTCTTTTCCTAAGTTTCTAAAATTATTTTGGGTTTTTAATAATTAAGGATTTTATTAGAGCAAAAATTTCCCCAGAAATCTCTCTTCTTAACATGACTAGAAATGGCATTGGGTTCTAATGTTTTCTACAGAGGAAGCTTACATGAAATATGATCAAAAGTCAGAAAAGTACATTTTCCCCTTAGATATTTCTCTGTAGCTTCTCTGCCTCAGCACTTCAAGGAACAAACTCACTGTCATGGAGTCAGAGCTGGTTTATATATTACCCTCCATTGAGTTTCTGAAGCTTTAAATAGCACGGGGAGGAAATTGTCCAACTTCCTCCCAAGGAGCTACTGGTTGATTCTGCCAGAGAGGCGTGGCCTTTGGGTCAGCAGTGTAGCTTCCTAGGGACTAAGTAATCAGAGTGGGGGAGGCGGGGAGCCTAGTGCTAAAATGCAATTGTTTGCAAAGAATTGAGTCCTATCCTCACCCCTTATTCATTAATTCTCCGCCTTCAACTTTTGGTCCCTACCATTAGCTAGTCTGTCTTTCCATCACCAAGGATTTCTAGTATCTTGGTCACACACCTCATGACAGGGAGATGACTAACCCCAGTACTAGGGCAGCTTGCTAGGCAACCTTTCACACAGTACCCATTGCCACACATTGCACAATATATTATTTGACTGAGAATTATAAACACCATGGTTTACATTTGACTCTGCCCACTTTGTCAGTGCCAGCAGTTTTAAGAGTGTAAACACCACCCACTGCCTTTACAAAGACATTGACATTATGTTCTGCCTGGTGTGTAACTTTAGAAGAGTGAAAGGGAGTAGGGTGTTGGGGGTGGGGAGGCAATCCATGAGGAAGAATCTGAAGTGCATGGAACTATAAACTTATACTCACCTTTTGCTCTGTAGGCACTTTTGGTTGTCCTACCAACCAAACAAATTCTAAATCTTAAAATTTAGAATTTAAGAACTAGAATAAGCAAAATAATCAACACATTCATTATGTTTCTATATAGCTATTAATTAAAAAAAAAATCACTAACAGAGGCAGGCATATTCTTTCAGCCACCAAAACAGAAATATAGGGAACAGCAATAGTTCTATTATTAAAAATGGTGTTATACTTTCATGAGTGGTATAAAAATGAACAAGTAACCACTAAAAGAGCTTTTTTTAAAAAAAATAAATAAATCCTGTTGTCTCAATGAGGTAAGAGGACAAAAACGGGGAAACCTTAAATGAGAGAAAACAATATCTCAATTACTTATTTGTGTATGAATAAATATTATTTTGTTCAGATCTTTTATTTTACGGTAGTGTTCAATACAAATAGTTCAGTCCATATACTAAAGCTCGATTAGTTGTCTTCAGATTCTTCCAAGTTCCATAATTACACACATGCAAGAGTAACAATATAAAAAGTATATGCAAATTTTATTTTTTAGTTAGATTTGAGACCAACAGTGTTTAGTTAGGGAGCTCCAGTGCCCTGTTCATGGAGAATTATGCTGATCTTCTCTGGTCATCCAAATCCACCAGTAACTTTGTGGAGAAAGATTGTCAATCTCCGCCTGTGTGATTTAAGCCTTGGAAACCCAGTAGCTGGTCAATTATGACTCACTTGTGACTGGTAGCAAAAGAGAATGTTTAGTTAACTAAAACAAGTAAAAAAGATCCACTTAAGGAGGTTTCTTTTTAGTGTGAAACATGGAAAAAGATGTTAATTTTTATTTGGTTGCAAAATGTATTTTAAAGAGATAAAGACAGAGAGGAAAGGGTAGCTATCTTTTGATAAAGTAAGTCATATGGAAAATGAGGTAACTGTTTGTGATATTACAGTCTAGTTAACCTAGTTGTATTTCCTGAAGACAAAGAAGTATAACACTAAATCCTTAGACTTAGTATCCTTTTATATTGGTGTTGCTATTATGTACCATCAAATCGAACCTATAGCAGATTTTCAGAGTCAGTAAATGGTAGGGAAAGAGATTGTCTATCCTTCACTAGAGATGCTTCTAGTGGATTAGAATTTGTCTTTGGGTTACCAGTGCAACTCCATACCACTAAACCACCAGACCTCCCTATCTTCGTATGTAGGTCTGAACTATACCAGTATAAACTAACCAGTTCATCTAATTCCATTTGCTCTTTCATAAATATCCAGAAATTATTGCAGTCAGAAACTCAACACACCAATAAAACCTGAGTGTGTGGAATATTTCCAATTTGGACAAGAATAAAAGACTAAAACTTACTTTCTGTTTGAATAATCACTAATAGCTACCTTATTGTTCTAGGTATAATTTGTATCTTAGATAAAATGTGATTCTTAAAATCAATATTTATAATGAAGACTTTCACCATTGGCCCTTAGGTACACAGAAACTATTTCATCCTCATTTTAGCAGTTTAGTTTATTTGTTTAAATGGCACTGGGGGTGGGGAGGAAGCCAAAATAGATTTTATGGGTCATTGTGCTGCACACTCTAAACCTCTAAATAATTTTAGTGCTGTTTTATATTAAAGTGTATTTATACAAGGTGAATATTCTTTTCTATCACATACACACATAAAAAACCCCCACAAAATTACAGGAAGAGTTAGATCTTAGGTTTGGGAAAGTGGAGACTCACTCAAGTACTTCTGAATCCTATGTGAGGCTATGAATCTCTCTTTCCACTTTCACTGCCATCAAGTCAGAATTGACTCATAGCTGACTCTCAATTAGATTTCCAAGGCTGTAAATCAAATGAGAGAAGGTTGCCCATCTTTTTTCTTCCGAGTCACTGGAGAATGCAAACCTCAGAAGAAGCATTGAACTTTTTGAGTTAGCAGTGCAAATCCTTACAAACTACATTGACTAGAATTTAAAAAATAAGTGTATTGAGGTGCAGTCTACAAGTTGAAGAATTTTTTATTACATACTGAAAATAGCAATAAATTATCTGAAGTCGCTTTTAAAAATATTTAATTTATTCTTAGTTATTTTCCCTTTATTATTGTAATTCAAATGTATATTTAAAAAGTTTTGCCCTTCTTTCTGGAAAATCAATTTGTAGATTAAAATTAAACTAACTTTCCTCACCTGGAAAATCAATTTGTAGATTAAAATTAAACTAACTTCCCTCCCCTGTGGCAGAACCTGCATTTGTCAAAATTGTACTTTTGAAATCAGCACTCAAACAATCCAAATGCTCTTGCCTCTACTTTTGAGTTAAGCAAATTTAAGCCTAGGCTGTAACTGAACGACTTAATCCAGATTATAATATCCGTCAATAGATTGAAATCCATTAGTGCAAAGAAGGATTTTTTTTTACTCAAAGCCTGTATTAGCCTTTCCACTAAACATCACTTTAGATCATTACAGTGTACAAAATCTATTGAAATGGAAAAAAATATCTGAAGCAAATAGCAAATGTAAACTGAATATTTAATTTGTAGCAAGAGCTTAAAACAAATTATATATATATATATATATATATATACACACACACACACACACACATATATATATAATATATATGGCATAAGGAGGACAGGAAAGACAAAAAAATTAGTAATGTAAAGCACAGTAGAAATGTATCCTTGTTTGTAACCTTTCCTTCTATAAGAGACAGGTGCATAAAGCATTAATTGTAAAACTGTGTTGAACCAGAATTCAACAAGATAAAGAGAAGATGCTGTGAGTGTTGATTGCTGCAAACTGATGGCTTGTTCTGGACTGGTTTTACCTTGTGGAAGCAGATCTTCAAAGATTCCAAGTTGAATAGAGGATCCTTCGGCAAAAGAGACATGCTGTTCCCTTAGACTAGAGGACTGATGTTGTTGTTGTTGTGTGCCGTTATGGCAATATATTGTTCAATCTAGGTGAAGAAAACATGAGATTTTATCATACTGTTCTGTATAGCTCTGACATTTTCCATAGTAAAAAAATATTAAAACTATAACCAAAAAACCCCGTGTTGATATGTATACATTATATGGAGATTTAATTTGTATGACCTGATGGTATGCATAGGAATCAGATAGATTACATCTGTGGCAAGAATCAATGGAGAAGCTCAATATCAGCTGTGAAAAATAGTCCAGGGGCTGATTGTGAAACAGACCATCAACTACTTGTATGCAAGTCCAAGCTAAAGCTAAGGAAAATTAAATCAAATCCATGGGAACCAACACTTGACCTTTAGTTTAACAAACCTAAATTTCAAAACCATCTCTGGAACAGGCTTGAGGCCTTAAACATTAATGAGCGAAGAGCAGAGGAGCTGTGGGAGGATATCAAGAACATCATCCAGGAAGAATGCAGGGGGTCAGTACAAAGACAGGAGGAAGAAAAGACCAAGATGAATGTCAGAAAAGATTTGGAATATTGCACTAAAGTGCCAAGAAGCCAAAGCAAAGGGAAGAAATTAAGGAGCTGAACAGAATATTTCAAAGG
>NW_006399834.1:10558120-10564030 GCF_000299155.1 Elephantulus edwardii | reverse complement strand
ATGTACCATGGACTGCCATGAAAACAAACAGATTCATCCTAGAGAGGGTTAAACCAGGCTACTCCTTGGAGGCAAGGATTCTGGGGCTCCGTCTGACATACTTTGGCCATGTTGTAAGGAGAGACAGGTCCTTGGAGAAGGACATCATGCTTGGTAGGGTAGAGGGACAGCGCAGGAGGGGAAGACGCTATATGAGGTGGATTGATTCAGTGACTGGGGTAATTGGGATGGTGTGTCAGAGGCAGTGCGATTGGCACAGGATAGAGCAGGGTTTAGGGCTGTTGCACATAGGGTCGCTATGAGTCGCAAGCGACTCGACGGCACATAACAACAACAACAATTGAAATAAAACCAAAAGCCCTAGTGGTGCCGTGGTTAAGCAT
The DNA here is from genome assembly GCF_000299155.1 of Elephantulus edwardii. Classification (NCBI taxonomy): domain Eukaryota; kingdom Metazoa; phylum Chordata; class Mammalia; order Macroscelidea; family Macroscelididae; genus Elephantulus; species Elephantulus edwardii. Next base: position 10,563,647 of record NW_006399834.1, on the reverse strand, counting down.
GCAGCTGCTAACCGAAATGTTGGCACTCATACTCACCAGCCACTTTGAAGGACAAAGAGGAAACAGCTTTGGAAAGTCTATCAGGCAGATCTACCCTGTCCTGTACAGTGTGGCAAACTGGAATTGATTCAACAGCAATAGGTTATTAGAATCAAATTGGTATCAATACAAACTAGATTTTGCTGGGGGTGTCCTTCAGGAAAAATTTGAGTGTATAAGGAGTGTGCAGATCCGTGTAGCACATAATTACTATTTAAAAAAATACTAGTTTTAGGAGGGGCGGGCCGGGCCGGCGCCCAAGGGGAAGGCGCATGGCGGGTGCGCGTGCGCGTGCGGTGGGCTTTCTGAGGAGCGGCGAGGAGCCGAGGAGCCGAGCGCGTCTCCGGAGACAGAATCATGAATAAAATTGAGAGCAAGCAGGACCAGAAGATACCATGAAGAGAAGCTTACAGGCCCTCTGTTGCCAGCTATTAACTCTCTGATGCACAACAAGTAATTGCATAGACCATGGCCTGAATCAGTCACACCTTAGTCTCCAGATTGAACATCACTGCTTTTCAGTACTTTGGAAAGGTCTCTGACAGCAGACTTTCCCATGCAGTTCGTCTTTTTATGTCCTGGTTTCTAGTACCAACAGTGCTGACTGTAGAGCTAAGCAAACTGAAGCTTCAACATCTGTCATAATGCTGCCAGTCAGCCCAATGGAGGAGATTGCCTCTCCTCCAGCGGAGCATCTGGTAGAACCAAGCAGCTTTGGGATTGCAGTACAGCTCTTGTCACTAGGCCACTAGATCTCCCTCTCTCTGTAGATGTTCATTGAAATGAAAAATAAATAAAATATAAAAAAATACTAGTTTTAAACTTCACACATGAGCCTCCAAACTGGAGACTCAATTGGGGCTTTGCGATTTTTAAATACAAAGACCCTCCCACTAGGTCCTGACTGACTTCAACAAGAGGCTTCCAGCCCACAGCTGATTGTTAGCTAAATCTAGGCAATCAGCTCAGACATGAAATCAAAAGAAAACGATCAGTTTACACTCGACTTTCAACTAAATCAGGAAAACCTACTTTCCAGAATCCAACTGTTTCACACATGAGCTTCCAAACTCTGGAGGGTAGGTTCTCTTGATTTAGATGGAAGTTGGGTATAAACACTTTGGTTGTGGTTTTTTGTTTGTTTTCTATTTCATTCACAATCTTGTGTGAGCTGAATGGTCACTTGGATTTAGCTAACAATCAGCTGTGGGTTGGAAGCCTCCTATTTAAGTCAATCAGGATCTGGTGAGTGGGCCTTTGTATTTAAAAGTTGGTTGGTATTAATTGCTTCTGGAAGAACATTTTTCTAAGTGGTAGAGCACTGATCTGTCAACTTGCTCTACGGCGATAACTTGGAGTTGCTGTGATGCTAAATGCTGTGCCATCAGTATGTCAAATGCCATAATGGTCATCCATGGAGAACAGGGTTTGTTAGAGCTCCCAGATTAATACAAGTTTGGAAGCAGGATTTGCATCCACTTCTTAAACAATAGGCCTTTGGAAACTATGAACATTAGAGATATGACGATAGGTATAGAACAGGGTGCAGATTTTTTGTTCATAGGGTCACTATGAGTCGTGCTTGACTCAACAGCAAGTTTTAAATTTAAACTGAAATAATACCCAGAATGACTACTGAATACATATGAAGCAATCTCCAGGATTTAATAAAAGAAGTACAGAGTTGTGCACTGAAAATTGCAAAACTTTTGCAAAAGAGTAACCAGAGCTAAGGGCAGTGATTAAGGATGACAAAAGAAGATTAGATGCCTTTGAGTTGTGGTGCTGCAGAAGAATATGGAACATACACCATTACCAACTGTCAAGAGAACAAGCAGGTCTGTATTGTAGAAGGTGTAATCAACTTTCTCTTTGGAGGCAAGGATTATGAAGCATCATCTTACATACTTTGGGTACACAGTCAAGAGGGACCATTCCTTGGAGAAGGACATCATGCTTGGAAGGGTGGAGGGACAGTGCAGGAGAGGAAGATGTTGGATAAGATGGATTGACACAGTAACTGGGGTAATGAAGACAGGTGTATCAGTCAGTGAGACTGGATTCAAAGCAGGATTCAAAGCTATCGTACACAGGATGAATCGCAGGAAACTAGGTAGCACGCAACAACAAAAGTAAGTAGAAAGATATCCTATGTTCAGAAATTGGAAGATCTAATTTGTGAAAATGGCAGTACTTTCCAAAGTAAACTACAGATTCAACACAATTCCTATCAAAATTCCAGCTGCCTTTTCGTAATTGACAGGCTGATCTTAAAATTCATATAAAAATGCAAGGGACTCAAAATAAGCAAGACAAATTTTTCAAAAAGAACAAAGAGGATGCACATTTCATAATTTCAAACTCCCTAAAAAACTATAAAATTAATACATTGTAGTACTGATATAGGAATAGGCATATTGACCAATGAAACAGAAGAGTCCAGAAATAAATCCATTTACCTATGGTCAATACAAAGCAAATTATTAAAAGTATATTGACAGTCAAGACAAGCAAAGTATTACAATGGAATGCACAGAGAGAATTGTAGAATAAAAAGAGAAGGATTTGATTAACGTTTTTCAAACTGAAAGTACTGAAAAATAAATTCAAGCTTCATGTTATAATACTGGGAAGCTATGGGTAAAATCTTGAATGATGTAGGGAGTATCAAAAGAAGATTGAAAGAATACACAGTCACTGTACCCAAATGAATTGGTTGACACAAATATTTCAGGAAGTACAATGTGATCAACAGCCAATGATAAGGAAGAGAAAAGTTTAAGTTTCACTGAAGGTAATTGCAAAAATTAAGACCCCAGGAATTAATGGAACATCAATTGACATGTTTCAATTAAAAGAGGCAGTCCTTGATGTGCTCACAAGTCTATGCTGGAAAATTTGGAGGACATCTGCCTTGCCAACTGACTGGAAGAGAGTAATATTTGTTCCTATTCCCAAGAAAGGTGACCCAACAGAATAAGGAAATTAGCAAACAATATCACATACAAGTAAAACGTTGCTGAAGATCACCCAACAACAGCTGGAACAGCACATTGACAGGAAATTGCCAGAAATTCAAATGGGGTTTTAGAAGAGCCCACGTAACCAGGGATATCATTGCTGAAGTCAGATAGATCCTGGTTGAAAGTAGACAGTACCAGAAGAGTATGTATTTGTGTTTTATTGACTTTGCAAGTGTATTTGACTCTGGACCATAACAAAATATGGCTAACATTGAGAAAAATGAAAATTTGAGAACACTTAATTGTGCTCATACAAAACCTATACCTAGATCAAGATGCTGTCATCCAAACAGAGCAAGGGAACACTGCATGGTTTAAAATCAAGAAAGGTGTGTATTATCATGGTTGTATCCTTTCTCCATACCTATTCAATCTATATGCTGGACAAATCATTCAAGAAGCTCTATGAAGAAGAATGTGGTATCAGGATTGGAGAAAGACTCAACCACCTGCCCTATGCACATGACACAACTTTGTTTGCTGAAAGTGAGGAGGGCTTGAAGTGCTTGCTGGAGAAGATCAAACAATATAGCCTTCAATATGGATTACAACTCAATATCATGAAAGCAAAAACTCTCACCACTTGACCTATAGGCAACATCATGATAGATGGATAATAGATTCAAACTGTCAACAACTTCATCTTATTTGTATTCACAATCAACACCCTTGGTGCTAGCAGTCACGAGGTCAGGGGACACATGGCACTGGGAAAGTCTGCAATCAGAGACCTCTCCAAATTATTGAGGAGCAATGATGTTAGTTTGGAGACTAAGGTACATCTTATTCAGGCAATAGACTTTTTCAATAATTTGCTATGCATCTGAAAGCTGGACAATAAATAAGTATGGCAGGAAGAGAATTTTTGTCTTTGAGATGTGGTGTTAGAGAAGAGTATTGAATATCCCATTGACTGCCAAAAGAACAAACAGGCATGCCTTGGAAAAGGTGCAGCCAGAATACTCTTTAGTGGCAAAGATGACAAAGCTTCATCTTACATGCTTTGGGTGAATTGTTAGGAGAGGCTGTTCCTTGAAAAGGGGTATCATGCTTTGAAAGGTAGAGGATAGATGAAAGAGAGGAAGGCACTTAACAAGATAGATTGACGCAATGAGTACATCAGAAATGATGAGGATGGCACAGAATAAGACAGGGTTCAGGTCTGCTCACAAGATCACTATGAGTTGTATTCAACTCAATGGCATCTGACAACAACAATGTACAGTCCATAAACAAGAATATTCAGACAATTTCAGGCAAGAAAAATAGTCTTTTTAGGAAGTGGTGCTGAAAATTAGATATGCAGTTTTGATAGCTGGATATCCTAAAACAATTGTATATCCAAAGGATAATCAAAAGAATAAATTTGGATCCTTACTTTAAATTATGTTGTTGTTGTTAAGTGCAGGCGAATCATAGGTGACTCATAGCAACCCTCAACACTTTTATGACTTTCATCCTTTCTCCAGGTTCATAGGGTTTCCAGAGGCAAGCTATTATGGAAGTGGATGCCACTCCTGCTTCCAAGCTGGTTTTAATTGGGGAGCTCGACCACTGTCCACCATGGGTAACCATGATCACATTTGACACATCAGTATCACAGTGTTCAGCTTCACAGCAACCACGACTTAAATTATATACAAAAGTTACTTAGAAATTGAGCATAGACCTAAATGCAAGAGTTAAAATTATAAAATATTTGGGAGAAAACATAAATTTAGATCTCTCTGAGCTTCAGTAGTGAATGATTTCTTATATTTGGCTCTTAAAGTACAACAATAAAAGAAAAAATAAATTGAACATCAAAAAGAAAAATTTTCATGCTCCAAAGGATGAAATAAAGAAAGTGAAGACAACTCAAACAGAATGAGAAATACACTTGCACATCATGTATTTAAGAAGGATCTAGTATCCAGGGTATAGAAATGTTACAATTCAAGAAAAAGCTCACCAACAAAACAAAACCAAAACCATAGATGTTTGAGTAAATTCCAACTTGGAACATCTTTGTAGGAATGTGTAGAACTGCTCTCTATAGGGTTTCTGAGTCTATAAATCTTTAAGACAGCAAACTCTCACATCTTTCAAGGAGATCTTTCACATCTTTCAAAATGGTTGAGTTTGAACCTTTCCTTTTGTTAAACAGTTATATGCTATAATCTCATGAGTAAAAAGGTAACTTGATTTTTAAAATGGACAATGTATTCTACGGATTTCTGCAGATGGAATGTTGTTGTTGTTGTTATGTGCTGTCGAGTCGTTTTCGACTCATAGCAACCCTATGTACAACAGCCCTAAACCCTGCTCTATCCTGTGCCAATCGCATTGCCTCTGACACACTCATCCCAATTACCCCAGCCACTGACTTCCCCTCCTATGCTGTCCCTCTACTCTACCCAGCATGATGTCCCTCTCAAAAGACCTGTCTCTCCTTACCACATGTCCAAAGTATGTCAGACGAAGCC
>NW_006399834.1:10555824-10558020 GCF_000299155.1 Elephantulus edwardii | reverse complement strand
AATCTTTAAAAGAAGATGGAAAGACTATACTGAGTCATTCTACCAAAAGGAATAGACGAACACAGAAGAATTTCATGAAACAATACATGAGCAAGAGCATGTGGTGATGAAGGGAGAAATTCAAGCTGCTCTGAAAGAATTGGCATAAAATAAGGCCCTAGGAATTGGCAGTATATCAATAGACATAGTTCAACAAACAAATTCTATCCTAGATGTGCTCACTAAGCTGTGCCAAAAAATCTGGAGGACAACCACCTGGCCAACTAACTAGAAGAGATCTGTATTTGTTCTCGTTTCAAAGAAAGGTGACCTGACATATGGAAATTATCAAACAATATCATTGCTATCAAATGCAAGCAAGATTCTGCTGAAAATTATCCAAAAACAAATGCAAAAGTGCATCAACAGAGAACTCCCAGAAGTGCAGGCCATGGTACTAGGGATATTATAGCTAAGGTTAGATGGAGCTTGGCTGAAAGCTGAGAGTACCAGAGGAATGTCTATCTGTGCAAAAGCATTTGACTGTGTGGATCACAATAAACTGTGGCTAACACTGAGAACAGAAAGAGTATACACCAGGGATGTGTCCTATCTCCATATCTTTTCAATCTGTATGCAGAACAGATTATCTGGGAAGCTGAGCAATATGAGAAGAAATATGGTACCAGGATGGGAGGAAGACTCATCAACAATCTGTATTATAAAAATGACACAACCCTGCTTGTTGAAATGGAGGAAAATCTGAAGCACTTTTTGCAGAAGATCAAGGGGACTGCAGCCTTCAATATGAATTGAAGCTCAACATTAAAAAAAACCAAAGATTCTCACCATGGGGCTGACTGGCAGCATCATGATAGATGATGAAGTGATTGAGATTGTTAACAGCTTCACTTTGCTTGGCTCCACAACCAACACTCTTGGCATCATCAGCCAGAAATTCAAAAGACAAATTGCATTGGGAAAGTCTGCTGTCAGAGACTTCTCCAAAGTACTGAAGAGCAACAACTTCATTCTGGAGACTAAGATGTGCCTGATATAGAACATAGTCTTTGCAAATACTTGTTATGTGTCAGAAAGCTGGACAATGACTAGGGATGATAGAAGGAGAATTGATGCTTTCGAGCTGTGGTGCTGGAGAAGAGTGTTGAATATACCGTGGACTGCTAACAAACAGGTTCATCCTAGAGAGGGTGAAATCAGACTGCTCCTTGGAGGCAAGGATTCTGAAGCTTCATTTAACATACTTTGGACATGTTGCAAGGAGGGACCGGTCCTTGGAAAGGGACATCATGTTTGGGAGGGTGGAAGGACAGCACAAGAGTTGGATTGATTCAGTGACTGGCATAGTGGGGTAGGTGAGTCAGGGGCAATAATATTCACACAGGATAGAGCAGGGTTCAGAACTGTTGTACATAGGGTCACAATGAGTTGCAAGTGACTTGGCTGCACACACCAACAACAGTAAAACCACTAAGAGGGAAATAAAATGAAACTTCAAAAGAGCAAAATTTCTATATGCTATTGAAATGAAACCTGCGTTTATGTCTCTTAAAAAACGTATTTGCAATGAATAAGTCATTGTGCAAAATTCTATCATTCCATCTCCAGCTTCATTTCTGTCACCAAGTCCATGTTTTCCAACTACTGATTCTTCTTCCCTGTTTCCAACTTTTGCGTTCCAGTCACCCATTATTATCAATGCATCTTGATTGCACGTTCGATCACTCTCCGACTGTAAGAGTTGGTAGAAATCATCTATTTCTTCTTCTTTGGCTCTGGTTGTTGGTGCATATATCTGAATGATAGTATTCACTGGACTTCCTTGTAAGTGTATGGATATAATCCTATCACTCACAATGTTGTACTTCAAGATGGATCTAGAAATCTCCATTTTTCCTCACCTTTTCATGTCCAGAATAATATACCATATGATCATCTGACTCAAAATGCCCCATGCCAGTCCATCTCATCTCTCCAGTGCCTAATATATCAATATTTATGCGTTCCATTACATTCTTAACAATATTTAATTTTCCTACATTCATGGTTCTCACATTCCATGTTCTAATCACTAGTGTCTGCTTACTTCACCTGATGGTATGCATAGGAATCAGATAGATTACATCTGCAGAAAAAACCGCTGGAGAAGCTCAGTATCAGCTGTGAAAACTAGGCCAGGAGCTGATTGTGGAATAG
>NW_006399834.1:10546342-10548753 GCF_000299155.1 Elephantulus edwardii | reverse complement strand
GTTGCTCTTGAGCACTTCAGAGAGGTTCCTAACAGTAGACTTTCCCATCGCAATACATTTGGGTTTTTTTTATTATTATTTCCTGGCTGCTGGTGCCAAGAGTGTTGAGTGTGGAGCCGAGCAAACTCAAGATGTGAACAATCTCAATCTCTTCGCCATCCATCCTGATGCTACCGATTGGTCCAGTGGTGAGAATCTAGGCATGAGAAAAAAAAGATACTATCTTTAGCCATCACAGAAATGCAAATATAACAAGATAATAATAATAAAATAATAATATAATAGCAATTAAAAAGATAATAACAAGTATTGTAAAGAATATAAGAAAATTTGAACTCTGGAACATTGGCAGTTCCTGAAAAAGTTATTTATAAACTCAATAATTTCATTAGCATGTAACTTAAGATCATTGAAACTACAATTGACCCTTGAACAATGTTGAGAGTGGGATTATAGGTACTATCACCCTACCCTGTACTTAAAATAGAAAACCTAAGCAATTGCATTTTACTTAAATATGTAATTTGCTGGAGAGGTGAAGTGATGACACTCTAAACTCTTGAACTCATCATAACAACAACAGAGGGGGAAACCCCAACAAAATAAGCAAGTTCCTTCAGTTTCAAATCCATTTTGTTCAAGGGTCAATTGTATATGTAGACAGCATTGGTCATAAGAGCAAAAGGGGGGGGAAGGGCAAGACTGGGGGAAACAACTTTTAAGTCCATCAAATGATGGACAAAGTGATAAAGTGTAGTTAATCTGTAAAATGGAATGTTAATCAGTCTTAAAGAGGATTAAAGTACTAGATTCATGCTAGTACATCCTGAAAAGGCTAATGGAACATGAAAAAAAGAAATTAAATGAAAAAGGCTAGTGACATAAACATTGTCCATCTACATGAAGTGTCCAGAATAAGCAAATTTTTTAAGATAAGAGGAGATTAGTGATTGGAAAGCACTAAGGAAATGTGCAATATGGGTATGGGGTTTGGGGGACAAGTACAAAGAATGTTCTAGAATTGAACAGTGGTAATCAATGAACAGGGAGCTCTGGTGACCTAGTGGCAAGAAGCAGTGCTGCAATCCCGAAGGCGCATGGTTTGAGGCCACCAGCTGCTCCACGGGAGAAAGACGGGCAATCTCCTCCCATGTGATTAACTGCCTCTGAAAGGTCAGCTGTGAGTCAGTTCTGACTCTATGGTCTACAACAGCAACAATCATTGAACAATATTGTGAATAAATATAATTGACTGAATTTTACTCTGTAAAATTATGTACTTAAATAAATCAAAGTCATTGCTTTTGAGTCAGAACTCACTCATAGCTGACCTTCAAGAAGGTTTTCACACACACACACACACACACACACACACACACAGAATTGTTGTTGTGTACCATCAAGTCCAATGGGTTTTCAGAGGCAGTTAATCACATGGTAGGAGATTGCCCATCCTTCTCCAGTAGAGCAGTTGGAGTCAAACCTCAAACCTTACGGCATGGGATTGCAGTATAGCTTCTGACAACATTGCCACCAGAGGAGGTCAGCTACAAGTCAGTGCCTACTAATAGCAATGAGAAACACACACACACACACACACACACACACACACACACATGCATGTGTGTAAATCAGAAAATTTAATATAAACTCAAAGAAAGTGACTAGTAGATCTTAGAAATAATAGAAAAGAAAAATTAAGGCAGATGGAAGTTCCTTGAAATCTTATGGCTAATTTCCTTAGTCCAAGAGCACCCTGCTTAAATATCTTAAATATCTCAACATCATCACGTTGACTCATTAATAATACATTAGGCCTTAAGGCATTATCAGGCCATCGGCATTTACCTAGCATATCAAGAACAATTCACAGGACTCCTGGTTTATATTAAATTCTGATTTACCTACCTAGGTCTGATAGGCAAGGATGCAAAAAGTCTACAGCAAATGACCTCCAGGGAAGTAAAAGATAATTTGGATCTTGAATGACCTAGGTGGCGTTTTGGTTTTTTTTTTTCCCCTAAGCAGCTTTACAGGATAACTGCTCACCTCTTTAACTCGTCTATGCCAGCCACAGCGAGCTCTGAAAGTTGAAGTTTAATCCCAATGACTGAAGTATATCAGCTACTTTTACATTCAGTTAATAAAGCCTGTTTAAGTTTTTTAAAACCCCACTTCTCTTAAGTCAATACTGATTCATATAGCAACCCTCCATGGGTTTCCTGGGGATGTAAATATTTATGAGAGGAGAATTCCCATCTTTCTCCCAGAGTAGCTGATAGGTTTGAACTATCAATCTTTTGGTTAGAGCCTGATATGGTATACACTACTCATCAGTTAGCTAACAAAAATAATGACTCCCTGAATAATATGAGGTGGTTGTTGTTGTTATGTGCCATCGAGTGGCTTGC
>NW_006399834.1:10538545-10545772 GCF_000299155.1 Elephantulus edwardii | reverse complement strand
TTAACAATCTCAATCTCTTCACCATCCATCCTGATGCTGCCAATTGGTCCAGTGGTGAGAATCTTTGTCTTCTTGACATTGAGCCTCAATCCATACTGAAAGCTGCAGTCCTTGAGCACAAAAACACTGCCTTTAAGTCGATTCCAACTCACATTGATCCTACAGGACAGAGTAGATCTCCCTGCACAAGGTTTCTAATTTGTACACATTGAAGGCATCAGATAGCATAATCTCATTCTTGCATTAGATGTGTCTAGCAGTGGGAAGAGACCCCAGATTCTATGTTGCTGTTAGGTGTTGTCCAGTTGACTATAACTCACAGCAACCCTATGAACCACAGATCTGAACTTTGTTCTAGCCTCACAACCTCTGCCATGCTTAAGTGCATTGTTGTAGTCACTGTTTCAAGCCATTTTAATGAGGATCTTCCTCTCTTTCTCTGGCCCCTACCTTTCCCAGTATAACACCTTTTTTTTCAAGAACTAGCCTCTCCAGACAACATTACCAATGTATCTGAAACAAATTTTCTTATGCTTGTTTCTAAGGAGCACCTTCGTTGAACTTTCTTTAGGACAGATTTGTTTGTTCTTTTGGCAGTCCATAGATACTCAATACTCTTCAATGTTAACAATTAAAAGGCATCTTTCTTATTCATTGTACAACTTTCAGATACATAGGAAACAAGTGAAAATACCATGACTTGGAAAAGGTACACCTTAGTGTTTTGCATCCTTGTTCCTTAGCACTCTGGAGAGGTTTTTGACAGTCGCTTCCACCAATTCATCAAGTCTTTTGGTTATTTGACTGCTGTTACCCTGAATGTTGATTGTGCATCCAACTAAAATGAAATTCATGACAACATCAGTCTTTTATCCATCTATCATGATGTTGCTTCATTATCTTGTGGTGAGGACTTTTGTTTTCTTGATTTTGAGATGTAATCCACAGTCAAGGCATAGTAACCCTATGAATAACAGATCTGAATCTTGCCCTATCCTCTCAATCTCTGCCATGCTCAAACTCATTGTTGTAGTTATTATGTTAATCGACCTTGTTGGGGATCTTCCTTTCTTCAGTCTCCCTGACATTTTAGTCTTTTATCTTCTGCAACAAGAGCTGTAGGTTCTCTTTACTTTCTGTGAGAAAGTTTGTGTCATCTGTATAATGGAGTTTGTGAATAAGTCTTCCTCCAATCCTGATGCCACTTTCTCCTTCAGATAGCCCAGCTTCTTGAATGCTCAGTCTGTAAGTATGAAGAAGATATATAACTCTGATACTTATCTCTCCTGATTTTAAACTATGTAGTGTTTCTTTGTTCTGTTTGGATAACTGCTTCATGATCTATCTATAGGTTTAACAAGAGTGTAATTAAGTATTCTGTGATCTCCATTCTTCTCAATGTTAATCGTCATTTGTTATCATTTATACAGTCAAATGCATTTATATAGTCAATAAAACATAGAGAGACATCCTTCTGGACGTCTCTGCTTTCAGCCAAGATCCATCTAACATCAGCAATGGTATTCTCAGTACCATGCTGTCTTCTGAATTCAGCTTGAATTTCTGGCAGTTCACTGTCTATGTACTGTTCCAGCTGTTTTTAAAAGTCTCAAGCACGATTTTACTTGCATGCGATATTAATGATACTGTTTGATAATTTCCACATTCTATTTGATCACCTTTTTGGGAAATGGAAACATAGAGATCTCTGCCCATCAGTTAGCCAGGTAGTTGTCTTCCAAATTTCTTTGCATAGGCTATTGAGCATATCCAGGGTTGCATTTTTTTTTAAACAGTTGATATTCCATTAATTTTCCAGATATTATTTTTTGCCAATGTCTCTAGGGAAGCCTGACCTTCTTCCTTCAGTACTGTAAAAAGAGCAAGGGCAGCATGAGGGTAGCCAAGTCTGACCACAACTAACTCCACAGAGGGGAACTGTCCCCATCAACAACATTTACAGAACAAAACTAATTTCTGTAAGGTTAGATATGGTCTCCCATGCTCCTGAACCAACTTCTACTAATTTTAAAAACAAATTTTACAGTTCTAATGGGTCTTAAATACATTTCAATAACCACACAGACTTTACAGAGCCATACTCATGGTTATGAGGTAAATTAAGGACGTTAGAGTTAACAAGGTTAATGTCAGGTTAGCAGCAAGATACAGTCCAGACAGCTTATCAAGCATGGTTGCAGGCCCTTTGATCTTCAGCATCATACTTAGGGAAAATATTCTTAGTCCTGCCAGTTATGATGTTTTCCCTTAGTCTTCCAACAAACTTGGGTGAAGGCTTCTGGTTCTGTGGGACAGCAGTCTCGAGTCAGCTCTGCCTCAGGTTGACCTGAGTCAGGTTGGCCTCTGGTTCTCAGCCTGGGTTGCAGTTATTCTTGTGTAGATTTTGGTCTTCCTGGCAGAAGAATCTATGGTCCTGAAGGATGTGCCCCTGCTTTCTCTTCCTTGTTGTTTGAAATTCCCAATTTCTTCCCCTGAAACAGCTCCACTTAAACCTAGTGGCATGCTGAGACTAGCTAATCCCCTTGTGGATAGACCTATTTGTATGATCCTATTTGTAGACCCAGTTTGCATGATCTTGCCCACCCATGTAGCAAAATCACATTCAATTGTTAGTTAGTGAAGGCATTTTGAACAATAAATTCTTGAAACCACAACTACCGTTGGTCCCTGATCCTATGATACTTCCTGAAAATGTTTCAATATCAACCAATTCTTTTTGGTACAGTGATTCTGTGTATTCCTTCCATCTTCTTTTGATCAAGATTTTGTCCATGGTATCCTCCAGTATTACGACTTGAATTTTATATTTTTTCCTCAGTTATTCTAGTTTGAAAAATGCCAAGTATGTTCTTCATTTTTAGTTTTCTAACTCAAGTTCCTTTCATTACAATATTTTGCTTTGTCTTCGCTATCTCCTCTTTGAAGTCTTTTATTCATTCCTTATATGTCAGCATTTCTTTCCTTTGTTTTGCCCTCAAAGAAGAATCAATGCCTTTGAGTTGAACTGCCAAGAGAACAAACAGATCTATCCTAAAGAGGGTGAAACCAAATTGCTCCTTAAAGGCAAAGATTGTGAAACTCTGGCTGACATATTTTGAGCATGTTGCCAGAAGGAATCAGTCTCTGGAGAAGGATTTCATGCTTGGAAGGATGAATGGACAGTACAAGAGAGGACGACATTGGAGGAGATGCATTGACACAATAACTGGCACAATGGAGGTAGTTGTGTTGGAGACAGATTGGTTCAGGATAGGATAAGGTTCAGAGATATTGTGTATAGGGTTGCCCTGAGTTGCAGGCCACTCATTGACATTTAATAACAACAACATGCCACAGGTATTTAAAAGACCATCAGAGTAACCCATAGTGGACATATTTCATCAAAGTTTCCAGACTAAAACAAATTAAGACTCAGGATTGGCTATCTACTTCTGAAGTAACAGGTCTTTGACAACTCTCTTAATAACAGAGGAACATTTTTAGATATATAGAATGTAGAGTCTGGAAGTAAGTAGAGTCTTTGGATTAGAAAATAAAAAAAATGAAGATAAACAGCTTGAAACATTCATTAGTATATAAAACAAGGAATGTATTAAGTATGAATCTAAGAAATTTGAAAGTTGTCAGAAATTAAATAGAATGCATTCTGATTGATATATCCTAGGCAAAGGGAGTTAAGACGGATACTTTGTATATGATCAACTATGATAAGAATGACAAATTGAAGAATGGTATTGTACTCATAATAAAAAAGAACATTTCAAGATCAATTCTAATGTACAATGCTGTGATTGAAGAATAATTTTCATGTTCATATGAGGAAAATCTATTTTTACAAATATTATTCATACATATAACAATCACTAAAGCCAAAGATGAGAAAATTGAGGATTTCTACCAGCTTTTGTAGTATAAATTTGATCAAACATGCAACTAAGATGCATTAATAATAATTGGTAACTGGAATGTGAAAGTTCCAGTCTGACTGGAAACAAAAAAAGGACTAGTATCTCACCAGAGTAGTGAAAAGCAATGATGTCAGTCTGGAGACAAAGGTATGCCTAACCCAAGAAATGGTCTTCACTTGCTATGTATCAGAAAGCTGGACAATGACTAGGATGATAGAAGGAGAATTGATGTCTTTGAGCTGCAGTGCTGGAGAAGAGTATTGAATATACAATGGACTGCTAGGAGAACAAACAGAATTAACCTAGAGAGGGTGAAACCAAGCTGCTTCTTGGAAACAAGGATTCTGAATCTTCATCTGATATACCTTGGGCATGTTGCAGGAAGGGACCAGTACTTGGAGAGGAACAGTATGCTTGGGAGGGTAGAGGAACAGTGTGAGAGAAAGACCTTGGATGAGATGGATTGACTCAGCGACTGGGGTAATGGGGTTGGTGTGTCGGAGATGATGAGTTTGGCATAAGACAGAGCAGAGTTCATAGCTGTTGTACATCAGGTCACTATGAGTTGCAAGCGACTCGGCAACTAACAACAACAGTTGGAAAAAGGCTTGGTTACAGAAAGGAAGCTGAAATGTTGTATAATCAGTGTTTTGTCATTGTTGTTATGTGCCATCGAGTTGCTTGTGTTTCGTAGTGACTCTGTGTACAACAGTTCTGAACCCTGCTCTATCCTGTGCAAACCTTATTGTCTCTAATACACCTACCTGTTTTTCCCAATCACTGAATCAGTCCTCATTGAGGGTCTTCCTCTCTCGTGCTGTCCCTTCACCCTCATAAGCATGATATCACTCTCCAAGTTCTGGTCATTCTTTGCAACATGCCCAAAGTATGCCAGATGAAGCTCCAGAATTCTTGCCTCCAAGGAACAGCCAGGTTCAACCTCTCTAGGGCGAACCTGTTTGTTCTCCTAGCAGTCCCTGATATATTCCATACTCCTCTCCAGCATCACAGCTCAAAGGCATCAATTCTCCTATTATCCCTAGTTATTGTCCAACTTTAGCCATTACACATACCTTTTTTTCCCCCACAAACATGAATAATACCTATACCTATGAACCTCACCTGATGGACTGTATTGGAATCAGTTTAACTGCATCTATGGGGAAAAAAAGTTGATGGCGAGAAGTGCCATATCAGCAGTCAAAACCAGGCCAGGAGCTAACTATGAAATAGACTACTGATTTCTAATGGCCAAGTTTAAATTGAAGTAGAAGAAAATGAAAACAAGTCCATGTGAACCAAAATATGACTTTAAGGCTATCTAATCTGAATTTTAAAATAATCTCAAGAATAGGTTATGATGCATTATACACTTATCACTGAAGTCCAGATGAATTGTGAAATGATATCAAAGATATCAGCCAGGAAGAAAACAAAAGGTCTTTACAAAAATAGGGAAGAAAGAACCAAAATGGATACCAGTAGAGGTTCTGAAAATTGCACTAGAATGTAAAGATGGCTAAACAACTAAACTCACAAAATGAATTTATTAGGTGAATTACTGCTTGGTGAAAGGTTTGTGATGATAGATACATCAATGCCTTCCTTGGTTTTCATTATATTCTGTTCAACATCTTTATTTAATTGGACAATAATAAAGATGTTAGGGAGCTCTGGTTGTCTAGTGGTAAGGAATTGTGCTGCAATCCTGAAGGCATGCAGTTCAAATCCACCAGCTGCTCTGTGGGAGAAAGATGGGCTATCTCTTCTCATGAGATTAAACTGCATCTAAATATCCACTAGAAAGCTATGGATCAGTTCTGACTCGATGATAGACTATAGCAACAACAACAACAAGTGGCCTAGTGGATGAAATAGTTGTGCTACCAGTCCAAAAACAGGTGGTTCATAACCACCACCTGCTCTGTGGGAGAAAGATAGGCAATCTTTTCCTGTGAGATTTATAGTCTCTGAAATCCTGCTGGAAGGCCAGCTATGGAAATGAGTCATAGTAATAATAGACTTTAGGAAGGTCTGTCTTGAATAGATTCTCCTGCCCGATCAGAATTAAACTATATGCAGCAGAAAACTATAACCAACAATGTGAAATATAATTAATCTAATTATAAAAGATAAAATATAAAGAGCTAAATTAAAGGTGTGAAAGAAAGCTGGTTGGGAGTTCAAGAAGCATTGTCTAGTTTACTGTAAACTCTTTATCAGCTAAGAAAGCAATATGACTACCAGTTTCCTACCCCAAGACAACAGATGACTTCCCCCTTTCTTCCCTGATTTGATTAGATCTGAAGCCCAATTAAAATCTTTCGAATCAATAATTGAACATCAGGATAACTTGTAAAATATCCAGGAAGGGAAAAGTAGTTAAAGAGTCTAGATTGGACCTAGATAAGAGGAAGTACGAATTGGATTGAGAAAGTCTGCTGTCAGAGACCTCTCCAAAGTACTGAAGAATAACGATGTCTTTCTGGAGACTAAGGTGCTCCTGAGCCAGACCATGGTCTTTGCAATTACTTGCTATGCATTGGAAAACTGTACAATGATTAGGAATGATAGAAGGAGAATTGATGCCTTTGAGCTGTGGTGCTGGAAAAGAGTATTGAATATACCATGGACTGCTAGGTGAACAGACAAATTTGTCCTAGAGAGGGTGAGACCAGGCTGCTCCTTGGAGGCAAAGATTCTGAAGCTTCTTTAGACATACTTTAGGCATGTTGTAAGGCAGGATCAGTACTTGGAGAGGGACATCATGCTTGGGAGGATGGAGGGACAGCACAAGAAAGTTAAGACCCTCCATGAGATGGATTGATTCAATGGCTGGGGTAAAGGGGATAGGTGTATCAGAAACAATGAGATTGGCACAGGATAGAGCAGGATTTAGGGCTGTTGTATATAGAGTTGCTATGAGTGGCAGGTGACTCAACCATGCATAACAACAAAAACATCCCTGAGAAGATTGCCTATCTTTCAAATGTGGAACAGCTGGTGGATTTGAACCATATATGTTTGGGTTGGCAGTGAAATTTCTTACCACTAAGTCACAGAGCTTTCTATTGTAGATGGAAGTCAGGAATTTTTCAGTGACAATGCGTTTACTGCATGCAGTTGATTTGGTTAATAAGAGACATTACTGGTATAGTGTGATATGTGTAATGAAGTGCAAATGAGTGATTTCCAAAATAGTTGTTATTCAAGTAGACTTAGTAGTTTATTGTATTACCTAAGAAAACAAACCAAATATTATGACATAATATTAATTTTTTCTTTTTAAAAAATAATT
>NW_006399834.1:10522026-10537566 GCF_000299155.1 Elephantulus edwardii | reverse complement strand
GGAGAGTCCTCGACACCTGGGTGCCTTTCATCCTTTCTCCAGGTTCATAAGGTTTCCAGAGGCAAGCTATTATGGAAGTGGATGCCACTCCTCCTTCCAAGCTTGTTTTAATCGGGAGCTCCACCTCACTCTCTGTCTGCATTGGGTAGCCAACCATTAACGCATTTGACACATCAGTGTCACAGTGTTCAGCCTCACAGCAATCACAAGTGACCGCAGTACGGCAACTTGTACACCAGGGCTATACGACCTAGAGGAATGTCTGAACAAAAACAATGAAAGACAGGCCAGAGGGTGGTGGATTAAAAGTCACCCACCTTTGGCTTGGTAGCATCGTTTTCTGTCCACTGGGCCAGCTGATCTCTCTCTATATATATCTAAAATATAGCAAAAAATAAAAACACAACAAAGGTCTCTGGGCACATGAGTTTGTCTCTTGAAGCAAATGAATTTTTAGATTAAAAAAATAATAAAAGCAAACTAACTTCCCAGTTACTGCTCCAACATCTCCCCAAGTGCATATTAGAAATGGGAGTTTGGGCTCTATGAGGAGGAATGTGGCATCAAGATGGAGGAAGACTCATCAACAACCTGTATTATGAAGATGACAGAACCTTGCTTGCTAAAATTGAGGAGGGCATAAGGCACTTGGTGCAGAGGGTCAAGGACTGCCGCCTTTAATATGGATTGAAGTTTAACATCAAGGAAATAAAGATTCTCTCCACTGGGCCAATTGGCAGCATCAAGTTTCAGTTTGCTTGGCTCCACAATCTACACTCTTGGTATCAGCAGCCAGGAAATTGCACTGGGGAAATCTGCTGTCAAGACCTCTCAAGAGTACTGAAGAGCAACTGAAGAGCCTTTGAGAGACTAAGAAGTGCCTGATCCAGGCCATGGCCTTCTCATTTATTTGCCATGCATCAGAGAGCTGGACAATGACGAAGGATGTTAGGAAGAACCATGTCTTTGAGTTGTGGTGCTGGAGAAGAGTACTGAATATACTACGGAGTGCTAAGAGAACAAATAGGTCCATCCTGGAGAGGATGAAAGCAGGCTGCGCTTTGGAGGTAAGGTTTTTGAAGCTCCATCTGACATTGGGCACGTGACCAGGAGGGACCAATCCTGGGAGCGGGACATTATGCTTGGAAGGATGGAGGGACAGCGCAGGAAAGGAAGACCCTGGATGAGATGGATTGACTAAGTGACTGGGATAATGGGGGTGGGTATGTCAGAGACAATGAGGTCGGCTTAAGAAAGAGCAGTGTTCAGAGCTGTTGTACTTAGGGTCGCTATGAGTCAGAGTCAACTCGAAGGCACATAACAACAACATGAAATGAAAAATTTGAAATTACTGCAAACTGTAAGAAAAGTAAAAGGTTCACCACTGCCACCAGTACTCAAGTAAAGATACTGTCAATAACATTCGCGTGTGCACGGAGGGTGGTCAGAGGGGATAAAGCGAAGCTCACAGCGGATAAGGGTGGTGGTGACCAGAGACCAAGGGCAGGCAGGTTGGCCACAGCTTTACAGTGCAGCAGGAGCTGCACACTACTCTGACACGGTGCAAAACCGGCTTAACTTGCGTGTCCGAGGGTGTGCAGGGTGCTGACAGAGGTCTCCGACACAGCGAAGTGAAAAGGGAACCAGGAATACAAAAGCGAAGGAGGTGGCCAACACACCAACGAGCCTGAAGGCCCCCCGGGGCCACAGAGACGAGCCTTGGAGCTCACAGCCTCCCGCTGGCGCCGGTGCTCTGCGGGCCTGCCCCTCTCCGCAGCGCCCCAGGTGGTGGCTGGCAGGGTCGGCGCTGGGAGAGACGGTCGGTCGCTCCGCCTCCACCGGCTTGGCTGCCCTCGGCAGCTTCCCCGCCCGGCTCTCGTTCGACCCTCCTCCCTTCCCCCTCTTGGATCGCGATGGACGCGGCCTCCTCCCGCCGCCGCCGGCCGCGCCGCGCGAGCCTCTGAGCTGCAGAGCTCTTGGAGTTTCCTGCTGCTGACGGACCCTGCGCTGGCGGCTGCCATCTCTCGGAAAAACCTTTTGCTTCTCTAGTCACCAGGTCCCCGAAGAGGAAGGGGAGGGACAAGGCGCGGCTTTTCCTGTGCCGCCTGCCCGGCTCGACCTGCGCGGCCTGCGGCTTCCTGGGAACTCGAGGGCCGCGGCCGGGCCTGACTCTGCCGCGGCCTGGTTGGAGCCGGGCCGGGGCGCTCCAGAACTACAAGCCTAGGTAGGCACCAGTGGGAAGGGGAGGCGGAATCGCCTCGGACCGTCGGGAGGGCTAGATCCGGGACGTCGGGCCGGGGGCCACGGGCGAGACCCCCTGGCCGGGTGAGGCCGGCGGGGTTGCTGCCTTTGCCCTCTTTGGGCCCCTTTGTTTCCCTTCTCAGGCCCTGCCGCAGCCAAAGCCCACGTCAGGGTCCCCATGTCCTTGAGAAGGGTTTGCCGCCCGGCTTGGCCCATGGCTGCCCTGCCGGGCCTCGGAGTTCTGTGCGCCGGCCCCGGTAGCCCCGCTGCCTAGCTTGGCCCCGTGGCTTTCTCTCGGGTTCAGAGGCTTCCTTCTTCTCCATCGGAACGTCCCCCTTTTCTTAGATACAGGTGGCTAATTTAAGGGGGTCTGGTGCGAGGAAACGGGAGCGCGGTTCCAGCGCGTCTCGGCGCGGCGCTCGGCCGGGCCCCGAGGGTGGTTTAGCTTCGCTCGCCGCCGCCGTTGGGTGCCCGCTGGGACCCGCCGCTGCATTTACACACCTGCAGTTGGCTCCCTCGGGACCCGCAGCCGTCCTCCGGCCAGGGCGCTCTCGGCGAGCTTTTTTAAGGACTGGCCTGTGGCGGCCGCTTCTCTTGTTTAGTGTTGTTATTTTTAACTAACTGCTCCATCCTGTGGGGGTGGGGGAAAGAGGGCGGTAGATTGGCCTATATTGTGCTCTGTAACGTGTAAGGCCATTGCTGTACTTCTAGTATTGGTCCTTAAAGTTTTTAGAAGCGATGTCAGCACTGTAAAATTCCCTAAACCGTCTTGATGCGTAGATGGGTATATAATTATCAGTCAGCAAAATCTGTACACTTGAACGTTGTCTTAAAAGGAGAAAATTCATTTTGGTGATCACGGTAATTAGAATCTACCAAAAGTTAAGTCTGACCTTTATAGGAAGATAAGTTTGGTATGAAGAGAAATAAGTTTTTGGGGGGTTGGTAGAGCGAAGAATCTTTCCTAGGTGTTCTTTGCCTTTTTGGCACAGACGTTAGTGGTAGCAGTAGTGGGATCCAAAGCCTGTTTGATTATCTTTGACAAAGGCAGCTCTGGTTTCTAGTTAAGCAGCAACCTAATCAGCTTATATGGACTCTTGTGTAAAACTGGTTTTTATTCAGAGTGATGTCCTAATCATAAACGTAAGGAATAAGGAAAATTGAGAAACTGCATTAACTCTGTCCAAACATACTTATGACTCTTTTCTAATTCCTAGGAGGACACCACCATCAAAACTTGGTTATAGCTGAAATAAAAGAAAAAAAGAACAACAACCCAAAACAACAAGCTGATCAGTCCTGGACATTTAAAGGACCCCCCCACCCCCCAATTTGCTTTTTTTAAGTTAAGCAAAGAGGCTTTAAAAACCATGGCAGATGTGGATCCAGATACATTGTTGGAATGGCTACAGATGGGACAGGGAGATGAAAGGGACATGCAACTAATAGCCCTTGAACAGCTATGCATGCTGCTTTTGATGTCTGACAACGTGGATCGATGTTTTGAAACGTAAGTACATCCTATCATCATCTTCCTTTGGGGTTGTGGTAGTGACATCTGTTTTCAGCCATTTGCTGACTTCAGTTTATTTCTCTAGTGAATTTTATAACTTTTTTTTTAAGTTCTTATAGTTTTGCATTTATACTTTTCTGATATATAATATTGGTCAGTGAAGTAACTCCAGTGATGACCAAATACACGATTTTTGACTGAATTGAGAATTAGAAGGAAATAATAATTTTAACCCTTCGCTTGATTAATTTTCAAACTATATCATGAACTGAAATAAAACCAAATACTTATTTTCTTTAAAGACATCTTGTATCATGAAATTGATTCACTATAATAACATAGATAATAATAATAAGTACATGTTTTGAGCTGCCTATTCCTTCATTAAAGGAAGCTGTTATGGCTTAGTGGTAAAGAAAGAGTTGCAGTGCCACCCTAAAGGCAAGTGGTTTGAATCCACCAGTTGCTCTGTTGAAGAAGGGCACTCTCCCTCCTGTGTAATTTATTGCCTCTGAAAACCTGCTGGAGGGTCAGCTATAGGTTAGTTGTAATACATAACAACAAACAACAACATTCCTTCATTGGCATCAGGTCCTATGACATTGTGTTTTTCTTAAAGTAAGCCAATTGTTTCTTATTTTCCTTTTGGAGGGTATAATTGGATGCTATTCACCTAGGATCTCATTGTCTGTATCTTTTTTGAATAGTAGAAACTTCTTTTGACGTTTAGAGAGTAGAAATTGTTTTCCTCAGGTATTACCATTTTGAATTTGTGCAAAAATATAAAAAACTTTCTACTAGATAGTTCATTGAAGCCATGTTTTTCCTCAAGTGAAGAATAGTTGCCGTCTAGATTAACCCTTTTTCTGAGTTCTGAGCATGTATATATTTTTTTTAATTCTGTATTTTTATAACTATGGTTATAGTTTTAATTTTATTAGACTATTGATTGAAAACTAGGCAGTTTTTATTTGTTTTTTTTTTAATTTTGTTTTGAGGTAGAAGATGATTGAGATGTTGACCTAAAATTGTGTAATTAATTTTTTTAAGGCGCCTGTAAAGGCTATATTGCTCACTAAATTGACAAGTTGTTGTTGTGTGCCATTAAGGCAAAACTGACTCATAGGTGATCGACCAGCAGGTTTTTAGAGGTTGTGAATCCAATGGAAGAAGACTGTCTTTCTCCAGCAGAGAAAGATGTTGGATTTAAAACTTGTACTTTAAAGCAGGCACCGCAACTCTTTTATCACTAGGCCACCAGTGCTCCCTAAATTGATAAAAATATTTTTAATTGTTCCTTTTTGTTGTTTAATAGTCTGTGGTTGTCAATTCCATTAAAACATCATTTTTACAATAAATAAGAGCCTTGTGATGGAATAGTTATTGTGTTTTGCTGCCAACCAAAAGGTCTACTGGTCAAATGCACCAGCTATTCTGATCTACTGGAGAAAGATGGGCAGTTTTTTGTCAAGATTTACAGCCTTGGAAACCTGTTGGAGGGTTGTTATGAGTCAGAATTGAATTATTTGATAGCAGTGAGTTTTTAATTTATTTCAATAAAAGGATGTCTGGGTGATAGGAAGTTACTGTACTAGGCTGCTAGTGGAGATTTGACTTCACTCCGAAACACTTTATAATTAATGCTTGGCAATCCACTTTAGGGAAATTAGCCATTCAAAATCCTTTGGAACATAGTTCTGTTCTGAAACCAGTAGTCATCATGAGTCAAAATTGACTTATCAGCAACTGGTTATGACGTCTGGTTTATTATAGTAAGACTTCTTAGAAATATAATCAGTAATTAACACTTTTTATTTTAACTGGTTTTACTTATTGAAAAAATGACTACTGATGAATAACTCAGGTGCTCATGGATACTTATTTTAAGAGGGCATATGAAGAAGTGGGAGAGATATTTTAGTATTTATAAATTTAATGAAAATTTTTCATTAATCAGAGAGTTAGTTTCTGGTATCTTAAAAATTAAGTCAGTTTACCATCTCATATTTTCTCTTTAGTTGTTGTTGATTACCTTCAGGTTGAGCACGACTCATAGCTAGTCTATGAACAAAAGGTCTGAAGCCCCTCCACAACTTACTGACATTTATCAAAGTTCATAGAGTTTCCGGAGGCATGTTGTATAGGAAGTGGATGCCACTCCTGCTTCCAAACCTGTTGTAGTATGTAACTGTACTAGCATATGATAGTTGTTTTTGCAAGGAAATTAAACTTGCCATATTAAAACAGTTTCAAAGGGACTTTTTTAAATGTAAATAAAAGTAATCCCTGTATGCAGTCCTATAATAAATGCTCAGTGAGATGGATTGACACACTAGTTGCAACAATATTTTCAGACACAGTGGTTTGAGGATGGTGCAGCAGTGGGCAGTGCTTCATTCTATTTTAGGTAGGATTGCTGTGATTCCGAAGTGATTCGATAATACTTAATATTCTAACTTGATAGCAGTTATTTTTCCAAAGTTCCCCTCCATATACATTGTTCATATTCAATATAGTGTTAAGAAAGATGAAGTTAAATTGTATACTGTTTATTGAGAGTAGGAGAGTGTTTCAAATTGAAATGATGTTAGAGACCTATGTTCAGATTTTTCATCTGTTGTAATTTCTTTCTCTATAAAATGGCTTCAGTGGGTTCCTTTTGAGAATTAAAGAGACTATGTACAGTGTTTTGAGTAAAGTGAACTATCTGTTGCTATCATTGTTACTAAATTTTTAATTTTGTCACTTTATATTATGAAACTGATTTTGAAGAGTTTTATAAAATCCTTTTAGTCAACATAGAGGTAGAAAGAAAATGATGTTCATATTAGCAAATATCTTCATACTGTAGTAAAAAGTAGGGAAGCTCTGTTGACTTAGTGGGGAGTGATGCTGCCAACCCAAAGGCATGTGGTTCGAACCTTCTAGCAGCTCTGGAGGAAAAAAATAGGCAGTCTCCTCCCATGCAGTTTACTTCCTCTGAAAACCTGCTGGAGGATCAGCTGTGAGTCAGTTCTGACTCAGTGATGGTACATGACAGCATAACAGTAACAAATATCCCTCAGTTATGTCAGAATATGTTCATATTTTCAGATGTTTTTGCCTGATTAGCTTATATTAATAGTTACCTGTCTGTTTAGTTTGGAAAAACATATAAACCGGAACCTTTGGGATAGACTTATATTCAGATATCTGCCTTTACTGCTGAATAGTTGTATAGCTTTTCAAATCCTTTTCTCAATTTTAAACCAAACCCACTGTCACTGAGTGACTTCTGATTCAAAGCTATCCTATAGGACAGAGTAGAACTTCCCCCATAAAGTTTCTAAAACTGCAGATCTTTACAGTAGCAGACTTCTTCATCTTTGTCCCACAGAGAAAGTGTGAATCTGGTAGATTTGAACACTTGACCCTTAGTATAGCAGCCCCCCAGTATGTAACCCACTGTACCACTAGGGTATCCAGTCATAATGCTATTGCTTTGAAGATCAGATGAATAATACATACAAAATGCTTCATAAAATAATTAGTGTTGTTTTTTGTGCCAAGTGTGAGATTGATTTTAGAAATTAAGGAATATTCATTTTCTGTAAACCTACCAGAAGTTCAAGTTTGTGTTAGAAGAGGCCGTGACACCAGGGATATCATTGCTGATATCAGCTAGATCCTGGCTGAAAGCAACCAGAAAAAATGTTCT
The DNA here is from genome assembly GCF_000299155.1 of Elephantulus edwardii. Classification (NCBI taxonomy): domain Eukaryota; kingdom Metazoa; phylum Chordata; class Mammalia; order Macroscelidea; family Macroscelididae; genus Elephantulus; species Elephantulus edwardii. The sequence goes on along the minus strand of NW_006399834.1, from coordinate 10,530,115 downwards.
GTGTTTTATTGACTATGCAGAGGCAATTGACTGTATGGATCATAACAAACTATGACAAACATTGAGAACAGTGGGAATCCCAAAACACTTAGTTATGTTCGTACAAAATTTATACCTAGAAGAAGAAGAAGTTGTTGGAATAGAGCAAGGAAACACTGTATGGTTTAAAATCAGGAAAAGTGTGCATCAGGATTGTATCTTTTCTTCATACCTACTCAGTCTGTACCCTAAACAAGTATTAGAGAAGCTGGACTTTATGAAGAAGAATTTGACATCAGGACAGTAGCAAGACTCATCTATAACCTGAATTATGCAAATGACACCACTTTGCTTGCTAAAAATGAAGAGGACTTTCAGTGTTTGCTGTAAAAGATCAAAGTATAGCCTATAATATGGATTTGATCTCAACATTAAGAAGATAAAAATCTTCATCATTGATAAGTAACATCAGAATAACTGGGGGAAAGTTTGAAACTGTCAACGACTTCATCTTATTTGGATCTACAATCAACACTATTGGTACGAGCAGTGAAGAAATCAGGAGACATTACTGTATTGAGCAATTCCACTGTCAGGGACCTCTCTAAGTTACTGAGAAACAGTGTGTCTGTTTGAAGACTAAGGTGTGCTTGATCCAATCAAGTGGTCTTTTTAGTCACTTGCTGTGCATCTGAGAGCAGAACAGTGAATAAGGATGTTAGAATAATTGATGCCTTTGAATTGTGTTTGAGAATTATCATTGAATATCCCATGGACTGCTAAAAGTACAAACAGGTGTGTCTTGGAAAAAGTGCAGCCAGAGTGCTCCTTGGAGACAAGGATGCCAAAGCTTCATCTCACATACTTTGGGAATGTTGCTAGGAGAGGCTGTTCCTTGGAAAAGGACATCATGCTTTGAAAGGTGGAAGGTTAATGAAAGAAGACCCTAAATGAGATGGATTGACACAGTAACTACAATAATAGACTCAAGTGTGCCAGAGATGATAAGGATGGCACAGGATAGGACAGGGTTCAGATCAGCTCATAGGGTCATGATGAATCATACTTGAAGACAAATAACTTTATTTTTTAAATTACCAAGGTCATAGTCTAGGCACAACTAGTTTCAAGATTAGTTTTTGCTTTCAGTGTGGTATGTCATTAAGCTTTAAAGTAGTTTATTTAAAGTGATTACCTTTAACTTGAATTATTAGCTAGTGAACACTTTGATACATCAAAATAGACGATTAACATATTGTTTAAAATAGATTCTAGATATTTGTAGGTTCAGTTATAAATATTTAGATAATAACATTTTAAAGTTATGTCTGGAACTCTAGAAGATCTACAAAAGGGAGTATTACAGATAATACTTTTGGGTACTAGAATATTCTTTTTAAAAATGAAATTTAGGAGGGCGCTCTGGTGGCCTAGTGGCAAAAAGCTGCACTGCAATCCCAAAGGCACCTGGTTCGAATCCACCAGATGCTGTGCTGGAGAAGGAGGGGCAATGTCCTCCTCCTGTACCAGTCAGGTCTGATTTGACGGTACACACAAAAAATAATAAAAGAATTTTTTTAAAAGAAATTTAGCCTCTGCTTTTGGTTCTTCTGCTTCCTAGAGGCAAACACCCACCATTAATTGTTTTTCATTAAATTCTTCCAGAGATAATTCCAAGGAAAATTGCTTGAATCTGGATTCTAAAATTGTTAAGTACGGGGGGGAAGTCTTTGTATTTAACTATAAAAATACAACAATGACAAGATTTTATTTATTTTTTTTTAATTTCTTCTACTTCACTATTGGGTGTTAGATATTAGGGATGACCAAAATAGAATAGTCTAATAGGATACATACTAAAAATGGTAGAAACACACTTGTGGTTATAAACTTTAATAAATGCTATGAAGAAAAAGTTGATGATGCTGTAATATGTAGTAGGATCATGACCTGGTGGTCATGACATGACCTGGAAGGGTGAGAAAGTGGTTTGCCTAGAGATAACCTTCTCTGAGAAAGTGGTTTGCCTAGAGGTAAGAAGGATGGGTGAGTATTAAAGATCAAGTATGAAGAAGTAGGGTAGAAGAGTGTTCAAAGAGAAGATAGTTTGAGTTGAGATTTTGAGTTGACATATTTGAGGAACTTAGAGAAAGTATGACTGAGACAGGGACATGTTACTAGAGTACCATGCCAAAAGAAATAGTACAAGATTGGTACACTAAATAAAACTTTGTTTTTATTTTCCTAGTGATCCGCAGGTTTTGAAGGATTGTCAATGAGTAACTAACGTCATAATTTTGAAATATTATCTGTCCTAATGATTCTATCTTACTTGGGTCCACAATCAGTACCCTTGGTACTAGCAGTCAGGAGATAAGGAGATGCAGTACTTTGTGCAAATCCACTCTAAAATGCTGAAGAGCAGTGATGCCGGTTTGAAGACTAAGGTATGTCTTATTCAGGCCATGGTCTTTTCAGTTACCTGCTTTACTTCTGAGAATTAGACAGTGAATAAGGATGGCAGAAGAATGGATGCCTTTGTGGTGTTGGAGTAGAGTATTGAATGGACTGCCAAAAGAACAAATAAGTTTTAGAAAGGGTACAACCAGAGTGCTCCTTGGAATCAAGGCTGGTAAAGCTTCATCTCTCATACTTTAGGCATATTGCTAGGAGAAGCTGTTCCTTAGAAAGGGATAGCATGCTTGGAAAGGTAGAGAGACAGGGAAAGAGAGGAAAACCTCATTGAGATAGACTAATACAGTGACTATAGCCGTGGGCTCAAGTGTGCCAGAGATGATGAGGTTTGCACAAGATAGAACAGGATTTAGGTCTTTTGTTCATAGGATTGCTATGAGTTGTACTTGATTGAAAGGCATCAAATGACAACAACATAAATAGATTTGTGGGTGCTGGGGCAGAAAGAATGAATGTAGATTTAATAGAAGGAGTTGTTGTAATAGAAATAAAAGTTGCTTTGAGAGACATTTAGGAGGTTAAAAACAGTCACAACCTCTTGAATCGATACCAGAGATGAGAAAGAAAAATGTTTTGGATGACTCAAGCTATGAGAGATGATGTTTCTCTTTACTAACAGAGAACTCTGGAGGAGTATTGTGTTTTGAGGGACTGAATTAATGAGTTTGGTGTTGGACATATGTATAAGTACCATGAGACATCTTAGTGAGATGTTGAGTAAGCAGTTACATAAATGTGTCTGGATTATGGAGAAGCCAGGATTAGAGACAAAATTTTGAAATTATAAGCATATAGAGGGCAGTTAGTCATAGGCTATGATTGAGTTCTCTTAGGGTCAAACTCAAGCAAAATTCAGACTCATTGCTGTTGAGTCAGAGCTGACCCTCTAGAAAGTATTCAGAGGCTGTAAATTTGTGTGAGAGGAGATTCTCTCTCAGTCTTCCAACCACCAGAGTGATACCACCTATGAATTTAGCACAACTCCCTACTTACTACACCACCAGAGCTCCCTTCTGGGGCAGCAATCTTCACACTTCTGGGTCTTGGGACTTCTGGGTCTTGGGACTTCTTTAAAAAAAATAAAAATAAAAAATTAAGGATCCCAAAGAGCTTTCATTTGTATTGGGTTTTGTCCACGGCTATGTAATATTTTTTTTTAATTGAAACTGAAAAATTAAACTCTTTAATTTCTTTAACAACACGAAGCACATTACATATTAGGACATCAACCAAGAACTTCCAGAAATGCAGTTTGAATTTAGCAGAGATGATGGAATGAGGAATATAATTGCTGATGTCAGATGGATCTTGGCTGAAGAAAGGAACTTTCTTTCTTGGAAAGATAGATGGTTAGAAAAGAAGAGGAAGACCCTCAACCAGGTAGACTGACCCACTGACTGCCACAGTGGACTTTAGTGTGTCAGGAAGTGTGAAGATGGCTCAAAATAGGACAGGTTTCAGATCTCTTGTTCAAGAGGTTGCTAGGGGTCATACATGACTTCATGGTTCCTAACAATAAGAAAAGCATATTTTAAGAGCATTTTTTTTAAAGTTAAAATACTTAAAAGAAGAGTGGCATTTTATTTTTGTATCTTTCTAAAGTCTCCTTTAACCAAAAGTTACTGAGTTCTTATTGGCATCTATAATCAATTTTTTTTTTAAAAAAAAAATTCAGCATCTGTAGGTGTAATTGGAAAAGGGACTTTTTTGGTTTTGGGTTTTTTTGTACCATACCAAAAATCAGTCATAGGACATAAAAAGATAGCATTTGTCCAGAGACATCAGGAGCAGGAAAATCAGAAAAATCTTCATATTATGAAGTTAAACCAAGCTCATAATAGCAGATACAAGTAATCTGAAGTTGTAGTTTTCACTTGAAAATTTTAACTTTCTCAAAATCAACAAATACTGTCAGTTATTTTCCTTGAAGTGAAAGACTTGACTTCATTGATTTTTGAGTAAATGTTTGCTAGATACCCAAGTCACAATAACTAGTTTATCTGAGATTTCAAGTAAAAATGTTGCATGAAAAAAAGTGTCTAGTTTAGCTCTCAAACAGGCACACAAGAACTTTTCAGTAATAAAACCATTATTCTTTAGTGTCTACAGTAGAAGAAATTCCTTATGATTTTGTCCATTTATTGATTTGGCAGCTGTGCTACAATCCCAAAGGCATGCAGTTTGAATCCACCAGTGCGCCACAAGAGGATGAGCAATCTCCTGTGTGATTTATTGCCTCTGTAAAGTTGCTGTGGGTCAGTTCTGACTCAACAACACAACAATAATACTGAAAAGATATATATATTAATAATTTTCTTCATCAAGGTTATTCAGCTTCCCCTCCTTCATGCCAGTGCTTATCAGTGAAGAATATAATAACTAGTTGCCACTGCTTTGATTCATGTTGAAGCACCAGCAGCTTCTTTATTCACTATTGCTTTTGTACATGTCAACACAGGAAAAAAATGATTCAAAAAGAGACTTAATTGTGATAAATGAATATTGGTGAGAGGTCAAGTAGGGTGTGGACTGAAAGGTGTCTTGGTTGAAGTATTCTCAAGGTCATGGATCTCAGTGAAAATTGCATAGAATAATGATGGCCGGGCCAAGATTGGATACATTGAGGAATGAGTAAGGCATGAAGAAATTTAAACAGATATGTGGAACATTTAAGTAACTGGAATGGAAAGAAGATGTGGGATCTTTATTTTAAAGATCAGACAGATGGGAGTTATAATGGATAATACATAATACAAAGATACTGAGAAACTTGGTGAGAATTGATTCTTTTCTACAGCAGTGCCTCTTAAATGTAACATGTGGACCAGCTGATTTTGTTGATCATTTCTGCAGTATGGCTTGATATTCTACACTTATAATATATTCCAAAGGAATATATTCCTAATTTAGCATATTGCTAAGGAATCTTGGATGGGACAGTGTGCTTGAGTACTCTTTTCACACCTACTCAAGAGATCCCAAGGAAGAAAAGCCTGGTGATTTCTTTCCAAAAGGTCATAGCCTTGAAAACTCTGTGGAGCACAGTTCTGCTCTGACACACAAGGGATTGCATGAGTTGGGATTGACTGGAAGGCATTTTACTGTTACTGTTATATGCCGTCGAGTCACTCATTGCTAACAGTAAATCACAAGGAAGAAGATTGCCCATCAGTCTCCCAAGGAGCAGTTGTTGCATTGGAACCATGTTCCTTTGGGTTGTGGTAGCATCTCCTTACCATTAAGCGACCAGAGCTCCCATAGATAATGCTGATGCTATTTGTCAGAAAATTCCATTTTAGGTTTTTTCCTATTTAATTTTTGTACTTTGAGTTTTATGTAGGAAGAAATATACTCCATTTATTGTAACAAAATGAACATAGACTATACGACTATACATAGATGTTTTAGGTTTAATAGTAAAAAGTTGAAGAGATTTCTCTGATTACTTCTATTTTCTCCTAAAGTATGTTGAAAAGAATAATATGTTCATATAGTGCTAGTAGTTTAACTGATCTCCCTGCCTCTAAGGTATAAATTTAAAAATAGTGATTATATCATTATTACTGATATCATTCCTTTTATACATAACACCCTGCATATACCATTTTACTGCATTTTGAATCCTTCACTGGACTTTTGAGTTCATCCTTTTTCACATGCCATAGGTAATACCTGTTACACAAGAGCTAATGTTCAGATACTGAAGACATTCTATGTTTGGGCTCAGACTGGTTTTTCCATTTATGCCTAACCTGCTTGTGGAAAACATTTTTGGAGTTGTGAGACTTGATGGATGGAATGTAGGAGGAAGAGCATTTTAACAAGAACAGTACTAGAATCAATATGTAGTAGTTTCCTTACCTCCCTCTTTGCATTAATGCACAACTCCAAAAAAATAGTTTAAGTATTGACTCGTTTTCTTCTACCCAATGACAAGATGGAAGTGGAACTAGTTCTCTGTATAGGAAATGTTCTTTATGAATCAAGTTAAAATATTTATGACATGCTATGGAAATGAATTTTTGTAAATAGATGACAACACGTATGTGTCTCTTGTGAGTAGTCTGAACGAAGCAGTGTTGGGAGACAAGAACCTTTCATTTGCTGAGATTTCTAGCTGGGGCTCTAGGAATCCATAGATGAGCTACCTCCAAGCCCAGAATCCTGTACTTGTAGTTTTTATTTTTCCATAATGTCTATATATAAATGACTTTTTGAATCTGAGTTTTTTAACTGAGTAGGTTGTATTTGTGATTCCTCTACATGTTAATGTCCTTTAATAACTGAGTATTACCCAGTTGTTGGTTCATCCAATTGATGTTTGGCATTTCTTTGGCATTGTTGTTGAGTACTGTTAAGTTGGAACCAACTCAAAGCTAACTTTGCAGTGTGTTTTCAGTCAGTTAATTTTATGGGAGGAGATTAGCCATCTTTCTCCCAGTGAGTAACTACCAGATTTGAACCGTGTGCCTTTGGATTGGCAGTGCTTTCCTTATTACTGGCCACCAGGCCTTCCCAATAAGCATTATTAAGGGATAAATCAGTCTAGATATAAAAATTGACTAATTGATAGTGTCAGTGTGTATGTGACTCATCTGAGGGGCTTAGATGATGGTTCAGTTCTTGGTCTTGGTTATACTTTAGTTCTGGCCTTGCCATGCACAGCTTGAGAGTTAAGCTTGGCATTTGTGTCAGGGATCACTCATCCAAATCTTTACTAATATTTCCCCAATATTTGAAGATTCCCAGGAGGCCCCCTGTGCTTTTCATGTTAGATGTAGTTTTTTCCCCCTCAGAGTTTTAATTGCTTCCTTCATCTTGTCAGTACCCATCCCCTCCTTTCTATATAATTTCTGGACCTTGGACTTCCCTCAGAATGAAAGTAGGATGAGAAAAGAGAAGGGAAAAAAGCAACAACCCAAACACTCCCCCCCCCCCAAAAAAAAACCAACAACAAAATTCATCTTCTTTGAAGTACAGAGATTTCTTTTTCTAGATCCCCGGATCAGAAGGATGAACATTAGATTGTTGTCCTGTCTTAGGGGGTGTGCCGTCTTAACTGTCACTATGAATTTTAGAACTGACCTCAGGGCCAGGTTGGGAGAAAAGGGATTTCTGTATATACTTTCTGTCTCACTGAGGCCCCTTTCAGAATTTTTGCTGTGTGCTCCTGATAATTTGAAGAGTTGGCTTTATCTAGGAGTCAAAGCTGGGAGAAGAAAAAAAAGAAAGATTTTTAAAAAACCCACTTTGAAACTATGGATGATTATTTAAAATTTTGTTTATCTCCGAATTCATCTTTTATTTCTACTTTTTAGAAATGTTAGATACTCTCTTTTTGTTTCCTCTGCAGAGTTTTTAGTTATAATCAATCAGAGACTGTAATAAGATTACTTCATCTTGACTAGTCCCAAAATTTAAATCTATTTTTTTCTGGAGTTAGTAAGCACTTTTGATTAGGATATTTTAAAAATCAGAAATGTTTAGGGAGTGAATATTTTATTGCACCACCTACAAATAAGCTACTTTATCTTTACTCTGATTTCCATATTTTGTGATAAGCACCACACATGATTTATTTTTACTTCTCATATTTCAAATTGATTTTGCAAATGCATGATAATGTGGGTTTTTT
>NW_006399834.1:10519200-10520366 GCF_000299155.1 Elephantulus edwardii | reverse complement strand
TTGAAGAATGAAATTGGTATTTGTATTGGGATTGCATTGAACGTGTATATTGCCTTTGGTAGTATTGCCATTTTCACAACGATAATGTGGTTTTTAAAAAATTACACAGTCATTTGGTTGGTATAACTTAATATCTCTCATGTCCTTTAGTTTGCACTGCAATGAACAGTTTTACATGCACATTTATAAAAGATAGTCTTGTATTGAGCTTTTGGTGTACATTTACCTGGTGAGTTAAGTTCCTATTTGATAATTTCTGCATAAATTGTTCAGTGACATTAGTTATATCAGTGTGTCAACATTTTCTTTAATTGTGTTCTGTTTGTTCCGTTTCCACAATCTCGTTTCCTCTTGCATGTGTCTGCTCATTTTTGCTTTTCCATACTTGATTATGTCTTATTTAAATGTTTTTAAAGTAGTATACCACTCTTAATATTCTCTATTTTTATGTGTCATTCTGCTATTTTGCTAAAAGGTGATGAGGGGGACAAGATGTGTTCTAGGGTATCTCAGCAGAATAGTCTCAGGGAGTCCTCTAGATGGTCCAGGTTTGTCTGGCTTTTTTTTGGTAAATACTTTGAGCTCTGCTCTGTATTTGACTATCTGCGCTATCTTCGACTATCTTAGCCAGAATGGTCAGTATTTGTAGCCAGGTACCATCTAATTCTTCATGTCTCATATAATGAAGATTGAATTTCATGTTATTCATTAGCGTTTTAGACTTTTAGTCTTTGATTTCTTACTGTTCTAAATGGGGAAAGACCAATAGTTAAACTTTTGGTTTTTGTTTGGTGACTTTAAGCTGACTCCAACTCATATAACAACCCATACCAACAGGTCAAAACCTTGCCCAGTCTTCTGCCTTTCTCATAATCTGTGCTGTGCTTCCATTCCAGCCTCAGGGGTTCATCTTCTGATACTATATCAGCCAGTGTTTTGATAGGGTTATAGGGTTGTCAGGGGGCTTTTATTTCTAAAATGAATAGCAAGTCCTGTTCCTTAGTCTTTCTTAGCTTTTCTGAAACCTCTCTACAGGGTGACCCTGCTGGTATTTGAAATAGCAGTAGCATAGCTTTTAGCATCATAGTAACATGCAAGCCATTGCAGTACAACAGACTGAGAGATGAGTCATGGTTCAGTTGGCTTTTTTAAAAAAAAATTTATCT
>NW_006399834.1:10511275-10516920 GCF_000299155.1 Elephantulus edwardii | reverse complement strand
GGTAGATTCAAACCTCATGCCTTCAGTATTGCAATGCAGCTTTTTACCACTAGGCCACCAGAGCGCCTTACAGAGTCCAAGATAGAATGAGGGTCACATTTGATATGATTACCATCAAAGTCAGTGTTTCAGTCTTTATTCAGAAGACGCTTAAAGAAAAATCATGGCATTTTTAAAGCTGTGTTCTTCAGTAGCATTATAATTTTCACAATTTTTTCTCATTCCTTTTAGTTTACTACATATGCTGTGTAGAAAATGGCATAACTGCTTTTAGGTTCTGATACACTAAACATATCTCTTATCTGATAATTATTTGACTAACTCCTATAATTTAATCATAAGCATATTATTTCACTACAGAAAATGGCACATGACTACATGCCACAGAGGGAGCTCTGGTATTGGAGTGACTACAGTCTTTGCGGCTAACCAAAAGTTTGGTGGTTCACACCCACCAGCTGCTCCATAGGAGGGAGACATAGTATTCTGCATCTGTAAAGATTTACCGTGTTGGAAGATCTACAGGGCAGTTCTACTTTGTCCTTCAGTGTTGCTTTGAGACAGAATCAACTTGACTCTGGTGGAGTTGGCATGCTAGCGAATGCCAATGTGGCTGGCTAATAAAATTAAAAAAAGATCACTTACTTTTAAATCAAAGAATGTTTGAACTACAGAGTGCAGGAAGTCTTCTTAAATTTTCTTGGACATTTTTGCTGCTGTACCTCTTAAGAATCACTTAAGTAGGTAAAGAGCTCTGATTGCATACTGGTTAAATACTTGGCCGCTGATCAGTGAATGTTCAGGCAGGAAGTCTTCTAAGATTTTCTTTGCTACTAAGATTATTTTTGCTACTCTATGTCTTAAGAATCTTCTAGGTAGAGAAAGAACTTTGGTGATGTACTGGTTAAATACTTGGCTGGTGATGAAAGGTTTACAGTTTGAACCCCTCAGCTTGTGGGAGAAGGATGTGGGAGTCTGCTTCCATAAAGACTTGGAAACCCCACGGGACAAGTCTGTCTTGGCTTATCGGATCACTATGACTTGAAATATATTTAACAGTAATGAATTTGAGTTTTGGTTACATAGATAATATGGATTAGATTTAGCGATGATTTGGTATTAATACATATATATTTTTAAAATAAATCTTCTAAGGATGTGAAAGATACTTTCATACATAGATACTTGAAGGAAAAATAAATCTACTGAGATGTTTAGAGTACTACTATTGGTGGTGTCTGTACACCTTTTCCATTTGGTCAGTGCAGAGAAACTAGGATAATATTTGATTTATAATAATGTAGCTGAGATTCTTGATATAAATTATAATCTTTGATATTTTAAATGTTGATGAAACGTAAAAGTGTTATTGATATCTCACAAATAGTGTTTTTTAGAAACTAATCTTTTTAAAATTTTTTTAGAAACTAATTTTATGCAGGCATTACACTAAAGAAGGGAGAGAAAGCTAAAATTCATAGTTTAATAAGATGACAGATAATGATGGGAAATTTTTAATGTATATAACTTAATTTTTATAAAAACAGGTAACAAAGTAGATATTGTTTATATATTATCTTTGCTTTACAAAGGAGTAGACAGGATTAGAAAGGTCACACAACTGCTGTTCTGTGTTCTATGCTGGTCTCTTAGATCCCAAATCAGTGCATATTCTACAGAAGAACATGAATTGAGCAATGTTCCTAACCTTCAGGGACTGTTGGGTAAATAAGGAGATAAAGTGATGTATCATAGCACATAGAAACTGTGTGTAGGAGCTGTGTCTTCCTTAATTATTGAGAAACGTTGTTGTTGTGTAGTGTAGAGTCTGAACAGACCCATAGTTGGCCCTATGACAGGTTGTCAGAGGTAGTTCATTGCATGAGAGGAGATTGCCCATCCTTCTCCCATGGAGCAGCTAGTGACCCCGAACCATGTGCCTTCGGGATTGCAGCTCAGCTTTTTGCCAGTAGGCCAACAGAGCTCCCTTAAAGAAGGTTGTTGTTGTTGTTGTTGTTGTTATGTGCTATCGAGCCACTTGCGACTCGTAGCGACCCTGTGTACAACAGCTCTAAACCCTGCTCTCTCCTGTGCCAATCGCACTGCCTCTGACACACCCTTCCCGATTACCCCAGTCACTGAATCAATCCACCTCATAGAGGGTCTTCCCCTCCTGCACTGTCCCCCACCCTCCCAAGCATGATGTCCCTCTCCAAGGACCTGTCTCTCCTTAAAACATGTACAGAGTATGTCAGACAAAGCCCCAGAATCCTTGCCTCCAAGGAATAGTCTGGTTTAACCCTCTCCAGGATGAATTTGTTTGTTTTCTTGGCAGTCCATGGTACATTCAATACTCTTCTTCTCCAGCACCACAGCTCAAAGGCATCAATTCTCCTTCTATCCTCCTTGGTCATTGTCCAACTCTCTGATGTATAACAAGTGATTGCAAAGACCATGGGCTATATCAGACGCACCTTAGTCTCCAGAGAGACACCATTGATCTTGAGTACTTTAGAGAGGTTCCTAACAGCAGACTTTCCCATGGGAATACGTTTTTTGATTTCCTGGCTGCTGGTGCCCAGAGTGTTGACCATGGAGCCGAGCAGACTGAAGCAGTGAACAGTCTCAATCTCTTTGCCATCCATCCTGATGCTGCCAATTGGTCCAGTGGTGAGAATCTTTGTCTTCTTGACATTGAGCCTCAGTCCATACTGAAGGCTGCAGACCCTCTGCAGCAAGTGCATGAGATCCTCCTCATTTTCAGCAAGCAAGGTTGTGTCATCTGCATCACGCAATATCATTGATTTCACATGCAAGCAATATTCTACTGAAGATTATCCAAAAATGACTGGAACAGCACATTTAGCAGAGAACTGCCAGAAGTCCAGGCTGGGTATAGAAGGGGTTGTGGTACCAGAGATATTGTAGCTGATGTTAGATCGATCTTAGCTGAAAGCACGGAATACCAGAAGAATGTATATCTGTGTTTCATTGATTATGCAAAGGCTGACTCTGAGAAGAATGGGAATCCCGGAACATTTAATCGTGCTAATGCAACACCTGTACTTGGACCAAGAGGCAGTCGTCAGAACAGAGCAGGGTAACACTGCATGTTCAAAATTGGGAAGGGTGTATGCCAGGAATGTGACCTGTTTCCTTATCTTTTCAACCTGTGTGCAGAGCAGATTATCTGAGAGGCTGGGCTCTATGAGGAGAAGTGTGGCATCAGGATTGGTGGAATATCTAAAGAAGGTTAAGGAAGGTTTTAAAGACTAGTATTGAGTAGGAATTTCTAAAAATATTATTTCTGATTACTTTTGCTGTTTTAAACTGGTGCTCATTAATACTTTCAGCAATATTAAAATAAGGAACATGTGAGCGTTGTTATGGAAGCAATATTAATATGAGAAACATTACTTATTAAACATACGTAGACAATATTGAGTGTACTATTTCGTATAAGATTTTATTATCTTTTGTCATTTTGGTATTAGAAATTGACTAAGTCTACATGTAATATTATTTCTTTCACTACAGATGTCCTCCTCGCACTTTCTTGCCAGCCCTCTGCAAAATTTTTCTTGACGAAAGTGCTCCAGACAATGTATTAGAGGTGACAGCCCGTGCCATAACATACTACTTGGATGTATCTGCAGAATGTACCCGAAGGATTGTTGGGGTAGATGGAGCCATAAAAGCACTTTGTAATCGTTTGGTTGTAGTTGAACTTAACAACAGGACCAGCAGAGACCTAGCTGAACAATGTGTAAAGGTAAGTCTTTACCTTTTTTTTACTGGTCCATTTGCATACTATGTGTAGAATAAAGAATCTATTTTTCTAAAAAGTGAATAATTTCTATCATCATTTTTACTTTATTAAAAGTGGTTGAAATAGTGTGAATCATAGTCCTGGTAGCACTAAAGGAGATTCTATAGGACTTTAGAAATCTCATCTTCATTTTTTTGTTTACTTTGGTTTTGAGTTTTTTTTCCTAAGAAAATCTCAACTGTTCTGTTCTTTTCTTTTTTAAAAAGAAATTGTAATTTGAATGGAAGTTTATACAGCAGATTGCTATTCACTGATATGCTCTTGTGTGCTGCTTCAATGTTCTTTTGTTCCTGGCGCTCATGATAGGTTATTCCTGTTCTTTTCCAAAATGATACTTTATGAAAATAAATCACCACTATGACAGTTAACACTGACCAGTATTGCCAGTTGTTATGCTGAGCAGTATAAATGTATTAAGGGCATTGTATTTTCATGAAATCTCTGTAAAATAAGTGTAGTTAATATCTGTTATTTTATGGATAAGCAAAAACTTAGGCTAAGTAACTTGCATATGGGGATACAAATAGTGACAGGGCCATGGTTTGGTCAGAGTATTCTGGAATGTAAATATTTTGGTGTATTTCCTTTAGAGTTAGCTGTTGTGCTTTATACTAAATGGAACTAAATAAACGATATAACTTGACTCACAATCAGTACTGGGTCAGTAGTTTATTGGAACTATGAAGTGAACACATGTAAATTTAAGTGATTTCCTTTTAAAAATTCCTGCTTGACTCAGCAAATGGAAACTTATATAAAACACACAATTCTCAAACTTAGTACCCTTTCACAAGCCTTAAATTACTGAAGACTGTTAAAGGACTTTTTATTTATATAGACTGTTTTATGTTTAACATATTTGAAATTAAAAACATACACTTAAAATGTTAATTTATTTTAAAATAACAAAAAGCCTATTACCTAAAATACATCACATTTTTCATGAAAAAATACCTTCTAAAACAAAAGGTTGAGAAGAGTAGTGTTGTTTTACATTTTAGCAAGTTTCTTTTTCAAATGTCTGAATTAATAATGACTGGATTCCCAGCCCTATTTGTTTGTTTAGTTACTGCAGTGCTATACCTTATGGACCATATCTTGTAAACTCCACCCTGTCCTTGTACAATAATAGCAATGAAAAAGATAAATACTGTAATAATATTTAGGATCCCTGATGGCATAGTGGTTAAAAAATTCAGCTGCTAACCATAACACTGGTAGTTTGAACGCACCAGCCACTCCACGGGAGAAAGATGAGACTGTGTCCATAAAGATGTACATCCTTGGTGGAGACCTCTGGGCATTTCTGCCTTGTTGTAAAGGATCACTGTGAATTGGAATCTGCTCAGTCACAGTGGGATTGATTTTTAGAGTAGTCCTTACATTATGCTGAAAAAGTTTTGAATATCTAAGGTCTCTGAAAATATCTTTGGAATCAAGGGTCTGTGGTCTCTGAAAATGTCTTTGGAATCGGGTCTGTGGTCTGTACCTTGAGAAATGCTGTACTAGATTTTGATGTTCTTGAGTTTCTTCTTTTGTACTTACGGATATATTTCTATCTAAGGAGCTTGAGCTTCTGAAGAAGCAGCATCTTTTCCATGTTTGAAACGTATTTCCTTCTTACCCTCACGATTTCCTTACCTCAGATTTCTTCTAGGACTAGGATGTTACTCCATTGGGTATTCACTAACTTAAGTTTTTAATTTTTTTTTTAAATTTTCTACCCTCTATGAGGTGGATTGATTCAGTGACTGGGGTAATCGGGATGGGTGTGTCAGAGGCAGTGCGATTGGCACAGGATAGAGCAGGGTTTAGG
>NW_006399834.1:10508202-10509690 GCF_000299155.1 Elephantulus edwardii | reverse complement strand
GAGGTGGATTGGTTCGGTGACTGAGGTAATTGGGATGAGTGTGTCGGAGACAGTGAGATTGGCACAGGACAGAACAGAGTTTAGGGCTGTTGTACATAGGGTAGCTATGAGTTGCAAACGACTTGATGGCACATAACGTAACAAAAACAACTTGTCTATCTCAACTCACTAATACTTATGATTTTGATCTGTTTGGGTTCAATTTAAATTTTTACAATTTCTAATTTTCATAAGAGTTCTACTTTTGTAAATTCCATATTCCAGTTATTATTAATGGATGCTTGCAGCTGTTGGTCCTCATTTTTTTAGTGCCTTCTAACCCTAGTGACCCTTTAACCAGCATTATATCCAACAGTGTTTCTCTGTTATTCATAGAGTCTTTGAAATTCTGTAGTTTCAGAAGTGGATGGCCAACCCTGCTTCTTTTTCTCAATCTGGAAGCTCCACTGAAAACGATTTACCATAGGTGACCCTCCTGGTATTTGAAACATCATTTTGAAGCATAATGTTGTTGTTATGTGCTGTCGAGTTGCTTGGGAGGCAGGGTTTTATAAGGAGAGGAATATGGCATCAAGATTGGAGGAAGACTCATCAACAACTGTGTTATGCAGATGACATAACCTCACTTGCTGAAACTGAAGTGGACCTGAAGCACTTGCTTCAGAAAGGCTGTAGTCTTCAATATGGATTGAAGCTCAACGTCCAGAAGACAAAGATTCTCAGCACCATGATGGATAGAGAAGAGATTAAGGTTGTTAACACTTACAGCTTGCTCGGCTCCACAGTCAACACTTTTGGCACCGCCAGTCAGGATATTAAAAGACGGATTGCATTAGGTAGATCTGCTGTCAAGAACCTTTCCAGAGTACTGAGAAGTGACAGTGTCTAGAGTCTAATGTGCGCCTATTCTAGTGTACAGTTGAGGCAACAGGAGACCATACCCCAGAGGAGCTAAGGGTTGTGGTGGAGCCTCAAAGATTCATTTTATTATTTATTCCCATTTGTCCATAAATGTTGTTGTTATGTGCTGTCGAGTCTCTTGTTACTCATAGCTACCCTATGTACAACAGCTCTGAACCCTCCTCTATCCTGATCCACCCCTATTGTCTCTGACACACCTACCTCCTTTACTACCTCCAGTCACTGAGTCAGTACATTTCATTGAAGGTCTTCCTTACTTGTGCTCTCTGTCCACTCTTCCAAGCATGATATCCCTCTCCTAGGACTGGTCCCTCCTTGCAACATGCCCAAAGTATGAAACTTCTGTAGGATGAAACTGTTCATTCTTTTAGCAGTTCATGGTATGTTCCATACTCTTCTCCCGCACCACAGCTCGAAGACATCAGTTCTCCTTCTGTCATCCCTAGTCATTGTCCACTTTTCTGATGCATAGCAAGTAATTGTGAAGACTGTGGTCTGAATCGGGCGCACCTTAGTCCCCAGATTGATGCTGTTGCTCTTCAGTACTCTGGAGAGGTCCCTGATAGC
>NW_006399834.1:10503587-10505717 GCF_000299155.1 Elephantulus edwardii | reverse complement strand
GAAAGTCAGGCTAAAGAACAATTTGAGCAGATCCTTGACTTTGTACAAGGTACAGTGGCAGAAGATGCTCCTATTATTATTCCAATTTCTGCTTAGCTTAAGAACAGTATTGAAGTTGTCTGTGAGTATATAGTGAAGAAAATTCCAGTACTACTAAGAGACTTTACTTCAGAACCTCTGATGTCAACAAGCCTGGCTGTGAGGTTGGTGGCCTCAAGGGTGGGGTTGCTGAAGGTAGTATTCAAAAAGGAATGTTAAAGGTGGGGCAGGAGATAGAAGTCAGACCTGGTATTGTTTCCAGAGATACAGTGAAAGGAAACTCATGTGTTAGCCAGTCTTTTCCAAAATTGTGTCACTATTTGCAGAACATAATGATCTTCAGTATGCTACTCCAGGGGGTCTTACTGGAGTTGAAATCAAAATTGACCCCACTCTGTGCCGAGCTGACAGAATGGTGAGGCAGGTATTTGGTGCAGTGGGAGCTTTACCTGAGATCTTCACAGTATTGGGAATTTTCTGTTCCCTCCTTAGACGACTTCTAGGTGTGCACACTGAAGGAGATTAAGAAAGCAGCAAAGGTGCAAAAGTTGTCTAAGAATGAAGTACTTATGGTGAACATAGGATTTCTGTCAACAGAAGGAAGAGTTAGTGCAGTGAAGGCTGGTTTGGGCAAAATTGTTTTGACTAATCCTGTGTGCACAGAAGTAGGAGAAAAAATTGCCCTTAGCTGAAAAGTTGAGAAACACTAGTGCTTTAATTGGTTGGGGTCAGATATGAAGAGGAGTGACAGTTAAGCCAATGGTGGATGATTGAAAAATCCCAGTTAAATAATGAAGTTGACTTCTAGATGAAGTAGAAATTTCCCTTAACAGGCTAGGGTATATTTTCAAAGCAATCCTGGGGAGTGACTTTCAAGCTCATTAAGTGTAGGGACTCTAAAGTTATTTTCAGGTTTTGGTGTTGAAAATTTAGCCTCTGGTACTCAGTTCACGTCTCCATTAAAATGTAAAAATTGACCATATTGGATCTACTCCACATTTTTTTCAGAAAGGAATCATTCTCAAATAATAATTAATTAATGTCTACTTAAATGCAGTTATAAAATCAAATTATTACAGTCAGCCTTTGCTGTAACACAGATGCCCCACTGAACCTGTTTAAGGACTGTTGTATCAGTAACAGACTTCTTACAGACTAGCTATTGTTTTTCTTTTTGAAATTTAAGGTGAAAAGAAAATGAATAGGTTAAAATTTTATTAACCTGTAGAGCTAGACAAGCCTTTGCTTCCTCTTACCGTTTTCTTCTACTAAAACACAGAAAATAAAAGCCAGTTATGTTCCCTCCCTGTGACTCTGCTTTGGCTTACCCCTGAAACACAAGTCTTCCTACCATTGAAAAATAATATTCTTAGATTGTAGATTAAACTCTTTCCTGGCCTTATTTTACTTTTTGGGTTGGTCTCTCCGTTAATTGATGTGGTTATGACATAGATCCCAATTTTAGTAATCTTTGTCACTTTCAGCAGGTAAAAGATTAGAAAACTTGGGGTGAGCTTTTGATTTAACTGATTCTCCATATCCTTACATTCTTCTTTGTTATATTCTATTCCTTTTTTAAGTTTGGGTTTTTTTTTTTTAAATTTTATTTCTTTGGGGAGTGTGTGTGTGTATGTCATCAATTGGATCTGACTGGGAAAGGAGGAGATTGCCCCTTTGTCTCTAGCAGAGCATCTAGTGGATTTGAACCCGTGTACCTCTGAGATTTCAGTGCAGCTTCTTTTTTTTTTACATTTTATAAAATTTATTAATAATTTCAGTGAAAATTTACAGAGACTTTGGATTTCCATCCATTCATTGTTGCACTTTTCTCCCCTCCCAACCCTCCCCCCTAGTATACTACCCTCTTAGAAAAGTAAAAGACAAATTCTTTCATTGTTTTACAATCCCTCCCCTCAGGTCCACTCCACTATACAGCCTTCGCTCTGGACTCCTATCATGACAAAAGTACCTAATAATTTTCCCTCTTAAACAGTTTTTTTCCCCTCATCTGCTTCAATGCAGTAAACATTATTGAACCCATCCTTCTCAGTCTCCTCCCAACCCTGAGGTCCATCCTGCTTTACAACAGTG
>NW_006399834.1:10500392-10502102 GCF_000299155.1 Elephantulus edwardii | reverse complement strand
CTATGCAACCTTCATTCTGGACTCTTGTCATAACCATAATACCCAATCATATATAACTTTTAAACTGTTCTCTCCCTCATCTGTTGCAACACAGTATACAAAATCTATCCCGTGTTTCTCAGTCTCTCCCCAACCCTGATGTCAGTCCAATTCTGTGACAGTGGCACTATGTAGTATTTGTCATTTTGTGACTGAGACATTTCACTCAGCATAATGTCCTCCAAGGTCACCCATTTTGAATAATATTGCTTGAGTTCCTGTTTTTCAATGCAGCATAGTATTCCATTGTGTGAATATACCAGGGCTTCTCTACCCATTTGTTCATGGACACTTAGGTTGTTTCCAACTCTGCTATTTTGAACAAAGCCACAATAAACATGGGTGTGCATATATCTGCCTGGGTGGGAGAAAGCATTTTTAAATGTTAACCTAGTTGATTTACTTTGAAAGGTTGTTTTGTAGCTTGAATAACATGTTTATTTAAAATAGTAGTCTATTCCATACAGTTTTATGTCTTCCATGTTCCCATGTGTCTTGTAAGCATCTTCTGCAAGAAATTCTGTAATAATTTAAAACTCAAAGTTGTCAGTGGTTGGCACATTTATTATAATTAATCTGATGTTGGAATTGAAACAAGAAGTTGATTGTAGTTAAAGCTTCTGCATCGGTTTTAGAGAAATGATTTGTAAAGCACTGTACTTAGTACAATTGGGATATGCAAATATAGATTCTACTTTCGTAGAGCTTGAAATCATTGCAACAATTGTCAAGAAAAGAAGTAGCTACTTGAGAATCAGTTCCTACAGTTGGATCTTACAGATGAAAGTGTGCTCCTCACTCACCATCTCAGCTGCTGCCACACTGCTCAAAGGGGCCATTTGCTCTCAGAAAGAACTTAACTCCTTGATTCCAGAGGCCATGAAAAGACACTTCAACAAAAGAAGCTACTCATTTGACCAACAAATACATGAAGAAATGCTGTTAGAAGCAAATCAAAACAAGATGCCATTTCATCCCAGCAAAAAGAATAGAAGTAAGACTTCAAACAACAGGTGGTGGCAAGGGTGTGAAGAGATTTGAACTCTCAGACCCTGCTGGTGGGAATGCAAAATGGTACAACCACTATGAAGAACAGTTTAATGCTTCCTTAGAAAGTTGATAAACTAAAAATGATGATAAATATGTGAAGTGCTATACAACAGGGATAAATCTAGAATAATCTATGCTAAACCAGTCAAAAAAGGCCAATTATCATATGAGACAACTAATATAACAAATTAAGGAAAGGTTTACACTTTATCAGTCTTGAGAGGGTTAAACAGGAATTAAGGAGGGAGAGTGGAGGAAAAAGTAATACTCAGTTGGGTGAAGGAAAGGTTTTCATGAGATTGTAATTAATAAATGTTCTAAAAGAAAACATCTGATGGGATGAAAATGCAATGTGATTTGTAAACTTTGACTCAAAATGAGAAAATATTACGGGGGGAGGGGAGAGAGAAGAGTGCAGCTTAGTCATGAGTTTAGCTGCCAACCCAAAGGCATGCCATTTGTATCCACTATCCATCTATCTAGTAGTTGGTGAATTTGATCTGTTGACCTTTCTATTAGCAAGCTACAATGTAATGTACTGTTACTGGTTTATCAAACCCAACTCATTGCCTTATAGTCTTAGTGATCCTCCATCCAGTTTATAGGCTGTAGATCTTAGGG
>NW_006399834.1:10497878-10499617 GCF_000299155.1 Elephantulus edwardii | reverse complement strand
TGTTTGCTGTTCTGTTACATTTTGATATTCTTAATGGGGCGAGATGATACCTCATAGTTGTTTTGATGACACTTTTCATTTTTATCCCTCAGGGTAGTTGGCAGATTTGAACTTCTGTGCTTTTGGTTAATAGTGTAACTTGTAACACTCTGCCACTGTAAACAAAAATGTTTATATGTCTTTTATTTCCCATTCTTGCTTTATTATCTCTAGCTACCACTTTCAGTAGAATATTAAAAGAGAATTATTGTAGAGGACATCTTTACATTTTTACTATTTACTGGAAATTGTCAACTTCTTATAGGTTTTCAAATTTGATGGAGTACAATTTTTCATAGTACTTTGTTTTTAATATCATTTTGTTAAAATGTCACCCATCTCATTTCTTATTTTATTTGAAACCTCATTTTTTTCAGTGTACTGATTGTGTTGATTCTTTCAAAGCATCATCTTTTAGCCTTGATGATTCTTTTGTTTTTCTATTTCATTAATTTCTACTATAATCTATATTTCATTTTTCCTGATGATTATACTCATCTTTTAGTATTCTTCTCTTGTTGGAGTTGTAGAGTTAACATTAATTTTGGCTCCTTTAAAATGTGTCCATTTATCATTAAATTCTTTTGTTAGTCCTGCTTTTACTGTGTCCCAAAGATTTTGGTATGCAGTGTTTTTAGTCTTGTTTGAATTTTAAAATTACATTCTCAATTTCTATTAACAAGGCCTTTTCTTTGTATGCCGTATCAGTACCAAGTTATTTTTTATTAATGTGGCTGCATAGTAGGTCCTGATATCATTTCCTACTCATTTATTTTTAAAGTTTTTACAGTCATTGATAGGCATTATGGTTTGTTCTTATACCTTGTGTTTTACACAGTAATTAATATACGCTCTATATAATTAAAATTACTATTATGCCTTTTGTCACCTTGTCTCTTCAAATGTCCATTGGCATCTTTCCTATTCTTGACTCCCCCCCATTTGCCTTCTAACATCAGCTATCCTAGTGAATTCCTCCTTCCCTTTCCCCCTCTCCTCTTTTGAAAATCTCTATCTGCTCAGTTAATCCTCCTGTTTTCACAGCAGTGATATTATGTATCATTTGTCCATTTGTAACTGAGTTATTTTACTCACTATAGTGCACTCTAGATTCTTTCATGATGTGTCATATTTTACAAATGCTTTGTTGTTCTTTTGTGCTGGTTATTATTCTGTTATGTCTCTGTTACATTGTGTGATATACCACAGTTTATCCATCCATTTGCTATGGGCATTTGGGTTTCCATTTTCTTGCTATTGTAAAAAATGGTGCTATGAAGATATGTGTTCATATCTCCATTCATATCTCAATTCTGATTTCCTTAGGTTATATTCCTAGCAGTGGGATAGCTGAGTCATATGAGATTTCTGTGTTCAGCTTTTTGAGGAACCTCCAGACTGCTTCCATAGTGGTTGTACCGTTTAACAGTCCCACTTGCAGTGCATGCGTGATAGTTCCAATCTCTCTGCATCCTCACTGATATTGTTTGTGTTCTGTTGAACTTTGCTATTGCTGCCAGGGTGAGATGGTATCTCATTGTTTTAATTTCATCTCTAATTGCCAGTGATTTTGAACATATGCTCATGTGTTTCTTGGCCATCTGAATGTACTCCATTGTGAAGAGTATTTTCATGATTTTTGCCCATTTTAGAATTGGGTTATCAGTCTTGTTCTTGTAGAGGCCCTGAAGTATTCTATA
>NW_006399834.1:10495985-10496998 GCF_000299155.1 Elephantulus edwardii | reverse complement strand
ACCTATTTATACCCTAGAGTAGGGCTTCTAAATTTGTTCCTATTTTGTCTCTGATAATCTTTATGGTTTACATTGAATAGGTTTTGTGTACAGAGTGAAATGTGGATCCTGTTTAAATTTTCTTCAGGTAGATGTCCAGTTTTTCCAACACCATTTGTTAAAGCGGCTGTAATTTCCCCATTTAATAGGTTTTGTTGCCTTGTAAAATATCTACTGACCATAGGTAGATAGGTTAATTGCTGTTTCTGATCCATTGATCTGTGTGCCTGGTGTACCAGTACCATACTAAGGCTGTGTAGTTTTTGAGATCAGAGAGTGAAATGCCTCCTGTTGTTGTTATGTGCTGTCGAGTTGCCTGCAGTTCATAGTGACCCTATGTACAATAGCCCTAAACCTGTTCTATTATGTGTCAGTCTTACTGTCTTTGACACACTGACCCCTATGACCCCAGTTACTGAATCAGTCCATCTCATCAAGGGTCTTCCTCTTTTGTGCTGTCCCTTCACCCTCCCAAGCATGTCATGTCCCTCTCAAAGGACTGGTCCCTCCTTACAATACAACATGTCCTAAGTATGTCAGACATGGCTTCAGAATCCTTGCCTCCAAGAAGCAGCCTGGTTTAACCCTCTCCAGGGCAAACCTACTTCATTTTTATTTTTCAGAAAAGCTTTGCTTATTGGAAGTCTCTTTCTTTTCCAAACGAAACTGGAAATTGCCTTTTTCTTTTTTTGCAAGCTCCTGTTTTATTTAACAAGAAACCCAAAGTTCAACGTGACGTTGAGGATAAAGAAATATTAAGAACAAACTTGTTATGTAAAAAAGAATTCTTTTTCATTATTCTCTTTGATAGTCTTTTTTTTTCCTGTTTTTTTTTAAATTAAATTTTATTAGTGTTAATGAACATTAACAGAGATTTTGGGTTTTCATTCCTTCATTGCTGCACCATTCTCTCTACCCTCCTCCCCAGTTTGTTCTTCTTCCCCCGCCATCCGAATGTCTGTTTTAATTGTCCA
>NW_006399834.1:10491573-10492570 GCF_000299155.1 Elephantulus edwardii | reverse complement strand
CTAACATTAGAATACTACGAAATTGCCCTTTTTTAATCTCCAGAAATGAGTTTGGTATCTGTATGGGGATTACTCTGAATGTGTAGATTGCTTTGGTAGTATAGTCATTTCACGATGTTGAGTCTTCCTATACATGAACAGAGAATATATTTCCATTTAATTGGGTTTTTTATTATCTTTGTTTTCCTAAATTTAAATAGGTCTGCTGTTTCTTGATGCTGCTTTGACTTTTTCTTTGTCAGGAAATTCTGTGAATATACCATTTTAGTCCTCCTTTTTGTTTTGAAGTTGTCTTTTACAAATTGAAAACTACTTCTTGTTTTCAGTTCTATGATTTCATTTTACTTTTGAGATTTTGTTTGTTGGAGTTCATATCTTGATGATGTTGCCATGTATATAATCTCAAATATGTTTAATATCATTGATTTTCTGTGGAGTTTTTAATTCAAAATCCTTTCCTCGCCATTACATTTTACTTTGCCATATGAATGAATAAGTGAATAGGGCGTGTTAGCCTATCCACAGGGGATTGGCTGGTCTAACCACCCACAACGGAATTGACTAGTCTCACCAACCCACAAAGGGATTGGCTAGCCTCTTCATTAAATTGTGGTGATCCCAGAGTAGAGAGAGCCTCTCACCACCAGCAAGGAAGAAGTAGGCATGTAGTGAATGTCCTTCAGGATCAGACATTCTTGCGCCACCTAGACTTCACAGCAGTAGGACCAGCTAGACTTTGAGCAGCCTCAGCCATGGGCAGAGAGGGAACCAGAGAGCCAACATGAGAAGGGGCTGTCCTTGGAAATGCTACCTGCCACAGACAGAAACAGAACTAAACTAAGAGTCTTTGTCTTTGCCCAAGTTTGTTGAGCAGGTTGCGGGGTGGGACATTATTGGCAGGACATAGAACTTTTTTTTTTTTTTTTAGGACATAGAACTTTGTAACACTGGCCGTAAGCCGTTGAGGCTCAAGGGCTGAGGTTCCTGCAAGTACATG
>NW_006399834.1:10471962-10490003 GCF_000299155.1 Elephantulus edwardii | reverse complement strand
TGAGTCACAAATGACTCAACGGCACATAACAACAACATTCAAACTGCCTATCTATGAATTGACAGTACCATTTCTTACCACTAAGCCACCAGAGCTCCCTTACACCTAGATGATTAAATATTTTCTAGTTTATTTCCCCTTGTCAGTCTGCTGCTATTTTCTTGTCAAGACTTTATCCTGATTCTTAAGCATTAATGTTTGAATTTTTTACATTTGACCAAAGACTCTCACCTCCACTGTAATAACACTGTTATTACCTGAAAGGGCAATAATTTTATTTCCCTACTTGAAATACTTTTCTTGCTTATAGGAGAAAGGTTTATCAAGCCTGTGAGACCCTTTTAATCTCTTTTACTTTTTCTACTAGACTGAACACTTTAAACATTGACACAATTTAGAAAACAAAAGTTGAGAGTTTCATAGATGAAATAGAATGATCTGTGTCAATAAATAAAGCACTTACTGTACTTAAAAAATTATAAAGTTTATAAACATTTAATAAATTGTAGTTGTTTGTCATTGATAATATAAAAACCTACGGCATTTTGAAGATAGACTATAAATGCAAAAAATGGCACTTTTTCTATTGATTATAAATTAAAATGTTAGTATTTGGGTCTGTTGGCTTACCTAAGGATTAGAATTAATCTATTTTGTTTTACTTCTGTTTTCGCCTTTACACATTGCTGTTATAGGTATTAGAACTGATATGCACTCGTGAGTCAGGAGCTGTCTTTGAGGCTGGCGGTTTGAACTGTGTGCTTACCTTTATTCGTGATAGTGGACACCTTGTTCATAAAGATACCTTGCATTCTGCTATGGCTGTTGTATCAAGACTTTGTGGCAAAATGGAACCTCAAGATTCTTCTTTAGAAATTTGTGTAGAATCTCTATCTAGTTTATTAAAGCATGAAGATCATCAGGTAAATTACTGCTCCATATTGGTACAATAGATGATCTGTTATATCTCTTTCTCTTATTTTGTATCTCTTTGTATGTTTGTGCTTGCTTGTGCAGGGAAACATAAATTATAAAAATGTGCCTGTGCTCAAAATACTAAAAATTCTAAACATATGATCATTTTCTAAAAGTGCCCTTGTGCTCGGTTTAAACATTGTCCACCCTAATTTTGTTGACTGAAAATTTAAAAAAAAAATCTCACTATTTCAGGTCATACGTACAGCTTCATAAATATTTTACTTCAAAATATTTATGAAGCTGTATGTGTAAATTTTTGTTTTATTAGCATAACATAACTTAAAAAATAAGACTTTTAATGTATTTTAATACTTTTTAGATGGTAACATTTTAAAATAAATGTCATAAATTACCTTAGAAAAATTATAATCATCATAGTTAGTATTTATTGATCTTTTACTATTTTTGTTCTATACATTTGTGTTCTATACATGTGCCTCCTCATTTATACTGAGGTAAATGAACTACTGGTATTATTGTTACTTAGCTTTATAGATGAGGGGACTGAGACCTTGAGCAGTTGAATAAATTGCTTAGGTTATGCAGTTAGCAGAACTAGGACCAGACCTTTTTAGGTGAATTTTGTCCAGATGCTTATTCTCTACATCATTAGGTTTCAGATGGGGCTCTGCGATGTTTTGCTTCACTAGCTGACCGATTTACCCGTCGTGGTGTTGACCCAGCTCCACTAGCCAAACATGGATTAACTGAGGAACTGTTATCTCGAATGGCTGCTGCTGGTGGTACTGCATCAGGGCCTTCCTCAGCTTGTAAACCAGGTCGTGGCACCACAGGAGCACCTCCCACAGCTGCAGATTCTAAATTGAGTAATCAAGTGTCAACTATTGTAAGTCTGCTATCAACACTCTGCAGAGGCTCTCCAGTCGTAACACATGTAAGAGTAGTTTTTAATCTTTGCTTTTAAATCTTTGAGAGAAATGGTTTTTGTATAATGCAAATAAGTTACACTTTCCTCTGTCATTTTCTTTCTAGGATCTTCTGAGGTCAGAGCTTCCAGATTCAATTGAAAGTGCACTGCAGGGTGATGAAAGATGTGTGCTTGATACCATGCGTTTGGTTGACCTTCTCTTGGTGCTATTATTTGAAGGACGAAAGGCTTTGCCAAAGTCTAGTGCTGGTTCTACAGGAAGAATTCCAGGACTTCGGAGACTGGATAGTTCTGGAGAACGCTCACATCGACAGCTTATAGACTGTATTCGAAGTAAAGATACCGATGCCCTTATAGATGCAATTGACACAGGAGGTCGGAAAATATTTTTTAATGGTTAAAAGAGAAATCTGTGACATAAGGAATTACATGGACAATTTCTAGCTTTTTAACAATATTCTTAACATTTGTGCCTGATAACAAAATGGCCAACTCCTGTAATACCCTCTTTCTCTACCACGTACTGTTGTGTAATTATCAGCCTGGTACATGGTAAAAAACTCAGTTAATGCTTACTGAATGAGTGAAGCTTGACATTTATCTGTTTACTAGGAGAGCCTGTAAATTCTAATGTGAATTGCAGATTTAAATTTAGAGCTGATGTTTTCTTGAAATAATGCAAACTAACTTGAATTTTTTTTAAAAAAAACTGTTATTTTAAAGCTTAAGGTCTTGTAGGTCCCTAGTGAGTTAGAAATTCTAGGATACACTTTTTTTTGTAGCAGACCATAGGTTTGCTAATTACTTAATTTTATAATCAAGTCTGATTTTTATTTAAGACAATCTCTTGACTCCATAGTTAATGAATCATTAATAAGTGGTCCGGTTCAAGTTTTTTAAAAAAATTAAGTTCTTTATTCCTATTAAAAATAAGTTGTATGTTTTGTTTTATGTTTTCTTCTCCTTCAAACTTCCAGCCTTTGAAGTAAATTTTATGGATGATGTGGGTCAGACACTATTAAACTGGGCCTCTGCCTTTGGAACTCAGGAAATGGTAAGTTAATAAGTGCCACCTTTTATTTGAAATCAAAGATAAAAAAATATTAATAAGGCAACTTTATTATTATTTATAATTTTACAGGTAGAATTTCTTTGTGAGAGGGGTGCTGATGTTAATAGAGGTCAAAGGTCATCATCATTACATTATGCTGCATGTTTTGGAAGACCTCAAGTAGCAAAGGTAAAGTCCAAATTATAGAATATTAATTCATCTTTCATACTTATAAAGATGTCTGTTGAGACACTGAGAAATGACTGGCTTAAGCCCTGCTGTTTTCAGTTGTTTCATATATATTTTTAAGTTGAACAGAGAATATGAAAGACCACAGGAGAATTGATACTTTTTAATTGTGTATGGGAAGAGTATTGAAATACTGCCAGTAGAAAAAAACAGATTTGTCTCAGGAGAAATGTGGGCAGAAGCAAATATGGTGAAGCTTCTTTTCATATCCTTTGGGCATGTTGTTAGCAGGGGTCAGTCCTTAGAAAAAGATATTATGCTGAGAAAGGTGGGAGGGTCAGTGAAAGAGAGGAACCTTGATTCCCACAATGGGCTCGAGCATGGTGCATATCCTGAGAATGGTGTGGGATAGGCCAAGGTTCATATTGTTGTTCATAGGATCACTAAGTTGTAGTTGACTCCACAGCACCTAACATAAATACAGAGAAGAGCCAATGAGCTAACAAAGAAAATAGTGGAATAAACCAACAGCCATCAGGTAGATGCCAAATCAGAGTAACCCTCTGTCCATTTTCCAGACTATAAATCTTTATGAGACTTTTCATTTAGTAGTCCATACAGTAAGAGCTGTGTCACCAAAAAACAAATCAATCCCAGACACCTGTTGTCAACAAACAAGAACTGATTCATAACTGATCCACCAGTATGGGTGGAGATTGCCCATCTTTTTTCCGCTAAGGAGCCCTCTGATGTATTCAGACTGTGAAAGAGACATGACTTTTGGGTTAGCTGTGAAACTCTCTTCAGACTACACCACCAGAGCTCCATATTATCCCACCAAGACTCCTTAAATATTAGAGTTGCCTGAAGATGATGACTTTGAAGTGCACCATAGAACACAGTACTGTGTGTTCCAATATAAATGTTGGTGACCCTGAACTGAAAGAAAAAGAATTATGCAAAGAGATTACAAAAATGTCTTATACTATTTTATCTGTATTCTTTATGTTTATTTACGTGATAATGAAAAATACCTCTTTAGGAAAGTTTCAATAAATTAAGAAAAGTGTTATGAAATAGAAAACCATTATTTTATAATTAAATTAGAAGTAGTTTCCTCCCACCCAACCACTTTCAGTGGTACTTAATGATGTATGATACTAGTTAAGGACCAGGATATGCCTGATTCAGAGACCATGGTCTTTTCAGTCAGTTGATGTTCATTTGAGAGCTGCATGATGGATAAGGATGAAAGAAGAAAAATTAATGCCTTTGAACTGTGGTGTTGGAAAGAGTACTGAATATTCAATAGACGGTCAAAAAAACATAATGTTGTGGGTAAGGTGCAGCCAGACTTCTCCTTAGAAGCAAGGATGACAAAGCTTTGTCTCACATACTTTTGAGCATGTTGCTAGGAGAGGCTATTCCTTGCAGAAAGACATCATACTTATATGCTTCACTTATAAAGATAGTGAAGGAGAAGAAGATACTCAACCAGATGGATTGGCACAGTGACAGCAGCAGTGGGATTAAGAGTGTGTCAGATTGTAAGGATAGCACAGGATAGGACAAGATTGAGATCTTTTGTTCATAGGCTTGCTGTGAGTTGTACATGACTTGATGGCATATAACAACAATAATATCTCTAATAATTTGTTAGATATATTTAGCATTCAAGACTAATTAGGTGCACTAGAACCCAGTGCAAACCACAGCGTTTTTCACATTGTGGGTCTGGAGAAGGATGAAAAGCTTACAAGTTTAGTGGAAGATACCATGAGGGAGAAGGAGACTTAAGACAATTACTTTTATTGAAACCAAAAGAATGTGATTAACTTATTAGAAAAATAGTTAGGTGGCCTGCCTAGGCTACCCATGGTGACAAGAGTTAACAGGAGCGAGACTGGGTTCTAAATTAATTCAAACATGGAAAAGTACCTGTTTATCTAATTGCTACAGATGTGGCCTCCAGAAGGCTAGATGTGGAAGATGTGATATTTGTTCATTTATGTCTGCCCTAACTCCTCAGGGGATTATATTCATCAAATTGGAAGAACAGCTTACAGTACCTAAACAGGCACAACATACACTTTATTTTACACCTAATAACATAATGCAAGTAAGCAACCTTAGCTCAGTGCTTTGTGAAGCCAATAATGCAGTTAATCCCAGATTGGCTTTAGTTGGTTGAAGACACAGCTTTAGGCCATTCTAGAGGTTGAGGAAGAATGAAGGCTGACCATCGCTTTAGATACTCTGCAGGCAGCAAAAGGGGTTGATTCAATACCTTTAGAGACAAGAGGTTACTCTAGTCTTAAGTAGCCAGATTTGGGGCAGAGACTCAGAACAATATTAAATAGTATTGCACATTTCTCTGATGGGAGCTTGGGAAGTAATTTTGTGTCTACTGGTGTGCAGATCAGTTTTAAGACTGGTAATCTGCCCCTCAAAATATAAAGATTAAAAAAAAATAATAAAGATTTTAAAAAGACTGGTAACCCAATAGGGACGTACAAGAATATTTTTGATAGCACTCAGCAATATAGAACAAATATTCCAAATATATGCACAGTGGTATAAACCAAAATGCACTGTATGCATATCTTGCTGCTGCTGCTACAGCTGCACTAATAATTGTGTCAACAGGATATATATAAGTCTGCTTTTCTTTATATTATGTGTTATCAAACACAAGATAGTTATTTAGGAAACATGGAAAATGCATAAAAGACTGCAGTGTAGCAGTAATTATGATAAATTTTTTTACTATTTAAGTTGGCTATTTCTCTGCAATACTGAAGTTTGAGAAACATTATAAACTTAGGGAAGACATTATATAATAGAGACAATATAGATGCATTAGTGATAATTGAAGTGATAGTTGAAGGGGATAAATATGTCAGGAGAAAATAGAAGCAAAGGCATCATGATTGGCATAATGATTTTCTTTGCTATAGGCCATAAATGAACCCACAGTGGAAATTGAGAGAAGTAAATATTTGAAGAAATCATGAGATCAGATTGTGTAGCTATGAAAAAAATGTCAGAAAGTAGATTCTGATGCAGTCAAGAGCAGAAAGAGCTTTTGAATTTAGGAGAATCATACGTCTTAATCTCTATTAAGATGTATCAGTGACAGATTAGTTAGTGATACCTGAAGGGTATAGGGTGATAACAGCATGGATAGAAATGAAGGACAGATAATGGTAATGGCTTTGACAAAGAATTGACCTAATTGGTAATTTACTCTTCATAGAAAATAATGTGGATGATTACTGTCAGATAATTTAGGTTTTAATTATAAGCCACAACTGAATAAGAGTGCCCTGTGAAAGTAATGAAGTTGTAGGGGGAAATTTGATGGAGAAAACAGTGGATTCAGATATGAACATACTTAATTTGCAGTTAAATAAACAAATTAAATGGATTTCTCATTTTCACTATCTATAAATAGATCACCTTTATAATGATAAGCACAAAGGCAGAGATTTAGATTGATGACTTAATTCTAGAAAATTTGTTTCCAGAGTTGAATATCAGCGAGAAATAAGATATTAACAGTTATATCCAAATTAAATTCCCTTTTTTTCTCTAGACTCTATTAAGACATGGTGCAAACCCAGACTTGAGAGATGAAGATGGAAAAACTCCGTTAGATAAAGCTCGAGAAAGGGGCCATAGTGAAGTAGTAGCTATACTTCAGTCTCCAGGTGAGTGGTAAACTTATTCCTTCTAAATTTGCTGCTATGACTTTTTATCTTCCCTTGCATAGAAGTAGCTTTTTGTGGCTATATTAATCTTACACTAGTATGAATGCCTTATGTTGTCAGATAATTTAATAAGTACCTTACATTGCTTAATCTCTAATATCATCACTTATTCATTGC
This sequence comes from Elephantulus edwardii, assembly GCF_000299155.1. Taxonomy (NCBI): domain Eukaryota; kingdom Metazoa; phylum Chordata; class Mammalia; order Macroscelidea; family Macroscelididae; genus Elephantulus; species Elephantulus edwardii. The sequence goes on along the minus strand of NW_006399834.1, from coordinate 10,483,009 downwards.
TCTCAAGACAAAATTGACTTTTGCTGACCTTCCAGCAGGCTTTTAGAGGTTGTAAATCGTATGAGAGGCGATTGCCCATCTTTGTCCTGCAGAACAGTCAGTGGGTTCAAACTTGTCTCAGTAAGCCACCAGAGCTTGCTTCCTTAGGCCATATTTTTTGTTAACATCATACTATATTTTGCGAGGAGACAAGTGAATGTCATATAAAGATAAGTGAGTAATGTCTAGACAAAGTAGTTTGATCAAATTTTTACGTATTTACTTAGTTTTTCATGAAATATTTCTTGGAATCAAGTGAGATGTCTAAGATTATCTCCTTAATTGCAGTTCGGCTCAATAGAGTTGCTAGCGTTTACAAGCACCTTCATCAATACAAAGGGAGCTCTGGTGCATAGTTGATAGTAGGGAGTTTTGCTGCTAGCCCATAGGTGTCACTACTGACCCCACCAGTTGCTCACCAGGTCAAAGATGACAATCTCCTCCTGTGTAATTTTCAGCCTCCAGAATCCACTGGTCAGCTCTGAATTGGTTCTCACTTGATGGCAGTGAGTTGAATTTTGTTTTTTCTTCCTTAAAAAAAGTTCCAATTTCAGTTTATTATTGTTAATTAAGGGCAGTCTCCTCCTGATTAACTGCCTCTGAAAACTTCACTTGAAGGTCAGTGATGGGTTGGTTCCAACTCTATGGCACGTAATATACAACAATAATTAAGTTATTAGAGTTTAAATTGCCCTTTTTATCTCTAAGTATTGAAACTTGAGGCTTGAATTTGTATTTTAGTTCTTTCAGCTTGAGAAATGCTAAGTGAGTTTTTATTGTTTTAACCTACAATTCAAATTTCTGCACATTGATAAAATAGTTTGCTTTCTTCTCCTTGAACTGCCCTTTGAAATACTCTATTCAGCTCTTTTCCTTCAGCATCATTTCCCTTTGTTTTGACTTCTTGATGCCTTATTGCAGTTTTCAGACTCTCTGCTTAACATTCATTTTTATTTTTTCTTTCTCCTTTATAATGAATGACCTTTTGTAGTGATCACAGTGACTGCTGCAGTGGCCTCGAGTATGCCAGAGATGATGAGGATAGTACAAGCTATGATCTATAGGGTTGCTGGGAATCATACTCAATGGCACCTTAAACAACATAGTTTAAATTTGGTTATATCTTAAGATTTTTCTTTCATTTTAATTTTTTTTTTTAATATTGGTTTGCATACAACATTTGTATACATTGTTTTTCACACATTCCTTCACAGAATACTTCTTTTTAAGGTAGAATAAGTAATTTTACTGCCATATTATGGAAAATAGAGTTATAATATGTATGTAAATCAATCATTATTTTGTATTATGCACAGTGAGGGAATTGGGATGAGTTTTTTTTTAAGTAAAATTTTAATGATAGTTTATGAAGAACTTGGGTTTCCAGTCCTTCATTGTTGCATATTTTCCTTCCTGCCCCCCACCCCAATTGCTTTTTTCTTTGGTTAAAAAAATTTTTTTCTTCAGATAACTTTTGAAAGAAAGTTCATAAAAAATTATTTTATTGAAACATACTTTGTCTGCAGGTGACTGGATGTGTCCTGTTAATAAAGGAGATGACAAGAAAAAGAAGGATACAAACAAAGATGAAGAAGAATGTAATGAGCCCAAAGGAGATCCAGAAATGGCACCCATATACTTGAAAAGATTATTGCCAGTATTTGCACAAACATTTCAGCAAACTATGCTACCTTCAATAAGGTATTTATACTATTTGTAATTCTTATTACATCTTGACAGTCATGTAGTTTTACTTATATTTTATCCAGTGGATTTGGGGCTTTTTCTAAAATATTCATTAAGAATGAAAATCAGAGTGATCATTTGAAACAATGTGAATGTAGGGATGTGTGAAACTCAGTGTACATAAATGATACACAATGAATTTGAATTTTGTTTGCAAACTAATATAAAATAAAAATAAAGTAGAAGGAATACAGAAGGAAGTTGTTGAACTTCATAAAGCTTTGTTTGGAGGCTTTTTGTGGTGGCCAGTGTTTTATCTTGTTCCTCTGTAATCTATTTGAACATATTAAATAGAATTTTTTTTTTAAAATTAAAACAATATCCACGGTTTAAACCTACAGTAGCTTCAAGTTGGCTTTAGACTAAAATGAGACTCCTAAATCAGGCTTACAGGGTCTTAATTAAGCTGCACAAGTGCTCTGATCTCATTTAACATTATCTCTTGATCTATTACACTACATTCTTTGTGTTTTAAAAACATTTTAATGAGTTCCTACCTAAGGGCTTTTGCATTGATTCTTTCCCCGCCCCCCTTTGCTGGAAAGTTTCTGTCTCCAAATCTTTTGAATGGCTATTGTTTTCACACAATTTAGATCTAATTTCCAATGTTCTATCCTAATTTACTCCACCTCAGTAGTCCTGTTTTACTGTTTTCCTAGAACTTAAGCCTGAATTTGAAGACTTGCTATGTTTTTGTTTTGTTTGTTTTAGTGTATTGTCTGTCTCTCCTCTAGAGTTGACTCAGAACTGACTTTGCTTTTCTACTGCTGTATTCCTGTAAAGGGAAGAATAAAATAGGACTTAATGATTCAGTTGTTAGGTACTCAGTAGATAGTTACTTTATGACTCTATGAGTATGTTTTGCCAGTAATTTTAAATGCTTTCCTATTGCATTGTAGGAAATATTAGGTAAACTCAGTTAAAAAGGCAGGCAGCAGGAACCTTTTATGATCTGTGAAGAATTCATAGACCATGTTAATGAAGCAAGATGGAGAAAATGATTGGAGAGAGGACAAGAGTGAAAAAAGACTGCGTAAGGAATTGTGGGGCCAGATTCTAGAGGTTTAGAATTAGCTCCTAGAGGCATTGGTGACAATAACAAGTGAGAAGTGAAGGAATAGGAGAGTTACAGGATAGCTGCTAGTTTTTGTCTGAGTGAGGGTTTGATTTTTATTATTTTCACTATAGCACATAGAAGATTACTATTAATATTACACAGAGCTAAAACTTTACTGAAAATAATTTAAAAACATTGCAGGAGAATATTGAAAGTGAACTTAAAGAAGTCTGCCTGACCATGCGGACAAAACAAGGGATGTTTTAACTGATGTACCTAGTCATTGGCTAAATAATATCGAAGACGTGTTTCCCTGTCTTTTATTTGTTAATGTTTTAGTGGTTATGCAGAAGCATTTGGTTGTGTGGTCATAACAAATTATAGGTAATAGTAAAGAGAATGAAATTCCAGAACACTTAATCGTGCTCACAAGGAACCTGTACCTAGACTAACAGGTAGTTGTTCAAATATACTATGTGATGTAAAGTGTGGAGAGATGTATGTTAGAGTTGTATCCTTTACCATACTTTTCTCTATATATGCTGAGCAAGTGATCTGAGAAGTTGGACTATATGAAGAAAAATGTGGAATAAGGAATGGAAAAAGAAACTGATTTAGCAACTTTCAGTAAATAGATGACACGACCTTGCTTGCTGAAAACAAAGAAAACTTGATGCACTTACTGATGAAGCTCAGAGATTATATTTCAGCATAAACAGAAATCCTCACAGCTGGACCAATCGAGAAAAGATTGACATTGTCAAAGATCACATTTTGTGTGGATGCTCTGTCAACCTATATGGAAGGTGCAGTTAAGAAATCAAATGACATACTGTGCTGAAAAAACCTGCTGCAAAAGGCCTCTTTAAAGGCTTCAAAAGCCAAAATAACTATGAGATAGCATCTCACCCCAGCAGCATTAGCAAAGTTCAGCAGGGCGGCAAACAAAGGCTGGTGAGACAATGTTGCGGCGATGTTGGAACTTTTATTCATTGCTAGTAGGATTGTAAAATGGTACAACTACTGTGGAAGGTGGTCTGGAACTTTGTCACAGAGTTGGAAATAGAAATACCATTTGACCCAGAAATTCCACTACTGAGACTATACCCTAAAGAAACCAGAGCTACAATTGAAACACGTGTATACACCCTTATTTATTGCTGCATTAACAGAAGCAAAGGGATGGAAGCAGCCCAACTGTTCATCAACAAACGAATTGATAGAAAAACTGTGGTACATTCACACAGTATTACACAACATTGAGAAAATGGTGAACTCATAAAACACTGCACAACGTGGGTGAGTGTGGAAGATGTTACGCTGTGTGAGATACCTCTGTTATAAAAGGACAAATACTATATAATACCACTGTTATAAAATAGACTCACATGGGATTTTGGGGGAGAATAGGAAAAGTGGATAGATAATGAACACTATTGGAACAGTGAACACTATTGGAACAGATGAGGGGAAGGACTGTCTGAAAGAAATACATAATTAGGCATTATATGTATGACAGGAATCTGGAACAAGAGGTGCATTGCAAAGTGAACTGTAGTAGGAGTGGGAGGAAAATGTGTAACATTGAATGAATGAAAACCCAACCTTTCTGTAAACCATCGTTAAAATCACAGTAAGAGAAAAACAAGTTTGAAAGCAAAGATGTCACTTAGGGAACTAAGGTTCACCTGCCCTCAGCTGTGGTATTTTCATTTGCTTCATGTACATGTGTAAATTGGACAGTGAATAAGGATGACTCAAAAATAAGTACTTGTCTTTTAGCACCTTTTATATTTGCTTGCCAACTGCTTCAACAACAAAAAAAAAACACAGTTCGGCATAGCACATTTATAAAAGTGCTTTGAGAGGGGAAGTAGCAGTTGGTAAACAAATGTAGAAGGTGTCTGTTATTTATGAAAAAAAAAATACAATACTTGTTTTGTAATTTGATGAAAAAGATTAGTACTCATCTATCATTACAATATTGTAATGATATTGTACTAATATTCCAAAAATACTCCAAAATATTCTAAAACAACAATGCAAAATCGCAGAAATAGAGAATTTTAAAAGTTCATGAAATCTGTTCTTTTCTGGAGCCAAGAAGGCTTGGATGAAACCCATGAAACTATTTCCCTTTGAATGGCACAGGTAAAAAAATGGTAAATGTTGTCCTGCCTGGTAATAATAAAAGATATTTTAATTTTCATTAATATATAGTTTCATTTTGAATTATTGTTTCTTATAATTAATAATTTTTTTTCTTCTGCTATTCTAGGAAAGCAAGTCTTGCTCTGATTCGGAAAATGATTCATTTTTGCTCTGAAGCACTATTAAAAGAAGTTTGTGATTCTGATGTTGGTCACAATTTGCCTACAGTACTAGTGGAAATCACTGCAACTGTTCTTGATCAAGAGGTCCCTTTTTCTTTTTTTTTACCTCCTATAGATTTAATTAGTTTTTAATGGTGCTAAATATAGTAATACAAGTTTTGTCCTAATTGTCATTTGTCATTGGGAAATTGTTGCATTTCTCCACTCCAGGCTTATCAATGTACTTATTTTTAATCAATGTACTTAATATTTTAAAAATAATTGTTTTCCTTTCTTTGCTTTTACTTATTCTGCTACCCTCTAGGATGATGATGATGGACATTTGCTAGCTTTGCAGATCATAAGGGATTTAGTAGATAAAGGTGGTGACATATTTTTGGATCAGCTGGCCAGGCTTGGTGTAATTAGCAAAGTGTCAACTTTAGCGGGACCTTCATCTGATGATGAGAATGAAGAGGAAGCAAAACCAGAAAAAGTGAGTGCTGTTAATTTTAGCGGTATTAGAAATAGTCTCTGGGGAGTGGGGGAGAAAGTACAGTTTATGAAGGAAGAAAAAAAAGATTATATAAAGTAGTTTTATAATTTTAAAATTTAATTTGTTTTCTGTTTAAAAATGAATATAATCTGCAGATAGAGAATAACAAAATATTTTTTAGCCATGTTCACTACATATAAGCATTTTGCCCAATTTACTTTGTAATTTGCACACACATCTTGTGTATATGTAAAGATAGTATTTTAAAATAAGTAGATGGATATTCTTTTTTATACCTACATATGTTAGGCACACAGAATCACCACCTGCCCCCACAAATGGAGTCTTTTCTGATACAGTATAGTCCCAAGCTAGTAACCCAAATTAAGAAATTTAATATAAATAAAAAAAAACTTAGAATCTAATCCATAGACCATATTCAGATTTTGCCAGTTGTGTAGTATACTTAATAGCATATTCTCCCCCCAATTCGGATTTCAGACCAGAAATAAACATTATATTATTTAGGTATCATGTCCCTGAAAAGAAGCAAGAGTTCCTTAGCTTTTCTTTGACTCTTACAGCCTTGGCATTTTGAAAAGGACAAAACAGTTATTTTGGACAGTGACCCGCAGTTTTTATTTCTTCCTGATTTCTTCATAATTTGGTTTAAGTTATGTGTTTTTGCTTAGAATATCATACAAGTGATCCTTTTCAGAAGTACATGATGTCTGTTTGCTGCATTGCTTATGATACTAGCTTGACTACTTAGTTTGTAAAAGTATTCTTTTCCTTTGTAATTAATAAGTAATTTATGAAGAGATGGTTTACGACTGTAGATATGCATATAAAAAGCTTTTACTAACCATTTTGTTGTATACATGAATGATTCTTAACGTAGCACACCCTTAAAGTATACCATGTCTGTCTAATGATTGTCAGCAGTGCTTTAGCCTTAATTCTGAATGAATGCTTACTGTACAGTAATGACAAGAGTGGTAATATTTTGAAGAGTAACTTTGAGTATAAGTTGTTAAATGTAGAAATCCTTGGAGTTTGGGAGTATGTGACTCCTAAGTCTGGTTAATCTTCAGAATTACTAAAGGATTTAACAACAAATGAAACAAAGCAAAAAAACAAACCAGTAAGTGTTTTGATTCATCACTGTGGAAATTTTTCATTCAGGAAACAATATCTCAACAGAGAAACTAAGACCCAATTTTTTTTAGAAACTAACATTCTGATTTTTAAGTGGGAATTCAGAGGACTTAGATTAAAAAACAGACTTGAAAAGGAGAAAATTTGAGATAAATATACCCTGGGGCTTTAGGTTATTAGAAATGTACTGTAATTAAATCAGTGTGCTATTGGCGGAAACAGAGAAATAGTTTAATGCAATAGAATATACTCCTCCAGATTTTAAGACTTATATGTTGCTGCTGTTGTGTACCATCTACTCTGAACCAACTCATAACAGACCTTCTGGCAGGTTTTCAGAGGCAGTTAATTGTACAGGAAGAGATTGCTCATTCTTCTCCGCAGAACAGCTGGTGAACTTGAACTCGCATGCCTTCAGGATTGCAGCATGGCTTCTTGTTACTAGGTCATCAGAGCTCAAGACTTAATATAAAGCCTATAGTAATTAAGAAAGTGTTATGATGGTGTAATACTAGATTGATATCCCACAATAGATTTTATTAATACAAAAATATTGAGACAGTTCAGTCAGGAAATGTTTGAACAATTAGACGGCTTATATAGGGGCAAAAAAAATGAATATTTCTTCGGTTTATATATACTATATGCACCATCTCAAAAGGAACCAAGCTTAAATGTATGAGCTAGTTGTGATAGAACTAATTCACTAGTCGTCTTATTTATATGAATTTCTTTTAAAAATTTAAGGAATTATTTGTAAGATTTAGTGTAGATTATGTTCATAGGTAGGGGCTCAGGTAGCATAGTCCTTAGGGAATTGCACTGCTAAGCCAGTGGCAATGTGTGTCTTGGTGGTCTGCTTCAGTAGTGGCTCCCCAGGAAAAAGATGGCTGATCATCTGTGCTATTACCAGCATCAGCTATGAGTGGCTTTCAGCTTAATGGCAGTGAGTAGTAAGTGATTATTACTTCATCAGTACATATCAGTACATATTATCATATAGAACCAAATATTATGGTTAAGATTTTCATTTTATAGTAGATTTCTTGTCATATTTTTAAAATAGTTCAGAATATTTGAAATAGAAATTGTTTTTCCTTGTTGCACTGAATTTTACACATCTAGGAAGATGAACCACAGGAAGATGCCAAAGAATTACAACAGGGGAAACCTTATCATTGGAGAGACTGGTCAATCATCAGGGGAAGAGACTGCTTATATATCTGGAGTGATGCAGCAGCCTTAGAATTATCTAATGGCAGTAATGGATGGTTCAGATTTATCTTGGATGGAAAACTAGCCACTATGTATTCAAGTGGCAGTCCTGAGGGAGGATCAGATAGTTCAGGTAATACTTTGTTTTGGTGCATATAATTATATTACTTTCTCTAATTCCTCTTCTCTTAATTTTGCTACCATTGTCATAAAAATAGCATATATTTGAGATCATATGATCAGTTATTTTAAAATAACCAAAAATGAGGGTACCCTAAATGCAATTTAATGATACTGTTTTATCCTGTGAAATAAGGAATACAGTTATGCACTGCTATATCTTGTACCACAACTGTATCCCTGTTTCCTCTAAATTATAAGAAAATCTGCATTTCTTTGTGTATTAGGTTGTATGTGTATGTTACAGTCTCAGATTTTGTCTTTTCCTCAAATCCTTCTGTTTTAAAAAAAAAAAATTATTCCTATAAGGATTAATTTTAATGCCTGAACCTAAAATAGGTGGAATGCTACCAAAGAACTAAAATTATTATTGTTTGGTTTTTAAAATTGATATTCCAGTACGTAATTTCTTTTGTTTTAAAACATGAGAATATTTGAAATGAATAATGTGTACAACAAGCATTTTGTCTTTATAGAAAGCAGAAGTGAATTCTTAGAGAAATTACAAAGAGCTCGAGGCCAAGTAAAGCCATCTACTTCAAGTCAACCTATACTCTCTGCACCAGGACCTACTAAACTTACTGTAGGCAATTGGTCACTAACATGTCTAAAAGAAGGAGAAATTGCTATACATAACTCTGATGGTCAGCAAGCTACAATATTGAAAGAAGATCTACCTGGTTTTGTATTTGAATCTAATAGAGGAACTAAACATTCATTCACTGCAGAAACTTCTCTGGGTAAGTACATAGGTATATAGGCTTAGCAGGCAAGAATAAATGGAATCTTAAATTGCATTAAGTATGTTCTGAGAAATGCCTTTTTATTTAAGGTTCAGAATTTGTGACTGGTTGGACTGGCAAAAGAGGAAGAAAACTGAAATCCAAGTTAGAAAAAACAAAGCAAAAGGTATGTTTGTGTGTACGATACTATTTTTCTGTCTTTTATTATTACTTGGTAAAGTTTGAGTAGTAAATTACAAATTATAAATGTTTAGAAAATTGAGCATATATTATTTAGCCTAATCTAACATTTTCCGTATTAGTTTTCTATAATACATGTATATTTATAATTTAGCAAGTCTGTCTATTAAACTGAAATATAGTAGAAAGCAACAAAGATTATAAAAATTATCTTACTACTATCCCGCAAACTTGAAACATACTGAAATTATTGGTGATAGTAATATCTTTTTAGTGATACAAAACAACTAAAAAATGTATAATCATATCTTAAAAGGATGATTTAATACTTAATGATCTGGCAAAGAGCTTGTTGGGTCTACATTCACATTTTGGTGCTTAGTTTTAATGGTATCTGAGATGAAAATACAATTTTTAAAAGGTTCAGTAACAGATGTATTAATTTGCTACATTTTAAGAGTCATGATAATAACTAAGTTCCACATTTGAAAGTTTTTTAAATTTTATGGCTGGACTATTTCTTTCTTGACTTATTCCAGTTTTTTTTATATGTTACTTCTCATGAAATGCGAAATATGTGAAATATGTTGATGTGTGTAGTATGCACTGTTTTGTAAACTTATAGATGGGGAAAACCCCCACCAAACCCCAATGAAATCCAAAGTATATTCACAATGTTTTTTAAAAATTAACTTTGGTGGGATTATAATTGGTTTTGTTTTCTTCTTTTTGCATATTTATGTTTTCTAATTGGTTCATTCTAAAAGTTTATTTTACAAAATTGTATTTTTATAAAATTAACTTGGTTCTTTTGAACCAAGTAAATTTCTTTTATATTGTTGTGTACCATAAAGTCAGAACTGACCCATAGCTGACCCTCCAGGATGATTTCCAGAGGCAGTAAAGTGCATGGGAGGAGATTCTTCTACAGGGCACGTGGTGGATTCAAACCACATACTTTTGGGTAAACAGGCGCACTTGATATACTTCATCTAAACTGGGACCTATGGTGGCATAATCTGTAGGGAATTGCATTGCTCTCTCAAAGGTAGCAGCTCTGAGAGTTTGAATACATCCAGTGATCTAACAAAGAGAGACATGACTGACAGCCTCTGAAAATCCACTGGAATTGATGTTGACTAGATCACCATGAGGGTTTTTCTTAAAAACCTAATCACCTAAAAAACAAAACAAAACAAAACAAAAAAAACCTAATCACCTGTTAGATATATATATAGCTTAAATAATTAAATGAAAACTTTAAATGTCTCTTTTACATATGATGCTCCTAAAATATGTTGGGGAACTATTCCAACTTTAGACTGTAGGTGATTCAAAATAGTAGTCATATTTTGGAAAGTTGACACAACTTAAATATTTTAAAGCATTAAGTTGCATACAAACATACATGTAAAGGGAAATATTTGGTGAAAATTAAGTATATTGAAGATTTCTCCTTTATTTTGATAGGTACGAACTATGGCTCGAGATTTATACGATGACCACTTTAAAGCTGTTGAAAGTATGCCTCGTGGAGTAGTGGTTACACTCAGAAACATAGCAACTCAGTTAGAGTCATCTTGGGAACTTCATACAAATAGACAGGTATGTCTAAATTCTAGATTCTGGGTGTCATGACTAATAATGAAACTTAGCTTACTGTTTTCCGGATACTGATCAGGGGTTAACTGGGCAAAAATGGCAAACTTCCTGTTTTTTTATACCCTATGAACTCAGAATAGTTGTTGTTGCTGTTCTTGTGTACTGTCGAGTGGTATCTGATTGACACAGGAGGAGATCGCCCCTCCTTCTCCAGCAGAACATCTGGTGGATTCAAACAACTAGAATGGTTTCTTTCTATTTCTTTCCTTCCTTCCTTCCTTCCTTCCTTCCTTCCTTCCTTCCTTCCTTCCTTCCTTCC
>NW_006399834.1:10440675-10471862 GCF_000299155.1 Elephantulus edwardii | reverse complement strand
GGAAAATAAAGTATAGGAACATTATAATAAAATCAGATGTCAGTATTGATAAAGTCTCATTGGAACTGAGATTACTTAGTGTTTGTGACTGCTTTGATGCTGTAATACCTTATTTGAACAGGGTGACCAAGACCATATAGCCTATAAATATAAATTCTTTGCTCTCTGTGCACTAAAATGTGTTCTGATCCCTGATAGTTTGCTTTAGTAATATGAATGTTAATTTTATATATTGCCTTATTTACTTCCATGATCATTTGTATTCCAGTAAATATTTAAGGTATTTTGTTGTTCTAATTTTATTTTTACTTTGTAGTGTATTGAGAGTGAGAACACTTGGAGAGACTTAATGAAGACAGCTCTAGAAAACCTGATTGTACTTTTGAAAGATGAAAACACCATTTCACCATATGAAATGTGCAGTAGTGGCTTAGTACAAGCCCTTCTTACTGTTTTAAATAATGTAAGTTTATCATGTAATACAAAAATTTAAAGAAGATTTTATTTTTAGAAATCAAAGCAGTCTTTTTGGGTTGTAAAAAAAAGATTTAAAACTCAAGTATGGATATTTATAATTTCTCTACTACTTCCTTTCTGGTATCATTAGCTTAATAAGCCAAATAAATAAAGAACATGGTTTTTTACTTTGGTTTCTAAGTTTCCCATTTTTATATTCAGAATTTTTTTAATAAAGCACTCCTTTTAGTCTAAGGTGTAGTTTTATGTTTTACTGCTCTGATTTTTTTCCTGAGTATGTAAAGGAACTAAATTAAGTAAATTAATTAAATCACACGCCAGCAGATTGCTTTATAAACAGGGATAATTAGTTTTAAAAGCCTTAAGAAAAAAATTTAAAACACTTTAAAAAATATTTAGTAGAAATATTTGTTAATAGTGTTATGGTGCTATTCAGTTTTACCTCTCTTGAATATCTATTAATTGTGCTAAAATTTTTCCTTTTCATGCAAGAAACCATAAACTTATTAACAAATTCCAGCATGATACACTTTTAAAAAGTGAAAATTTTTCCACATTTGACACTTTAATTTCTGCATTAAAAAAATTTTTGTGATTTTTATTATAATTTACACAGCAAAAATTCCATTTGACAATTTATTCTAATATTTGGAAATCAGGTTTTACCTAATTGGTGACCTCAGGAGACTGTTTGATTTCATGTTTTAAAGATTGTCTCAGGGATCTTCCATTTTCAGCTAGTCCAGTAAGACTTTTTAAGAATTTAAGTTCCTTTCAGAGTTCTTTTTTTCTATCAGAGTTTATCTGTTGTGCTTTTTAATGCCTAATCAGAATAGTTGATAGTGGTTGCCTGACACCATTTAGTTCTTTTGGTCTAAAGACAGATGAAGATATTAATTTCTCGATCTTAATCATTGTATGTGTTGATAACACTCTTTAATACCTACTCTGCTAACTTTAGTCTTGCATCTCCTTTGTTAATTACATTTGAATTTTTTATATTTATGTCATAGTACTGTATGAAATCATATATAAATCATGGTGCTATATTCAGTAATATCAGTGAAATCATGGGTTTAATTGGCCAGATATATGTTTCTATCATTTATTAAATATAATAAAAATATAATATAAAATATAGTTTAAAATGAAAAAGATATATTTATCATCTGAATGACTTTTCATACTACATTTTCATGAAGTGATTAGTAGAATAATTGCTAATTGCACTGTAACATTGAGAAAGAGAAGGGAAATATATATATATTAGCTCTGACCTTACATTGTTGATATTGCAAAATTATTTCAGTTGAAAGGAAATTATGATTCTACCTGAACTTTACTGATAACTTTTTGAACTGGTATATTAATATTGATCTCTGCATGATTTTTTTTTAATAAATTTCATTTGAAAAAGTGTTTTGTGTTTTTGTTTTTTCCAAGAGCATGGATTTAGATATGAAACAAGATTGTAGTCAACTGGTAGAAAGAATAAATGTTTTCAAAACAGCCTTTAGTGAAAATGAAGATGATGAAAGGTAAATTTTAAATTTCTTATAATTTGTCCTTTTTTCACAGATAGTGATAGTGTTGTTCCAGAAAAATTGAGTCAAATACACAATAGGGATTGTTGCATTCAGTGAAAATTTGCTTTGCGTTATAGGACTTTTTTGAGAAACGTTTTCTTAATCTAATAGAACAAAGGTAGAGGAAATTCAGGTGACCTTGTGAGTCTACTACAGCTGCCCTGCTAACTCAGGGGCAGTTCTAATTCACTAGGTGCTCCTCAGGAGAAAAATGGGTAGTGTCCTTACATGTGATTAACAGCCTCTGAAAATGTACTGGAGGGTTAACTGTGAGTTAACCCTGACTAATGTTACAGATCATAACAGCAACAAACAATAGAATAAAGAAAATCCACTGCCAGTAAGTCAGTTTTCACTTCTAACCACTCTCCGTTGTGTTTCTGAAGCTATATAGTCTTTAAGGGAGGAGACTGGAATTTTTTCTCCTGTGTTGCTGCCATTGGATTCAAATTGCTGGCATTTGGGTTAGGCTGTGTTACCAGGGATCCTTTATGGAATAAAAATAATTTAAATGATATGTTGGTTATTAATATAACTGATCACAGTTTAAGTTGCATTCTATTTAAGATAAAATTACAAAATGATTGATGACATTGTGTGGGGTAATAACAGTATTGTGTTTTTTAAAAAAATTCTTCTTAAAAATATGTACTGAAAATATGTCTAGATGAAATGATGTACTGTCCCTTAACATTTCCTTCAAGGATTTAGTATTTTTCCATGTTTATAATGATGGTCCAACATACTATTTTGTCTTTTTTTTTATATGATTGAATATTCTTTTGTATGTCATTCATCCAAATACCAGTTTAATTATTAATTATTATGTATTATATTTTACATGTATTGAACATTTCCTTTTTTTGCAGATTTAATTATTATGTATTATATTACATGTATTGAACATTTCCTTTTTTTGCAAATTACTACTAAGTTTAAAACCAGGCTCAATGAAAAAACCCTTTATCGTAAACCTTTTTATGTGTTATAATTGTCAGAAGTTAGTGATAAATTTTAAAAATTATTGATACTGATTTTGAAATTATAGTTAGGACAGTTTATACTTCAGTGAATAAGTGAGAAAATATATCTTAATATTCCTGTTATCTAATATTGTTATTTTAAAAACTTTGCTGCTTTAAATTATTTCAAAACATTACAGCTTTATATTCATTCAAATTTTGCGTATGAAAATACCTTGGACTTTTAAAGCACATCTACACTGAATGCAGTTAATAAGCATTTAATTAGAAAAAAGAAACTTAAAGGAGTTGTGAAAGTATCTTTGTCTCATGCACAGATTAAAGTTATTTTCCTTTATGTTCATAAATAGAAGTACTGTTTTTATGAGGTTTGTTATTACAGTTACTACCTGAACTTTTTACATGACATCTTATACATCCTTTTAACGATTATTTTTCCTCTTAGTCGACCAGCAGTTGCATTAATTCGTAAGTTAATTGCTGTACTAGAATCTATTGAACGCCTACCTCTCCATTTGTATGATACACCAGGATCCACATATAACCTCCAGGTAAACATGAAAAATGCAATGGCTATTATTACTGAATGTAGTTGGGAGTCATACTTTTAAAATTCTATAATAATTTTTGGTAGATCATAAGTAGAAATACAACACATCAGGGAAGGAAGCAGAGAAAAATATTATCCTGTCTCATGAGTCAAGTTCCTTCCTAGTTTCTGTGTGTGTCATCATATTAAAAATGAAACAAATATTTAAGCACACGTACTAAAAAATAGCTTTTTCTCAAGCATATGTTCTCTACCTGAATATTGTTGATCATTGGGGAAAACTGTCATCACTTGATTTTACAGTATTTTCTTCCTGGAAACTATTTGATTAACATATCAGTTATTCATTCAGTAATCTGTTATTACAAAGTGTGGTCTTAATGTAAACAAACGTCTCTCACATTCCAGCTGTCATCTTTATTACCCCTTCTCTGAGTTACCTGAATAATTTCTAGAAGGTCCTTCTGTGTTGAATCTTTCATTTATCCAACTATCCTTCCTTCCGCTGCATGAAATAAATCAAAGAATCTACATCTGTTCAAAGAGTGCCTACTCATGAAAAACAAAACTTGCCATTCAACTTAGAACCCAGTAGTGTTACTTGAGCCATTAGACCCCAGATTAACACGTTTTCTAGGTGGTTCTGTTATATTTGGTCCATTTGATGTTGTAACTAAAGTGAACAAGATATATTTGTTTGTATTTCTTTTCAGACAGTTTAATAGAGAAAAACTGAGGGTCTAAATGATCCAGCGTTTTCTAAGTTTTATGTCAGGGACATCACTGCTATTAATCATTGCCTTTGAGTTGCAACAGTATCATAGATGATCTCTAGCCAGGGTATAGCCATTGTGTTGTGTACTGTAGAGTCGGAACTGATGCATAGCTGACCCTCTGACAGGTTTACAGATTACAGCACAGCTTCTTGCCATAGGCTACCAGAGCTCCCCTTTTTCTTGGCTACAGGGAGGCTGTAAATCACATGTGAGGAGATTCTCCATGTTTCTCCCACAGAGCTATGGGTGGAATTGAAGAGTCAGAGAAGTGCCAACCCTGGGTTAGCACAGCTCCCTAAAGACTGTGCTACCAGAGATTCATTTAGGTTATGTTTTTGTTGTTATGTGCCAGCGAGTCGTTTGCAACTTCTAGCGACCCTATGTACAAGAGCTCTAAAAGCTGTTCTCTCCTGTTCCAACCTAGCCATCTCAAACGCATTTATTCCCACCGCTCCAGTCACAGAATCGATACATCTCATCAAAGGTCTTCCTCTCCTTCGCCGCCCCTCTATTCTGCCAAACATGATGTCCCTCTCCAAGGACCAGTCCCTCCTTGCAATATGCCCAAAGTATGTCAGATGAAGATTTAGAATCCTTGACTCCAAGGAGCATTCCGATTTCCCCTTCTCTAGAACAAACCTGTTTGTTCTCCTAGCAGTCCATGGTATATTCAACGCCCTTCTCCAGCACCACAACTCAAAGGCATCAGTTCTCTTTCTATCATCCCTAGTCATTGTCCAGCTACACTAGACAATCCCCTTGTGGATAGGCTGACACACCCAGTTCTCATATTCTCACCCATCCACATGGCCAAAGTCCGGCAGTGGCTAGGGAATTCATTTTGAACAATAAATCCTATACACAACAGTATCCAAAGACAAGAAGTCCTGGAATGTACCCTCTGATAATTTTGTAGTCTTCACTATTACCGTGATATATGTTGCTGTTGTAACAAGTTGTTATAAACAAGTTGATTTTAGTCTCTTGTGACCCATGTGGCAGAGTAGAACTGCATCCTGTAAAGTTCTCAAGACTGTAATTTTTTTAGGAGATCTTAGTCATAAAGCTCCTGGGCCTTTAAAAATTGCAAACCTTTTGGTTAGCAGCCTAGTTTTTAATTGTTGGGCTACCAGTGATTGTTAAAATATACATATCTTGTTATTTAGTTTTATCTTTATAGAGATTAATTCAGATTGCCTCAGAAATAAAGCTACGTAGTTCTGTGCTGTCAAGTCAGCCAAGTCATAGCAACCCTATGGACCGTACTTCTGAACCTTGCTCTATCCTAACATCTTCACCATCTCTGATATGCTCAAGTCCATTATTATAGTCACTGTGACAGTCCATCTTGTTAAGGGTCGTCTTCCCTTTTTTTTTTCTAAACTGTACTAGAATAAAGTTTTCTGTGATTTTTAAAAGTTTACGGAGCATAGATTGCTTAGTATAGTCTACTTTTGAAGAAGAAAATTAGCTTGCTACTTTTAAAACAACTTTCCTGGAAAAATTATATTTCCAAGTTCAGTATCTAATACTACAGTAAAGTATTTTATGATTTTATTTTACTTCATACTTAGAAGTTATTCCAACTGGTGAACTATAATTTACTTTTGACAGTTATTTTTTAAAAAAAAACAAGAACAACCCAACAACCCTCCCTTCAAAAAAAAAAATAATTGAAGGGCGCTATGGTGGCCTAGTGGCAAGAAGTTTTTACTGCAATCCCAGAGGTACATGGTTCGAATCCACCAGATGTTCTGCTGGAGAAGGAGGGGCAATCTTCTGTACCAGTCAGATCCGATTTGATCATTGTTGTTGAGTGCCATTGAGTCATAGGCAACTCATAGCAACCCTAAGAACAAAAATCCTAGACACTTGCGTGACTTTCATCCTTTCTCCAGGTTCATAGGGTTTCTAGAGGCAAGCTACTTACAGAAGTGGATGCCACTCCTGGTTCCAAGCTTGTTTTAATCAGGGAGCTCAACCAAACACTGTCCACCATGGGTAATCATTATCACATTTGACACATTAGTGTCACAGTGTTCAGCTTCACAGCAACCACAAGTTACCACTGTACATCAAGTGGACACACCAGTGCTATACGACGTAGAAGAATGTCTGACCAAAAACAATTAAAAACAGGCCGATTTGATGGTACACGCATAAAAAACAGTAAAATTTTATAAAAAAGGTAGAAAACACATTTGCTTTTCTTACTGGTTACTCTAACACAGTATAAATTATGTTCATATTTATTATTCTAAGAAAAGAAAACAAGAAAAGTTCTGAAATGTTTTGATCATTTCTTTGTAGATCCTTACAAGAAGATTAAGATTTCGGTTGGAGCGTGCACCTGGGGAAACTGCTTTGATAGACCGAACTGGAAGAATGTTAAAGATGGAACCCTTAGCTACAGTTGAATCTTTAGAACAATATCTCCTAAAAATGGTGAGTTTATAACAACAAGATG
The DNA here is from genome assembly GCF_000299155.1 of Elephantulus edwardii. NCBI lineage: Eukaryota > Metazoa > Chordata > Mammalia > Macroscelidea > Macroscelididae > Elephantulus > Elephantulus edwardii. Next base: position 10,465,023 of record NW_006399834.1, on the reverse strand, counting down.
GCATACTAGTTTAATCCTTCAGAGAATTATTTTGAGAAACAGATTATGGTAATACAGTTTTTTTTATTCAGTATTCTAACAACAATCTTATTAATACCATAAATGCTTTTTAGGTAATGATACTTAATTTAGTTACTTACAGTGCTAAAACAGTGAACAGAATTTTTAAAAGTGGTGCAAGATAAGGGAGTTCTGGTACTCTATTGGCAAGAAGCTGTACTGCAGTCCTGAAGGTCTGTGGTTCAAATCCACCAGATGCTCCACAGGAGGAGGGGCAGTTCTCTCCTAGGTCAGTCGGATCTGACTTGACAGTATACAACAAGAAGTAGAAGGAAAAAAAGTAATGCAAAATAGATAATTATTTCTACTAATTTAAATATTATGTAACTAGTAAGATGTATGAAATATGATAATAGAAAAATATTTATGCAGTATGATTAAGATTGTTCTGTTGTGCATTGACGTGGAAACTCAGTACATCAACAAAGAAATGCTCTTTGATATTCATAGTGTTTTGGTTGTAGATCTCTTCTATAATTTTCAAGTATTTATTAGTACTTATTAAAATGAAAATATTTGCATTAAAATAATTGAAAAAATGGCTAGTATATTTGTAAAAAATTAATAAGATCATGTCTTTCATGAATTTCTTTTGTTTAGGTAGCAAAGCAGTGGTATGATTTTGATCGATCTTCATTTGTTTTTGTTCGAAAATTAAGAGAAGGCCAAAATTTTGTATTTCGGCACCAGCATGATTTTGATGAAAATGGAATTATTTACTGGATTGGGACAAATGCCAAGTAAGCTATTCAGCATGACTGCTTCACCTAGATGTATTCAAGATTATAGGATTATTGGATTAGGAGCTCTGGTGGCATTCTCCTCAGGAGTTAACACTGCTAACACATAGCCACATCTCGTGATTTGAATCTGTCTGTGGCTTAAAAGGCAAGATGGACAGCCTCTTCCCATGCTGTTTACAGCTTCCTTCTTACAACCTAGGAAGCCCAGTGGAGAGTCAGCTATGAGTAGATTCTGACTTGTCGTAATGAGTCTGTGTGTGTGTGTGTCTGTCTGTCTGTGGGAGAGAGAGAGTTGGAGAGAATGAGTATGTGTATATAACCTACCCAGATCAACATTATTACATGTATAGTTCAGTGACTGATTTTATTCATGGTGGTGTTTATGAATAACTTTTTAGCATCCTGCAATTTGAAGGCATTTTTGTGTTCTAAGGTAAATTTTAAGGTTGTCTACATTCTTTCTAATGGAAGGAAAATGTGTGAATTGTTACTTACAGAATCTTATTCTATATTAAAAAGCTTTTTTTTTACACTTTATTTTATTTTAATGAACATTTACAGAGTCTACGACTCGACGGCATTAAGCAACAACAATAACAACAGAGATTTTGGATTTCCATTCATTCATTGTTGCACTTTTCTCCCTGCCTACCCCTCCCCCCCAGTTCACTCCTCTCTTTGAAAAGTAAAAGAAAAATTCATTCATTGGTATACAATCCCCCCACACCCCCACCCCCACTGCGAGTACACTCTACTATGCAATCTTAATTCTGGACTCTTGTAATACCCATAATATCCTATCATATATCGCTTTTTAACTGTTCTCTCCCTCATCTGTTTCAATGCAGTATACATAATCTATCCAGTTTTTCTCAGTCTTAACCCAACCCTGATGTCAGTCTCATTCTACAACAGTGACACCATGCAGTATTTATCATTTTTTGAGAAACAGATTATGGTCACTCAACATAATGTCCTACAGGTTCACCCATTTTGAATAATATTGCATGCATTCCTTGTTTTTCAGTGCAGCATAGTATTCCATTGTGTGAATATACCACAGGTTCTCTATCCATTCGTTTTTTGATGGGCACCTGGGTTGTTTCCACCTCCTTGCTATTGTGAACAAAGCCGCAATTAAAAAAAAGGGGGGAAAGCTAATTTGCTTGAAATTGTTTTACCTGTTAATTGATAGTTTTTGTTTTGTTTTGTTTTAATTTCCATGTAGAACTGCATATGAATGGGTTAATCCTGCTGCTTATGGACTTGTAGTAGTAACATCATCAGAAGGAAGAAATCTACCTTACGGCCGTTTAGAAGACATTTTAAGTCGTGATAATTCAGCTTTAAATTGTCATAGCAACGATGATAAGAATGCTTGGTTTGCCATAGATCTGGGTCTGTGGGTGATACCATCAGCATATACACTTCGTCATGCACGAGGTTATGGAAGGTCTGCACTGAGAAATTGGGTTTTCCAGGTATCCAAAGATGGACAGAACTGGACTTCTTTGTATACCCATGTTGATGACTGCAGTCTCAATGAACCAGGGTTAGTTGAGGAGTCTTTGCAAATTGGAAAGTTCATGGAAGAGCTGTGCTTGCTTTTCTTTTATTTATGGTTGTATATCCTCACAACTCTTTGTGAAATTCTGAAGCAAGTTCTTTTCTAAACATAAATCATTTGATTCTTTAGGCACGAAAACTTATTTTACCATATCTCTGTCAAAAGCTTTAGATTGGATGTTGTTTTATGTTTAAAAATTGCATATGCATGGGAGGGGAGGATTAATCATGGGGTTGTACAATTTGATGGGTTGATGGGGGTGAGGGAAATGACAAGACTCTGTTCTTGAAAGCAATGTATTCAAATTTTGTAAATTAGTATAAATTTTTTTAATTGCATATGCATGCTATTCAAAAGAAACTGGAATAATTTTTACCAAACTTCTTACATATAAACATATTAATAGGTAAAATATTAGCAGTGGCTATTGCTGGTTAGGAATTACAGCTGAAATTTTAATTCTTTTTTATACATCTCCTTATACAGGTCAACAGCAACATGGCCTCTTGATCCACCAAAGGATGAGAAACAAGGGTGGCGACATGTGAGAATCAAACAGATGGGAAAGAATGCTAGTGGACAAACACACTACCTCTCTTTATCTGGATTTGAACTTTATGGCACTGTAAATGGAGTATGTGAAGATCAACTAGGTAAAAAGCTGTTATGCAGTTCTCCAAACTTCAATTTCATTAATGAAATTCATGCAGAGTGATCTGGTTTATGGTACACTCCAATATCTTACAGGAAAGGCAGCTAAGGAAGCAGAAGCTAATCTTAGAAGACAGAGACGTCTAGTACGCTCGCAGGTTTTGAAATACATGGTTCCAGGTGCTCGTGTGATTAGAGGCCTTGATTGGAAATGGCGAGATCAGGATGGCAGCCCCCAGGGAGAAGGCACGGTCACAGGAGAACTGCATAATGGTGAGTAGGTACTTAAAACTTAACCAACCGAGTATGAAAGTATTTTTGAAAGTCTTTGTTAGCATGATAACATTTATAAAGTTTATAAATGTACCAGCAGTATGGAGAACAGATCTGTTGATTTCATATTAAAATAGATAAAGTATTTAAAATAAGAAACATTTTCAAAGTCTTGAGGTTTGACTGCAAACTTTGTGCTAATTTTTGAAGCAGTTAATAAGTTATTGTAAGTTGAATATGCTTAAAACACATTTTCTGATCTTTTAAGAATGTTTTTTATTATTCACATAATTCCACTGGATTTTACTTTATATTTTTTTCTTGGTAGCTTTTCACAAGAGTCAGGCAGTCTCTTATAAATAATGGAAGCAGGAGCGGCATCAACTTCCTAAACAGCATGCCTCTGGAAACTCTTATGAACTTTGATAAATATCAATAGTTGTAGAGGGGCTTCAGGCCTTTTCTTCATAGGGTTGCTATGAGCTGTGCTTGATTGGAAGGTAATCAGCAACAACATTTTATAATAAAGCTAGCATTAGAATCACAATAAGATATTTTAGGAGATTTTTGCAGTTTCTTAGACTATCTTAATATATTTTTTTGTTTTATATGATATGGCATTTACTTCTTTAAATAAACTCATTGAGTATATGATTACCAAAATTATTAAGGGAGTTTTGCTGGCCAAGTAATAAGGAGTTGCTCTGCCAACCTAAAGGCATGCATGGGAAGAAGATGAGCTGTCCTCTCTTGTGCAGTTTACTGCCTCAAAAATCTGCTGGAGTGTCAGCTATGAGTCAGTACTGACTGGACAGTACACAACAAGAAGATTATTACTTTTGAGTAACCACAGTATAAATACACTTTTAAATAAAAAATTTCTCTTTTGTAGTAACTTTAAAGTATAGTGAAAATAAACTTAACTGCTAGAATTTATCACTACCCGTAGTATCTGACATACTAGTACCAGTCAACTCAGATATTTTAAATGTTTTTTGTTTTGTTTTAAGGCCTCTTAATGAACTACTTTAATTCTCTCCTAAAGTACTAGGTTTGTTTCTGGGTTGTTGTTGTTGTTTTTTTTTTTTTTTTACTTTAGGGATTTATTAGCTATGAAGTGTGAAACAAAATGCAACCTGATCATAGTAATTTCTTCTTAGATTCAGGTATAGGTAAAGTATTAGTTTTGTTATGACCTGATAAGATTAGACAAGTTTTGGAATAAGTAAACTCTACTGATAAGATAATTCTACTTGGTTTGGGATTTTTTTCACCCTGTTCCGGAGCTGAAGTTGACCAATATGACCACATAACAAAAATTGGAATTTTTACCACAGATTAGCAATCAGGAAAGACCTGCTTTTGCTGATCTGACAGTTGTAGGAAATTTTGGCTGCCTAAAATTGCCATTTCTGTTATGTCATATTTTAAAACCCTTTTTAGAGAGAGTTCTTAGCAATGCTTAAGCCGTATTAATAAATACTTTTTTAATACAGATTTTTGACAATAGCTGTTAATTACTATACTTTTAAACTTTTTCACAGATGGAGAGAGTTAGTGGTTTGTGACAGTTGTGGATACTGTATTTGTTCTGGTTTTTGGTTTTGGTTTTTTTTTTTTTTAGTTTTTAGTTCTAGGTTTGAAATAGTAATTTAAACACATTCTAAAGCCTAATATGAGTGATTATTTTTTTGTTTATTTATTATGTTTCCATGTTACATCAATTTAATTTGACTTCCTTTTAAAATAGTTTGCTTTAGTACTCTAGAAGTATCAGGTACCAACCATGTAGACTTCAGATGTATAACAGTCAAAAATGAAGGTAAAGCTGATATACAATAAGGAGATACTAGTAAAACATTATTGAAGGAAAAAAAGACACAGAGAAATAAACATTCATGGAGATCAGAGTTATAGAGAGAAAATGGGAAAGTTACAGTGTGGGTATTAAAATTAATATTATAGAATAAAATGTTTATGAATAGTTGAGTAAAAAAATACTTTGTAAACATTCACATATTTCACAACAATAAATTGTTTTTTAAAAAATGTATGATTCTAGAGAGCTCTGGTGGCCTAGTGGCAAGAAACTGAGCTGCAATCCCAAAGGTGCATGGTTCAAATCCACCAGATGCTCCGCTGGAGGAGGGACAGTCCCCTCCTGTGCCCATCAGATCTAATTCGATGGCATACAACAAAGAGAAAAAACAAAAAAACACATGATCTTCTTTCTCCTTGGGTGAAACAAATAAGCATATAGTTAGTTATAATTTTGACAACTCTTTTGAAATACATTATGAGCACTTTTTTGACCAATAATAAGATACAAGTGTCATTTATATTTGGGATAAGAATGTATGTTTGAACCTTCCCTTTTCTTCTCCATGTAGCAGAAATGTCATCAAATGTGGTTCTCTAGAGGTTTTTTTCAGCATACAGAATACAGTAAGATAATTGAAATCACATCTAAGCTCTTTATGTAGATTTGGGCCAGTTTTTCTCTCAGCTCTTATGCATATAGTCTCCACAGGTAATCAGTGTTACTTATGTATCCCTCTGAACCTTGCCCAATACACTTACAAACTTTGCTTGTTAATGTGTTTTTAAAACTGTGTAAAGATTTAATATATTCAGCTTATTTTTAAGTGTCATTTTGCAAATACAAGTATTACACATTGAATGTTATTTTCACTAGATCTTTACATGTTGCTAGCTTTATCATTTATGTTGTAATAAAAATCTTAACATGCTCTTTAAAAATATTTATTTTCTAATTGAATTTCCTATTCAAATTTAGGAGATTTAATCATAATAGAATCAGGTGACTATTGGACTTTGAGAACACAACCGAAATACTATTTTATTTGAGCTTGTGACCTGAAATTTCTACAGTGATGTTTCAGTGCTTTGTCTGTTACTCAGAGGATTTAGTTTGATTAGAAATTAATGGTGAACCTGCACTTTGTTATAGAAATATAATTTGGCCACATAATCATATCTAGCTATTAAAAAAAATTAGACTATTTATACTTATTTAGTTGTACTGTTTCACAGTTTGCTTTCTGTTTTTAATTTTTAAATATTCCATATAAAAGATAATCTCCATAGGTGTAAACATGTCCTTTATATTGTTTTTAACTCTCGCCACCTTAGTGGACTAAAGAAAGAAAGAGAAGAATTTTAAATTTCCTAGAAATTTTAAATATAATACTTATTTCTCTACAAAATTTAATCATGAAAGTCAAAATAGTACAGGCTTTCAGATAGCTAGCCACTCTTAATATCAAAGAATGACTTGATTAAAGTCTGGTAATTTTATATTTAGTTTTAGTTGACATTACAGGACTAGAGATTCAGAAATACGGCACTGATGAAAAAAGCTGATCCCATGTGTGGAGCTTCTGTCTGACACGCTCCTATCTGCTTTCTGCTGGGTCTCACAAACTCCTGTCCCTTTCCAGGCTGGATTGATGTCACCTGGGATGCTGGTGGCTCAAACTCTTACCGTATGGGCGCAGAAGGAAAATTTGACCTCAAGCTTGCACCAGGGTACGACCCTGATACAGTGGCATCACCCAAACCTGTTTCATCCACTGTTTCAGGCACAACGCAATCATGGAGCAGCTTGGTGAAAAACAACTGTCCAGACAAGACATCTGCTGCTGCAGGCTCCTCAAGTAGAAAAGGAAGCAGCAGTTCTGTGTGTAGCGTGGCCAGTAGCAGCGACATCAGCTTGGGTTCGACCAAAACGGAGCGGAGATCAGAAATTGTAATGGAGCACAGTATAGTTTCAGGAGCTGATGTCCATGAACCGATTGTTGTTCTTTCATCTGCTGAAAACGTCCCTCGAGCAGAAGTAGGGTCATCTTCCAGTGCAAGCACCAGCACCTTAACAGCGGAAACGGGAAGTGAAAATGCTGAAAGGAAGTTAGGCCCTGATAGTTCTGTCCGTACACCTGGGGAGTCTAGTGCAATATCCATGGGAATTGTTAGTGTTAGTTCTCCTGATGTTAGTTCAGTATCTGACTTAACTAATAAAGAAGCAGCTTCACAACGACCCCTTAGCTCTTCAGCAAGTAACAGACTTTCAGTGAGTTCCTTGTTGGCTGCTGGGGCCCCCATGAGCTCTAGTGCAAGTGTACCTAATCTATCCTCAAGAGAAACATCTAGCTTGGAAAGTTTTGTAAGGAGAGTGGCAAACATAGCACGGACTAATGCCACGAACAACATGAATCTAAGCCGAAGCAGCAGTGATAACAACACTAATACTTTGGGGAGGAATGTGATGAGCACAGCAAGTAAGTGAGCTTTTCCTTATGGAATACACTGCCTTTGTCACTGTGAGGGACACAAAATAGGGTCTGTTGTTCAGTGAGAGCTGGCTGTAGTCTTTACCTTGATTATTAACCATGGTAGGTACAACTTTGTTGAAATTAGCAGTTCTAGCAATATGAAGCAGAATTCTAAAGAATCTTTAAGAATTCAAATCAGATGTAAATGTTTTGAAAAAATAAAACACTCTTGTTCTTCATTCCTCTGTGGTAAATAATCAATTAAAATTGCATGAAGGGGAGCAGAGAATTTCATTTCATTGAAACAAGAGCATTACATTGGTATAACTTTTACTTAGGTCCTAAATTTATTTTAGTCTGCCAGGATACTATGATTTAAGCTATTAATGGGTCATAGTAATTCCCTTGTAAAGTATCAGTGGGAATTACTTCATTGTTTTTTTGCCTTTTCTTTTCCCTTAAACAGCTAGACTTGAATTTTTTAAAAAATAAATAATACTACTATAAAAATCAGAAAAATTTCACTTCATTTCAGTTGAGTTCCCAAAGTTATTCCTCTTCAGTATTATTATTAGTGTGTTCATGGCCTTGCTTTTTTTTCTAAATATGAAGTCTAGTATTTCCTAGATTTATACAATCACATATATATCTACTGATTTGCTTCATTTTTATCTTTAGCTTCTCCTCTTATGGGTGCTCAGAGTTTCCCTAATTTGACCACACCTGGTACTACATCAACAGTGACTATGTCAACGTCCAGTGTTACTAGTAGCAGCAATGTAGCTACAGCAACAACAGTCTTGTCAGTTGGCCAGTCATTAAGTAATACTTTAACCACCAGCCTCACATCAACCTCCAGTGAGAGTGATACAGGCCAGGAAGCAGAGTACTCATTATATGGTAAGTTATAATTTTAAAATAAAGGTATTTATGTAGTGGTGCATTTATTTATTGTTTTCTCCTATGATGTTTTAAACTTAGGGTTAAAAATAAAAGTACTCTCTCTTCTTACAAATATTATACCTTCATATACAATGGAAAAACACACAGGTGCTTTCATGTCCTTTCTTTTTCTTATTAATCAAGTTTTATTGGAAGAATTATAAGTAAATCTTAATAAAAATACTTTTCTACATACTTTTGACCATGTTTTATATGTCACAAGTAACAAACCATTTTGCCCCAGGTAGCTGTTTTTGCTTGTTTGACAGTGTTGTCATGTAATTGTACTTTTTCCCACTTGAGATGGGCAAAACTTGAGAGGGGAAACTTGTTCATTTTTCAGGTGACCCAGCAGAAATGTTACCTGACTAGCAAATAGAAATTAGTGCATGTTGTTGTTATTGTTAAGTGCTATCAAGTCGCAGGCGACTCATAGCGACCCTATGAAGGAGAGTCCTCAGCGCTTGGGTGCCTTTCATCCTCTCTCCAGGTTCATAGGGTTTCTGGAGGGAAGCTATTATGGAAGTGTGGATGCTACTCCCCCTTCCAAAATTAGTGCATAGGTACATTTATGACTCTCCCTGAAGTTCAGCCCATGCCTCCATAGTTTACAACTATACACATACCTAATATCTAGCATGCAACAATACATATTTTTTAATATGTTAATGATTCCAAAGTGTTCTTTTTCCACTGTGTTATACATTTAGTTAATTATGCAGAGAATGAAGAGAGTTGCTATTAAGTTTTGCCATCATTTTATAAAACCAGTTTGCTCTTGCTTTGTAGCAATAATTTGGATATTATAAAGGTTGCTTTTTAGAGTTCTTACCATCCTCAAGGTTGGTAATTTGAACCCACACACAGCAACACATTAGAAGAAAGGCTTGATTATTGTTTCTGTGAATGTTATAGCCAAGAGAATCCCTGTGGTGCAGATTTGCATTTTAATATATGGCATCACCACAAGTCAAAATTGACATGATAGCAGTGTGTTTGGGTTTGTAAAACTGATAACTAACTTTGTTATGTGTTGAAGGAATGTTGTTGGGTTTTCTTTTCAAGATTTTCTTGATAGCTGCCGTGCCAGTACTCTGTTAGCTGAGCTAGATGATGATGAAGACTTGCCTGAACCTGATGAGGAAGATGATGAGAATGAAGATGACAATCAGGAGGACCAAGAATACGAGGAGGTTATGGTAGAGATAGAGCACCCCATTTTCTTCATTAAGCTGTTAATTATTGAAAAGATGAAAAGCTAAGCTATGATTAAGTTTTGTTTGATACAAGGAAATAATGATACTAGTACGAAAAATGCATGAAACTATGAAAAATTTTTTATATGACTCCTTTAAAAGGAAAAAAGAAATTATATTTGAAAAATGATAGTGTCACATGCTGATGTTTTAAAGTGAAATTAGACAACTGCATTAATCCTAAAGAAGGCCATTTTCATTGTTTTTAAATAATACTCATAGTTCTTATTTTTTTTAGTAATTACTGTGTGGCAGGAAATAGAAATATATTATTTTATCAGGCCTCTCACAGACCTGTGAGGCAGGGGCATATAAAAAGTAATTGCTTTAATTTTGTTAAATAGAATGTTGGAACCGAAGCCGTGGCAGTGTCACTTCGTCTTTGAATTAAAACTTGTACCTAGAGAGAACCTTTGCTGTAACTTCTGGCTATTTTTAATATCTCTCTAAAATTCAGATTCTAAAAAGTGTGATAATTTGAGGTTTAACAAGATGAAATGCTTTTAGTATATATTGGTTTATGTTTCTTGTTTAAGAAGTTAATATAAAATAATGTGTTAAGTTTAAAATTTTTCTGAAGATAGTGAATAGAGGTGAAGTTTTCCTGCTGACAGTTTTAGGATTGATAGTTTCAGGGCAAGTCTGAATCAGAACATACATCAGCTAATTAGACATGTGTCTGTTCATATTTTAAATTTAGATTCTAAGACGTCCATCCCTGCAGCGTCGAGCTGGCTCCCGCTCTGATGTAACACACCATGCTGTCACCTCACAGCTACCACAGGTCCCTGCTGGAGCAGGGAGCCGTCCTATTGGGGAGCAGGTAATAGCCTCATGATCCTTCTCCACATGTTCTCCTGCACCCACCACAAGGCACTAGCCAGAATGCCTTCAGAGAAACATGCATAGGTGTAGGGAAATGGTAGAGGAGGAATCTACCAAGTAGAACTATAAAAAGAAATAGCCCTAACTACTTGGGCTCCAGGCAGAATCTTTGATTGCTTTCGTATAGTTCTTATTTGAAACCTCTTCCACCTTTGCCTTTGGGGAGCAGTAACCATATACTACAATAATTAATAGGTGTTGTCTAGAATTTGTGGTGATGGTAATAGTAGTAGTCTGATAGTAAATATTTCTTAATTATTAAGTCCTAAGCACTGTACTTAATTCTTTACATATATTATAACTACTCTTTACATATATTATAACTCTTTACATATATTAACAATTTAATTTTTCAACCACTTTTTGATGTTAGTCTCTGGTTGATATGAAAATTGAAGAACAAAAATATTCTTTTAAAAAAGTTTTTTATGGAAGTTTTCAAATGGTTCATAAAGTAATGCAGAAGCATTTCTAATTAGCTGATATATGACCTTATTCAATCTTGTCCAGAAACTATCAGCTCATAGTTTTAAATGACCAGCACAGTCTGATTTGATCTATCCTGCCCCTTAGTGATTTAATTACAACTCCGACACAAACCATTTTTATAATATCAGTAATTTAGCATAAAATACAACTTACTAATAAACATTTAACACCCTTTTAAGGTAATAGTTGTTTGTGCGGTTTGTTTTATTTTGTAATTGTTGTTTTAAAGCTTGACAAGGAAATGGAAAGAATTTTGTGTAAAATTGCTCTTTGTAAAATTTATCTTAATGATTAAATCTTACATAATTACAGTACAATATCAAAACCAGTAAATTAATTTTGGTACAATATGTGTGGAAAGTTCTTGACCACATGTGTAGATTCACTTATCTAATACCAATGCAGGTTAAGTTTTATATGGTTTGTTGTTGTTGTTAAGTTTCATTTGGTTTGTTGTTGTTTTAGTATAGTAGTGTGTATGTAGAGCTACGTGGAACTCTGACCTGTTGGGCTGCTAACCCAAGATATTAGTGCTTAAAAACACACCAGCTGCTCTGTTGGAGAAAGACGGAAACTCAGATACATGTGGAGGATCACAATGAGTTAGAAGAGACTCAACAACAATGAGTGTGGGTTGGGCTCTGTGTGTGTGTGTTGTGCATTTTATGCTTAAATACAGCTAAGTAAGTACAGTAGTTATCATCCAACTCACTTTTTGCTGTCAATCCAAACCACCTTAGAGGAGATGCCCTGTGGTTCTTCTGTGGTGCAGTTGGTGGATTCCAGCCACTAGGAAGGCATCCCCTTTGGATCAGCTGTGTAATTTCTCACTGCAAACTGGTGAGAATTTCTACGATTATGTCTGTTACCTAACTGAATACTGTCAGTTGATAGCCCATTGATTCCTGGGACCATTTTTGCCAGTTCCTTCAGTGCAGCTTGAACTTCTTCCTTCATTACAGTTGGCTCTGATCACATGCAGGTAAAATATTGCTGAAGATCATCCAAAAATGGCTAGGTCAGAGAATTGTCAGAAACTCAGGTGGGGTTTAGAAGAGGCTATGGCACTGGGGATATTGTTGCAGATGCCACATGGATCTTAGAAGAAAGCAGAGAATACCATAAGAATGTCCATTTGATTTTTTTATTGACTGTGCAAAGGCATTTGATTGTGTTGATCATAACATATAATTATGATTAACAATTAGAAGAATGAGAATCCCAGCACATTTAATCATGGTCAAAAAAATCCTAAACCCAGAGCAAGAAGCTTTTGTCTGAGCAGAGCAAGAGAGCACTGCATGGTTTAGAATTTTTAAAAAAGTGTGTGTCAGGTTTGTATTCTTTCTCTATGCTTGTTCAGTATGTATGCTGAACAGATAATTTGAGAAGCTGGACTTTATGAAGAAGAATGTGACATGGAGATATGAGGAAGACTCATTGATAACCTGCATTAAGTAGGTGACACAACCTTGCTTGCTGAAAGTGAGGATTTGAAGTTCTTACTGCAGAAAATCAAAGACTACAATCTTCAGTGTGGGTTACATCTCAACATCAAGAAGACAAAAAATCCTCACCCCTGGGCTAATAGGAATTGTGATAGATGGGGGAGGGGAAGATTAAATTTGTCAACACCTTCATCTTACTTGGTCCCGTAATGAGCACCGTTGACACCAGAAGTCAGGAAATCTGAAGATGTATTGCATTAGGAAAGTCTGCTGTTAGGGACCCTTGCAAAGTACTGAGGAACAGTGATGTCATTTTGAAGACTGAGATGTGTCTCATTCAGTGCATGGCATTTTCATTCACTTGCTATGTGTGCCTGACAGCTCTGCAGTGAATAAGAATGACTGAGGAAAAATCTATGCCTTTTAGTTCTGTTGGAGAATAGTACTGACAATCTGTGGACTGCCAAAAGAACAAACATATGTCTTGGAGAAGGTACACCAAAAGTGTTCCTAGGAGGCCAAGATGGTAAAGCTTAATCTCACTTGGTATGTTGCTAGGAGAGGTCAGATTTGGGAAGGTGGAGGAACTACAAAGGAGAGGAAGACCTTCAACCATATAGTTTGACACAGTGATTGCTGCAGTGGGCTCAAGTATGTCAGAGGTGATGAAGAGGACACAGGAGAGGACAAGGTTCAGATCTGTTGTTCATAGTGTGAAAAGAGCAAGAACAATGTTAGAAAGTCCATACCTGACCTTTACCAACTTTACAAAGAGGCATTGTCCCCATCAACAGCATCAACAACATAAAACCAATTTCTATCAGGTCAGACATGTCCCCCCCATGCTTACCTTTTTTTTTTCTACTCATCTCAGTACCAATCTTACTACTTTACTGGGTCTAGAATCCAATGTGATAGCTCACAGAACCCTCAGAACCATGTTGAGGTTCAGAGGTCATAATCCAGGTTAGTAGCAGAATACAGCCACTCTGTCAGGACAGCTTCTGAAATGTACTCTGGTGCCTCAGGCCTTGAGTCTCGTGGCTTTAGGCCATTGTTAAAAAGTTCTCAGTTCTGTATGTTAAGGCTCTACCTATTCCTCAACCCCCTCAGTTCTCCAACAAACTTATTTCCATGGGTAGCATTCTCAAGGTCAGCTTCATTTCGAGTCTCTGGTCCTCGGCCTCAGTAGCTCTGGCTTTTGTTTGGTATTGAAAGATGAGTTGCATTTTTTTTCCTTCCTCTGTTTTGGTGGTGAGATTTCTCTAATCTACTGCTTGATCTGCTCAATTTATTGGCACAACTAGCTAGTCCCCTTTTGGATTGATGAGACTAGTAGTCCCCTTTCGATAGGCTAACACACCCTATTCACATAAAATTAAATTCAGTGGTTAGGAAAGCCATTTTGAACAGTAGGGTCTCTGTGAGACATTAACAATTCAACAACAGTAACAACATCACTTTCACTGGGATGGTCTTCATCTTAGAAAAAGCATGACTGTATGTAGAATTTTATTTTAATAGGAAGAAGAAGAGTATGAAACTAAAGGAGGACGCCGGAGAACCTGGGATGATGATTATGTACTAAAGAGGCAGTTTTCTGCTTTAGTTCCTGCTTTTGATCCTAGGCCTGGTCGTACTAATGTCCAGCAGACAACTGATCTAGAAATTCCACCTCCAGGTACAGAATATTTTTTTAAAATTTTATTCAGGTGATAGCAAATGAGATTTATGCAGTTAAATAAGTTTCTCCTTATGTATTAGGTTATAAATAACAGTTTTTAGGTACATAGTTATATATAATCTCTGCATTCTTTTATAAACAACACCAGTTTTCAAAGATACAAATTACATATAAATTAGAGAATTTTAAAATGCACGGTATGTTTTGTGACTGTGCACTAAAAAGTGGAAAAACTGAATTTTTATAATCAGTTGTATTAAAATTGCCAAGTATTTAGTTTGAACAATTGTTTGTACTAATTTCAGTTAGTCCTCTGGAGTCAATCTGCCTACATATGAATCCTAATTCCCCTAACTCTGGGCTTTGTTGTTGATGCAGTAGGTAGAGTAGTGTTACTTGACAGGAGAGAAAGGGACTTTGCAGGTGTGATTAGTTAAGGATATTGATAGTGGGAGAGTATTCTGGACTATTTGGGTAGGCCTGTTATAATGACAAGGCTGTAAGAAAGAAGCAGGAGGATCAGAAATTAAGGAGATGTGACTGAAGAAGCAGAGACCGGAATAATGAAGGTTCATGAACCAAGGAATGTGGGTAGTTTTTAGAACCCAGCAAAGACAAGGAAGCAAGGCGTTCCCAATGCCTCCAGAAGAAGCTCTACTCTGGCAGCCCATTATAAATTTAACTCTAGAACTATAAGGTAATAAATTTGGATTGTTTTATCACTCATTTGCTGTTGTGATTTGTTACAACAGCAATAATAAACTAATAAACTGGTCAATTCAACTCAACTCATTGGTAATGAGTTGGAATTGACTCCAGCAACTAGTGGATTTGAACTGTCTGCTTTAGGATTGGCAGCCTAAACAAATTCGTACAGTGGTGGTGAGCTCTGTTTGCATAGTGCATAGCAAGTTGCTTAACCAAAAAGCATGCAGCTTAACTAAAAGGTTGGTATTTCAGACACCACCAGGGAGGATGATGGACATTCTCTTCCAGTAAAGATTTACAGCCTCAGTGGAGAGTTATGAGTCAAGAGTTGACTCGGTGACATTGGATTTGGTTTGGGGGTTTTTACTGTAATCAGTGTGTTCTCTTTGTAAAAAAAAAGGTTATCTTGTGTTATAAAACTTTATAAAAAAATTCAATATTGATTAAATGTGGAATGTACTTTTTTAGTTGACTGGAAGATACATGTGTTCAATGTGAAAGTAGATTTCTTTTTTATTAAATACTGGTTTATTTAGAGAGTTCGTATACATTGTTTTTACACCGGATCGTTCCCATTTCTACACATACACACACACACACACACACCCTCACACTTTTTTCAAAGTGTGCGACCCTATGATTAACGCCCAACCTCACCCTTCTGCTCCCCGCTCCCCACCTTGGATCCTCGTACATGTTCTACAGTAATAATGGTCTTACACAGTATTTGTCTTTATGGGACTGAGTTAGTTCACTTAGCATAATGCTTTCCAGTCTCTCCCATGTTAAGTAGTAATATACAAAATCATTGCTCCTGTGTGTAACATAGTACTTCATTGTGTGAATGTACCATAATTTCTCAATCCTAAAGATTGTGGTTGAACATTTGGGCTGTTTCCATGTTCTTGTGATGGTGAATAATGTTGCTATGAACATGGTGTACAAGTCTCTGTTTGTGCCTCAGATCTCATTCTCTTGGGGTATATTCCAAGCATTGGAATAGAGTAGATACACTTTTTATGTCATGTTCCATGGTCAGGATGGATATAAACTGTTTTCTGATTGTTCCAAGGTCCTTTCCCAAAGAAGAAATAGCTGTTCTGGAGAAGCTATATAAACCTTCTGGAGAACTACTTGGCAATATATTTCCTGACAATTTTATTTATATATATTTAAGGAAGTTTAGCTCTGTAATCATTTGAATACAATAATGACTGCAGGCACGTTATTTATGTTGTTTAAAAAAATTAGAAACCACCTCAGATACGTACAATAACAGGACTATGGTTCTGTTAAGGTATAATGCTATAAAAATAAGTTATAAGAGGGAGCTCTAGTGGCATAAAGCTGCACTGCAATCCTAAAGGCCCATGATTTGAATCCACCAGCTGGCTGTTTTGCAGTCGAAAAATGGGCAGTTTCCTGTGCAATTAACTGTCTTTGAAAACCCTTGAGAGGGTTGGCTGTGGATCAGTTTTGACTGATGGTACACAACAAGGTATATAGGGATATCCTGGCATGAATAACTCATTTAGAATATGATTATTTTACTTACCATGATATGAAAAAAGATTCATATACAAATTAAAAAAAATAATTCTGAAATAATATCTAATTGTGTTTGTATATTTATGTTTAGAATTCATTCACTATATACAAATGGTTGCAGGTGATTTGCCAGAGTATGTGGTTTTTCTCTGTATAGAGAATTACGGATTGTTTAATTTAAATGTCTTTTTAAATTTTTAGGAACACCTCATTCAGAGCTCTTAGAAGAAGTTGAATGTACTCCATCACCTCGATTAGCACTTACCTTAAAAGTAACAGGTCTAGGAACAACTCGTGAAGTTGAATTACCACTCACCAATTTCAGATCGACCATCTTTTACTATGTACAGAAATTACTTCAGTTATCCTGTAATGGCAATGTGAAGTCAGATAAACTTAGGCGTATTTGGGAACCAACATACACGTAAGAGATTTTAATGTTCTCAATAAGTATTTTCATATTAATTGAGCCAGTCTTGTCTTGGCCTTTTGGCTAAGATCTTGTGCATAGTATATGAACCTTGAAGCATTGTCTGTCTCTATGTTAGATCATAAAAACAAAAAAGATTTGGTGCATTAGGCAAGTGCATTTTAACCCCTAATGTAGAATGATCTAATTTTAGAAGATAGTCAAAACTAGCTTTATATGTGATTATTATAGAAAGAGTTTAATTTTAACCCTTTGACGAGGATTATATATGAAGAGGGAGATCCTCAATGAGATAGTTTGACACAGTGACTGTTACAATGGACTCAAGTATATCAGGGATGATGACAGTGGGAGAAGATAGGTCAGGATTTATTGTTCATAGCCTGTGAGTTATAGTTGATTCATACTTAACATGTAGGAAATACTACATTTTTTTTTTGGCTATTTCTTTGTTTCGCGATTGCCTGCTCTGTTGATGCAATAAAATTATTGATATCTTTATGCATCAGTACACTTATATTTTACCTGATTACCTCATCTGTAAAATGACAATTGTGAGGAACTGATGAATTAATATTCTTTTTTTTATTTTTTAAATAATTTTAATGAACATTTACAGAGAATTTGGATTTCCATTCATTCATTGCTGCACTTCTCTCCCCGTATTCTTAAATACAATTGCAACTATAACATTTTGTTAATGGTTTGTTTTTTTTTTATTTTCCCCCTCCCCAAAGTTTACAAATTTATTTCAGCTGACTTACAAGACTGTAAACTGTCCTGTTCATTGTTATTCTTATCGTTTATTTTCCACTTATACAGAGATGGAAACTGCTTCTTATCCCTTTTTCATTTAACAGCAGTTTATTAAAGCTTTAACAGATGGTAATACATTACTTCAGAAGTAATGAAGTTCTAGGTTTGATATATGGTCTGTTTGCAATAATGCTAAACTTACAAATAATTATTTTCTTAATATGATTTCTACAACATTCCCTATGTTTAAAAAAGTGCATATTTTAAAAATTCTGAGCTGTGTTTAAAGAATAAAAGTAAAGCCTTTTTTGGAAACAAATAATTTGATTAGTGGATTAACTTCAGTAATATCTTCATGTTTAGAATCATGTACAGAGAAATGAAGGATTCTGACAAAGAAAAGGAAAATGGAAAAATGGTAAGTTATTTTAGAAAATGAGGCTAGTTTTTTTAAAAAGGGAAAATAAAAACTAACGTTATAATTGAAAATTTTTGAAAGTATCGCAAACATGGGATTTTTTTTTTCTTTAGGTAAAATTAAATGCATGATAGTAAATATAGCTCATGTAATGCTTGTAACTCTCTTAGTGTATAAATGGGAAAGACCAACATTTGGTTTTTCCTGTTGTAGGGTTGCTGGTCTATAGAGCATGTGGAGCAGTACCTTGGCACTGATGAATTACCAAAGAATGACTTGATAACCTACCTGCAGAAGAATGCAGATGCTGCTTTCCTGCGCCATTGGAAATTAACTGGCACTAATAAAAGTATTAGGAAAAACAGAAATTGTTCTCAGCTCATAGCTGCATATAAGGTATATGTTGGCATCAGTACATTCTTTTGATTGGGAATGGCTTTTTGCTTTGTTTTGCTGCTTTTGATTCTTTTTATTTTTTTTTTGCTTTTGATTCTTAAAAAGGATCCTTGGAATTTACAAAGACTTTCCGGAATTAACATTATTCATGTGCCAATGCTAAAATTAGAAACATGACTTATGACATCAGATCTGAGTACAGATATTTTTTTTAAACTATTACTTATTGTGTTATATTTTATTTGAGAATGATAGAGAAAAGATTGACAGTCACATTGAATTTTGGCTCAAATTTGTACTCTACCATCTTTAGAAATATACTAGTATAATGATGTATATTGCTTCCCCAAAGTGGTGGTTAATGCCCAGGTTTGCTAATTATTTTTACAGGATTTTTGTGAGCATGGAACAAAGTCTGGGTTAAGTCAAGGGGCCATTTCTACTCTTCAAAATAGTGATATTCTTAATTTAACAAAAGAACAACCTCAGGCCAAAGCAGGCAATGGACAGAACTCTTGTGGAGTGGAAGACGTACTTCAGCTTCTGCGTATTCTGTATATAGTTGCAAGTGACCCTTATTCAAGAATATCCCAAGAAGGTCTGTAAGAAGCCTAACTCCATTTCTACAGCATTTTAAAAAGCAAGTCAGTTTGCGTTTTATTAATTTTATTAATTCTTTTTACAGAAGGTGATGAGCAGCTTCAGTTTACTTTTCCACCAGATGAATTCACTAGCAAAAAAATCACAACAAAAATTTTGCAGCAGATTGAGGTAATAAAACCACATAGTTGAAATTGCCATCTTTTTTCCTCTGATCCAATAAGTTGGGCAGTGTGGTCTTTGAATTAATCAGTTTAATTTGATACAAGGGTTAACATTTTTTTTTGTAATAATTGCTCTGTGTAGCACTAATATCTAGTTATTTTTAATTTGTAGGAACCATTAGCATTGGCAAGTGGGGCTCTGCCAGATTGGTGTGAACAGTTAACCAGCAAGTGCCCTTTTCTAATACCATTTGAAACTAGGCAGCTTTATTTCACATGTACAGCATTTGGTGCATCAAGGTAAGAGGTTCATCTTTCTATATTTTCAAAACAGTATATATGTTATTAGGATAGACAGAGGAAAAATATTACTTCATATTCCTATAAGTATTCTGTCTTCAATTTGGCATATTCTCACCGCCAGGATAGGGTGGTGGTTGTTTTTATATGCCGTCGAGTTGCGACTCATAGGGACCCTATGTACAACAGCCCTAAACCCTGCTCTATCCTGTGCCAGTTGCACTGCCTCTGATACACCCATCCCGATTACCCCAGTGACTGAATCAATCCACCTCATAGAGGAGGGTTTCCCCCTCCTGCACTGTCCCTCCACCTTCCCAAGCATGACATCCCTCTCCAAGGACCTGTGCCTCCTTACAACATGTCCAAAGTATGTCATACGAAGCCCCAGAATCCTTGCCTCCCAAGAGCAGCCTGGTTTAACCCTCTCTAGGATGAATCTGTTTTTTTGGCAGTCCATGGTATATTCAATACTCTTCTCCAGCACCACAGCTCAAAGGCATCAATTCTCCTTGTATCCTCCCTAGTCACTGTACAACTCTCTGATGCATAACAAGTGATTGCAAAGACCATAGCCTGTATCAGATGCACCTTAGTCTGCAGAATGACACCATTGTTCTTCAGTACCCTGGAGAGGTCCCTAACAGCAGACTTTCCCATCGCAATGCGTCTTTTAATTTCCTGGCTGCTGGTACCAAGCGTGTTGACCGTGGAGCCAAGCAAATGAAAGTTGTTAACAATCTCTTCACCATCCATCCTGATGCTGCCACTTAGTGCAGTGGTGAGAATCTTTGTCTTCTTGACATTGAGCCTCAATCTATACTGAAGACTGCAGTCCCTGAATCTCTATAGCAGGTGCATCAGGTCCTCTTCAGTTTCAGCAAGCAGGGTTGTGTCATCTGCATAATGGAGATTGTTAATAGATCTTCCACCAATCCTGACGCCACACTTCTCCTCATAGAGCCCAGCCTCTTGGATAATCTGTTCTGCATACAGGTTGAAAAGGTATAGAGATAGGACACATCCCTGGCGTATACCTTTCCCAGTTTTGAACCATGCAGTGTTTCCTGCTCTGTTCTGACGACTGTCTCTTGGTCCAAGTATAGGTTTCTCATTAGCATGATCAAGTGTTCTGGTATTCCCATTCTTCTCAGAGTCAGCCACAGTTTGTTATGATCCACACAGTCAAACACCTTTGCATAGTCAGTGAAACACAGATAGACATTCCTCCCGTATTCCCTGCTTTCAGCTAAGATCCATCTAACATCATCTACAATATCCGTAGTACCACGACCCCTTCTAAACCCAGCCTGGACTTCTGACAGTTCTCTGCTGATGTTATTCCAGTTGTTTTTGGATAATCTTCAGTAGAATCTTGCTTACATGTGAAATCAACGATATTCTATAGTTCCACACTCTGTTGAGTCACCCTTCTCATTTTATTTTACTTTCAAGGTTCTTTCTCTAATCTAGATTGATTGCTAAAAAGCAACATATTTTAAAATCACAATAATCATTGTGATGGTGACTTTTAACTCATACTAATAAAGATAGATAACTATTTTTAGTTTCTCTGATAGAAAATGTGTCTGCATTTTTATGTACTGTGTAGGAATTAGACCACTGAACTTATTAATTGCTAAAATAATAAGCCAAATAAATATATACTTAATACTTTTAATTTTGCTTAATGAAAATTGTAAAAATTTCCTATATTTTTATGTAATAAAATAAAGGATTATTTGTGCAGTTAGAAAATCCTTTTTTTTCCACAAGATAATAATGTACTATACAATTATATTTAAATACTTTAATTCTCTTGCCAGTTTAATGGTATATTATATTATTAAAATGTGCTTATACTGTTTTGTGTATTTCCCTATTTCAGAGCAATAGTGTGGTTACAAAACCGTCGAGAAGCCACTGTGGAGCGAACAAGGACCACAAGCAGTGTAAGGCGAGATGATCCTGGAGAGTTTCGAGTTGGTCGTCTTAAACATGAACGAGTAAAAGTTCCACGTGGTGAATCACTGATGGAATGGGCTGAGAATGTCATGCAAATACATGCAGATCGGAAATCAGTTCTTGAGGTACTTGATAAAAAAATAACCTTTCTTTTAGGGAACAGGAATGAGTACTAGCCTACCTCACTGTGGAGAAAGTGCAGTAGTTAGATCTGTGTGAGAGGAATCTCTGTGCCCTATGTACAGAAACATTCTATGGCAAGCCATGTTTCACAGTCCTGACTTCCACAGATGTCTGGATCTTAATGAGCAAGGAAGAATATTTGTACTCTTGAAGTAGCAGGATATTTGATATAATAAAAGGCATTTCCTGTTTCTTAACAAAGTTAATATAATATGAAGGAACTGTTGTGGTCTTCGCGGTAAGGAGCTGTGCTGCCAAACCAAAAGCAGGTAGTTCAGATCCACCAGTTGCTCCAGCGAAGACAGATTGACACTCTATTCCCTTGTAATTTATCTTTGAGAAAAACTCTACTGAAGGTTCATCTTTGAGTAGGTTCCAAATGGATAGCAGTGAGTTGACTAAAAAAGCCGAGACTGAATAATTCTTTCTTTCTTTCTTTCCTGAATTATAAACTCTTCTCTTAGACATCTGCATTATGGTGACATACTGTTTTATTCTTTTGTAATACTTCATTTAATTTGTGCCTGGTATTTTATCACTGGTCTTTATTTATAAACTTTATTGCAAATGACAGGTACAATCCAGCATATTTACTCATCAAGATGTTACTGTGTAAATTATTGATTACATCTCTTCTGTGAAGAACAAAATTATCTATCCTAATAAGGATTTGAACCACGACGTGATGTTTGGATCTTTGGTCATGTTTTCCTTTTTGTTTTGTCATTAAGGACGTTGAAAGAAAATATGATACATTTCTAGAAATTGTGCAAGGCTTTTAAACTTTTTTAAACAATGCACTGCCACTATCTTTTTGCAAGCCTCTTCAGTCACTTTTGAACAAAATAAAGAATGGGTAAAAACCTTTTAAATGGTTGCCTAAAATTGCAAATAAGTGAAAGGACCTTAGGCTTTGATGTTACACAGACACATATACAAATCTGAACACCATTATTTCCATGAGCAAATGATTTAACTTTATCAAAAGTTTTTATTTCTCTGATGTAAAATGGAGATAATAATTGGTCTTACAGACTTAAGAGAGATGGATAATTAATACATAATCAGTGCTCAGCAGACTTGTTAAATGTTTCATAATGTACAACAAATGCTTTCCTTTCTTAGGAAAAACTGGGGGGGGGAATTTTCATTTTATTTGTAATACACTACAGTGCCACTAATTGGTGTTTTTTTTTAGGGTAGATTATTGAGTGTAATATAAGCATAGCAAAAATTAATTTATTCTTGTTTTAGGTTGAATTTTTAGGAGAAGAAGGAACAGGTCTAGGACCCACATTAGAGTTTTATGCTCTGGTGGCAGCAGAATTCCAGAGAACGGATTTAGGGGCTTGGCTTTGTGATGACAATTTTCCAGATGATGAATCTCGTCAAGTAAGATGGGTTTTTCGTTTTGTAATTTGAGTGTGGCTATACTACTAGAAAGTGTTGAAAACTAGCTTGCTTTCAGAGTAAATGCCAGATTTTCTGAGTCTGCCTTTATTATTGAATAGTCTGTATAATTTGAATTTAATTCTGAAGGATAAATTTAGTCACTAATAACTATTTAATAAAATGTATATACATATACTTTTGGATAGCTAAATTAGTGAGGCTTTTTTAAGAAGTCTTTCCCTTCGAATAAAATAAATTTAGCTACTTTGTGTTAGTGATATCTTTTGTGTAATATATATTAATTTCCTCTTTTTTTAAAAATAAAATAGGTTGATCTTGGAGGTGGATTGAAACCTCCTGGATACTATGTGCAACGATCATGTGGACTGTTCACAGCACCGTTTCCACAAGATAGTGATGAGCTTGAAAGGATCACAAAACTCTTTCATTTCCTTGGAATTTTCTTGGCCAAATGTATTCAAGACAACAGACTTGTGGACTTACCTATTTCTAAGCCTTTTTTTAAACTTATGTGTATGGGTGACATTAAAAGCAACATGAGTAAATTAATTTATGAATCCCGAGGTGATAGAGATTTACACTGTACTGAAAGTCAGTCTGAAGCTTCTACAGAAGAAGGCCATGACTCTCTCTCAGTAGGAAGCTTTGAAGAAGATTCAAAATCGGAATTTATTCTTGATCCCCCCAAACCAAAACCCCCAGCTTGGTTTAATGGAATTTTGACTTGGGAAGACTTTGAACTAGTAAACCCACACAGAGCCAGATTTTTAAAAGAAATTAAAGACCTTGCTATCAAGAGGCGTCAGATTTTAAGCAACAGAGGACTTTCTGAAGATGAGAAGAACACAAAATTACAAGAACTAGTACTGAAGAATCCATCAGGTTCTGGGCCTCCACTTAGCATAGAAGATTTAGGGTAAGACTTATTCACCCATGAAATTGAACAATGTGTATATAAGTTTTAAAGCTTTTGGTTCTTTAGCCCTACTTATTCATGTTAAGAATAGTAGTAATATAGAAAGTGTTCATTCTTTATTTGGACCTTTGATTTTGTTTCTATTCAGTGGTAATACTGAGACATTAATCTTTAAGTCCTCAAAGAGTAATTTTATTAAGGATGATAAATACATATCTTGTGTAAAAATCCCAAAGCCAGTAATATTTTGACAAATAAAGT
>NW_006399834.1:10425667-10440575 GCF_000299155.1 Elephantulus edwardii | reverse complement strand
TATATAATTGGCAAAGCTCAAAAATAGTTTGTATGTGTCAGTCTTAACCCAGTAGGACTGCTCCAGATCATTTGATAAAAGTCCTGTCATTTATTTACATGGAATTACTCAACTTTCAGAACATTTTCCTATAATTTAATTGCAAGTCTTCCCTTTGTTGTTGTGTTTGGTAACTGGTTAGGGATTATAAGTTTATAGCATGAATAACCTTAATGAAGCAATAGTTTCTTCAAAAAAAGATTTTGTGAAAAACTTTGTAAAAATATTCCTATAATTTGTTGTGAAAATCTCAGATCATTAGTTCTGTTCTGCAAAAGGAGAGTGAAATAGTGAAAAAATACTAGGGTCATGATAGTCACATGCAATTTTTGTAAAGCCAGATGGGTTTGGTAACAAGGACTAACACTTTTCATTCACCGGGTTTTGTATTTAAAAGGCTTCATACTGAAACCTAACATGCCGTCCTGATATTGTTGTTGAAGAATGTCCTTTATTGTTTTGTGAGCAGCAGGGTTATAAAATTGAAACACTATAAAGGGTAGTTTGTTAATCATTTTTCTGTTCTCTCAGTTTAAATTTCCAGTTCTGCCCTTCCTCAAGAATATATGGTTTTACAGCTGTAGATCTCAAACCCAGTGGTGAAGATGAGGTAAAGATTTTGCTTTTGACATAACTATGTCAAAATCTTAACAAGGCCAGTTGTATACTAAAACAATAATATTGCAACATTTTCTTTACAGATGATAACAATGGATAATGCAGAAGAATATGTAGATTTGATGTTTGACTTCTGTATGCATACGGGTATTCAGAAACAGATGGAAGCTTTCAGAGGTAATTTTAAAACTTATTCCTCTCCCCTTTTTTAAAAAATAAAGCATTGCTATAATAAAAACTTGCTGGTGATGTCTTAGCTTTATTGCTTTTTTTCTTTTCTGGATAATTAAATCTTGCAGTGACCAGAAGAGTTGGGAACATCCTAAAGCTATAGCTTTTGTGTCCTCAGCTTCCACCTCTTCGTGTATCAGATTGCATGTTGTTGTTAAGTACCGTAGAGTCGTAGATGACCCATACATAGTGACACTATGAACAAAAGTCTGGAACACAAAGCTTCATCTTTTCTCCAAGTTTATAGAGTTTCCAGGGGCAACAAGCTTTTTTTGAAAGTGGATTCCACTCCTGTTATACACATTATAAATCAGGATGAATTAATTGATGCTAGAATAACCTGAGTTCTTTGAGCAAAGTATATTAAATTAACTATGAAAATGAGAATGCAACTTGAGCTGGCTTGTAAACACAAAGAGCTAGAGAACTCCAGGTTAGGTATGTATAAGAATTTGTTGTGACATTTGGCCAAAGTAGTGACAATATTCTCTATTCACGATTGTGATACTAAGCAGTGATTTCTGTACTTAAAACACTATATATTGTTTTGTTTTGTTTTTGTAATTCAGGTATTTTAGGTTGTTTTGCCCAACTTCTCTCCATTTAGCTGAAATGGGTATTTTAATTTGACCTGTGATCTTTTTGGAATTATAACTTAGAAACACTTATATGTTGTCTTTACTGTTTATATAATGCAGATGGTTTCAATAAAGTTTTCCCAATGGAGAAATTAAGTTCATTTAGCCATGAAGAAGTACAGATGATTCTTTGTGGAAATCAGTCACCATCCTGGGCAGCAGAAGATATTATAAATTACACGGAACCTAAGCTTGGATATACACGTGACAGGTATGTATTGATATTTTCTAAGAAGAATTAACTTTATCTTTTTATTTTCAAATTATTTCAAACTCACAGGAAAGTTGTAAGACAAATTAAAAGGAAACTCATATATTCCTTTAGGATATTCTCTTTATGTGTATGTATGTGTGTATGTATACATAAATACAAGCTATGTATAAACATGGGCTTTTTTTCTACTACATATAATTGAGACTGGTTTACAAAAGCATTAGTTTCTCATTCATACACATTTTGCTTCATAACATTTTAATTACAGTTCCTTTTGATTATTAATATGCATTTTTATAACAGTTGTTCCAGTTGTTTTTATGTACCGTGAGAATCAGAACTGACTCAGCTGACACTCCAAGCAGGTTTTCAGAGACAGGAAACAGCATGAGAAGGAGGCTGCCCATTTTTCTCTCACAGAGGATCTGGTAGATTTCAGCCATATGCCTTTGGAAAGGCAGCACAGCTCCTTACAACTAGGCTACCTGTGGTCCCTTTAGTTACAGTAGATTAATATAATTAACTAATGTCTGATCAAACTCTTCCCTGCAGCCAGCTTTATTTTTCCCTTCCTTCCATCCCTGGTAACCATCATAGGTGTTTTTCTGGACAATTTGACGGTAATTTGACTTGACTTTAGTATTAAGTGTTTCGTTATTACATATACACATTAAGAGTATAAATTAATAATGTTTATATAACTTTGTTTAAATTTTTCAGTTGAATTATCAATAAAGTCTACAAATTATTTTTAATAACTTCAAGAATTTTGGCAAAATGAACACAGCAATTCCAGTGGCCCCTTTCTGACTATACAGTTGTCTAGTCATTAAATCAGTATTCATTGATGTTGAACCCTAATAAGTGAAATCATGTTCCTTAGGATTTGGAGTCTTTCATTTAATAAAATGATTATTAAATTTATCCATATTGAGATATATATCAGTAGCTCATTTCACTAATAAATAGTATTTTAGATCTAGTCATTGTATTTTCATTAAAATCGATTATTTCAGGTACCATTTTGGTAATTGTGTATACTTTCTTGATTTGCTGGCTTCTTTGCATAATGTTTGATCTTTGTATCCCATCAACATTTTTGTTCTTACCATTTATAACCACAACAAAGTCTTTAAGGAATGTCCCTTGTCTTTTTAGCAGTCATTTAATTTTTCAATATAAAGATTTTTCAAGGTATCTTCTATCGGTCCATTTCATTCTTTTGTAGACTTGTGTTCTGACATGTAGATACCATTTTTCAGATTTTTATAAATCTGGTTTATAAATGGTTTTTGTACAAAAATGCTGTCAAAATCAGTATAACTATATATTTGTTCTTTTAGCCCTGGCTTCTTAAGATTTGTGAGAGTTTTGTGTGGCATGTCTTCAGATGAAAGGAAAGCATTCCTACAGTTTACTACTGGCTGTTCAACCTTACCTCCAGGAGGACTGGCTAACCTTCATCCCCGGCTCACAGTTGTACGCAAGGTATATACTTAGTTAATGGAGCACCCAGATGGAATTAAGTTACTTAAAGACTGAAAGAAATGTTTAAACTAATGACTTTTTTTTTTAAAGGTTGATGCTACTGACGCGAGCTATCCATCAGTGAATACTTGTGTACATTATCTTAAGTTGCCTGAGTATTCTTCTGAGGAAATAATGAGAGAGCGCCTGCTAGCTGCTACCATGGAGAAAGGTTTTCATCTCAATTGACCTTTGAAGTACAGTGGGAGACATCAGAGACTACTTTTACAATACTAGTGAAGCCTCTCGTGTTTGTGTGCAGAGAAATTTATGATCCTCCATGCTGATGACATTTGCCTTTTTTTCCACCTTTAAGGCTTTAAGAACATGTGGATTAAGTTTGTTAGCTGCTAATGACAAAAACAAATCCTTTAACTACCCAGCCAGCAAGTGTATAGCACAGAACACTGTGTTTTGTTACAAGGGCTTATGTGACTGGAATACGGTGGTCCTACTTGACTGTTCCAAAGAGCAGCTTTTCAGATCTTCAGTGTTCACTGGTAAATTTCTAACAGTGTATTTGTGTAAAGTTTGTCATTTCATACTCCACACACTACAGTTGCCATCACTGATCCTGGTTTTGCTGGCTTTTAAAGCTACTTGGTCAAAAACCTGCTTCCTTAAAACATAGAGAGTTGATGAGCATCTCAAACTTTTTCTTTTCCTTTTTAATGATGCCTGCACTGTCAGAGTATTCTAGTATTCCCTCATTTGTTTGGCATATAATCATGCAGCCTTTTATTTCTTTGAGGTGGGAGTATATTTTTATTTCCTAAATACCGTACTATAAAGATCAAATTCTTAAGTGTGTGTGCAACTCAAAAATAAAGATGTATTAAGGGGAAAACAAAGACAACACTGGTCTAGGTGCAAGGCACACTTAAAGCAAGTATTTCTTTTGGTTGTATTTTCTTTGTATATTATAAACATTTATTTAACTTGTTGCAGTTTGAAGTAAAAATTTTCCAAAATGTATGCTCAACAATAATCATTAAAATGTTTGCAGCGTACAATATTGTGTCATGTGACTATTTCACTGTTACTCATCAGACCTAATACTTTTATTTTAAATCACTGAAGTTTGTGGTTTTCTATAGTACATTTAGTGAAATTAAAAAGCTTAGAAGAAATGTGTGTTCCATGCTTAATTGTGAACCAACTGTTGTGTTGAACCTTAAGTCCTCCTTCAGCTAGAAAAAGCCAAGTGATTTGTGTTAACTTTTAAAACATCAGATCCACTGCTTCTCATTGTATCTGCAGGTTTGTAAGTCTTCAGTTCTAGAATAATTTTTCAATCTTACATAAATGTGAAAAGATACAACTAGGAAATTGCTATTTCCTGGCTTTGAAGAAAAAGGGCTATACTGATAGTTTCAAAATCCTGTGATTACTAAAGCAGTGTACAGAGATGAAAGAAATGTCACCAAGCCTGATCTCCTGTAGCCTAATGGCTTTTTTAGGAGCCATAGCATGTTTTGAAATTGCTCATTACTTAACCTGTTTAAAAGGTATATTCCCTTTCTATATTAGAAGAGATACCTCCCACTACAATTAAGTGATTTGAGGACTGCTTTTATTTGCTGCATGAGAATGTTGTGAATGCACAGAGGCAACATTTAAAATATTTCTCAGCTCTCTTTGATAATACATGAAAATAAAATACCATAGTAGTACTGAAATGTATGACTTAATGCTTTAATCCAGAAACAGTGGGGGTGATTGTCTCAATCAAGTCATGGATGCCTGACTAAAACTTTGTATGGTAAAACACAGTTTGTATGTTGTCATATTGACACTGTTAAGAGTCTCTCTAATTATTTCCATATGTAGCTTTTACCCAGTCTAGCACAGGGCTTGAAATACAATGGTCCGGTTTTATATGACTCATGAGCTAAGCATGATTTTCCTTTTTAAAAAAATAATTGAAAGAAATTTTTCATGTTGATACATAAAATTTTATCAGAACAGAGGCAATCTCATAATTAAAAAAATAATTTCTATATTATCCAAGACTGCTTTTGCGTAAGTGCAGAATTGAGTATTTACAACAAAAATGATCGGCCTGAACAGTCCAAAATAGTTAATATCTGCCCCTTAGGGAAAAGGTTTACTGGTGTAGTAGGTAAACTGATCAGCCGTCTCAAGTCATTAACATTTTAAAATGTCTGGATGCTTCTTGCAGAGATAAAGGCAAGGTAAAGCTAGCCAAGTTTCATAAATGTGAAAATCAATTAGAAAGTTTTTGAGAATTTTCTCTGTGCTCTTACCTAATTTGTATTTTTTTTTTGAACTGTTATTGTACTCTCAAGATATTCAAATCGGTGCCAAGATGTATTTCAACTACTATTTTGGTGTGACCCAAAAATTAATTTTGTTCACTCCCTAGCTGCTTCTAGTGTACCAATTTCAGTCTATCAACTAGGACAATGCTTCCTAACTAAAATGTCTCAGACCTCCAAAACACTTTGATCCAGACTGGGCATCCCCTGGAATCTTGACTACTTAATACAAAGGTGGATCTACACAGTCCCACTTCCTGCCCAGAAATCTTCCATCTACCTAACTGTTTTGGAATGAGTCCAAAAGAACTCAGGTTTGGTTTTGGAATTTGTTACCTGGGTCTTCATAAATGCAAACTTTGAAATATGTAAATTTTTAGAATACGATAGGAAGTAAAAACCAAACTGACATCCACTTCTTCCCTTGAGAGATTGAAAGAGAAACTGAACAGCAAACAGTGCTGACTAAAATATCAGTACTTAGAATGTCTCTTTTACAGGCTAAGATAACTAAAAAGACTCCTGAATTTCTGTTAAGGTACAGATTATCTTAATGTACCAAGAAAAGTATCTCCCCTTCCTTCACTGAACTTGTCCTTCCCCCACATAGACATGCTTCTCCATGAGCAGCACAAGCCTTTTGAAATACGGCATAAAGGATAGTTGTAAGTGTCCTTTTATATATATATGTATCTCTTATTTGATAGTAACATTTCTATGGCATTAGAATTGCTGAGTGCCCTAAAAATGGTTGTCAGAGGTTTCAGCAAACAAAATTTAGTCTGCTATCTTGAGTAGATGATTGAAAAAGAATAACTATTAAGGCCCTTAGAAAACAGTATTCAAAAAGAAAACAGTATTCAGAAAATTGTTATTCAAAATGAAGTATGTCATTAACTCCTTTGTCAAAGGCTGGTCAAGAGCTTTCACACTTCTTCCTATTCTTTGATTGAACTTGCTAAAAAGAAACAGACCAAAAACATTTCTTTTGGTACTCTACAAAATTAGAAGCAATGAGAAAATGGCTTTTAAAAGTTAGGAAATAAAACTTGTGTCTCAGTTTAGATAAATTTTTTACATATGATTTGCTTTTGTCACCCAGCTTACTATGTTGCTGTTATTTAGTTAGTGATTTTTTTCCCCCTTCCCTTCCTTGAACATCATATTTTTATATACAATTTTTTTCCATTTAGGAACTGTGGGAAATGCCTATTTATAATGTCTTTGGAAGGATACTTTGTGAGGTCTCGTCTTCTGAGTCTTATTTAGGTGGTGGTTGTTGAGAGTGTAGTCCATGGAGTCAGCATATCTGTAAATCGAGTATTGTCTGGCAGGGCTTTTCCATTATTTAGCTTTCTGACATCTTATCAAGTATTAGTAGAGGGGCAAGAATTCTTGATCGGTTAGTTTCCACAATGCATCCATTTAGCACCATCTCATCCAAAATGATGTGTACTTTATCCAAATTAAACATTATCTAAAGGAATATTAAGGAAATTTTAGAGCTGTAAAAAAATGTTAACCTCCAGTTAGGACCTAACCTAGAATTTTGCCACTGTTAAGTTACAGTAAACTTGAGATTTTAATATGGAAATCCTGATAATTTTAAATTGTCAATCACAATTAGAAATTACTACCTTTATGTTTACACACACACACTCTCTCTCTCTTTCTCTCTCTCTCTCTCTTCTCTCTCTCCCCCCTCTCTCTCTCATTCCCCTCCTAGTTTCACTCTGATTTTGTTAAATGGATGACTAGGCATAAAAATGGAACAGCTACATTTTTTTCAGGCAGAAGAAGGGAATCCATTAAAGCCAGAAAACAAAGCAAGTGACATTTGGCAAGAGTGTGACTTGACCTCAGAGAACAGTTTGAATCTACCAGCTGCTCTTGCCCCTGTGCAATTTACTGCCTCTGAAAATTCAACTGGAAGGTCAGCTATGGGTCTGTTCCCATTCTATGACATGACAACTATAACAGTAATATTAATGATAATAGCAACAGTTTTGAATTCTCATTATATTCAAGGCATTGTGCTGTGGTTGGTAATTATTAGAGCTTAGGCTCTGATTTGCTTCCACGTTTCTCAGAAAGAGCCCTAACCATGAGAAGAAATGAATGAGAAAGCAAAGCGTGCTGACTCAATTCCGAAGTAGAAAAACTATTCTCAACTTCATGACAGTACCTCTTACAGAACAACAGTTCTAAGAATATTCATTTGAGTTATGGGGCCACTTGAGCTTACCATATTCTTATTGGAAAGTTAGTATAAGGGTACCTTTTCAGTCTATCTGTGTGACAGCATGTAACAACAACATAGCAGAACCAGAATGTTGTTTAGATGGTAATGACTAACTAGAGCCACATTTATTCTAGAACTCATTTATTTGAGCACCTGTTTTTCTTTAATTAAAGGAAACTGGCAATTGGACTGAAATAATGACATTGGTTGTATGCTTCTAAATTCTATTTTTAATAATTGATGTTTCCAGCTATTTAAGAGCATGGCCCTGGTCTGTTAAAAAATAGGGTTTTTTTCCCCCCAACAAATTTCAGTGTGTGAAGCAATAAATGCATGATGAAGTTCATAATAATTAGTAAATCTTTGTAAAGTAAATCATTACCACTTGATTTTCAAGAATTAAAAATGCTCTAAGTCTATTCATACTCTTTGCTTAATGAGGGACATCTATAGAGAATGGGACTACCATGTGAATGATGTTTAAGTTTCTATTAGACTGTCTTAATTTCTCATTAAGTTCTGTGCAGAATAGTCTGTTTTCATGGGCCCATAGGAACTGTCCTTAAATGAGCCAGGAGGACGGGAGGAGGAAAATAAACTTTAATAGATTTCCAGTAAAAGCTCTGGTGATACAGTGGTTAAGCACACAGCTGCTAACCTCAAACCTACCACACCAATACAGATGTACAGCCTGGGAAGCCCTGGGGGGCAGTTCTGTACTACTGGTTGGTAAAGAGTTGAGGTCAAAATCTACTGGATGTGGTACTATTTTTAGATCTTTCAGTTAAAAATTTTAAAACACAAACTTACTGCCTTTGAGTCAGTTCCAAGCGACTCTCCCATCAGGTTTCTCAGGCTCTAAATAGTAATGGGAGGAGACATCTCATCTTTCTCCCTTGGAGTGGCTGGTGGATTTGAGTCGCTAAAAGTGCCTGTAGGTTGGCAGTGCAGCTCACGATGGACTATATCACAAAAACTCCCAGTGAAACATGCTTGTTCTCCCCAAGGCCAATCCAGGACTAGAATGTTAAGCCTTTGAGGCAGTCCTATCTCACCTGAGGACATAAAAAGCAATACAAAGATTTGGGGAGCCTGAAGAAACCATGTTGTAAGTGAATTGGTTCAAGAAATCAAGCTCTTCAGAGGACTGTTCCCTTTTTGACAAGTAGATGACAGATATTCCCCTTAAGCAACTGGGCTACTGTTTTAAAACCCAAATCAGAATTTACTGCTGAATTATATCAGCCATTATCATCCTACATTGCAAGAAAGGCAAGTTCCTTCAGCAGGACTGAATTTCCCAACATCTGGAAACTTGATACTCAGTGAGGTCATTCTGAACTGTGGGCATGTGATTGTCTGTCTGAGTATACAACTTTCTGGCACTATAAGGGAAAACAACACCCAAATAAAATGTGACAAGCAATGGCCTGGAAGCTGATTTCTTCCATGAATTGACGTCTTTAAAAAAATGTTAAGTTTGGTTTATGAGGAACATACACTGACTGATGAAGCCAAAAGCATGGAATTCAAGTGATAAGCAAGGTGAGTGGGGGCTGAAGAAATGCTCTATATGCCAAGTCCAATAAACAGACAAATACACTTGAACCCTAGAATTTGGGAGAAAATGAGGATGCCTAGACTGAGGGTCTATTAAGTAATAACACTATTTCAAGAGGGTTCTACCTTCAGATTCCACTGAACTGGACTAAAGACAGTCTGTTTCCCTTCAGGAATGCCTCAATCCTGGCGCTGGTAGGAATGAGAAACCGTCCTCTAATTAGCAGCTCCACTGACTCCCACCCTGAAACCTAAGCCTTTTAGAGTTTATCTGTAACGTGAGTTGGAGTTGTAGCATCATAATTTGTAGTATTAGTGCCACTCTGAAATGATTAGTATTTTTTTAATTAAAGTGACCGACTCTTTCTGATTCCTACATTGTAATTTTGGTCTCCGGGTCCTATAATGCTTCTCATTGTGATAATGTAACAGTAGTTAATAAGAGAAAAACAGTATGAATTCAAGAATTTAAGGTGGAGCCCAACTTATAAGCAAAAGTTTCTCACTCTTGACTTTGACCTCAGTTCCCTTGGCTTCTTTCTCATTTGATTACTTTTTTTTGGTGAACATTCTACCTAAAAGTTGGTATACCTGAATAGGGTGTAAAAACACTTCACTCTTTCATTGCTATTACATTCTCATCAAGTGGAGTGTGACCCATAGCAACCCTATGAACAACAGACCTGAACCCTGTTCAGTCCTGTACCATTCTCACAGTCTGACACTTGAGCCCTTTACTGCAATCACTGCATCAGTTCAACTAGTTAAGTGTCACTATTCCTTCACTTTTCCAAGTATGATGTCCCTCTCCAAAAAATTGCCTCTCCTAGCAACATGCTCAAATTATGTTAGACAAAGCTATCATTTTTGTCCCTATTCTATCAAGGCATCAGTTCTTCTGTCATTCTTAATTCAGTGTCCAGCTCTCATGTATAGCAAGTGACCAAAAAAACCATGGCCTGAATCAAGTATTCCTTAGTCCTCAAAAAGACAGCATTGCTCCTCAATAATTTGCAGAGGTCCCTGACTACAGACTTGCCCAGTGTAATACATCTCCTGATCTCCTGACTGCTGGTAAGTGTATTGATTATGGATTAAAGTAAGATGAAGTCATTGACAGTTGCAGTCTCTTCTCCATGTATCATGATGTAGAAGATCATTGTGATAAAGATGCTTCTAGTCTTGGATATACTGTCCTTACAGCCTTCTCTACTTTTTAGGTCTGATGTTATTACTAAGTAAGTCACTGAAGAAGAGTGTGGTTTATTTTTTAAAGTAGGATTACTAAAAAATGCATTAATATTCAGAGTAGAAACCTAGGTGTAGATTTGCTTAGTTTATATGCTGTTAGGTGCTGTGTAGTTGGAGCTGATCTTCCAGTGAGTTTTTAAGAGATTATAAATCACACAAAAGGAGATTACCCATCCTTCTCCCTTTGGAGCGGCTGGTAGATTTGAGCTGAGTGCCTCTGGATTGATAACACAACTTCTTACCACTAGGCCACCAGAAGAAGCTTTCTGACAATACCATGAATGGGTAGCAAACACTTTATACATGTATTGGTAGAGACCAGATTGTCACAGTCTATTCTAGATGGTTAATAATTTTTCTTTTTTAAAGTATCAATTTAACCTTAGTAATGTATCTCTCAAGTTAGATAGAGGCTGGTACTAGGCTTGGCTTCAAAGAGGCTCCAAGGACTGGGCCATGTCACAGAACCTGCCTAGGCCTCAACCTCTTCACTAAAAAGCAAGGTTTTAATTTATTATTGTGTAGATTTCTTTCATGTCTACAGTGCTCTAGTGACTAATGTAACCTTCAAGGACAGAGGAGGTAGTTTATTACTCCTCTGATACAATCCAAGCATGCTGAATTAGTCACATGTGCCACCCTACTGAAAAAGAAATTATTCTGTAATAACTTCATACATTTTCATTTTAACTTTCTGAGAGGATATCCAGCAAATTTTAGTTCATTGAGAAGCACAGTGGGCTGTGAGCCTGTCTCAAGGCCCGATCAATGTTGACTACTACTTCCTCCAGGAAACACTAGGGGAGGCCCTAGCTGAGTTCCATCCTTGTCGTTTGAGGCAAAGATGGTGAACCATCATCTTTCATATTTTGGACATGTGCGAAACCTATACTTGGACCAAGAGGCAGTCATCAGAACAGCAAGGAAACACTGCCATGGTTCAAAATTGGGAAGGGCGTACACCAGGGATGTGTCCTATCTCCATACCTTTTCAACCTATATGCAGAACAGATTATCCGAAAGGCAGGACTCTATGAGGAGAAATGTGGGGTGGGGATTGGTGGAAGATCAGTCAACAATCTACGCTACGCAGATGACACAACCCTGCTTGCTGAAACTGAGGAGGACCTGAAGCGCTTGCTACAGAAGGTCAAGGACTGCAGTCTTCAATATGAATTGAGGCTCAATGTCAAGAAGACAAAAGATTCTCACCACTGGACCAATTGGCAGCATCAGGATGGATGGTGAAGAGATTGAGATTGTTAACAACTTTAGTTGGCTTGGCTCCACAGTCAACACTCTTGGCACCAGCAGCCAGGAAATTAAAAGATGCATTGCAATGGGAAAGTGTTGTTAGAGGCCTTCTAAAGTATTGAAGAGCAACGGTGTCTCTCTGGAGACTAAGGTCTGATACAGGCCATGGTTTTTGCTATCACTTGTTATGCATCAGAGTTGGACAGTGACCAGGGAGGATAGAAGGAGAATTGATGCCTTTGAGCTGTGGTGCTGGACAAGAGTATTGAGGGTACCATGGACTGCTAGGAAAACAAACAGATTCATTCAGGAGAGAGTTAAACTGGGCAGTTCCTTGGAGGCAAGGATTCTGAAGCTTCGTTTAACATACTTTGGACATGTTGTAAGGAGGGACCCATCCTTGGAAAGGGACATCATGCTTGGGAGGGTGGAGGGCAGGCGCAGGAGGGGAAGGCCCTCTATGAGGTGGATTGATTCAGTGACTGCGGTAATCGGGATGGGATTGTCAGAGACAGTGCGACTGGCACAGGACAGAGCACAGTTTAGGGCTGTTATACATAGGGTCACTATGAGTTGCAAGCTATTCGACGGCACATAACAACAGCTAGGTGAGGCTATTACTTGTTAAGGGATATAATACTTGAAAGAACAGCAAAGGAGAGGAAGACTGCCAGCTAGATGGATTGACATGGTGACTTCAGGAGTGAGCTCTAGTGTGTCAGTTGAAGAGGATGGCACAGGACAGGGCAGGGTTCAGGTTAGCTGTTCATAGGGTTGCTATGAATTTTACTTGCCTCCAATGCTGACAACAACTGAGTTATGCTTGACTGCTAACTACAACAACAAATGTTACTTTTAATATAAATGTTAGTGTTTTAAATCAAAGAATTTTAGACTCTAGGCCTACTCTACATACATAGAGGAGGGGAGAAACACAAATATAAATAAATATTTAAGCCCCTTGTCCCACTTGTCTTCCCTCAAATGTTGGATACTCCATTTATCATGCTACCCTATCATTCCTGCTCCTAGTGTGGAGCCATAGAAGAAGCCTACACAGGTCCTTGTAGCAGGCTCTTGGGTGTCTGAGAAGGTAGTTTTGGGAGCCTAAAGACTGGTTAAGAAGTCTATGGGTGTCCTTCAACTTTTAGTGCTGTTAAAGGAGAGCCAGAGTGGGATTGTCTTAAGCAGAGGAGCCAGGAAAAACATTGGCTTCCCAGATCTAAAGTTAGGACTCCTAGTTTCTGTTCTAGTTAAATGAACCAAGCCTCCTTAAGTGCACAGATATTAAAAGGCTGTTAGGGTTTTCTGCAACTTAACACTTTGGGCCTGTTCTCAGGAGGAGCTAGTCCCTGGAAATTACATCACCTTGGAAGAGTGGAAGGTTAGTGAAGGAGAAGAAGACCCTCAATGAGATGGACTGACAGGAACTACAACATGCTTAAGCATGGAAATTGTGAGGATGGTGCAGGGTGAGGCAAGGTGTTGTTCTGCTGTGTATACAAATTCATGAGTTTGTACTATGACATTTAACAATATTATACAGTAAGTGCACTGAACTGAGGAGGAGCTGGTTAATGAAGTGCCAGCCCTTACCCAGCAGAAGGCAATGGTGACAGAGTCTCTATAAATAAAAAATTGCCTGGATACTTCAACAAATCTGGAGCTCCACAGACAAGCACATTTTGGAAAGTTATTAACTGAAGCCTAAAATACTATCTTAATCTATACACTTTAAAGCCTTAACAAGTCTACTGAAGTATTACTGGCGGGCAAACTTTCCCTAGAGAATCACAGTCTTGGGCGTCCTCAGGCAGCATTCTGTCTTGTGCATGGAAAGGAGTGTGAGGAGTACAGAGGACTTCACTCATAGCATGTGAATTATTTAGGTCATTGGCCTATTTGCCTATTTGCCCTACCTGGCACCCTTCACCAGAGGCTTTCCAGTTAGTAGACATCAGATTCATTACTTGAAAAATATGCATGAGGCATAAATAATCATGGGCTTTTGATTTTTAACATCAGATGGCTGGGGGTGGGGGCGGTCCTTTTATGAATGTAAAGAGAAGAAAGCTGTCCCAGCTACCTGCTCCACTTTTAGATCATTAGAGGTGCAAAGCATTATGCCTAGGGCAAAAACATATATTTCAAGGTCTGGAAAGATTTAGTTCTTTTTCTAAGTGATTCAAAATTCCTCCTCTGTTGGATATTACAGTTATGTGCCACTGAGTTGCCTGCAACACATGGTGAAACTATGCACAATAGCTCTCAACCCTGCCCTGTCCTCAGACAGTTAATATCTAAGGCAATAAATATATAGCCTAAAGGGAGAGGAAAGGAAGGCACAAAAAGAAGCCTGGGAAGATACGGAGCAAAAGATACAAACTATGTCTCTGTGGAAATGAAGTGAAAACAAGAACAGTACAGCCCATTGCATGGTCCTACCCACACAACAGGTAGGCACAAAAAGCAACACATGCTTTTCTCTACTGCTAACAAATATCCAGTCAGTGTAGAAGACATACCCAGACAGCTAAGCCAACAACAATACATATAAATAATTAGACTGGTAAGAGTTTCTCTCTTGCTTTTCGGTGTGAAATAAGTCACTTACCTAGCATCACTGCATCATCAAATATTAAGGCCTTTAAAACTCTTCTTCCTTCAAACATTTCTCATTTTGACTTGAAGAATTTTATGCCTTGCCCAATACACACATTACTGAACAAGGTCCAGTTCCCAAAGACATACCCATTAGCTCTTGACATCAGGCTGTTTAAATCAAAAGGCTTACGGTTTTATTCTCCTATAGGCGTACGACGATATTTATTTTCAATTGTTTTAAAGAACATGGTTAAAACAGGATGTTACATGATGAATAAAAAAATACATATATCCTGCCATAGAGAATCTTTGTCTTCTTGACATTGAGCCTCAGTCCATACTGAAGGCTGCAGTCCTTGACCCTCCGCAGCAAGTGCATGAGGTCCTCCTCAGTTTCAGCAAGCAGGGTTGTGTCATCTGCATAACACAGATTGTTAATAGATCTTCCACC
>NW_006399834.1:10423472-10425457 GCF_000299155.1 Elephantulus edwardii | reverse complement strand
CCAGAAGAGGAGGAACCCAGATGAGATAGATTGATACAGTAACTGGGGAAATGGGCTTAGCTGTGTTGGAATTAGTAAGATGGGCCCAGGACAGGGTAGGCTTCAGAGCTACTTTACATCGGGTTGCTATGGGTCACAGGTGACTTGATGGCACATAACAAAAATATGAGGGACAGCTAAGGCATTGTGTTTCAATAAATATTTACAGCCTTTGAAAAATCTGTGGGTCAGTTCTACTCTGTCCTACAGGGGAATTCCATGAGACAGAATCTATTGGATGATAGTGGGCTTGGTTTTTTGTTTGCTTAAATATAATAACTAATGTTACTATTTTAGATTAAAGACAAAGGGTTGCCAAAAGACTCTAATTTATTGCTTTCAAATGATAAAGCAGATTTTGAATTAAAATTTCTTTTATAGTCAACTTGCCTCCAGAACACTCACATAAAGCCTTCTCGGCTACTGCAAAATCTGTGTACCTGTGTCATTCCAAGCAAATGCATATTGCGGGGATTTTTTGATACTGTGATTTAAAGGGAGAAGGAGAAGAAAAGCAGAACTTTCTCTGCTAGGAAGAATGAATGAAAACCAGGCAATTTCTTTAGCCTTACAATTTATCATCTCTGCATCTCTTACTTGACTCATGTAAGGATTTTTTTTTTTTTTAGTGTAGCCATGAAAATCCAGTCTCTGTTAGGGGAAACAAAACTTTCTGGCTTTGTCCTTTAAATTCCGGAAGTGGAGAAAAGCCTATTCTATGTAAACAAGAGAAATAAAATAGGTGTGTCAGAGATAAAGAAGTTAGCATAGGACAGAGCAGGGTTTAGAGCTCTTGTATATAGGGGTCGCTATGAGTCACAGGCGACTCCATGGCACATAACAACAACAACAACTGTTGTTATTATTAAACCTGTTCCTCAGATGATTCTGAAATTCAGGTGGTACATAACAACAATAACATC
Source organism: Elephantulus edwardii (assembly GCF_000299155.1). NCBI lineage: Eukaryota > Metazoa > Chordata > Mammalia > Macroscelidea > Macroscelididae > Elephantulus > Elephantulus edwardii. The sequence continues at coordinate 10,424,495 of NW_006399834.1, read as the reverse complement.
CTGCCATAGAGTTGGGCCTGGGTTTTGGCTCTTGGAGGACCACATATTTAGGTCACTGACCACTAGAGGGCACTCTGAGCTCCCCATCCAGTTAATTTAAAAAGGTTTCCACATAAAGCCTGCAAATGCCTTTTCATTGAATGATGGATGATGTTTCCTATCACTATTAAAAGCTAAATGACCATTTTCACACAATATAAATTAAGCTGATACAAATAGACTAACTCTGGGCATAGGTGTCAAATTTACAAATATATATACACACATACACCCTGGGTAGCACAAAAAGTTAAGTGCTCAATTTCTAGCTGAAAGGTTGTTTTGAACCTACCCAAAGGTGCTCCAGAAAAGTCACAGCTTTGAATTTCCATGAAGTTCAGCACTGTACTATACACATGGTCTTGCCATGAGCTAAAAAATTACTAGGTGACAACTCTGTGTGTGTGTGTAGGAGCTCTGGTAACGCTGTGGCTAAGGCATTAGGCTGCAAACCAAAAGTTCAGTGCTTTGAATTTATCAGCTACTATGAGGGAAACCACTGGGCCAACTGGCAGCATCATGATGGATGGAGAAGAGAGTGAGGTTGTTAACAATTGCAGCTTGCTTGGCTCCACAATCAACACTCTTGGCAACAGAAGTCAGGAAATCAAAAGGTGCGTTACATATGTAAATCTGCTGTCAGAGACCTCTCCAGAGTACTGAAAATCAACGATATCAGTCTAGAGACTAAGGTGCACCTGATCCAGTCTGTTGTCTTTGCAAATACCTGCTAGGTATGAAAGAACTGGACAATGACTAAAGATGACAATAGACGAATCAATGCCTTGGAGTTGTGGTGCTAGAGAAGAGTCTTAAATATACCATGGACTGCTAAGAAAACAAGTAAGTCTGTCTTGGAGAGAATGAAACCGTTTCTCTTTGGAGGCTATGATTTTGAAGCTCTAGCTCACATACTTTGGGCACATGCCTAGGAGGGATCAGTCCTTGGAGAAGAAAATCATGCTCAGAAAAGTGGAAAGACAG
>NW_006399834.1:10413961-10422732 GCF_000299155.1 Elephantulus edwardii | reverse complement strand
ACACACACACACACACACACACACACACACAAATAATAAAAATTTTAAAGAATTGCTTTTGTTAAAAAACACAAGAAACATAAGAAAAACAACAACAAAGAAAAATATGAGGGAAGTAACAAGGTAAGGGCGGGGTTTCAACAGCAACTGTACCTGGTTTTTTTGTCACTGCTTTTGATGATTAATGTTCCGGATTCTGTTGAATTCCTTTCCTGCCATGGACTTACCTGATAATATGACTAACATGCTTTTTTGCCCAGTGACATGAAAAACTTGCCTCTCAGTACTGAAAAAAGGATACATCTAATTCGCTCTGAAAGAGATAAAAAGAGTGCAGAGGGTGAGAATGAGACACTTGGCACAGTTAAAGACTGCCCTGGCTGCTAAGCTTGGAAGCAGAGAGGAGAGGCTGCCTTATGCTTAAAGTCGAGATCAGGAAGACCCTGAATATGAGATTATGGGGGGGAACCAAACAAACAAAAAACTCCGTAGTTTTGAGGAATTTTATTGTAGGCCCTGACAATTCCTTTTTCAATAATGGAAAGAATAAACGAACTTGACCTTTACAGGTAGTCTGTAATTTGGTGGAGTATTTTCTACTTTGCTCAATAGGGTTGTTAGGAGCCAGAACAGACTCTATGACAAACAACAACATCAAAACCTTAAAAATATGCATATCTTCGGAATCAATTTACTTACAGCAATTTATTCTAAGGGAATAAAGACAACAGCATAGTGACGATCACGGTAATGCTTATAAGAGCAAATGATTGGTAACAATCTACATACCTACCAAGAGAGACTAGTTTAGTAAATGAAAGCATATATCCATAAATAATGTAAGTGCTGACATGTTAAATAAAAAACAAGTATAATGTAATATTTATGTTTTTACACACACACACACACACACACACACACATATAAAGGGAGAGAGATTTATATAAATATGGACATATATATACACAGATACAGAGCTTTGGTGGCCTAGTGGCAAGAAGCTACAGTGCAATCCTGAAGGCACATGGTTCAAGGCCACCAGCTGCTCTCTCTGCAGGAGAAGGATGGGCAATCTCCACCTGTTTGATTAACTGCCTTTGAAAATCCACCAGAAGGTCAGCTATGGGCCACAGTCTCTATGGTACACAACAACAACACACACAAATACAACATAAACTTTGAAAGGAATTATAATAATGATTATCTAGAATAATGAGCTTTTAGGAGCTCTCTTGTTTTGTGAACGCGAGTGCATTTATGACCAATAATGATATTTATGCCATGGAAAAGGCAGAGTAAGAACAACAACAAAAAAGAACAGAATTTTATATCTGAAAAGATTTAAAGTTTGTACAATTACTGTCTTGACTCTCTTCTCTGAAGCTAACTGGGCTGGCCTTTTGTTTTGAAAATGTGATGCAGATATGCTTCTTTCAGGCCAGACAGCATGAGACAAATCTCCAAATTTAAGATTCAGAAACTCTCTAAGCGTAAAAATAGTCTCAGAAAAAATGTTTAAAATTCACAGGCCTAAAAATAAGTGTGAGATAACAAGTCATTTTCTGGGAGTGGGATGGATCCTATTTTTCCCCCCATCGTACTCTTTTCAGATGCAGGACTTCCATTCAGAGCTTCTGATGCCAAGATTAACTGGTGCTTTTTTACCACTCTTCTGCAAATCCAGGACCATTCCAGGCACAATGAGTAAGATCTATGTTGGTAACTGAAAGGTCTGCAGTTTGAATCCACCAGCAGTCCCAGGGGAGAAAAGCCCTGGGGACCTGCTCCTGTAAAGACTATAGTCACACAATAATACTTCTTTCTCTCTTCTTGCTCTTTTTTTTTTTTTTTTTGGTCTCTGTCAACCTAAACTGGGCCAACCTCAGCACTGTTCAAGTTCTGCATAATCACTTGGTCTCAATGAAATGTTAAACTTTACTTCTGTGGTTTATGTGGTCACTAACTTTCTCCCTAGATTTACAGCTATAATTCAGCAACCTCCTCTTTATTCTGTTACAGAATATAATAAGAATTTTTAAAAAAAATAATAAGAACTTAGCAATGATAGTACTTGTACCTGCTTTTTACCTTTCTGGGCTTAAAACATTGTAATTTTGGAAAAGTATATTCTTCTTGGTGGGGTTCACTTCCAAGTGGCCACATCTGAATCACAGACCTTGGCCTGCTGTCTGTCTGGACAGAGTGTCACCACAAGACAAGCAGTAGTTTTATATAGCAATCACCATTCACTTGTGGCTATTAAGTAATATTAAATATAATTAAAATTTCAGTTACACTAACTACATTTCAAGAGACACAATGCAGCTAGCTAGTGGCTCCCGACTGGACAGTAGATAGAGAACATTTTTATCATTACAGAAAATTCTGTTAGATAGTGATGGGCTGTAGGGCTGACTGGTGGGAGCAGTCAATTTAAAGAGAAATGCTTTCAGTCATCTCAAGGAATTCCTTAGAATGGTCCTTCTCCAGCTCTGGAGGGAACTAGTCCTTCTATAGCTACATGCATTACCATGTTTTAGGCAATTAGGCAGCTTCCCAGCTCCAAAACTGAATTAGAAAATAGCTGGCAATAAACCTCTGGTACTAAGATAGAGATTAAGCATGCATCAGAATCACCTGGAAAGCTTGTTCAAACACAAATCGCTAGGTCTCTAATTAGAGTCCCTGACTGAATAATTGAGGAGTTGGACCCACATTTTGCATTTCTAACAGGTTATCTGGCCAAGGAGGCACAGTCTGAGACCTATGGCACCAGAACAATGAGGGCAGGCTCCTCAGGAAGGATTTGCCAAACTTCATTCTCAGATTAGAAATTAAGCTGAAGATATAACTTCTTAATATGAGTTTTATAGGGTTTCAGGTACTTAGAATTACTAATATTGGAGCAGATTCTGCTCACTTGCCCAGGAAGACGAAGCTTAGGAATATTTTCTTCCTAACACTTCTATGTAAAAGTCAAATAAACATTTTAGGAAGACAGCCTGTGCCACTGTTACTTCACAAGAATGTCCAACCAAAACCTGAAAGGAATAAGGTAGCAAGAAAACACCTTCCCTTAGATTTCAAACTTAATACAGTAATCAAGACAGTGTGACACCAGCATAAAGATAAACATATAGATTAACTGGATAGATTGGGTGTCCAAAAAAACCCTTGTATTTATTTTCTTTAAGGCAGCAGCCAAGACAACTGGATATCTACATACAAAAGACGGAAGCTGGAATCAACAAGAAAAAGAAAAACAATCTAATTTCTAAATGGACAAAGGATATGAAAAGACACTTTACCAAAGAAGACATTCAGATGAATGAAACACATGAAAAAATTCTCAACATCATTAGGTATTATGTGTATAAGAGCTAACTAATGCCCATCTGGGTTCTCCCCCATCTTTCTCCTGTGACAGTACATTTTAATTGCCTGCCTTCAGATTGGCAGTGCAACTCCTTACTCACTAGGTCACCCTCATTAGCAACTGTTGTTGTTGTTATGCACTGTCGAGTTGCCTGCAATTCATAGCAATTCTATGTACAACAGCCCTGAATCCTGCCCTTTCCTGAGCCAGTCTCACTTGATTCCAACACACTCAATCCCATTGTCCCAGTTTTCATGTCAATCCATCTCATCTGAGGTCTTCCTCTCCTATGCTGTCCCTCCACCCTTCCAAGCATGATGTCCTTCTCCAAGGACTGGTCCCTCCTGGCCATGTGTCCCAAGTATGTGAGACAGAGCTTTCAAATCCTAGCCTCCAAGGAGACACTTTGTTTGACCTTCTCCAAGACAGACCTGTTTATTCTCCTGGTGGTCCATGATATATTCAAGACTCTTCTCCAGCACCACAACTCAAAAGCATCAATTCTTCTGTTGTCCTCAGTCATTGTCTAGCTCTCTGATACATAACCAGTAATTGTGAAGACTATGGCCTGGATCAAGTGCACCTTAATCTCTAGACTGAAATCATTGCTTCTCAGCTCTCTGGAGAGGTCTCTGACAGCGGACTTCCCCAATGCAATTAATCTTTTGATTTCCTGATTGCTGGTGCCAAGAGTGTTAATTGCTTAAAGGGACACTAATCAAAACAACAATGAGATACCATCTCAGCCTAGCACCAACAAGTTCAACAGGATAGTAAACAACAAATGCTGTTGAGGTGGAGAGATTGGGGCTCTCTTATACTGCCTGGGGATATAAAATGGTGAAAACATTATGGAAAGCAGTCTAATGCTTCCTTAAAATATTGAAAATGGAAATAATACAGGGTGTGGTTAGTGGAACAAGAAACACCAGCCAAAGCTATTATATTACTGTAAAACGTGATGCCTGACAGTTTGGATATGTTCCATCAGCCACTATTTTTTTTTTAAATTATTTTGTGTGCGTGTACCGTCAAATCAGATCTGACTGGTACAGGAGGATATTGCGCCTCCTTCTCCGGCAGAGCATCTGGTGGATTCGAACCGTGTTCCTCTGGGATTGCAGTGCAGCTTCTTGCCACTAGGCTACCAGAACTCCCCCATCAGCCACTATTGACCCATGACATACAGGCGCTAAGGAAGAAGGGTTACTAGCTGATGTGCAGAGAATTGTGAGGACTCCTGCTAGAAGTAAAGGGACCAGCCTTTCTGAAACCTAGGAAGGTGTGTGGAATCCTGAGCTTGTGACTGATGCTCATGGCTAGGCATAACCTGATCAGACGCTACACTATGAGTCAGTGTAAACTGCTGCAATCTGATGGATGCAATCTGGGCTGGACTTTGTTCATAAATGCAGATCCTGGAAGTTCCAAATGAAAGAGAATATTCTTCAGAGAAAGGAACATATTAGTCTCTTCAGAGAACTGTTTGGTTGGAGTTGGGCAAATTTAAAACTGGCTGTCTAGAACAGGAAAAGATAATGACATATAGTGCCTAGCATACACATGCTTATGAATAAGTATTAGTAAAATAACTGCCCTGTAGTAGAATAGAACCTTTCAAGAGGGAACATGGTAGGTACTCAACCCAAAATTACTTGCTATATTAAACAAATTACCTGCATGCTAAGTTTGTTTAGTCTCTCACTCTGTCATTCTTGCTATTGGAAGGAAGGACCTTCAGTTTGGAGATTATTTATGCAAAAGAAATGCCATTTAGTCCAACAATCCTACTACTAGGTATATATCCCAAAGAAGTGTTGCAAAGGATCTAACAAATGCACACCTGTGTTTACTGCACTATTATTTATAATAGCAAAGAGAAGAAAACAACACATGTATCTAGTGGGCAAATAGATAAATTGTGGGACACAATGGAGTATTATGCAACACTAAGGAACAACAAAGAACAATAAAGAATTCAGGTAGCACTGCATATCACGGATGAGTCCAAAGGAAATGATGCTGGATGGCATAAGTCAGTCAAAAGGAGAATTATAATATGCTGTTGTTGTGTGCTGTCAAGTTAGAACCAACTCATAGCTAACTCTGCAGTGGGTTTTCAGAGGCAGTAAATCACATGGGAGGAAACTGCCCATCCTCCACCCTAAAGACCACTACTATAAAAAGCCAAGGAGAGGCTATAATACTTTTGACTTGCTGTGTTGGAAAAGATTATTTAATATCTCATGGATTGCCAAAACAACAGACAAATCTACACTGGAGGAAGTGCAATCAGAGTGCTCCTTCAAGGAAAGGATGGTAAAAGTTTGTCTCACATACTATGGGCATGCTGTCTTGACATTGAGATGCAATCCATATCGAAGATTTCAGTGTTTAACCATATGAAGCAAATGTTTCAAGTCTTCCTCACTTTCAGCAAGCAAGATTGTGTCATCTGCATAACAAAGATTACTGACAAGTCTTCCTCCAATTCTGATAATACCAAAGCCTTCTTCATAGAGTCCAGCTTCTCAGATAATTTGCTCAGCATACAGAGTAAATAGGTATGGAGAAAGGATACAACTCAGATGCACTTGGTCTGTTTGTGCAACAGTCTCTCGATTTAGGTATAGGCTTTGCATGAACACAATTCAGTGCTCTGAGATTCCCATTTTCAATGTTAGCCATAATTTGCTATGATCCTCACAGTCAATAAAATAAAAATAAACATTCTTCTGGTAATCTTTGTTTTTTGCCAAGATCTATCTGACATTGGCAATAATGTCTCTAGTGCCACGACCTCTTCTAAACCCAGCGTATATTTCTGGTAGTTCTCTGTCAATGTACTGCTCCAGTCATTTCTGTAAAATTTTTAGCAAGATTTTGTTAGTGTGTGTTATTAGTGATATTGTTTAATTATTTCCACACACTGTCGGGTCACCTTTTCTTTTTTTTTGAATGGGAATAAATATGGATTTCTTCCAGTCAGTTGACCAAGTAGTTGTCCTCCAGATTTCTTGGCACAACTTGGTGAACAATCCAGGGCAGCATCTGCTTGTTGAAATATATGAATTAGTATTCCATCTATTCCTGGGGCTTTATTTTTTGCCGAGTTCTTCAGAGTAGCCTGCACTTCCTTCTTCATCACCAATGCCTCTTGATAATATGTTGTTTCTTAAAATTCTGTGTATAATACAATGACTCGACTCTGTATACTCCTTCCATATTCTTTTAAGGCTTCTTGAATCATTCAATATTTTGCCCATAGCATTGCAACTTGTGGTTTGAATTTGTTCTTTAGTTCCTTCAACTTAAGAAATGCTGAACAAGTTTGGCCCTTTTGATTTTCAGGCTCCAGCTCCTTGTATATTTCATTATAAATACTCTGCCTTGATATCTCGAGCTGCCCTTTGAAAACTCCTATTCAACTCCTTAAGTATTAAAGGTGAAATGCAATTTTTCCTAACATCCTCTCAACCCTAATTACTTGTAGGGGATGTTCCCCTAGAGTACATCATTTTTCTCAATAGAGATAAAAAGGGAGAAAAGCAAACAGGACTGGGGAGCAAGGTGGTGAGGCAGGGTAGTGGGGAGGGGCCTGCTGGCGAATGCTGCTCAGTATCCCTAATAATCACCAGTAGTGGAGTACATCTTTTGGGATGCAGGCTCCTATTCAATGAATCTCTTGACACCAGAAAGACTAGAACAGAAGGAGGTCTCTAGGGAATGGTAGGCCTACAGATGCTGAAGAAAACAATGAACCTTTCTCTATAAATGACAGACAGAGCTTTTCCCTAGACCTGGCATCCTGAGTGTAGTTACCTAAACTCTGAGAGAATAAATTTGTTTGTTAAAGTGACACCTCTAATGATTTCACAGTAACCCTCCCTCCCCCCACCAAAAAATCAACTACCTGTGAGAAAAAAAAAGTGATATCTCTATACATGGTAACTAAGATGATTAAATGGTGATTACAATATGGGCTTAAGCACAACAGAGATTGTGAGGACAGCACAGGATTGGACAAGGCTTTGTACTACTGCACATAGGGTCTTTATGAGTTGGAGCGGGCTTGACAGCATCTCATTAATGATAATGGTGTAGCCTGTAGCAAGCTGCCTGTTACTCAAAGACTTGGTATCTCTGGCAGGTCAAATCCACTTGTGGCCCTCCAGGAGGAGTGCCTCACCATTATGATTTACAGCCTCAGAATTTCAATACTGGGTTACGATGAGGGTGGATCAACTAGCCAGCAGTGGATTTGAGTTTATTTTTTTTAATAACAACATATGCATGTAAAAGAACTCTGGTGGCACAGTGCATAAAGTGTTGGTATGTTAGCTGAAACATTGGAAGTTACAATCTATAAACCACTCCGAGGGAGAAAAATGAGTACTCTACTTTGGAAAAGATTTACAACCTCAAACACCCAATGGAGAGTTGCTATAAGCCAGAATTTACTTGATGGCAGTGGAGATAAATATATGAATGAAAGTTGGGCAATGAATAAGGAAAGCCAAAGAATAACTCATGCATTTGAATTATGGTGTTGGTGAAGAATATTGACTATAACATGGACTATCAGAAGAATGAATATCGGCCTTGAAAGAAGCTGTCAGAATGTTCCTTAGAATTGAGAACGGCAACTTCATTTCATATCCCTTCAACATGTTTTTAGGGGGGACTGGTGTCTGGAAAACATCATGTAAAGTAAAAGATAAGCAAAATAGAAGACCTTCAAATGAAAGAGATTGATACAGTGACTGAAGCAATAAGGTCAAACCCAGCAGTAACGGTGAGAATGTTACAGGATGGGCACTGTTTCATTCTCTTTTACCCAATGAGTTGGAACCAGCTCAAGAAGACCTAGTAACAACTGTGAGAAAATAAATTTCTGTTTGTCAAAGCGACACACTTGTGGCACCTCAGATCGATAACTTCACAGAAACAAATAAATATAATATGCTAATTATATTTCAATAAAATTGTTGAAAAGGAACTCAAATACTCTGGAAGAAGAGTTAGTTTTGAATCTCAAATAAAATATTTCTATGGAAGTTATTCTTTTTTTTTTTTTTAGTTTTCCAATTTTTTAAAAAAATAATTTTAATGAGCATTTACAGAGATTTGGGATTTCCATTCATTCACTGCTGCACTTCTCTCCCTGCCCAGACCTCCCCCCCACCCCAGTTCGCTCCTCTCTTTCAAAAGTAAAAGAAACACTCCCTCCCTGGTACACAATCCCCCCGCACCCTTCCCGCTGCCTCAAGTACATTCCACTATGCAACCTTAATTGTGGACTCTTGTGATAACCATAATACACTATCATACATTGCTTTTAAATTATTCACTCCCTCATCTGTTTCAGTGCAGTGTACACAATTTATCCAGTTTT
>NW_006399834.1:10397622-10413849 GCF_000299155.1 Elephantulus edwardii | reverse complement strand
TAGTATTCCATTGTGTGAATATACCACAGCTTCTCTATCCATTTGTTTGTTGATGGGCACCTGGGTTGTTTCAAACTCCTTGCTATTGCGAGCAGAGCCGTAATAAACATGGGTGTGCATATATCTGCTTGGATGTCAGTTATGGTCTCTTTGTGATATATTCCCAGTAGTGGAATTGCTGGGTTAAATGGTATCTCTATTTGCAACTTTTTGAGAAAGCGCCATACCGCCTTCCACAGTGGTTGCACGGAAATTATTCTTAAAGTAAAAAGAATTGCATGGTTCCTTAGAAGAGGAAACAGAAGGAAGAGTAAATTTGATAGCAAAATCTTAAAATTGAGAAAAATGAAAAAAAAAGAAAAAAATTGAGAAAAATGTGATATAAGAGGCTCTTAGTCTTCTAAAACTAGTTCTTTATAATGATCCAAGGCCTAAATAGGTTGTATGAGATAGAAAGAAAAAAATTTAGCATTGATTGAATTTTACCTTGTACACATTAAAGTCCTACCTACAGCAATTCAAATTCTTGATCTGGACTTATCTACTTTCTGAAAAATGAGAGGAGGGAAAGGGCCAATTTTTAGTCATTACACTTACCACTCGGCTGAAGTACTCATCTAAAACTTCCACAAAGTTATGGATGAATTCATAAATAGCCATCTCATTCTAAAACAAAAAAGGAAAGGTGTAATTACTTTTAGGATGGCACAAGTTAGGCATTGAGTTTCCCAGTTTTCAGAGCCTGTGGCTTGGTTCAGAATCTCAAGTTTCAGGGTATGCAGCTTGGTGAGCAGAAAATGAGCGCAAAGTAGCATCCATTGACAAACATTCTCACAATTAGAATAATCCTATTCTTCATTTGTTTAAGGGAAGGTTATTGGTGGAGGTAGTACAGAGAACTAAAACTCTAATAAAAAAATATTGTCTAAAGATAAAAAAATAAAGAAAAAAATATTGTTTTTAATTCAGGACAAATTGAGCTGTGTTGAAACTTTGGTTTAGTGTTTAATTTTTTTTTTAGTTCTATTCCCTAATTTCATTACCATCATGTTTCCTTGTATAAAACTTATAGGTAAAACACCTCAAAGTTTAGTTCATGGGCAAGATAATCAATATTTGACAAAAACTAAACCTAAGCTGTAATCAAAATACAGTCATTTAGAGCTTGCCTTAGCTTTTGGTATTCCAGCCTGTGTTTAATGTCACAACTGAGAGGTCTTTACACTTGTCTAGTTTGTCCCATGTATTGTAACACAGTGGTAGGGCGCTGGGATTGCCCAGGTCAGAGAAAGGCTGTTTGCAGCTTTGTGCTTATCCCTTCATATGCTGCTCACCTAAACCTAAGAAATATTCCAAGTATTTCTCATCCACATAGTTTTTCTTCTCCTTACCAGAAACTAAAATCCTTGAAGAGAGTCAAGATAATTTTTAGAAAGATAATAAGGAACAAATATCAATTTAAAGAGGAAAAGAAAATCAGACTATTTTTAATGTTTGTGCATTTCCCATAGGCTCTTCCATTGTCTCACCTCAGTGTCATTTACTCCAACCACAATGAAGAGAGCTGCATACTGTCGATAAATCAACTTGAAATCCTTATATTCAATGAAAGAGCACTAGAGAAAACACAGTTAGACATTAGTTTCTATGGTTGGGCTCTGGAGAGGGTGAAGCTGGAATGCTCCTTGAAGTCAAGGATTCTGAAGCTTTGTCTGACATACTTTGGGCATGTTGCAAAAAGGGACTGGTCCTTGGAGAGGGACATCATGTTTGGCAGAGTGGAGGAGTAGCGCAGGAGAGGAAGCCCTTTAATGAGATGGATCAATTCTGTGACTGGAGTGGTGGTAATGAGTGCGTTTGAGACGGCGAGGTTGGCACAGGATAGAACGGCGTTTAGGGTTCTTGTTCACAGGGTAGTTATGAGTCGCAAGCAACTCGACGGCACATAATAACAACAATGGTTGAGCTCTAGTGGATTGATGGTAAAGAGTAACACTGCCAACACAGAGGTGGGGGGTTTGAATCCACCAGCTGCTCCTTGGGAGAAAGATGAGCAGTCTCCTCTTGTGCAATTTATAGCCTCTGAAAACTTGATATAAGGCCAGCTATGAGTTGGTTTCAACTTGACAGCATATAAATAACAACAACAATTGCTAAAGATTTCTTCAAAATGGCATGCATAATTTCTACTTTCTGATTTGGCTATCTCTCCTAGAAACACCAAACATTAAAATGTTCCCCCCTTCCCACAAGAGGGTAGCATTGTGAGAAAAGAGAGGAGGACAATCTGCATTGGAAAAAGAGGCTGTGTGTGTTCACATGTAGTATTTCCGATTCCTTTGCTGTGCTCTGTATGTATTAATAAATAATTACCATTTTAAAGGTCTCAAGTGTAAAAATATTACAAGAGAATAAAGATTTCCTTGTTTCAGTTCCCCCTAGCTTCTTTTACAAGCAAATACATATGGCATATACACTTTTTTTCTAAACATGAAAAGAATGTATATAGATTCTTTCTTTCATAAATTATTTACAAATAGCCTTTGTATGACAGATGCTAGACAAAAATCTCCCATTGTAAACACTGCTTCATATGAATTAATAATCAGCTTATCATCACAGGCTTGTGGATAAAACAAGACGCAGGCATCTTGCACCTAAAGTCACAGTGTAAAAAAAAAAAAAAAAAAGAGTAGTTGGAAAGCAGTGGGTGGACAGGAATTGAACAGTGAGCCAAAGACACAGTGTCCTTTGAACTGTTGGATGTATCTGACCAAATGCAGTTGAGGATGAACTTTATGGCTTTATGTTCTAGGATATGTTGTTTTCCGGTGCCTGGATGCACCTGGGAATGAAGCTGCAAGTTTTGGTTATGGAAATTCTTCTGTGAGGAAAACCTTTTGAGAGCCTGTAAATGGAGGCATCCAAGGCCTCTTATTTAAAATTAGGACAAATGTAGTAAGTGCAGAGCTGTTCTTCAGCAATTGGCTCACCATGGAGCCAGTGTGATTTCTGCTCAATAGAAACATTCACGGAATGATCACCTAGCTGTAAGAATTGGGGAACATTTTCCAAAACCTCTCAGGAGTTTCTGATAGTTTGGGTTGTTGTGTTTGTTTGTTTATAAAGTATCAAAGTACTTTTGTCAGGGGGAAAAAAAGAAAAGCTAAGCTGAGAGACTGCTACTTTTTTTTTTTTTTTGAGACTGCTACTTTGGTGCCTGATTATGCCAAGCCCAGCAGATTCCTTTTAGAATCTAAAATCAAACACATCTAAAAGCAGATTCATTCTAATGGTTATATTTCAATGGTTCAGCTTCCAGTGGAAATTACGCTTGAAATTGTGTAGAGTGCCTGCATTCTGTAGAAAAATTAAAACAAAATTGCTTCCAAGAGTATGTTTACTTTTCCTTATGGTAGGTGGTTGAGCACAGCCCTGCAACAGTGTCTATTTCCTCTGACAACAACGTCAAGCAAAGTGTGCCATGGCAGGCCTAAGTCATAATTCAAAGAGGAACTCGGAGATGTTCCCACTGGAAAATCAATTTAGAAGCCAAGGGAAACACAGTTGCTATGTGTAAATTCTGAGCAGTGGTGTAACTTAATATTTCATGACTTAGCAGTGGTTCCCACAGGCAGTCTTTCTAGCTTTGCAGTGAAATGGAAAACTGACAAAATGAATAGCTGACTTAAACAAGCTTTCTTCCTTTATTGTAGTTGTTAAGTGGTTCCCAATGGATTTGAGTTTGGGGATCTAAATTAAGCAGTTCTTCATTAAAAGAAGGGAAAAAAAGATTGATTTCTTGCCACCCACCACTAAATCACCCTTAGCCTTTTTTTTTTTAATGTGAATTCTTTAAAAATTCTTATTTGAGTGAAAGTTTACAAAGCATAATTGGTTTTTCAAATAGCAAGTAGTATACATTTAAAAACATACTTAATCTTTTAATGCATTTATTTAACCTCCATTTTGGCAGAAAGGGCAGATTTATTGTTTTGTATGACTTTTTAACTTCCATTTTCCCCTTCTGTATAATAAAAAATGTCAAGTTCAGATTAAGTTTGGTTTGCTTTTTATCTATATAAGTTATAACCAGAAACAAAACTGCTTACTACATGAGAATTACACAACTACTCTCTGGCACACAATGGGTCTGGACCATTCCCTTCATACCAGGGTCATCTAACCTTCACCGTTTGGCTTAAAGAAAGCCACCTGCTACAGACACTGGCAAAAAGTCCAAAAGCTGAATTCATATGAACAAAAAAAGATGATGCATCTATGAGGAGAGATGAATTGCAGCTGTCCCTTCCATGGTGAACTGAGACAAACATGCTGACTAAGAACCGCAGATGTTTCCTGACTGTCCTTGTTTTTACTGTCAAAAGGCAGTGTTGAGACAGGTATGCTCAGTCTTCATTTCACTTTATTCCTTATTTTCCCTAAAAGTCATAGCCACCAAAGCTCCTTAGAAAGAATATAGTTCAAAGAAAATTATGGCCCCTGAGTTGCTATAATAACAGATATGCTACTGCTGAACTGAACAGAGAGATAGATAAAAGAAACAGAAACGTACTTGTTCATTAGATCGAGAGAGACAGCTTTTTATGACTTCTGTTTCCAGAAGTGTACGCTTATTAATCTCCATGTGTTCATAGTACTTTGAAAGTCGGGTCTGCCCTTGTTTATTTACCATGAGGAAAAATTTTATCATTTTTTCCCCTGGCCAAAATTTCCAAATATAGTTTAAAAAGTTATGGCAGAGGTGTTTGTAGCTGGAACCTGGAGGATAAAAGAACAGAAAGACAAAATCAAATTTCCCAAAGAATCATATTAATCATATTTAATAGCAATAATATCAAAGGTTAGAGTAAATAAAATCTCTGCTGTTAACATTAGTCTCTTCACTTCTACGAATGAATTGAAATTTTAATAAATAATTAAACATGGATTATCATTAGTTACCTATCCTCTTGACACCTACTCAAGATGATCCCTAAGATCTCATAAAAAAGAAATAGATTCTCCCGAAGAAGTAATTTTCTCATTAGTTGGGACATAACAAGACACTTTACTAGCATTTAGAATGAGTGAACAAAATATTGCTGGGTGAGTCAAGTACTTTCATAGCGACCCTAAGAACCACAAACCTGAACCCTGTCCTATCCTGTGCCATCCTCATCAACTTTGACACACTTGAGCCCATTCACTCTGTCAGTACATCTGAGCTGCAGTCACTCTGTCCACACATCTAATTGGGAGTCTTCCTCTTTTTTGCAGGTCCTCCACCTTTCCAGGCATGAAGTCCTTTTCCAGGAAATAGTCTCTCCTAGCAACATGTCCAAAGCAAAAGATAAAGTGTTGTCATCATTTACTTCAAGCAACATTCTGGATATATCCCAAGACATATCTGTGTGACCATGGGATATTCAATATTCTTCTCCAACACCACAAATCTGAATCTTGTTAATTTTATTTTAATGTGTACGTCCTACAAATGTTAGCTACCACTTTTAGCAGTTGCAATTACAAAGTTCAGTTTTCCAACCTGCTCCCTAGGAGACTGAAAAAGGAAGGTCACTACTGGGCTAGGTCAGCCCAGGTGAGCATTTGCAGCTATCTCAGCAACGTCTGAAGATATCTGCTAAGAATCTGTTTGCAGGGGACTCAGCTGTCAGAGCACCAGGCAGAAAGGCCAGCTTACAGGGCTCTTTTACTTCGCAGCCTCTTTGAGCACAAAACATGAATTCTCTATTTGGATGAGGCATCTATCAGTGCCTAAACAGGATGGGTCTGACTCTCCTTTACTCATGTGTCATGTTGATAAACTGAGCGTGAGGTAAGCAGATTGCATGGGAGAATTAAACACGTGTCTATGAATGGTTCCATGACTACTCAATGCCTGGGGCACACTGGATCATAAAGGGCCTGTGTGCTAGGCTTAGTAACTAGATCAAATTGGAAACCAGTAAGCTTTTTTTTTCCCTTTGGGGCTTTGGCTTTGTTGTGGAGATACCAGAATGTGTTGGTCAAAAGATTGGCCTCAGAGTAAGGCAGTTCTGGCTCTGACATTTAACCTGCCATGTGACTCTAATTTGCTTGGTGCTTCTGAACCTCAGTCTGAGGTGTACCTCTGAGGTGGGAGAGTGAACTAGAGTAACTTACATACAAGCAGCATTTTGCAAAAGGTCTGGTCCATAATAGTTTCCATTTACAACTAAATACTTATGTACTGCTTTTTATTACAATTATTTCTAAAACAAAACCCAACAGATTATGAGATAATATTTATATTTAGGAACCCCCCAACCCAATAATCTTTAAACATGTTTGACCTGTTATGATATTCCTCTCCCTGAACAAGTTATAATCATATATTCAATTTCTTTCAGCTTCAACAATAGATATAATTGGTTCTTTACAATAGCCTTGAGTACAGAAAATTGAAAAATGTAGTACTGACCGATCTTTGCAATTACTTGCTATTCACTGGAAAGCCAGACAATAACTAGGGATGATAGAAAGAGAACTGATGCCTTCAAGCTGTGGTGCTGAAGAAGAATAATGAATATACCACGGACTGCTAGGAGAACACACAAGTTTGTCCTGGAGAGGGAGAAGTCAGGTTGCTCCTTGTAGGCAAGGATTCTGAAGCTTTTTTTGACATACTTTGGACATGATGCAAGGCGGAATCAGTCCTTGGAGAGGGATGTCATGCTTGGGAGGGTGGAGGACAGTGCAGGAGAGGAAGACCCTCTATGAGATAGACTGATTCAGTGCTCGGGGTAATGGGCATAGGTGTATCAGAGACAATAGGATTGACATAGGATAGAGCAGGGTTTAGGGCTGCTGTACATATTGTCACAAGGAGTTGCAGGCGACTCTCGATGGCACATATCAACAATAATACTAGTAATTTAAAAATGATGAATTTTTAATATTATAATTTTTTATAATTTAATTTTTTTAAAAGGTGGAGTAAAGATATATATAAAACAATAGCCAAGTCAATAATTTTTTCACATGTAAAATTCAATAACATTGTTTATGTGAACTATGCATTATTATATTTTTTGCCCTCCTAGCTAATTTCTTATTTCCCAAACCATTTTAAGGCAGGTGGTTGTCTCACAATTCCAAGCCCTAATACCTATAAAGAGCCAGGTAGTTTATACCAGACCCATTCTGGAAAGACCTAGAATTGGTATAACTTGTTCAGTGGGCAGAACCAGAGGCAGACAGGATGTGATTTAGACTAGATCAGCTGGCAGCTGTGTTGTGGGGGAGGTCTGTGGTCATCCACTCCCATTTCCAGAGATAAACTTACTGCTGTAGGTAGGAATGCAACATACTCTCTATGCTTAATCATTGAGTATTAAATGCTGCTTTTGTTCTCATTATTGTCAGCAAAAGCAAACGATGAAGGTGGCTTGTAACTAAGATTATCGTCTTTTCTTCTTCTTCAACAAATTTATTTTAAATCCATTTTAAATTATTTTTAAATAATTACAAAGGTTATGAGTATTATAAAGCACAATCTTTTAGCCTGGATTTCCACTGCCAGGCAAGAGTAAAAAAAATTATCTTCTCCAAGGCCCCTATGCCTAACTCCTGCTCTTAAAATTCCTGGCTGCATTAAGTAGTAAAATGAAATGTAACTGGATTGCACTGGGTTGGTACATTAAGTGATCAAATTGGTTTCCACCTTAGAAGTACAGCATTCCTTCCCACTGACTTCAAGAGCAAGGATGACAAACAGGGACTTGTTGAACTGATACTCATTAGAATGCAAGTTTTAAAGAATAGCTAAAGACATCTAAAGACTTGTATCTGCCTTTCTTTTCTATGCTCATAATAACAATTGCACAATGTATTACTGTCAGATTCCACAGGGGTAATTAAGTGGAGAAGCACAATAGTAAACTATTGCTCCTATCAAATATACTGAGCCAAAATATACAATGCTGAGACCCAGAGAGCATACATGCTTGAGAACTGAATGCTTTAGCAATCTATCTTACTTAACAGTCATGGGGGAGGAGGGAGGGGAAAGAACTACAAAACTCAGGGAGGGCACCAAGAAGGAATATGCTTGGACAAGTGCTGGGAGTGGTCAGGGAGCAGGTATGGACTGGGGATGATGTTTTGGTGGCCAGGAAGTTAGGAAATTCCACACCCAAGAGCCTATGAGAATGTGTGAGAAAAATGAAGGAATGAAGAGAGAAGTTTCACTGATGAAAGCACTATACAAATAGTGCTAGGACCTTCTCCTAGAGAATATAGAAAACCCCAAGAGGAAAGAAGGTAACCATCACATGAGACAGGAATCAAATAGAAATTTTCCTTAGGTTAGCTTTATCCTGAGGACATGTTTTGAAGACCAAGACTGAGGTGGTTGGGATTATCACATAATATGAACAGATTCATGTCCTAGAACCCTACGTGATGCCTTTCCAAGAGAAAAAGAGACTGGAAATATTGAAATATAGTAATATATTAGTGCATAGTTTTCACATTTCTGATGATGTATTTCTAGGAGTTAGAACTGGAAAAATCTTTCTAGATTGCCATATCCAAAGGTGGAAATTGCTTTTAGGCTGAGCGCCAACTATGAATAACTATTGGCTGAACTGAGGATAAGGTTAGGAAAGATTCTGGAACTGCTTCCATGATTCAGAGCAAAAGGAAGCCATAACTGATTAGTAATGTCAACCACAGGTGAGGAAAAAAGGAGTGGCAGGATTGTCTTGGTGTTGTTAGGTGCTGGTTAGTCAACTATGACTCATAATGACTCGATGAACAACAGTACTTAACCTCGCTCTATTCTGTGCCATCCTCATTACCTCTATCATGCTAAAGCCCATTGTTACATTCACTGTGCCAATCCATTTTGTTGAGGGTCTTCCTCTCTTTCTCTGATCCCCGACCTTTCCCAGCTTGATGTCTTTTTTTCCAAGGACTAGTCCTCCAGACAGCATGCCCAAAGTATGTGAGACAAAGTTTCACCATCCTCTGAGACACATGCTCGTTACACTTTTACTAAGCAGACTTGTTTGTTCTTTTGGCAGTGCATGGGATATTCAGTACTCTGCTACAATATCATTTCAAAGGCATTGATTCTTCTTTGGTTGTTGTTGTTGTTGGTAAGTCTCGTCGAGTCGCAGGCGACTCTATGAACGAAAGTCCTCGACACTTGCATGACTTTCATCCTCTCTCACGGTTCACAGGGTTTCCGGAGGCAAACTATTTACGGAAGTGGATGCCACTCCTGCTTCCAAGCTTGTTTTAACCAGGAAGCGCCACCAAACACTGTCCGCCTTGGGTAACCATTATCGCATTTGACACATTAGTGTCACAGTGTTCAGCTTCACAGAGACCACAAGTTACCTCTGTATGGCAAATGGACACACCAGGGCTATACAACCTAGAAGAATGTTTCACTAAAAACAATTAAAGACAGGCCTTAGGCCCCAGATTAGAGTAACCCACCTTTGGCTTGGTAGCATCACTTTCGGTCCACTAGGTCTCTATGTTGTTAAGTGCCGTAGAGATGCCAGCCATTCCACCAGTCAGCCAGCCAATTTCCAGAGTGGAGGGAAATTCTAGTGCCCAAGCCTCTCGAAGGATTTTAAGCTACCACCTGGAGCAAGCTCTGCAGGCTCCGCCCTTACTTCCTCTTAGTTTAAGGCCGCCCACCCACTTTTGAAGGGCATCAAGAGCGGTAACTCACAGCCAAAAGGACCTCAGAAACTTCCCTTGCCTTTACTGCCACCAAGTTGCGCTGCCATAGAGAACCTTCACATACATAGGAAGCAATTGAAAATACAGTAAGTTGGACACCGTAATCTTTGAACTGATAACCTTGACTACAGAATTTCCCAATGCAACACATCTTTTGATTTCCTGATTGCTGTTGTCATGGATGTTGATTGTGGATTCAAGAAAAATTAAACCCTTGACAATGTCAATCTTTACTCCGTTTATCATGATAGATGATAGATGGTGTGTTGGTCCAATGGTGAGGAATTATGTTCTCTTGATGTTGAAATGTAATTCATATTGAAGGCTGTAGTCTTCTTCAATGTTTCAAGTCTTCACTTTCTGCAAGCAAGGTGTGTTGAGTCATCTATCTCTATAACACAGGTTGTTGATGAGTCTTCCTCCAGTTCTAATGACACATTCTTCTTTACATAGTCCAGCTTCTCAAACTTTTACTCAGCATACAGATGGAATAGTTATAAAGGATTCAAACCTCACACATACCTTTCCTGATTTTAAACCATGCATTATTCCTTTGTTCTATTCAGATAAACTATTTCTTATGCTCAGTTTAGGTTTCAAAAGAGCAAAACTAAGTATTCTAGGGTTCCTATTCTTCTCAGTGTTAGCCATAATTCATTATGATTCACACAGTCAAATGCCTTTGCATAGGCAATAAAACACAAGTAAATGACTTTCAGGTATTCTGGGCTTTCAGCCAAGATACATCTAATATGAGAAACTGTACCACAGCCTCTTCTCAATTCGGCTTGAAATTCCGGTAGTTCTCTATCAATATACTGTTCCAGCCATTTTTTAACAATCTTCAGCAACAGTTTGCTCTCAAGTGATAATGATGAAATTGTTTGAGAATTATTATGTGAAATCTCAAATACTATTCCATCAAGGTCTAGGGTCTTCCCCCCCCCCCATGCCTTTATTGCAGCTTGATTTTCTTCACTATCTTTTTTTTTTTAAATTATATGCTACTTGCAGAAATACTTCAATGTCAACTAACTCTTTTTTTGGTAAAGTGACTCTATTTTACGTCATTCAATATTTTACAACACAAAGACCTGCTAATACAATTATTATTCAAATACGTTCTCCAAGCATTAGAGCCAAGATGGCAGGATAGGCACCTTATATTTGTCATTCCTGATGTATATGCCCTTCATTTTATAGATGGGAGAATGATCAGAGAGATGGAGTGAAGTACAGAATTCTGTTTTCCTTGCTCAAAATGTTGCTTTAATACATCACATTAAAGCTTTGTCTCACACAGTGTGTGTTACAAAATGTTCATTTAAGTTTAATAAACATCAATACCAGTGGTTTTAGGTATGATCAAGTTAATACTTTATTTCCTGGCGAGCTCTGGTGGCCTAGTGGCAAGAAGGTGTACTGCAATCTCAGAGGTGCACAGTTCAAATCCACCAGATGCTCTGCTGGAGAAGGAGGAACAATCTCCTCCTGTACCAGTCAGATCTGATTTGACGGTACACACACACACACACACACACACACTAATTAATTAAATAAAAAAAAGTTAATACTTTATTTCCTAATGTCACTACATGATCCATCTAGAAAATACTAGGCAAATCACTATATTAAAATTTTAAAGCCTTATTTCAGTTGACCCTTGAACAACACAGAGAATAGGGGTATCAACCTTCTATGCAGTTGAAAATCAGAGTATAATTAACAGTAGACCCTTGAGACACTTGATAGAACTGTGCAGGCTCAAATGCTGTAACTACTTAAAACCCCATATTCTAATCTCTTCAGAGAAGCAAAACATTGACACAGAGATGGCAAATGGGTAATTGAATCTCATATTGTTAAAGGGTCAGTTCTATAGAGGTTCTAGAAATGAACGTGGTATTTGATGCTTGCTGCAGAAGGTCAAGGACTATAGTCTTCAATGCAGATTGAAGCTCAACATCAAGAAAACAAAGATTCTCACCACTGGGCCAATTAGCAGCACCATCATGGATGGAGAAGAGATTGAGGTTGTTAACAATTACAACAATGTTATATAAATTATGGTCTTTAAACAGCATATCCCTAAAAAGAGTTTAGAATTCCCTTTGAGAAATCTGGGGGTGGGGGGAATAATATGGAGTGAGTCTAGGATATTAACTTTAAGTTGGTCTAAAAAAGAAAGAAAAAACTAGTCATCATCTAGACACATATCATAAAAAATGGGGTTTTCTTGGTGGGCTTGACAAAATTAAGGCATTATCCAAAGAGGACAATGTCCTTAGTATAGGTTTCCAAGAAAGGTGTCAGCTTCTATTCCAACAGAATATAAATCATGTTTCCAAGCTTGTTTAATTATTACCTCGGAAAGGTTTGGCAAATTCAGTCACATTTTCCAGTCATTTTGTTCTCATATTTACAGACTTAATGATTCACTTTTAGCCAATATCCAGGAGGTATTTGGCTCCAAGCAGTCCTTCTCCCCACCCTTCCAAATTTTGCCATCTATGTGTGTTATTATACAACATTATCACACATTACCCATGAGACAATTTGAAAATTAACTGGGACTAGAATTTTATATTTTATATTTCTTAAATTGGAGTCTGGTTTTCTAGAATCTGTGAAAGTTATTTTCTACACAATATTATTTGAATGGTTCAAGTGCATTGCAGGTACTTCTATAATTTTCTTAGCCACAGGCAATTACTTAATGAGGAGAAGTGGCTATGTGATCTTACTTGACAGGTAAAACCACTGTGTAAGTCAAAGCTGCCTCCTTCTTTTCTGTTCCATCTATATTATATTGTTTACTCCCCTTTGAACTCTTCTCAAAGATCTTTCTCTAGTGCCTAAAATTAATTTGGTTTTTTACTATATTCATAAACACTACAATTTCCTGAAACTACCTAGAAGTAATTTCAAAGGGACAAATTATTAGAAAATCAGAGATGGTAATACTAACATTGATGTAAGAGGAAGAATACAGAAGACTTTGTTTAGTGTTTCATAGTACACATATATACTCATTGATACAAGAGTGGGAACCACTTCCTTGTCTATCAAGGCTTGCTGAAGGGACTAAGAACTTTTAGCTCAGATTTTCCATTATCCTAATGAGATACAAATACTTGTTAAGACCTTTGCAAATTATGCAAAAAAGTAAAGAGATTAATATTTGTAAACCAATTTAAACTCTTTGGTAGAAGGATGCCAGGTACATAATCAGCAAGGTATAAAAACTGGTTATAGATGTAATTACAGGGAGGGATATAAAGTTCAAAAGAAGTTTTACATCAGGCACTGTTAAGCAAGCATTAATGATGGACTTTTAATAGTCTGCAAATCCTGAACATATCTTTGCTAATATATGTATGTGAAATTTATACATGTGCACAATTCTGTTGGTTGTTTTTTTGCTTTGGGTTTGTTTGGGGTTTTTTTCAGTCAAAGATTGAATAACGACACAGGTGTGTAGGATTAGCTAATGGGGGAAACCTAAAACACTAAAAATATAAGCTTATTAAAGATATTCATTATTCTAGTACAGTGCTTGTCAATTTGTTGTACTGAGGTAACATGTGAGTTGCTGTGATGCTGAAAGCTATGCTACTGGTATGTCAAGTGCCATAAGATTCATCCATGGTGGTCAGATTTTAGTAGAGCTCCTAGATTATGACAGATTAGGAAGCAAGATTGGTCATCTACTTCTTAAATAGCAGGCCTCTGAAAACCCTATAAACAGCAGAGGAACACAGATAGTTACAGTATTAGAGGTTAGTCCGGATTAGAAGCCAATCAAAATGAGGAAAAATTCCTGCAAACATCCTTTAATAACTCGAACATGGAATGTATGAAGCATGAATGTTGGAAAATCATAAATGAAACCCATGAACACTGACATTCTAACTACCTTTGGCAATTTTGCATTAGATAATCACATGATACACTATGCTGGAAATAAAAAACTGAAAAAGAATGGTTTAAAAAAAATCCATTTTGGCAGTGGAGGCCAAGGGGCATTTCTGGTTATTGTTAGGTGCCGTTGACTTGAGCATGACTCATAGTGACCATATGAACAAAAGATCTGAGCCTTTTTATTCTGTGCCATCCTCACACTTCTAGACACACAAGAGCCCACTCCAGCAGTCACCTTGTCAATCCACCTGATCAAGGGTCTTCTCTTTGCCAACCCTCCACCCTTCCCAGCATCATGTACTTCTCTGAGGAATAGCCCCTCCTAATAACATGGCCAAAGTATATGAGGCAAAGCCTCATCTTTCTTGCCTCCAAAGGGCACTCTGGCTGCACTCTCTCCAAGACGTATCTGTTTTTTCTTTTTGCCATCCATGGGATGTTCAGTAGAGATATGGATTTAGATGTTATTACAAAATTCTCCACGTTACATGCTTAGCTCAGTGGACTCATTCCTCAATTGTTGACTGCTGGATTTCGATTGAAGGCAGAACATCTTGATCATATCATGTTTCGAGTGGGATTATTGGCTGTCCTGAGGTCAAAACAGACACAATCGATGATAGGACTCATGGTAACTGCCATCACTCAATCCTGAGGAAGATAAAGGTGTAAAATTGGTAGATCCTTTGAGTGAAATATTGGCATCATCCTGGGAGGAACATGCTAACTGTTTGGCAAATGCTGTAGAGCAGATATATCTGGGGTTTGTTATAAATCCCTCTTGGATATGCAGGGAACGCTGACTGACAAAAGTAAAAAAGAAGCAGCGAATTTGCAACAAGATGCCTTCATCACTATTGGTAGAGATACTCAGCCCTGCAATGAAAACTTGCACAATCTGTAATAGATGGTGTAACTGTTTTGGGAGGTAAATTCCACGAAACCCACTTGGTCATGATGTTTTTTTGTTTTGTTTTGGGTTTTTTTGTTTTGTTTTTATGTGCTGTTGGATTCTATTGGCCAGGATTTTTGCATCTATATTTTCTTGTTTTGATAATGTCTTTGCCTGGTTTTGGTGTTAGGGATATGCTTGCTTCATTGAATGATTCTGGGAATATTTCTTCTTTTTCTATTTTTAAAGATAATATATGTAGAACTGCTGGTAATACCATCTCAGACAAGAGTCTTATAACAAAAGTTTACAGAATACTCCTGGGCCTCCACAAGAAAAAGACTGATAACCCAATTACAAAATGAACAAAAGACACAGAAAGAATTTTCACAGAGGACTATATGGCAAATAGTCAAATGAAGAAATGGCACATGAAGTAATGCTTCAAATCACTGGCAATAAGGGAGATGCAAATCAAAACCACAATGAGGT
The DNA here is from genome assembly GCF_000299155.1 of Elephantulus edwardii. Taxonomy (NCBI): domain Eukaryota; kingdom Metazoa; phylum Chordata; class Mammalia; order Macroscelidea; family Macroscelididae; genus Elephantulus; species Elephantulus edwardii. The sequence goes on along the minus strand of NW_006399834.1, from coordinate 10,398,803 downwards.
ACCATCTCACTCCAGTAACACTGCCAAAGTTTAACAGGGCAGCAAGTAATTGATGTTGGAGGGCATATGGTGAGATAGGAACTCTTATACATTGTTGGTGGAATTGTAAAATGGTGCGACCATTCTGGAAGGCAGTTTAACGCTTCCTTAAAAAGTTGAACATAAAAATTCCATACGACCCAGCCATTCCACTACTTGGAATATACCCTGAGAGTATGAGAACTGAGGCACAAACTGAGACTTGTACACCAATGTTCATAGCAGCATTATTCACCATCGCAAGAACACGGAAACAGCCCAAATGTCCAAACATAAATGAATGGATTGAGAAATTATGGTACATTCACACAAGGGGATACTATGCAGCATGCAGGAGCAATAATTTTGTAAATTATTACCAACTGGGGAGGGACTGGAGAGCATTATGCTGAATGAACTAACTCAGTCTCACAAGGAAAAATATTGTGTAAGACTGTTATTGTAGAATAAGTATAAGGATCCAGGAGGGGTGGGAGAGGCTGGAAGTAGAGGGATGTGGATGTGCAGGGGGAGGAGGGGATTAGTCACTGGGTAGTACAATTTGATAGGTGGTGGGGTGAGGAAAATTGAAAGAATTTGTTCGAATTTATATTAGAATTTTGTAAATAAACTAATGGAGAAAAAAAAGTGAACTTGAGGAGGGGGAAAGGATGGAGAGGGGGTAAAATGTGCAACAATGAGTGAATGAAAATCTAACTTTTCCGTAAACTTTTGTTAAAATGACAATTAAAACAAAAAATTTTATTTAAAAAATAATTTATGTAGAATTGGTGATAGTTTTTTCTGAATGTTTGGTAGATTTCAGCAGTGAAGCCATCTGGGCCAGGACTTTTTTTAGGAGGAGAGTTGTACACAGGATCACTATGGGTTGCAGGTGACTTGATGGCACATACCAACAACAAAAACATTTATTCTTTCATGTGTCTTTTCAAGTATTCTATATCTGTCTGTTTCAATCTGGTTACAGTGTGAATTTCAAAGAATTTGTCTTTCTCATCCAGATTTTCAGACTTGTTGGAGTATGTTGTTGTTGTTGTTATGTGCCGTCGAGTCGTTTACGACTCATAGCGACCCTATGCACAACAGCCCTAAACCCTGCTCTATCCTGTGCCAACCGCACCGCCTCTGACACACCCATCCCG
>NW_006399834.1:10379393-10395952 GCF_000299155.1 Elephantulus edwardii | reverse complement strand
TGAATTCTTCCTTGTGCTTTGGCTTCTCTACGCTCCAGTGCAATCTTCAGAGTTTCTTCTGACATCCATTTTGGTCTTTTCTTCCTCTTCTGTCTGAGTATAGCTTTTTTTATTTCAGTATTATGAATTTAATTTCACCTGGTTCTATTAGGATGTTACCTCTATCGTTTCTTACTTGAGTTATGTGTGTCTTCTCATTCTTTTCTTTTAAATTTGCTAAAGGTATGTCTACATTATTAACCCTTTCAAAGAACCAGCTCCTGGTCTTGGGTTATATAGCAATTTACATACTTGTTACTTTTTAGTGCTGCATAGTATTCCATTGTGTGAATGTACCACAACTTTTTAACCCATTCATTTGTTAATGGACATCTGGGCTGCTTCTATTTTCTAGGTATTGTGAATAATTCTGCTATGAATATAGGTGTACAAATGTCCATTTGTCTCAGTTTTTATTTCCTTGGGATGTAGTCCTAGCAGTGGAATAATTATCAGCTATTGAAAACGAGGCCAGGTGCTGACTGTGGAACAAATTCATGAACTACTCATGTGCAAGTTCAAAGTGGAGCTAAAGAAAATGAAAACAAATTTACAAGTACCAAAACATGAATCCCAACTGAATTTAAAAATCATCTCAAGAACAGGTTTGAGGTCTTGAACACTAATGAACAAAGACCAGGTGGTCTGTGAAATGATACCAAGACAAACGTAAAAGGTCATTACTAAGAGGAAGAAGAAAAAATTGAGATGGAAGTCGGAGAGAATCTGAATATTGTACTAGAATGCCAAGTAGCCCAAGCAAAAGTAAGAAACCAGGAAGTTAAGAAGTTGACCATAAGATTTCAAAGGGCAGTTCAGGAAGACAGAGCAAAATATTATAATCAAATGTGCAAAGAGCTGGAGTTAGAAAACAAAGGGATGAACCTGCTTGGTATTTGAAAAAGCTAAAGAACAAATTCAAGCCTCAAGTTGCATTACTGAAAGATGCTTGCTGTTGTTATGTGTTGTCATAGCGACCCTATGTACAACAGCTCTAAACCTTGCTTCTATCCTGTGCCAACTCTACTGTCTCTGACACACCTACCCCCATAACCCGAGAATCAATGCATCTCATTGAGGATATTCCTCTCCTACACTGTACCTCTAACCGTCCCAAGCATGACGTCCCTCTCCAAGGACTGGTCCCTTCTTGCAAAATGTCCAAAGTATGTAAGATGAAGCTTTAGAATCCTTGCTATGGGCAGAATATTGAATGATTCAGAAAGCATCAAAAGACAGTCATGATGGAGGTCACAGAGTCACTGTACCAAAAAAAATTGGCTGACACAAAATAATTTTATGAAAGAGCATGAGCATGTGTTCAAGAAGCAATGATGATGGAGGAAACTCAAGCTTCTCTCAAGGAATTGGAAATAAATAAGGCCCCAGGAATTGATAGAATACCAATTGACATATTTCAACAAACAGATGCAGCCCAGCATATGCTTACTATGTTGTGCCAAGAAATCAGGAGGATAGCTACTTGACCCACTAACTGGAAGAGATCCATATTTGTTCCTATTCTAACAGAATGTGGAAATTATAAAACAATATCACTAATATCACAAACAAAACCTTTCTGACAATTATCCAAAAATGTGTGAAACACTATATCTCCAGAGAACAACCAGAAATACAAGCTGTTATCTGGAGGGCCCAGTCCTTGGAGAAGCATAGTATTCTTGAAAGGATGGAGGGTCAGTGCAGGAGAGGAAGGTTCTGGAGATAAGAATTGACACAGTGACTGTGGCATTGAGGGCAAGTGTGTCAGCAACAGTGAGACTGGCTCAGGATAAGGCCGGGTTCAGAGCTGTTGTTCTAAGGGTCCACTATGAGTCGTAGTCTACTCGATGGCACATAGCAACAACAACATGGAATTTCTATGTTTAACTTTTTGAGGAAATGCCAAACCACTTTCCATTGTGGTTACACCATTTTAAAATCCCACCAGCAGTTTATAAGAGTTCCATTCTCTCTGCCATTTACTATTTGCTATTTTGTTGAACTTTGCTACTGCTGCTGAAGTGAGGTGGTATCTCATTGTTATTTGTGTCTCTTGGTCACCTGAATGTCCTCCTTTGTGAAAAGTTTTTTCATGTCTTTTGCCCATTTTGTGACTTAGTTATCAATCTTTTTTTTGTGGAGGTCCTGTAGTATTCTGTAAACTTTGATTATAAGATTCTTATCTGAAATGTCATTGCCTAATGTTTTTCCAGATATATGGGCTTTCTTTTTACTTTATAGCATAAAGTTTTTGATGCACACAGGGATTTGCTTTTAAGAAGTTCTTATCTTCTCCTGGTTGTGCATTTTTGGCTATGTTCACAAACCTCTTTATGTTGTAGGCCAGGGCTTCTAATTTTATTCCCCTTTTGTCTCTTATGATCTTTATGATTTTGGGTTTTATGCCTAGGTTTCTCATCCATTTTGAGTTGGTTTTTGTGTATGTTATAAAATGTGGATCCTATTTCCGTTTTCTCCAGGCAGATGTTCAGTTTTGCCAGCAACATTTGTTAAAGAGGCCAGTGTTTCCCATTTAATGGGTTTTATCTTGTCAAATATCAGGTGACCACAGGTTGATTTCTGTATTCTTGATTCTATTCCATTGATCTATATGTCTGTCAATGTACCAATATCATACTGGTTTGATTATTATAGCTGTTGTTGTTATGTGCTGTTGAGTCATCTGCAACTTATAGCAACCCTATATACAACAGCCCTAAATCCTGCTCTATCCAGTGCCAATCTTATTGTCTCTGACACACCTACCCCCATTACCCCAGTCACTGAATCAATCCATCTTATCAAGGGTCTACCTCTCTTGCGCTGTCCTTCTATCGTCCCAGGCATGATGACCCTCTCCAAAGACTGGGCCCTCCTTGTAACATGTCCAAAGTATGTCAGATGAAGCTTCAGAATCCTTGTCACTAAGGAACAGCCTGGTCTCATCCTCTCTAAGATGAACCTGTTTGTTCTTCTAGCAGTGCATGGTATATATAATACTCTTCTCCAGCACGATGGCTCAAAGGCATCAATTCTCCTTCTATCAACCTAGTCATTTTCCAGCTTTCTAACACATAGCAAGTAATTGCAAAGACTATGTACTACAGCTGTATAGTGGGTTTTAAGATCAGGAAGTCAGATGCCTCCAACTTGATTTTTTTTGGTGTTGTTGTTTTAGAAGATCTCTGCTAATCCTGGGTCTCCTTTTCTAAATGAAACTGGAAATTGCTTTTTCTATCGCCTTGAAAAAGAAATTTTGTACTGAGATTTTTTTTTCCCCCTCCAAGGATTTCTGCATCATGTTCATAAGTGATACTAGTCTGTAGGGTTTTTTTGGTGATGTCTTTGGCTGGTTTTGGTATTATTCTTATGCTTGCATCATAGAATGGTACTCTAGGGGTGTTCCTTCTTTTTTTATTTTTTAACATATAGCTTTAGTGATAGATTATCTCTGAAGTGTTATTATCATGAAGCAATCTGGGCCAGGCCTTTCATGGGAGGGAGTCTTTTTATGACCTGCTAAATTTCTTCTTTTGCGTTAAGTCTGTTCAAGTGGTCCACTTATCCCTGTGTCAATTTGGGTAAGTTGTGGGTTTCTAGAAATTTATGCATTTCCTTGAGGTTTTCAGCTAAGTAGATATTCTTGATAATTATTAGCTATAGGATGAAACTGGGATTATCTTATGGAAGAGAAGGAATAAGGACTGATGAAAGGACAAATAGATGTCTCAATGATGAGGCTGAAAAGAGGAAATTACTCATAGCTTAGGGAGTGAATTCCAGTTAGGTAAGTTGCAGGTTTAACGTCAGCCATGGGTGCTCATTACCTATAAGAACAAGATTGTTGGAGTTCACTGCAGTGTGTTTTTAGTCACTGTAATGTAAAGTTTAGTCATTGCCATTGTAAAGTACTTCCTTAGTACTCTATAAAATATTCTCCTAACAACAACAACAAATCCCAACAGAAGAGAAACTCTTCGTGTATTTTACTTTTAATATCCAGGACAGTTTCAGTCACTAAAGACCTAAGAATTAGCCAGATTAACTGTAGTAAAAAATGAAAGAAGTAGGGGAAGAATAAGATGAGGGAATAACTATTTATATTAGAAAACTCATTGTTATTGAATGGAAATCAACACAACTAACCCTCCAGTGGGCTTTCTGAAGCAGTAAATCCCAAGGGAGGAGGCTGCCTATCTTTTTCTGGTGGATTCAAAGCACATGCCTTTGGGATTGTAGTGCAGCTTCTTACAAGAGCTCTCTGAACTCAGTATAGAGGGCAAGAATTCTACTACTGAACTACTGCTGCCCTGAATTTGAGATACCTATGGGAAATGTTGCAATTATGCGCTATGCATTAAAAAGCTGGACTATGACTAGGGATGAAAGGAGAATTGATGCCTTTGAGCAGTGGTGCAGGAGAAGAGAATTGAATATACCAGGGACTGTTAAAGAAAACAAACAGGGTCATCTTTGGGAGGGTGAAACCAGGCTGCTTCTTGGAGGCAAGGATTCTGAAGCTCTGTCTTATATATTTTGGGCATGTTGCAAGGAGCAATCAGTCCTTGGAGAGGGATATGTATTATACTCGAGAGGTTGGAGGGACAGCACAGGAGGGGAAGACCCTTGATGAGATGGACTGACTCAGTGACTAGAGTAATGAGGGTTGGTGTGTCAGAGATGGTGAGGTTCACTCAGGATAGAGCAGGGTTCAGAGCTGTTGTACATAGGGTCTCTGACTTGCAGGGGACTCCATGGCACATAATAACAACAATGGGAAATATAAGTATGTATGTTCCCTTTCTTTAAAGTTAACATCAACCACACCCTCAAACCAGTTAGCTGTATGTATTTAAGTCATCAGGCTGCATGGTATCTCTTGTCATATACAATGGTGTTCTCCAAAAGCAAATGAATTGTATAAACAAGTTCTATGCCGGTTACAAAAATTGGAGAAACAGTACTTTAATAACACTAAAGAGTAATTAAAGGAGTTTGTAATTACTAGTATACAATCTAAACCTTTAAATAAACATGGCAGCATGGGGAACAAATCTGACCAAGTCTTCATTAAACTGTAAAAAAGTCATGACAAAATAAGCTGTAGTACTTTATGTTTGAGATTAAGTCTTGTGTGGATGAGTATATTCCAGAGTGAAAATTTTAGTGGCCTGTGTGGTAGAGAAGAAGGAAAAAAAATTTTAAAAATGCAGCCAGTTTCAGATGCATTTTTCCTGCACAGTTATAATTACTGAGACACTTTTCCTTAAGTGCAGCTGTTAAATGTTATTTTTATCCTGTTTTTCAGTCAAATGGCTATCAGCTAAACACTTCGAAAAACTCACTGGTCAATTAGGATGTTTCCTGGGAAACTAAGCATATAGAAATGTACACTTGAGTAAAGAAACTTTGCCTCTTATGAGTATATTCACTCAACTGACCTTTATTAGGGAAAACATTTTTTTCACTTTCATGGAGGATTTTAAACTGTACTCATGATGCCTTTATTTTCCGTGTCAATAAAAATATTCTATTAACACCAAAATAGCGAGAATTTACGGCAACCAGTGTTTCAGTTTCTACCCACTATCGTCAAGATCTAAAGCACTTGTCTCCCCTTCTCAAGAAAAAAACCCCTCGTTCCTGTTGTCCTCTTAACACCTTCAAATATAACGCCCATGAAAGATTGAGAAACAGAAAGGAAAGCAAACGGGAACAAGTTGCGACAAGCGACAGGCGTACAGAAATGGGGCAAAAAAAAAAAAAAAAAGACTCCAGAACTGAGACGAAGACTGGGAATGCAGTCACTACGTCCCTATGGACCTGGGGTATGTGCCAAAAGGATATGTCTTCAAAGCCCGAGGAACTAACTGCTGGTAAGAAACCAGAGAAAGAGCAAATGACAAGGAGAGAAAGAGGCTCAAACCCCTGGTACAGCCAGAAACACGCGAGGAATGTAACAGAAACGTCAGGAATCCGGGACCGGCTATGGTCGGCCAGAACGACCTGACTGACTAAAACAGAGCCCCGAAGGAAGCCGCGCGGCCTGGACGCTAGGGTTGGGTACGACGATGGGAGCTGACTACTAGAACAAAACAAATTATCTCAAAGACAGATGTGGATGAGCTCCCCAAAACAGACTGACCACCACCATGCTCAACTATCAGAAACGGAGCTGTGAGCCGGCCTAGGGGCGGGTCCCAAGTGCCTTCCTTCTCCGCCCCCTAACGGCAAGGCGGCGTCAATGAGCCCAGTGCGCCTGCGTAGGGTGAGGCTGGACTCTATTTGGCTATTTGGCGTGCGGCGCAGCGTGGTTTTCTACCCAGTGTGCAGTGCGGGGTTGACGGCCCTACGTCTCTCCCCTGCCCAACCCTCCTGTCCTCTCTTCCTCCTCTCGCTACGCCCCCCAATAGCCCCCCCTTCCCTAAAGTGAGTGACTGAGACGGGCAGATGGAGGAGGGACTGTAATGGCGGCAGCCGGTAGCTCCTTGCTCTGACCCACGGCAAGCACACGGCAACGATTCCCTCCCCGCCCCTATCCCGGCCAGCCTCCGCCCCGCCACCAGCGGGGCTACCCTTCCGAGCCCTTCCACCAGCTGTCGGCGTTTCGCCCTGCGCCCCGGCCGGGGCCTCACACACAATGGATGAGCTCGCTGGAGGCGGTGGTGGCGGTCCGGGGATGGCGGCACCTCCCCGGCAGCAGCAGGGACCCGGGGGAAACATGAACCTTTCGCCGGGGGGGAATGGAGCGGTGGGCGGCGGAGGTCCTCCAGCCGCTGAGGGAGTGGGCCCCGCGGCAGGCCCCGAGCTGTCCCGGCCGCAGCAGTACACTATCCCAGGGATACTGCACTACATCCAGCACGAGTGGGCTCGGTTCGAGATGGAGCGGGCGCACTGGGAGGTGGAGCGGGCCGAACTGCAGGTACCTCGTTGGGGACCCTGTGCGGGGCGTCCGCAACAGAGGGATTGTGGCCGGGGGGGTGGGGCTGGGATTCCTTCGCCCGAGGCCGCGCGCGACTTCGGGGAACCGAGAGGAACCTACCTTTGAGGCTCGGGGGGCTGCAGGACTGGCGACAGTTTTTGATCCCCCTCCCCCTTACCCGCAGAAGCTTGCTCCCCAGCCCTCACTAGCTGCGCGTTGCGGGCTTCCTTGGGGCAGCCATTTTGGTTTTTAGTATGGCGTCTGCGGGGGCTCCTCCGGAGGTGGCCTTTCCGGGCCTCCGGGGCTGGAGGCCGAGATTGTCTCTGTGGAGAGTTCCTTGGTAGCCTGTTGGATACTATGGTTACTCTCATTTGACCCTCTTTGAGGTGTAGAACTTGAGAAACGGAATGTGGACGAGACTTTGCTGCTTTTTTTCCTGACACCCCCTTTCTCCGACTTGGCTTGTCTGACCCCCTTCCTGGACTTGGTACACACTTGTCCCTTGACAGCTGTTTCTTTCCTATCAAACACAATAGCTTGAGGCTTACCTAGGAAGTTTTCCCTTCCTACCTGTCAACTTTTAAGGACTTTGTTACCTGGGACGTTGCCTTACTCACTTGGACCCTTTGCAGTTCTTCCTTACTTAGTGACTCATCAACGTTTACTCTTCTAGAACTGATTTTAAACCTATCTTTTCTTTCTTTGGCCCCCTTTAAAAGTAAAATCAACTGTCTCTTCTGTATTTATGAAAGATTTATCTTGAAGTAAAGCGTACTTTTCTCATATTATTAAGTTACTTGGGGAAGCAAAGTTTAAACGCCCTTCTAATTAAACCAGGCTTGTTTGTCTTAAGGTGAACTTTAGGATGCGCTCGGATGTCTTAACCTAACTTTTGGAAGGTATTGTTTAAAGGCTTGTGCCTTGGATTTAAAAACTGCCTCATCTTTTTTAGAAAGTAATGTCACTTTTCTAGGTACTTGTAAAGGTTTATTTTAAAATCTCTTTGCAGTTAAAATTAGGCTTAGAAGGAAAAGTATGCATCTAAATACGGTTGCACCTGTTCTTCACACTAGTATATAATTAGGAAGTAAGCAGTGTTGTTTTAGATCATATATTATTTATGCCTCCGGTGAATAGTTAAGAAAATGTGGCATTGGAAGATTGGATTAATTTTGAAAGAGTGCCCCAGATACTCAGTTTAATTTTGAACTTGACTCTACGAAATGGTTAAAGTTAACATTTTTTAAAATTAAAAATACTTAGGTACTTTGATACTTCGTCATACTTGGAAAAATGATTAATGACTTTTCATCAAGTCACTGTAGTGGAATTGTGCTTTGATAAACTCTTGCACTTTAAAAAAGATTATTTTCAGAAAAGTAAAAATTGTTTCTTTTAACTTGTGCATAGTTAAACTGCTTTAAAATACTTTGGATTTATAGAATACTGTTGTGTACCATCGAGTCGGAACAGATCAAAAGTTGACTTTCTAGTGGGTTTTCAAAGGCATTAATCGCATGGGAGAAAGTTACCCATCTTTTGCCCACGGAGCAGCTGGTTAGTTCGTACCTTGTGCCTTTGGGATTTCAGCATAGCTTTGTATCAGTAGGCCACCAGAACTCCCTAGGATACTGTTATTTTAAAATTTTCCTACTACCCCGTGCTTTCTATTTCATTTTCTGTGTGGGTAGGACAAGGTTAATATCTTTGTTAATTTTTAAAACATTATTTTCAAACATGGAATCTTCTCACTTCATAACACTTTACTGGTCCCTGTTGTTTGTAGCATTTAGAACTTTAGAATTGGGGTGGTGTGTTTTTTTTTAAGAATTGTATGCAAGTTTAGATTTTAACATTTTTAAGTTAGAGGTAACAGTCACATACACATCAGTAGTGTAATTAGCTGGGGAAAGAGCTGTGTACCTATATTAAAAGAGTTCTGGTGGTGCAGTAGATAAAGCATTAAGACACTGAACTGAAAGGTCAGCTGTCGAAACCCTCCAACCATTTTGGAGAAAGACATTGAAGTCTGCCAACCTATGAATGCATGAAACCTGCAGTGTCTGCCTTAGCCCTTCTAGTTCTTTTTTTTTTTTTTTTTTTTAGTTTGTTTATTTTTCATTTCAGTGAACATCTACAGAGATTTTGGAATTCCATTCATTCATTGTTGCTAGTTCTTTACTCAACAGAAAAAAAAAAATCCTTTAACGAGGATGTCTCTTGTTTGTATTCTTCTGGACTTATATCACTTGACAGACTTGGTATAGCTATTCTTAAACTTTGCTTTGAAAACATTTTACCAAAAGTGTCTAGATAATCTTTTTTCAGAGATTTTCACTATTTCACAGATTCTTTTGGAGTAGCGTGATTATGTTTTTGCTGTGTTGTTACATGCCCTCAAGTTGCTTGCGACTCATGGCGACCCTGTGTACAGCAGCCCTAAATGCTGCTCTATCTTGTGCCAACCCCACAGTCTCTGACACACCTACTCCCCATTACCCCAGTCTCTGAGTCAATCCATCTCATTGCTGGTCTTCCTCTCTTGCACTGTTCCTCTCCAAGGATCTACCCTCCTTGCAGCATGCCCAAAGTATGTCAGATAAAGCTTCAGAATCTTTGCCTCCAAGGAGCAGCCTGGCTTCACCCTCTCTAGGATAAACCTGCTTGTTCTCTTAGCAGTCAGTCCATGGTATATTCAGTACTCTTTTCCAGCACCATAGCTCAAAAGCATCAATTCTCCTATCATCCCTAGTCATTGTCCAGCTTTCTATTGCAGAGCAAGTAATTGTAAAGACAATAGCCTGGATCAAGTGCACCTTAGTCTCCACACTGACGTCTTTGCTCTTCAGTACTCTGGAGAGGTCCCTGACAGTAGACTTTTGACAATTTAATTTCTCTTTTCATTTCTGTCTGCTGATAACAAGAGTGTTGATTGTGGAACCAAGCAAGCTGAAGCTGTTAACAATCTCCGTCTCTTCTCCTGTCATGATGCTGCCAATCGGCCCAGCGGTGTGAATCTTTGTTTCTTGATGTTGCACTTCAGTCCATATTGAAGGCTGCAGTCCTTGACTTTCCACAGCAAGCACTTCAGTTTCTCTTCGGTTTCAGTAAGCAGTGTTGTGTCATCTGCATAATGCAGATTGTTGATGAGTCTGCTTCCAATTCTGATGCCACATTCCTCCTCCTAGAGCACAGCCTCCCAGATGATCTGTTCTGCGTATGTATTGAAAAGGTATGGAGATAGTACACATACCTGGTGTACACCCTTCCCGATTTTGAACCATGCAATGTTTCCTTGCTTTGTTCTGACTACTGTCTCCTGGTCCAATTATGTTTTGCATAAGCACAATCAAGTGTTTTGTGATTCCCATTCTGAGTTAGTCAGAGTTTATTGTGATCTACAGAGTCAAATGCCTTTGCATAGTCACCAGATAGACATTGCTCTGGTACTCTCAGCTTTCAGCCAAGATTCATCTAACATGAGCTATAATATCCTTAGTACCATGGTCTTCTCTAAACCCAGCCTCCACATCTGGCATTTAGCTGTTGATGTGCTGCTTCAGTCGCTTTTGGATAATTTTCAGCAGAAACTTGTTTGCATGTGGTGTTTGTTCAATTTCTGCACTCTGTTGGGTCCCCTTCTTTGGAATGGGAAGAAATATGGATCTCTTCCACTCAGGTTGTTGTCCTCCATGTTCCTTGGCACAATTTGGTGAGCTCATCTAGGACAACATCTCTTTGCTGAAATATGGCAGTTGGTCTGCTGTCAATTCCTTCGGCCTTGTTTTTTCTAATTCTTTCAGATCAGATTGAACTTCTTCCTTTATCACCACAGACTCTTGCTTATACATTGTTTCATGAAATTCTTCTCTGTCGACCAGTTCCCTTTGATACAGTGACTCTGTATACTCTTTCCATCTTCTTTTATGCTTCCTGGATCATTTAATATTCTGTCCAAAGCATCCTTAAGTATTGCAACTCTAGGCTTTAATTTGTTCTTCAGTTCCTTTAGCTTAAATGCTTAGTGAGTGCTTCGGCCCTTTTGATTTTCTACTCCAGCTCTTTGTACATTTCATTGTAATAATTTACTTTTTCTTCCTGTGCTGCCCTTAGAGTTTCAAGTCTGTTTCTAGTATATTATTAGATTAGATCTCTTTGTAGAGTTAAATGCAGGCTAGATAGATCTCTTTGGGATTGCTGTGCATATTCCTACCAGTAGGCCACCAAAGCTTCCTTAGATAACGTAAAATTCTAAAATACATTTTAAAAATATGTATATTGGATTACAAATTATTAGAAAATTTAACATTAAAAATTACTGTGTTGAAATTTTAAACATAGAAGTAAGATAAATGGCATAAAATATTTTATACAAATATTTATACATTTTAAAATAATACACTTGTAGAAGCTACACTGCATCCCAAAGGCACATAGTTGGAATCCACCAGCTGCTCCACAGGAGGATAGACATTTTCCTCCCTTGTGATTGATTAACTGACTCTGAAAACCTGCTGGAGAGTCAGTTATTAGTCAGTTGTGACTCCATGGTACACAACAACAAATATACAGATACCTTTTTGAAATAAGTGCCATGTTGATAAGTATCATAAATATGAATAGATCAAATTATGCTAAATTTTTACATAAAATTTTAATGTTCTTAGGTGCTGTCAGGTTGAGTACTTGACAGTATAATTGATCTGAACACGTCTGAACACGATTCTATCACATGCCATCTTTACAGTCTTTGACACACTTAAGCCCATTGCTGCACAGAATCATATTTTTCCTATCTTTGGAAAAGTTACCAAACTAGAATTTTGTGTTGTCATTTTATGTAACCAGAATTTGAGGTAAAAGCCTGTTTTAGAAATGTGAAATGAAGCCAAAGGATCATGTCTTCAAACTTTTTCATTTCTTATCTTGGTCTCTGGTAAGACATTTTTAAGTAAAGCTTTAGGGTGATCGTTCCTAACCAGCAGTCAGAATACCTTGTGGAACTTTTACAAAGCCTCCAAGCCTTCTCTTCTCCTTCAGAGATCTGGATCATTTGGTTTAGGGCTTTATAAATGGGTATTTGTGTGATTTTTGGCAATTTATGCTCTATAAAAATTATAACTGCAATTTAATCAGCATTATACATTATATGAGGTCGCTGTTTCTGGTTTTTATGTAAGGAGACTCACACAAGTGAAATAATTTTCTGGTGTTCACCTGGGTGTAAAGTATTGGCAGTTGGGTCTGGAAATTGTACCCAAAATCTGTAGTCTTACTACTATGTTTATAACCACTATCTTTGTAGCAATTATTAGAAGAATGAAGTCTATTAAGTGTGTAGTACTATATTATAAATGCCACTTTAGTATTCTTCAGTAAAGTTTAATTGAGCTTTTTAATATGCCAGACCTAGTTTATGCACGTGATGTCGTTAGTTTTTTTCTGTTGTTGGTATATAATAAATGTAGTCTTGATGTACATAAAATTCTTGTTTTTCAGTTATAAAAATATGACAAACACAATTCCAAGAGTTTATATTCTAAAATTCCCGATTCTTACTTAAATGAAATATTAATTATTATTTTTGCCTATATAATGTGGCATACAGTTCATCAAAACATGATAAGTATTGCTGACGAGGCAGATTTTGCTTATCTATTTTTTGGGAGGGGATCATGGAACTTTAACTTTGTTTTCCCCAATATTCTTTCCTTGCTAAGAGTTTTCAAAGTGTAGTCAAAACAGTTATTTGTAAATCTAGTGTCTTTCTCTGACAAAGTTTTTCTTAGTCTGCAGTAAAATCCTACCAGTCCTCTTGTCAGTCTGTTGTTCAAGTAATAGTGTGTTATGATGCTACTAGTGTTTAGATACTAGAAGGATCACCATAGACAAATTTGTTTCCTTTTTCTTATTGTGTACCATCGAATTGGATCCTACTGGCACAGGAGGAAATTTCCCCTCCTTCTCCAGAGGTGCATCTGGTGGATTCAAACCGTGCTCATGGTGGATTTGGACCTTGTACCCCTGGGATTGCAGTGCAGCTTCTTGCCACTAAGCCACCAGAGCTCTCTTACATATTGTTGGTCTCTTATCCTGCCACTTTGCTGAATTGGTTAACTATGTCTAGTAGTTTTCTTGCTGAGTCTTTAGGGTTTTCTAAGTATACTATCATATCATCTGCATATAGAGATAATTTTACCTCCTCTTTGCCAATTTGGATACCTCTTATCTCCTCCTCTGTCTTCTTGCTATTGCTAAGACTTCCAATACAATATTGAGTAAGAGATGAAAGTGGGCATCCTTGCCTAGTTCCTGTTCTCAAAGGGAATGCCTTTCATCTCTCTCCAATGAGAACAGTGTTGGCTCTTGGGTTTGCATATAGATGTTTTTTCTCTGTTGAAGAAGTGTACCCCTCTAATCCTATTTTGTTGAGTGTTTTAATCAGGAAAGGATTTTGTCAAAGGCCTTTTCTTCATCTATTGATAGGATCATGTGGTTCTTGTTCTTAGCTTTGTTGATGTCATGAATGACATTGATTGATTTTCTTATGTTGAATCATCCTTACATACCTGTTTTGAATCCCACTTGGTCATGGTGTATTATTTTTTAGATGTATCGTTGGATTTCATTGGCCAGGATTTTATTTAGGATTTTTGCATCTGTGTTCCTGAGAGATATTGGCTTATAGTTTTCTATTTTGGTGGTGTCTTTTACTGGCTTTTGTACCAAGGATATGTTTGCTTCATAGAATGAATCTGGGAGAATGCCATCTTTTTCTGTTTTCTGAAATAGCTTATGTAGAATTGGTGACAGTTCTCTGAATGTTTGATTAAATTCACTTGTAAAACGATCTGGTCCAAGGCTTTTTTTTTTTTGGTTTGAAGTTGTTTTATTACCTTTCCAATTTCTTCTTTTGTAGTGGGTCTGTTCAGGTGCTCAGTTTAAGTTTGTGTCAGTTTAGGTAGGTTGTGAATTTCTTTTCTTTTTTTTTTTTTTTGCAAGTTAATTCTTTAAATTTAATCAGTTCTTTAAAAAACTTCCCAATTAATTAGTAAAAGTTGGCTTATCTCAATAGCCTTAAACATTGGTCACTATTTAAACAAGACAGTCTAAAAAAAAAAAAAAGCAATCACATAATAGTTTATAGTCATTTACAAGTGAGTGGTATAGGTTGTGAATTTCTAAGTGTTTGTCCATTTCCTCTAGGTTTTCATATTTGTTTGAGTATAGTTTTTCATAATATTACAATGTTAGCCTTTTTATTTTAGTTGGTTTTGTTGTGATGTTGCCTGTTTCATCTCTTACTTGTATTATTTGTGTCTTTTTTAGTTTTGTTAGTAGTTTTTATTGACCTTTTCAAAGAACCAACTCCTGGTTTTGTTGATGGTTTCAATTGTTTTTGTTTCACTTATTTCTGCTCTAATTTTTATAATTTCCGGGTTTTTTTTTTGAGAGTGTTGGGTTTTCTTGCTGTTCTTTCTCAATTTGTTGGAGATGTTGGGTTAGAGATTCAGTGGTCGTTTTTTCCTGCCTTTTAATGTGTTTGCTTATTGCTACAAAATGACCTCAGATTACTGCTTTGGTTGTTTTTAGAGATTAGGTAAGTGGTGTTTCTCATTGTCATTTGTTTCAAGAAACTTTTTAATCTCATTTTTTATTTCTTCTGGTACCCACTTGAGGTATTGTTCAGCTTCCAAATGTATGGGTTTTTTTCTCCTTTATCCTCTTGTTACTAATTTCTAATTTTCTAGCATTGTGATCTAAGAAGATGCTTTGTATTCTTTCTAGGTTGTTAATTCATTTTTTTAAATTTACTGATGCTTGATGTGTTGTTCATGGAGTCATTATGAGTCACAGTTGAATTGATAGTGCTTAACATTTCAATTGATAATTATGTGTAAGCATTTAAAGAAAAATCTTTATTTGATAAAATTGTGTCCATAACCACCACCTTTTCTTTTTTAGAAAAGATTTTATTGTATTTTAAGTGAAATTTGCATTACAAATTTAATTCAACAATTCACTGCTGTTGAGTTGAATCTGATGCTCCATTTGGTTTTCAGAGACTGTAAATAACATGGGAGAATATTGCCTGTCTTTTTCTCCCAGAGCAGCTGGTGAATTGGAATTGCCAGAAAGGCAGCAGTGTTGGAGTTACTCCAACTCCCTAGGGACTATGCCACCTGAGGTCCTTTTAACAAGTTTTATATATTAAATGTCTATGGCATTGATTATAGCTTTTACAGTGTGTCAGCATTATTTATGATGTCAACCTGGAGACTAAAGGTATGCATGATCCAGGCCATAGTCTTCGTTTGCTATGTGTGAGAGAGCTGCGATAGTGACTTGGGATGATAGAGAATTGATACCTTGAGCTGTGGTGCTGGAGTGTTGAATATACTGTGGACTGTCAGGAGAACAAACAGGTTTGTCCTAGAAAGGGTGAGACCAGACTGCTTCTGGAAGGCTAAGATTCTGAGGTTTCGTTTGACATACTTTGGGCATGTTGCAAGGAAGGACTGGTCCTTGATGAGGGACATCATGCTTGGGAGGATGGAGGGACAGCTCAGGAAAGGAAAACCCTTGATGAGACGGATTAACTCAGTGACTGGGGTAATGAGAATAGGTGTGTCAGAGACATTAAAGTTGGTACAGGATAGAGCAGGTTTCAGGACTGTTGTACTTAGCGTGGTTATAACAACAGCAGCGGCAGCGTTCTTACTAGTATTTTTTTTCTTCATTTGTTCTGTTTCCATTTGTCTAGGTTCCACTGTGCATTACACATGAGTGGACTTGTTTATAAGTCACTAATATTTTCCTAAAAGGTGATTTTCAGAAATAACTTCAGTTCTGCATGCAAAAGTTAGATTAGGGTGATAGTTTTGAGCATTCCTCTAGTCTCTTTGGTTCAGTAAATCTGGCTTTTTTTAGGAATTTGATGTTGCCCCCCCTTTTATTTTTTTTATTCTGTCAAGGACCTTCTCTTGTGCCCCTGATAATTAGGTACTATAATCTCATACTTTCTGATCTCAGAAGAGGCTTTGGTTCATGTGGGCTTTTAATCCCATAAATTAATATGTGTTTTGAGTATTTGATTTTTTTTTTGCTTCGTAGGAATAAGGACCAACAATAATATATTAGATTACCACTTGCAGACTTTTACTTGCCAAACTGGGATGTAGAACATTATCTTTGTGAATTTAAGTTAATACCAGTTGACTAACTTTTCCCTGACACCATTATCCCAGAAATCCAATTCCATGTGTTATGTCAGTATTTTTAGGAAAGATTTAATAATTGTGCCTCTTATGTGGTTTGTTTGATGTGTTGATATGTAAACATAGCATAAACACACACACACTTGCTTACAACAATAATATTTTCAGTTGCTTCGTATGCTTTTGAAAGGTGAATGATGAATCAGGATGACAGAGAATCAGTTGCATTTAAATTGTGACTTGGAAGAATAATACTGATCACCCATGGATTGCCAAAATAACAATCAAGCCTGTCTTGGAGGAATTACAACTAGAGTGCTCCTTAGAGGCCAAGGAGTCGAAATTTGTCTCACATACTTTGGACATGCTGTTAGGAG
>NW_006399834.1:10357740-10379263 GCF_000299155.1 Elephantulus edwardii | reverse complement strand
CTGCCCACCCTTCCCCCCCAGTTTGCTCTTCTGTTTGAAGGGTAAAAGAAAAGTTCTTACATTGGTATACAATCCCCAGTCCACTCCACTATGCAGCCTTCATTCCGAACTCTTGTCATGATCGTAATACCCAATCATATATTGCTTTTAAACAGTTCTGACCTTCATCTGTTTCAATGTTGTATACATAATATGTCCCATCTTTCTCAGTCTTTCCCCAACCCCAATGTCACTCTTGTTCTACAACAGTGGCACTAAGCAGTATTTGTCCTTTTGTGACTGAGATATTTCACTCAGCATAATGTCCTCCAGGGTCACCCATTTTGAATAATATTTCATGAGTTCCTTGCTTTTGAATGCAGCGTAGTATTCCATTGTGTCACTATACCACAGCTTCTCTATCCATTTGTTTGTTGTAGGCACTTAGGTTGTTTCCAGCTCTTTGCTATTGTGAACAAAGCCGCAGTAAACATGGATGAGCATATATCTACTTGGGTAGCGGTTATGGTTTCTTTGGGGTATATTCCCAGTAGTGGAATTGCTGGATCAAATGGTATTTTTATTTGCAATTTTTTCAGAGACCACCATACAGCCTTCCATAATGGTTGCACCATTTTGCACTCCCACCAATAGAGGAGCAACTCCTTTAAAAAAATCATGCTGAGAAAAATGGAGGGTAAGAGAGAGAGAGGAAGATTCGGAATCAAACATATCAGAGATCATGAGGATGGTATAGAATAAGGCAAGGTTCAGATCTATTGTTCATAGGGTTGTTATGTTTTTATTGTTGTCAACTCAAAGCTGCTCCTCCAGTGTGTGGTCAGTGGCAGTAAATTACATGGGAAGCATCTTTCTCCTGTGAGGCAACTGGTGGATTTGAACCAAGTACTTTGTGTTGACAGTGCAACTTCTTACCAGTTGGCCACCAAAGGTCATTGTGAGTAGTAGTCAATACACTGACACCTAACACCGACAACAGAACATCTTTACATTCATACATAAGCATTTACCTTTCTGTACAAATATGCCTAAAATACGTGTTTCCAGCCTTTTATGGAAACACCATACTATTTTACTAGTGATTATACCATTTTACAGTATATAAGGACTGTACTATATAAAGACAATGAGATCTCTATTTCTAGCTTTTTTAAGGAAGTACTATATTATTTTCCTAGTGGTTACACTATTTTACAACCCTGTCAGCAGTGTATGTTGTTTTTTGTTGTGTAACTTTGATTTGGAACCAACTCATAACTGACCCTGCAAAGGCTTTTCAGAGGCAGTTAATTGCACAGGAAGAGATTGTTCATTTTTTCCTCTGTGAAGCAACTGATGGATTCAAACCGTTATCTTCTGGGTTGACAATGCATCTCCTTTCCACTAGGCTCCCAGAGTTCCCAGTGAGCAATGTATAAGAATTCCAATCACTTTCCATAATTTGTTTCCATCTGTATTTATCATTGCCATTTTGTAAGGATGATTATTTGATATATCATTGTAATTTGGATTTGCAGCTCTCTTGTTGCTAATTGTGAACGTCTTTTTTATGTACTTGTTGATGTTGGTCATTTTAAGCATTAAAGTAGTTGATAAAATAAGAGAATGTTTACTCTCCTATGTTTGACTTCCTAGCACTGACTGACCATTTTCACGATTTGGTGTTCTTAAAAGAGTTTTTTTCTCTCCTTTTGCCTATAGGATGAAATTCAGGCTTGCTAAGATAATATTTAAGGCCATTCACAGGAAAGTCCAACCTAGCCTCCCATTTTGTCTCCTACCCTTATTTCATATTTTATATTCACAAGGGTGCTAACTAGTCGTTAAATACACTGTATTTGTTATTACTTAAACATACTGTTTACTTGATAAGTCCTTCATCCCTATTCCTTCTGGTCAAGTATAGTTTTAAATCTTAGTAGGCTAGGCCTTAAATTCTGCAGTACCTTCCTAAAGGTGTTCTCTTTCTCTTTTTGACACTTAATTTGGTTTTGGGTGAAATGATGTTGGGCGTTGTTTCCAGTCATTTAAAAGTAAGTGCCTGGGGGGAGCTCTGGTGGCGTAGTGGTGGGAGGCTGCACTGCGGTCCCAGAGGCCCATGGTTCGAGTCCACCAGATGCTCTGCAGGGGAAGGAGGTACAATCTCCTGTACCAGTCAGATCTGATTTGACGGTACACGCAGACACACAAATAATAAAATAAAAAAAAATTAAAATAAAAAAAAAAGTAAGTGCCTGGTGAATAATTACTAGCATTATTGTTTATATCAGTTAATAACTGCCTTTTAACAGGGTTAAAGCTATAAGAATAACTAGGTCACAGTAATAGGACCTTGCTTTGGCTCTCCTTCTAATGAAGATAATAAAAGCCATGGTTTAATTTCTTTTAGGTGAGAGTACTTGTGAATTTTTTTTCATTGCCAGAAAAAAGGAACTGTAGGAATTCCTAAACTAGTTACTTATCACAATCACTTGTTGTTAGTTGCCATGGAGTCAAGTACAACCCATAGTGACCCAGTGAACACCAGATCTGAACCTTATCCTGTGCTACCCTCAAATCTGATACATTACTGTAATCACAGTTTCAGTCTGTCTGGTTGAAGGTCTTCCTCTCTTTTGCTGACTCTTTGCCTTTCCAAGAATGATGCCCCTTTCCAAGATATAGTCTCTTGTAGCAAAGTATGTGTGATGTTGGCCTGAACGTTGGCTTTTTTTTTTTAAACTATTAAAATTAGCCCTCTCTGGTCTCCAGCTACCTTAACTGCAGACACATGATCTTGAGAATCACCAGCAGCTATGAGACTAGGATAAGAGAAAGAACGCTTCCCACACTGAGCAGCAAGACCCTAGTGGTGGAGAGACTAGCATTGCTGTGGACAAATGGTGGCATGGTGTGACCTGAGGGTTTTTGGATTTGTGCAGGTCACAGTGAAAAGTGTGGCTTTTCTTGCTGGAAGTCTTGGCACAACTTAGTGAGCACATCCAGGGCAGCATCTGTTTGTTGAAACCTGTGTTATACAGATGACACAATCCTGCTTGCTGAAACTAAGGAGGACCAGAGCACTTGCTGCAGAAGGTCAAGAACTGTAGCCTTCAATAAAGATTGAAGCTCAACATCAAGAAAACAAAGATTCTCTTTACTGGACCAATTGGCAGCATCAGTATGGATGGTGAAGAGATTGAGATAGTTAATAGTTTTAGTTTGCTTGGCTTCACAGTCACGACTCTTGGTACTAGGAGCCAGGAAATCAAGAGACAAATTGCATTGGGAAAGTCAGCTGTGAGGGACCTCTCCAGAGTACTGAAGAGGAACAATGTCAGGCTGGAGACTAAGGTACGCTTGATCCGAGCTATAGTCTTTGCAGTTATGTGCTCTGCTTTGGAGAGAGAGTTGGACCATGACTAGGGATGGTAGAAAGAGAATTGATGCCTTTGAGCTGTGGTGCTGGAGAAGAGTGGTGAATATATTATGGACTGCTAGGAGAGCAAACAGGTTTGTCCTGGAGAGGGTGTAGACTGCTACTTGGAGTCAAGGATTCTGAAGCTTCGTTTGGCATACTTTTGGGCATGCTGCAAGGAGAGACCGGTCCTTGGAGAGGGACATCATGTTTGAGAGAGTGGAGGGATGGCACAGGAGAGGAAGACCTTTGATAAGATGGATTGACTCTGATTGAGGTGGTGGGAGTGAGTGTGTCGGAGACGGTGAGGTTGGCACAGGATAGGGTAGGGTTTAGGGCTGTTATACATAGGGTCGCTATGAATCTCAAGCGACTCTACGGCACATAACGACAACAAACCTTCAGTGCAGCTTTAACATCTTCCTTCATTACCATTGGCTTCCCCATCCCCCCATTACCCTTGGCTTTTGATGATATGATACTTCCTGAAATATTTCAGTGTCTTCAGGGCCTGTGCAGTGACTCTGTATCACCTCCATCTTCTTTCATTGCTTCCTGCACCATTCAAGATTTTGCTTATAGCATCTTTAAGTATTGCAGCTCAAAGCTTGAATTTGTTTTTCAGTTCTTTCACTTTGCATAATACCAAGTGAGTCTTCCCTTTTTATTCTCCACTTCTAGCTCTCTACACATTATTATAATACTTTGTCTTCTTGAACTGCCTTTTGAAATCTTTTCAGTTATTTTTACTTGCTCTTTTCCCTTTGTTCTGAATTCTTGACACTCTACAAGTTTCTGAATCTATTGTTGTAATCTGAGTTTGAATCTGTGCTTTGAATTATTACTTCTGTGCAGTCATGGTGACATGAACTGTTCATGTTTACATTTTTGCAGTTTTACTTTTCCACATTTCAGTGAATTGAAGCCATTTGAGAACAGGAACTCATGGTATTCAACATGCTAAGTCTTGGTCTCTTTTGGTTGGATACAGCTGAAACACACTAACAATTCTGATTACATGAATAAAAATAATACATACCCACAAAAAGAATAAATGATAATAGTAGTCATTAACACCTAGTAAGTACTTTCATGATGTCAGGATTTATTTTGTAATTTCATACTGACCTTAGTTAAATGCAAAACTCATTGCTGTGGAGTCACAACCAACTCTTGGCTGATTCAAGTGAGTTTTCAGAGGCTGTAAATCATAAGGAAAGAGATGCCCTTTCTCCTGTCGAGTGCCTACTAAATTGGAACTGCCTACCTTTGAGTTGGCAGTACACTTCCTTACCACTAGACCAACAGAGCTTCCTGGTAACCTTATTTATTGGTGGTGGTATGTGCTGTGGAGTTAGAACTTGACCCTTGGCTGACCCTTCAGCAATGTTTCTGATCTCTGATGGAGTGGCTAGTGGATTTGAACTGCTGACTTTTGGGTTGGCAGTGCAAGTCCTTAACATGAGGTCAACAGAGCTGCCTACTAATATTAGTGTTATTGCTAGATGTTGTTGAGTCAGGTTTGAGTCTTCACAACCCTATGAACAGTAAAACAGTAGATCTGAACCCTGTCCTATCCTGTGCCATCCTTATCATCAGGGATCTTCATCATCACTCTGTCAGTCCATCTCATTTTAAGTCTTTTTTCACTGATCCTCTTCCTTTCCAAGCTTGATCTCCTTTTTTAAAATATAGAATAGCCCCTCCTAACAACATGCTCAGAGTATGTAAGATGAAGCTTTACCATCCTTACCTCTATGGAGCAGTCTGGCTGTACTTTATCCAAGACATAGTTATTTGTTTTTTTGACAGTCCGTAGGATATTCTGTACTCTTCTCCAGCAACACCATAACTCAAAAGGCATCAGTTCTTTTGTCATCCTTACTCATTTTGTCCAGCTCTCAGATGCACAAGTGATGGAAAAGACCATGGCCTGAATCAGGTGTACCTTAAACTATGTACGTTTCCTGATCTTCTGACAGGTGTCACCAAGGAATTCATCTTACTTGGATTGTGGATCCATGCAAAATGAAATTATTGACAATTTCTGTCTTTTCTCCATCTATCACGATGTTGCCCATTGACTAATTGGTGAGGATTTTTGTCTCCTTGATGTTGAGATGTAATCCATATTGAAGATTATAACCTTTGATCTGCAGCAAGTGTTTCAGATTGTCCTCACCTTCAACAAGCAGTGTTGTGTCATCTGCATAATGCAGGTTACTGATGAGTCTTCCTCTGATTCTGACACAGCATTCTTCATATAGTTCAGAATCTTGAACAATTTGCTCAGCATACAGATTGACTATAGAGAAAAGATACAGCCCTCATGCATACTTTTCTTGATTTTAAATCTGAACAAGTTATTAAGGGAAGGAAACACTGGCAACTGACATGCCTTTTGGTTAGCAGTGTAACATGTTCTAGATTATGCCAACAGAGCTATTAATTAGGTAATTAAAGGACTAACAATTAAGTCCACCAACCAAAAACTCTACTCACTGCTATAGATTTGACTTACAGTGACCAAGCACTGAGTGTCCAAGGCTCTTAGTATAAATCTTTCTGGCAAAGAACTCTGGTGGTGTAATTCATAGAGAGTTGAAGTTCATTTGCAAGTTATCCAAAGTTAATAGCTGTCTGGTGGTTAGAATCTACCAGCAACTCTATGTCATTTATAGCCTCCTAAAAACCCATTGGAGGGTGAACTGTGAGTTGGTCCCAACTCAGTGACAATGAGTTCATTACGTTTTTAAAAATCATTTTTTATTCTCTTTTTTTAAAAAAATTATTTCAATGAAAATTTAGAGACTTTGGATTTCCATTCATTCATTGTTGCACTTTTCTCCCCTCCCAACCCTCCCCCCCAGTACACTACCCTCTTGGAAAAGTAAAAGAAAAATTCTTTCATTGTTTTACAATCCCTCCCCTCCCAGGTCCACTACACTATGCAGCCTTCACTCTGGACTCCTGTCATGACAAAAATACCTAATCACATAACCCTTTTAAACAGTTTTCTCCCTCATCTGTGTCAATGCAGTATACATTATTGAACCCATCTTTCTCAGTCTCCCCCAGCCCCAATGCCAGTCCTGTTTTACAACAGTGGCACCATGCAGTATTTGTTCTTTTGTGACTGAGATACTTCACTCAGCATAATGTCCTCCACCGTCACCCATTTTGAATAATATTGCATGAGTTCCTTGTTTTTCAAAGCAGCATAGTATTCCATTGTGTGAATATAGTGCAGCTTCTCCATCCATTCGTTTGTTGATGGGCACTTAGGTTGTTTCCAACTCCTTGCTGTTGTGATGAAAGCCATGATAAACATGGGTGTGCATATATCTGCTTGGATGTCAGTTATGGTCTCTTTGGGGTATATTCCCAGTAGTGGAATTGCTGGGTCAAATGGTATCTCTATTTGTAACTTTTTGAGAAAGCCCCATACGGCCTTCCACAGTGTTTGCACCATTTTACACTCCCACCAACAGTGAAGAAGGGTTCCAGTTTCTCTACAACCTCGCCAGCGTTTGTTACTTGCTGTTCTGTTAAATTTTGCTATTCTTACTGGGGTGAGATGATATCTCGTAGTTGCTGCATCTCTCTTAGAGCTAGGCTAGGGATTTTGAACATTTCTTTATGTGCTTGTTGGCCATCTCAATGTCTTCTTTGGTGAAGTGTCTGTTCATATCCTGTGCCCATTTTTCTGTTGGATTATTTACCTTTATCTTGTTGTGGTGTTTAAAAATCTTTTTATAGGAGGAGATTGTTCATCTTTCTTCCCTAGAGGAACAGATGGATTCAAACAATTGGGCTTTTCGTTAGCAGCACAATGTTGTAACACACTCTGCCGTCAGGGCCCCTTAATAATTATGGTCAGTTGACCTAATTGAAAAGACTTAGTAAAGCAACTAAAAAGAAGTATATTGTGAGATTTGGGACCAGCTTTAGATGTAACTTTCCTTTTTAAAATTTTAAATAAAAAATTTTTACTCACATGGATTTTGTAGTTAAACTTAATTACAAATGTTTTCTTTTTCTTCAGTAATTACAAATTTTAATAAAATGTGTTCACTAACAGGTAGGATTTATTTGCATATCTTAGAACTTGAGAAAAGATTTTAGTAGTTAAAAATATTTTTAACTTTTAATTTTTTTTTAAATAAAATATAAACATTTCATATGGTTCAAACTGAATGATTGTACTCACTCTGAGCCTCTCTCCCCTCTTCACTTTATTAGTGCAATATATATATTTATTTATTTTACGGTGTAGTGCTTAAGTGTTTGACTACTAACTAAAAAAAGGTTGGTGGCTCAGTGTACTTAATGAAAGAAAGATGTGATAGTTACTTCCATTATTGTTGCTGTTATGTGCTGTTATGTTGGAATCAACTCATAGCTGATCCTCCAGCAGGTTTTCAGAGGCTGTGGATTGCCTAGGAGGAAATTGCCCATTTTTCTCCTCCAGAGCAGCTTATGCATTTGAACTACATGCTTTTGAATTGACAGCAGAACTTCTTAACCATTAGGCTGTAAGAGCTCCCTGTCCATAGAGTATAGCCTTGTATATGTTTAGAAGCTGATTTACTTTGTCCTGTAGGGTCACTATGAGTCCAAACCATCCCAATGGAATTAGATTGGTTTTTGGTTTGTGTATATGTATCTCCACAGCTTCTTTATTTCTCTTAGTTTTTTAATACAGTCACCCATTTTTTTATGCCATTCACCCATTTTTAAATTTGTTTATTTCAATTAATTAAAATAAATTAGATTTTCCCCTTATGAAAGAAAATGAGATTTTGTCAGCTAGATTGTAAACTTGTTGCCGTACAGCGATAACTTGTGGTTGCTGTAAGGCTGAACACTGTGACACTGATGTGTCAAATGCATTAATGTGGTCAGAGAGTGGGGTGGAGCTCCCCGATTAAAACAAGCCTGGAAGGAGGAGTGCCATCCACTTCTGTAATAGCTTGCCTCCAGGATCCCTGTGAACCTGGAGAGAGGATGAAAGACACCCAAGCATTGAGGATTTTCCTTCATAGGGTCGCTATGAGTCGCCTGTGACCCATGGCACTTAACAACATCAACATTTACTGAACATAATCCTGGAGAAATTGCCAACCCTCTTAATGGAGAATATTCTCCCTTTTTTCTTACACCTGCATAGTTGCATTGGAGTCCTGGGTGGCAAAAATGGGTAAGATGATTTAAAGAGTGGCACTTCAAACCTATCTAGAGGTGCCTCTGAAGAAAGCCTTGCAGTCTATTTCTAAAAGGTTATAGTCGTGGAAACCCTGTGACCCTGGATCTTTTATGCAATTTGGAGTTAACTCCACGAGAACTGGTTTGATTTTTCTTTTACATGAAATGTCAGAGAAATCACAACTTTAGTAAAGATGAATGACTGCATAAGATTTATGCTTCGATGTTCCCATCAAGAAAGGAAAGCCACAGAGTGCAGATTTTCTGAGATCCCTGTACAAACCAGAAATGGAGTGCTATAAGGTGGAAGAGACAGCAAGACTGAATGATCACAAGACTACATGAGATGACGCTATGGTGGCAGCAGATGAGGTGGCAGAAATCAGAGACCAATGTAAGAGTAATATTTTCATTAAAATGACGAGTTTTGGCCATTTTTAATTAAAATAATCAATTTATCATTTTCTGGTTTAGGAATCTTGTTATGCTTGTGTTAGTACATTTCATAGTGGTGTTTTGGTTTTTTTTAAGTTGTAAAGGATTTAATTTTTCTTGGTCCATAATAATTTCATAGTGTTTTATAGTTCCAAGAATTTATTTTTCTGCATTCTTTGTTTCTCAGATTGGTTAATCTCAACTGACATATCTTCGAGCTTGCTGATTTTTATGCATTTTTACATTAGTTGTTGAACCTCTAGTTTTTGTTTCAATTAACATTTCAACTTCTGAATTTTTAGTCCTTTTCATTCTTCTTTTTTTCTTTATCTTTTTTTATTGTGATTTTTTTTTTTAAAGTATATGAAAAGTTTGGGTTTTCATTCTTTAACTGTTGCACATTTTCCTCCCTCCTTCTCCCTTCCCCTGACCCCAGGCCACTTTGCAGTACACCACTTGTTCCAGATTGTTGTCATACATACAGTGCCTAAGCATATATTCCCCTCAGACAGTTTCTCTCCTCATCTTTTCCAATGCAGTGCTCATTACCTATCTTCTCTTTTCCTGTTCTACCTCCAAACTGTCATGTCAGTTTAGTTTTTTTTATAACAGTTGTATTGTGCAGTATTGGTCCTTTTGTGTTTGAGATACTTCACTCAGCTTAATGGCTTCCAGGCTAATCCATCTTGTACAGTGTTTTACCAGTTCGTTGTTTTTCAGTGCTACATAATACTCCATTGGGGGAATGTATCATACGTTTTCTGTCTGTTTATTAATAAGGATTTGAGTTGCTTTCATATCTTTGCTATTGTGAATAACACAGCAGTAAACATGGGAGTGCATACATCTGTTTGTGTCATGGCTCTGGTTTCTTTAGGGTATATTCCCAGGACTAGAATTGCTGGGTCAAATGGTATTTCTGTTTTTGCCTTTTTTAGAGAGTGCCAGACCCCCTTCCATAGTGGTTATACCATTTTACATTTCCACCAGTGGTGAATAAGAATTCCAGTCTCTTCACAACCTTGCCAGCATTCGTTGTTTGCTGCCCTGTTGAACTTTGCTATTGCTGCTTGGGTGATATGATGTGTCATGGTTGTTTGATTTGTGTCTCTCTGATAGGTAGGGATTTTTGAACATTTCTTCGTATGTGTTTGCTATCTGAATATCTTCTTTGTTGAAATGTCTCTTCATACCCTGTACCCATTTTGTGATTGAGTTGTTTACATTTTTCTTGTTGAGGTGTCCTTTCTTTAATACTTTATATCACCTTTTTGGCATTGTCTACAGGGTGAGTGGAAAGTTTCAAGATCTCTCCTAAGTACCGTTAGTGATAAGATACTATATCTATCTATCTGGAAAACCTGTTAATAAAACTATTCAAATACAGTATGAACCAGTAAAGCCAGAGGTAAATAAGTTGAGGATTTCTCTCATTTTTTTGCAGTCTAAAAATGATGAACATGTATGCAACTGGGATGCATTACAAATAATTGGTGTCTTGAATGCAAAAGTTGGAAACAAAGAAAAGCTGATAGTTGGAAAATATGACCTTGGTGACACAAATGAGGCCAGAGATTACATGATAGAATTTTGTACAGTGATTTATTCATTGCAAATACCTTTTTCCCCCTAAAAAAAGAGAGAGAGAGAAAGACTATAGTGGCCCAGTAATAGAAAATCATACTGCTAACCTAATGGCAAATGGTTCATATTCACCAGTTGCTGTGAGGAGAAAGATGAACAGTCTCCTCTCATGTGATTTACTGCCTCTGAAAACCTTCTGGAGACTCTGCTGTGAGTTGGTTTTGCCTTGACAGTATACAATAACAATACATAGGAATCTTTAATTTGATGGATTAAGTAGGAATCATCAGATTGACTTATCTGTGGAAAGAACAGATGGAGAAGCTCAGTATGAGCAGTCAAAACCAGGCCAGAAGCTGACTGAAATAGACCCTCAGTTACTTATACGCAAGTTCAAATTAATACTGAAGCTAATTAAAAGTCTGTGAAAGCCAGTATGCCATCTAGAGGTTATAGCACTTGAATTTAGAAACTATTCAAGAGTAGATTTGATACATCAAACACTAATGATGAAGAACAGATGAATTATGTCATGATGCCAAGGGCTTCACCCATTAAGAAAACAAAAGGTCATTGTTTTTATGTGCCATCAAGTCACTTGCCACCCTATGCACAATAGCTTTAAACTCTGCCCTATCCTGAGCCAGTCTCACTGTCCCTGTCATGCTTACCTCCATTACCTCAGTTACTGCATCAGTCCATCTTGTCCAGAATCTTTCTCTCCTGCATTGTCTTCCACCCTTCCAAGCATGATGTCCTTCTTCAAGGACTTGTCCCTCCTGGCTACATGCCCAAAGTATGTGAGATGGAACTTTAAGATCCTAGCCTCCAGGGAGCAACTTGGTTTCACCTGTTCCAGGACAGACCTGTTTATTCATTTGGCAGTCTGTTCAATTCTCTTTTCCAGTCCCATGACAGAAAGGCATTGATTCTACTTCTGTCTTCCTTAGTCATTGCTCAAGATGCATGGCAAGTAATTGCAGAGACCATGGCCTGGGTCAGGCACACCTTATTCTCCAGACTGACATTGTTGCTCTTTAGCATTTTAGAGAGGTTCCTGACAGCAAATTTACCCAAAGCAATTAATTTCCTGACTTCTGGTGCCAAGAGTGTTGATTATAGAACCAAGCAAACTAACATTGTTAACAATCCCAGTTTCTTCTCCATCTATCATGATGCAGCCAATTGGCCTAGTGGTGACAATCTTTGTTTTCTTGATGTTGAGCTTCAATCTGTATTTAAGGCCATAGTCCTTGACCTTCTGCAGCAAGCACTTCAGATTCTCTTCAGTTTCAGCAAGCATGATTGTGTCATCTGTATAACACAGTTTGTTGATGAGTCTCCCTCCAATTCTGATGCCACATTCCTCCTCATAAAGTTCATCCTCCTGAGTGAATGATGAATTCCACAAAGAGATTGAAAAGGTAAAGAGATGGAAGTGTCCCTGATGCACTCCTTTCCTGAGTTTGAACTAAGCAGTGTTTCCCTGTTCTGTTCTGATGTCTGCTTTCTGGTCTCCTGCTCCAAGTATAGGTTTCTCATGAGCACAATTAGATGTTCTGGGATTCCCATTCTTCTCAAGGTTAGCCACATCTAAACAAAAAGTCATTAGAATAAAAAGACCAAAATGAATGTCAGAAAAGACTCTGATGCTTGTTCTTTAATGTGATGGTTTATACCATCAAGATGAAATCAACTCATAGTTGACCCCCCAGAAGGTTTTCAGAGGCAGTAAATTGCATGAGAAGAGATTGCCTATCTTCCATGAAGCAGCTGGTAAATTTGAATTACATGCCTTTGAGTTGGCAGTTCAACTCCTTACCACTAGGCCACCAGAGCTCTCTAAAAATTCTCAACTGTCATTGTCGTGGAGTCTGAACTTTTAATAACTGACCCTCCAGATAGTTTTTAGAAACCATAAATCACGCAGAAGATTTCCCATCTTTTTTCTTATCCAGGTAAACTTGAACTGCTTGCCTTTTTTTTTTTTTTTTAAGTAGTTGTTGTTTTGTGCTGTTGAATGAAGTACAAGTCATATCTACCTTGTGAACAACAGCTCTGAACTGGTGCTATCAAGTGGAGTACAGCTTAAACAACCCCGTAAACAACAGATCTGAACAACATCCTCATCAACTCTGACACTCTTAAGCACATTGCTGCAAATAACGGGAAAACATGAAATAGAGAGCTGAACAGAGATTTCAAAGGACAGCTAGAAAAGACAAAATATTATAACAAAATGTACAGTAAACTGGAATTAGAACGCCAAAAGAAAAGGACATACTCAGCATTTCTCAAGCCACAAGAACTGAAAGAATTAAAACTTTGGCTTGCAGTAAATATTGAAGGAATTATAATGGACAGAATCTTGAGTGATTCAAGGAGCATCAAAAAAGATGGAAGGAATACACAGAGTTGGTGTTCTAAAAATAATTGGTTGGCATGCAGCTTTTTCAGGAATTTGCATAGATGGTTGAGTTGATGGTAATGAGAGAAGAATGTCAAGCCACACTGGCAAAAACCCGATTTTTCTAGGAATTGATGCCATACTGAGGTGTTTCAACAAACATCTAGGTTTGCTCTAATAGTCTTTGTCAAGAAATTTGGTTACTTGCCTAGGTAACTGGAAGAGAACCATAGTTTCCTCATTACAAAATATGATGATCCAGCAAAGAGTGGAAATTAGTAAAAAAATATAATAACTATCATGTGCAAGTGAAATACTGCTGAAGATTATATAAAAACAGCTTGAAACACTGGAACATTAACAGGATACTTCTAAGAAATCCCAGCTGGATTCAGTGGATACTGTGGTACAAAGGCTATTACTAATGTCGGATTGTTCTTGGCTGAAAACAGAATACCAGAGAGATGTTTATGATGCAGATTCAACTACATGGATCATGTTGATTTATGTATAACATTGAGAAGAATGGGAATCGCACAACCCTTAATTGTGCTTTTGTGAAACCTGTACATTGACCAAGAACTATATACAAAATAGAACAAAAGAATAGTACATGGTTTAATGCCAGACAAGTTTTGCTTTGGGAATGTATCTTTTCTTCATACCTAGTCTATATTATGCTGAGCAAATCATTCAAGAAGCTAGACTTTATAAAGATTGTGGCAACAGGCAGCCTGTGTTATGTACTAGGTCAACAGAACTTCCATGTATTGCCCATATTTTTGAGTTGTTTGTTCTTTGTATCCCTCATTTAATTGAAATCTGAACATTTGAAATAATACAGAGTGGCAACTCTGGAAATCAGGTCTTCCCATTCCCAAGGATAACTTGATGCTCTCTGTAATTTGTTTAGTGATTTTTCAGATCTAACTATAAAATCTCTGCTGAGTTATCTTAGTGGTTGAGTGTAACCTTTGAGTCTCCTGATCTTTGCCAGGGGACTCGGTAGTACATACAGATTTGCCTTAGTTTTCTTTTGTTTGCTGCTATTTCAGAGCCTTGCAGTTACTCAGAGGTGAGATCTTAGGAACTTAGATATTTTCCTTAGTTTGTATACTACTGTGTACATGAGCATGGTTTTTTAGTTGAACAATGATCCATCTCCAGACTAAGCAACTCCTGAGCTGCCTCCTACTCAATAGCGTAATCAGGGACAACCTCCTCCTGGGGAACACCAGGAAAGAGTTTCAAAATCATTCAAATGTGAGGAATGTCCCAGGATCTTCTCATATTCCTCTCAGTTAAAATACTACAAAAACGACAAAAGAATGAGAGACCTTATGTTTGTACTGTGTGCCCCAAAAGCTTCTTCCAGAAATCAGACCTGACAGTGCACCAGGTGACTCACAGGAGTGAGAAGCCCTTCAAATGCAGCTTCTCTGGCAAAGCCTTCAGCCACAGAACCAACGAGCTGGCTCACAAGCGGATCCACACAGGAGATAAGCCTTACAAGTGAGCAGCTTGTGAAAAGTGTTTCCTCCAGTCATCCACATTCCATCACCATGTGAAGATTCACCAGGGTTCTGAACTCGGAAGTGACCTCAACAATCCAGAAGATCCCCTGACTTGACTCTGCCATGTGTGTGAACATGAGCAGGATTTGTAAGATAGCTGTAGAGATGCCAAGGTTGAGATTTTCATACAGGACTTGGCTTTCACAGGCTTTCCTGTATATTTTTCTAGTATTATGTATTTAGAACATGCTATACTATTTCTTTTTTGGAAGCAGGACTGGCATCCACTTCTTAAACAACATGCCTCTGGAAACTATGAACTTTGAGAAATGACAGTAATTACAGAAAAGCTTTCAGATCTTTTGTTCATGGGGTTACTATGAGTCATGCTCTACCCTGCCCAGGCAGTCAACAACAACAGTAATATGTTAAATATTTTCAAAATTTCATTCTACACTATCCATTTTCAGCTGTTAGTTTATTGTTTGTTCCAGGTGTTACCTTTTACTCCAGGCAGCCATAATGTTAGGCGATTTCTTTAACAAATATCAGAAGATAGGCTATTTGCATTGGCAGAATTTGAATTAGGGCTGCTTTTCCACAACCTGTAAGATACGTCAAATAATTAAAATTCTTTGGGAATAGTGTTTTGAAGGAGATTCATCCTGATTACTCCTGCTTTAATGACTGCCAGACTGAATTTTCACTGTGATTGCAGATGGTTGGGTTTCATGGTTACTGGAGAGATAGATGGGAAGGGGTTATGGGAATAAGGCATGATAAAATACCACAAAGCTCTGTTATTACTAAGACTCAGCCTTATTTGTTAAATAGTCTCCAGATTGCCACAAGCCTTTGGTTAATATCCAGGCTTTTGGAAAAGTTGATTTCTGATATTTTTTTGACAGTGTTCTTACTGATTTTTAAGAAAGAGTGAACTTCTGAGATCTCGATTTTGCCAGTGTTACTGATAATACCTTCCCAATATTAAAGCAAGGGTAAGGAGTGGCACTAGCCCTTAATTATGGAGACAGAGGTACCTTCTGCATGTTCAAGGTGTTCCTGGGGACTTGGAGTTTGAATAATTTTAGTTTAATCAGTACATATTCTTATCCCAAGTTATAGGCTCCTAATTCTTTAACATCCAGTGCATTAACTTTGGCATATCACACTTGTCCAAGTTGAGGAGTTTAACTATGATCAGTAGTCCAAAACCACCCTGAGCTAGTCTGGTTTTGTATGGCCCTATGTTTAAATAGTTGTTAAAATAAAACAAAATGTAAGCAAACCAATATAAAATAAAAATTTAAAAAACAATGCAAACTCCAACAGTGGGGAATATGCCACAGTACATTAGCCTGATCCTTTATGGAAAATGTTTGCCAACTTTTGTAATCCCTTGTACTGGAAAATTACCCAATTTTCCACCAGTAAAAGTAGTTGCACAGCCATTTCTTAAAGAAGACTGACAGCTGAGAGCTATTTTCTAGCAGCCCTTTTAGTAGCTAGTCATTAAAACCTTCATCCTTAAAGGGATATCTGTGTAACACATCACAGCATTCACTAAACATGAGAGTTCTAAATGTCTTTAATGAATTCATTTGTATCAAGAGACAGCTATAAAATCTCATTCTTTGAGATTTTAGATAATAAATTTTGATACTAAGATAGATAGTTCTTCCTAAGGAATTGTTTTAAAAACAATTTTTTATTTTTGTTTTGATTTTGATGTGTGTAAACAATAACACTACAAATCTTGGGGGCAGGGAGAGATTGCCCATCTTTCTCCCACACTAGTGGATTCAAACTGTGTGCTTTTGAGTTGGCAGAGCAACTCAGTATTTCTCAAATCCACAATGTAAAGGGTGGTTTTGTTTTTTAACTTTTGTATCTTCTTTCATTTCACCTAATGGTAGAAAGTATCCAAAAAATTAACCACTTTAGCACCAGAAATGTCATTCTAGAACTTTGAAACACTACTTACAGGGATTGATAGTTAATAGATAAATTGAAAAGTTTGTAGTTCAGCACTCTAATTTGTTAAATGAAGAAAGTGAGGAGAAAAAAAATGTTACAAAGCTGATTGTGCCAGGTAAGGATTGGAATGCAGGTCTTCAAAGTTCTGAATTAATGTCTGTCAAAGCCATATTCCATTGTCTAGTCCATTTCTTAATATATAGTTTATAATAAAAATTTTAGGGTTCTGAAATGGAGCAAGAATGCTTATTTTGTAAACAATTTAAATGAACTTTAAAGTTATCTTACTACTTCTTGTTGTTCTTAAGAACCGTGAGTTGGACCCAAGCCAGAGCTGACCATCCAGCAGGTTTTCAGAGGCAGTAAATTGCATGGGAGAAGATTGTCCATCTTTCTCCTGCAGAGCAGCTGGTGAGTTCGAACCATGTACCTTTGGGATTACTTTGGACAGATGAATCTGATTTATTTTTAACCTTCCAGGAAGATGATTCCACAGTTAGCTTTGGAAAACTTTAAGAACATGAGTTGTTAGATAATAGGAAATCCACTATTTGTTAGGGAGCTCTAGTGACATACTCCAAAGGGAGTTACATCACTAACCCAAAGGCAGCACCTCTTAGTGGTTCACATCCACTAAGGGCTCTAAGAGAGAATGATGAGCATTCTCCATTTGTGACCTTTGAAATCCAGTGTAGGATCAGCTGTGAGTTGGGCCCAACTCCATGGCAGTGAGAGTAAGTGATATATCCTAAAAAAGGAGAAAAGTGATACAGACAAATTGGAGAAAATGAATTTTGGAATTATTGGAACTTTCGTACTCATTTGGGATGCTTTCTACCATAAGGGAAAGAAATGGTGATACCAAAGTAAAAAACCAAAACAACCTTTTGCATTGTTTATTTGAGAAACACTGAATTGCTCTGCCAACCCAAAGGCACACAGTTCAAAGCCACCAGCTGCTTTGTGGAGGAAAGCTGGCCAGTCTTCTCTCCTGGGATTTTTTTGTTGTTGTTAGGTACCGTGGAGTTGAGTACCACTCAAAGTGACCCTGTGAACAAAAACCTTACAGAGGGTCAGCTATGAGTTGGTTGTGACTCGATGATACATACAATACAGAATAAATTGTATGTGTGTCCATAGGAAAGAGCAGGATGTTAAATATAAAGTGGAATTTTTTTCCTCTGAAGTTTTTGTGGTTTGTTTTAACAAAAGTGAGCTTATTTATCACTCTTAGGAAGTTTTATTTTTGACAGGTGTATAAGGAGCAGGTGCTGCATGGGAGTGGCTGAGTCTGTCTTCTGTCCACTTCATAAATGGGAACTGTCTCTATCAGTAGTATCTATAACACCATACAAATAGACACATAGTCAGACATGCCACTCCACATGTTCCTGTACTTATTTCTACCAGTCATTGGATCTAATGATCGTTGAAACTCACAAATTTTATTCACAGTTGGGGATTTATTAGGGAAATAGGTTGGGAAGTGGGAGAGGCAAAGGATATCAACAGTACAAGTCCGAAAGTCCCAAACCAGATTAACAAAATATAGTTCCTCAGATAGGGAAAGTTCAGGTTCAGTTCAGCAGCACAAATGCAAGGAGCCTGTCATCCAGCAAACTTTATCTCAGGGCAGTTAGTTACAAGTTAGCTTTTCCTTCAGTCATCCAGTCAGCAACACCTTTAACTCGAGAGTTCCTCTGGTTATATCTTGCAGCAGTGCCAGTTTCTTCACCTTCTATCCAGTACCATTTTCCCCAGTGTTGAAAATTCTCTCATACTGGTCCCAACAATGTTGATGATTTGCAAGATGATATGTCCACAGTTAAGGTAGCTGGACACCATTTCACCCAATGGAGGCTAACACAGAAAAGCCCGTTTTTACGGTTCCTGACACTACAGACTGGATTCGGAATTAAAGGTTGCAGCTCTCTGAGAAGGTCGCCTCCGACTCCTGGCAAATCTGCTCCTGGCGTTTTTCTTTGGCTTCTTTCATTCTCTTGGTCAGGAGCTTAGCATACTCTAACCTCCTCCTTATTCTTACTGTGTTCAAAGAAATGGTTTAGTTTTTGTATTGCAGGACACCGGGAGTAACAAGACTGAATCCTAGGTGCTTGCTGTGATCCTGGGTTTTTTTTTTTATTTCTTTGTTCAGTGGCTTTCTTACAGCATAGTGACGGACATCATCTTCTTTAGAGAGTGAAGGGTTTGAGAATTCTGCTAGTTTTTTTGGGCCCCAGGTGACAAGGCAGGGTACTATCAGTTAGTCCTGGTGTATCCTTCTCTCCCTTTTTTGCAATAACCAAGTTAAGAACACTCAGATTGGCATCCACAATGTAACCCCTGAATGGATTTGTGCTTCCTTCCTCCAGTTCTCTGTGATCTGTAACAGGAGTACCCCTTACTCAATAGTATGCGATCTCGGCCATGGGGCAGGATACTCTGCTTCATGGGAAAACCTTTTTTGTCTTTTCCAGCACTGATTGGGATACTGTATCCATTCCACTCATCCAGAGATTCACCAGCAACTTCTGTGGCCATTTGCTTTTATAAAACGAACAAATTTGTGTTCATTGTCTACTTCAAATGAGTTCTTGGCAGCCAGTGGTTTGGAATATGTTCCGATTCGTGGTGAAGCATCTGATTTTTCCAGCCTTGTCGCGAAGGAGTCTTTTGCAATTTTAAGTTTCTAATAACAACTTCAGATCAGTATGATTCACTGGGAAGGAAAAAAAATCATTGATACCTTATGATTTAGAACTGAGATTACGAAAATATCTGTTACTGTATAGTAATTGCAAGCTAAAATGGATGTTTATGCAAGAGGAAAGATAATTTACAAGATATTATGGAAGCACATTATTAATTATTAGGTGCTTTTGAAGTATTCAGACAGTGAGTGACCCTTTGGACTAGCAGTGTAACTTCTTGCCATTAGGCCAACCAGAACACCCTTGCTGGGAAAGCACTGTAGAGAGATTTGATGATGTGATCTGTGTTTTTAAGGAACTTACTTTTTGCCTAGTACAGAAGTGAAACATGAAGAGTAATATCAGGTGAAAAGTACTGTCAAATCAACCAATTCATTACTGCCCCTCCAGTAAATTTTCAGAGGTGGTAAATCACATGGAAGGATTGCCCATCTTTCTTGTGTTGAATTCAAATCATTCTAATCACATGCCTTCGAGTTGGTAGCTCAGCTCCCTACCCCTAAGCTCCCAGAGCTCCTTTCTTTTTTTTTTTTTTTTTAATTGTATTATTTTTACATGTACTGTCAAATCAGATCTGACTGGTACAGGAGGAGATTGCCCCCTCCTTCTCCAGCAGAGCATCTGGTGGATTTGAACCGTGTACCTCTGGGATTGTAGTGCAGCGTCTTGCCACTAGGCCACCAGAGCTCCCCAGAGTTCCTTTCTTTTATGTTAGATACTTTTACCATTCTCATGTAGATTCCTGATATATTATTGTTGGACTTTATGTAACATTTTATCAGAATATACATATATATCTTCTTCATTTTCTCTTGATCCTGAAGTAGTCTTGAAATGGCTATTTTTCTTTATTCTTTTGATCCTGTCCAGATCACATCCTTAAACTGCATTTATCTAGTGAAACCAAACAGAGGAGACTAGGAAGCTTTAGTGCCTCCATGGAAAGATCGTTCTAGTTTTCTCTAGGTTATTCTATGCAAATAGTTAAGACTGAACATTCCTAACAGAATATTTATGATTGAAAACAATGAGTGAGCCTAGAAGTAGATAACTGATGAAGATTAATAGATTTGATAACGTTTGACTGAAATCTTAAAAAAATGGGCAGTATCTGAATAGGAAAAAATTGGGTAAGAATATTCATAACCTTAGCAAAGGATATTAGTAAAACTTTTTATATATATATAAGTAAAACATTTTAATGTGAGAAAGGAAAACTTAGCTCCTTGTATTGACAGTTGAGGGGATAATGATCAATTTCTAATTGTGTTGTATACGTCCTATTGAGACTACTAGTCAAAATATGGACCATTATTATATATGTTGTTGTTGGGTTTTTTTCACATCCTACATTTATATGTTTATATAAGAATCTGAAAACAAGGTTCTCCTTACTAGCACATTTTCCTATAGTGTATATGAAAAGGCTAACAGATACATTTAAAACTAAGTATTTAAGTATACTTTAAATATTATTTCTCTTGAATGGAATTGTTTTTAAAAATATCTTGTCATTGTTGAAAATATACGTAGCAGAATATACAACAAGCCACATATTCTACACATACAATTTTTCAAATTGTGCAACTTTAGTTTGTGTGTGTGTGTGTGTGTGTGTATGTGTGTGTATAAAAAATAGATATTTAGATTTAGCTAGCTGCACTCAGTTTAGATGATCCCAGTTTTGCTGACAACATCCAAAGCATCATCAGGAGCAAGTCGTAACATTTACCTCCTTCTCTCCATCAGGCCTAATCAAGGTGTTGACCTTGGACACATCAGTGTCATAGCACTTCTTTAGAGCTTGTTTTATTTGGTGCTTGTTGACATCCACAGTGAACACAAGTGTGTTATCTTCTCCCTTCTTCATGGCTGACTCGGTCAGGGGAAGCTTGATGATGGCATAGTGGTCAAGCTTGTTTCTGCTGGGGATGCTCTTCTGGGAGTATTTGGGCTGCCTTCAGAGTCTTAGCATCTTAGGCCACCAGAACGTGGGTGACATTTAGATTTTCCTTTTTTTGTGGCTGTGGATGCCCTTCAGGACTGCCTTCTTTGCCTTTTAACACCTTTGCTTTGGATTCAATTTTGGGAAGGGTATATACTTGCTGCTTTGCTTCCAGTGTCATCTTCTGTGTGCAACCATTTTTATTCTTCTCTGAATTATTCATCTCCCTTTAATATAAATTTGCTACATTCTCAGTTCTGTATATAATCTTTCAAAATTATATTCTTTATTTCATCCTGTGTAGAATTTCTATATAGCAGGGAAGGCATTTGTTCAAAAGCATTGTTA
>NW_006399834.1:10338463-10356485 GCF_000299155.1 Elephantulus edwardii | reverse complement strand
GGTCCTTGGAGAGGGACATCATGCTTGGGAGGGTGGAGGGACAGCGCAGGAGGGGAAGACCCTCTATGAGATGGATTGATTCGATGACTGGGGTGATTGGGATGGGTGTGTCAGAGGCAGTGTGCGGTTGGTGCAGGATAGAGCAGGGTTTAGGGCTGTTGTGCATGGGGTCGCTATGAGTCGCAAACGACTCGACGGCACATAACAACAACAACAACATCATGTTTAGAAACATTGGAAATGATTGTTAATTGTTAAAGGACCAATTATGCTGATAACAACATTGAAAGTTTCTCACTGATGACCTCTAGTGGTATTGCATTTAAAAAGTTTAACTGCTGCTAAAAATCAGCTTGCATAGACTCTTTTGTGATAATTATGTACTGGTGTTATCAGATATGGTATATAAAGTAATAGTCCTAACTAAACACCTTTGCCTTAACTGAAGAAAAAGTATGTTGAAAATTGGCAGTAAGATATCTTTATCTTGCATCATCAACTGCAACTGTATATGAAAATGTGTTTATAAAAGTTTCTGCCTTTCTAAAATGTAATAATAAAGTTTCTGCCTTTCTAAATGTAGTAATAAAGTTTCTGTTTTTCTAAAATGTGGTAATAAAGTTGATTACTTTATTTAAAAACATTTAAAAAATAATTTAAGGAAATAAAAAGCGAAATTTTAATAATACTCTTAAAGTTCCTTTGATCATTAAAATATCAGTACATTTTCTTAAAAAAAACTATGCATTTTATTGTAGAATACTTTTGCCTTACCTGAGGACTTAGATCTTTCTTCTTACCGTCACAATAAGAGTATATAACCTCCTTACATCAAATCCTTAATAATGAGATTAAGATTTTAAACTTCATTGTTGTGAAATACTGTATTTTTAGAGAACTGCACAGAAATGTAATCCCACAGTTTAAATATTTAATATTAACAACAGTGATGCTGTCTCTAAGAGTTCAAGAAATGAAGTCTTTGTCATCTTCTTAAAAACTTTCCCACCTACAATCAGGAGAGGATAAAATAGATGAATGGGACCTTCTAAGAAAAAAATCCCTATGCACATCCAAAAACTTCTGCAACAGGGTAAAAAAGGAAGCCACAGAATGGAGAAAATATTTGGTAATGACATGTCTGATAAGGGACTATATCTGGAATTTATAGAATACTTGAGCACCACAATAAGAGAAAGGTAAACAAACCAGTTGCAAAATGGGCTCAGGGTTTATGAACAGACACTTCACCAAAGAAGACATTCAGATGGCGAACAAACATATGAAGAAATGTTCAAAATCAGTTTGGTTTTATCTGTGTCATGTAGAACTATATTTCCTTTGCTGTATAAATAGAATGCAATTTAGCTGGTTCACAATTGATTAATGTTTACATTATTTGTTGTCTAGCTATTTTAAAGATTGTTGTAATGACCCTGGAATTATTCTTTTGTATATCTCTTAGTACACATATATCTACATAGTTTTCTGTTGGATATATAGGGATTTTTGATATAAGGGCATGAATATCTTCAGTGCTTATGACAAAGCTCATGAGGATGAGTGCTGGAAAGGGCAAAGCTTAGATCTCTTGTTGATAGGGTTGTTGTGAGTTGTGATCAACTCAAAATCATCTAACAAGTAATAGCAATTTATCCTTAACTGTCATTAATACGGTTTTGCTGTCGGTGATCTTTTTAAATTTTTTTTAACCTTTTCCTTGCATTTAATTGTGAACTCTGAACTTTTATAATGGAATCGAGGGTACCATAGCATACATTTATTCAGTTTTATTTTGTTGTTATTGAGAATATATACAGCAAAATAGCACCAATTCAACTGTTTATACATAATGATTCAGTGACATTCATAACATTCTTCAAGTTTTACATTCTCATCTTCTTTTCTTGTAGTGTTCCTATCACATTAATTTAAATTCATTGCCACTGCCACCAAAAATTTACTAATTCATTTTTCTGCTATTTGAATTTTGCTAGATTTTTGTACAAATATTTTTTTTTTAGATCAATTGATACAGTTTCACAATTAAGCTTGTTCTAGTTCTACAAGGACTCCACCACAGTCTTTGGGATGCAGAAAAATCACTGTTTTTCCATGTGCTCCTTTTGTGGCCTCTTCAGTTAGACTTCGAATCTTTTTTTTTTCAAATCCATCACAGCTCCATTTATGTTATCCACCTCAATGCAGATGTGATGCATTCCTCCAGCCTTGTTTTTCTGCAGAAAACCTGCGATTGGACTATTACTCCCCAAAGGATGAATCAGTTGGTGTTTCCCAGGTTGACAAAAACAACAGATACTCCATGTTCAGGAAGAGGGATGGTGTGG
Source organism: Elephantulus edwardii (assembly GCF_000299155.1). Taxonomy (NCBI): domain Eukaryota; kingdom Metazoa; phylum Chordata; class Mammalia; order Macroscelidea; family Macroscelididae; genus Elephantulus; species Elephantulus edwardii. The sequence continues at coordinate 10,354,137 of NW_006399834.1, read as the reverse complement.
CTTACTTGAGCCCCCAAAACATTCTTGTAAAAGGCTGAAGCTTTTTCCAAATCTGGGACTCTATGGCTACATGACACTTCACCCAGCCACTGCGTTAGGGAAAAAGTTCTTCCTGCTGGAATTAGAATATGGAATCTGCAAAAAAGGCCCTGCTTTCAGGTCTCCCATGGGTTTCCTGCTTTCAGATCTCCCGCCCTTTCTCTCATATTGCCAGAGACTGGAAGGCCAGAGGGCCAGAAACTGATTGCTGCAGAACCCGTCAGTGACCTTTTTAAAGTGCTAGAAGAGCAGTAATGTCAGTTTAAAGAGTTGAGGCTTGCCTGAGCCCCACCATGGTTTTCTATTGCTTTGCATGTATCTGATAGTTAAAAGTGAATAAGGAAAACAGATCAGGCCTTTGAATTGTGATGTTGAAGAAGAATAATGAATACCCTAAAGGACTAGAAAAAAGACATCATGCTGGGAATGGCAGTGGGTTAGTGGAAGAGAGGAAAACCCTCAAGAAAATAGATTGATACAATGACTGCAACAATGGGCTTGACATAATAGAAATTGTTAAGCTGGCACAGGATGGGACAAGATTTCACTATTGTTCATTGGGTTCTATGAGACATACATAGTCAACTGGATGAATTTAATGCCAGCCTCTCTTTAAGTTGTATTATCAGTTTATGATTCCATTAGTAGTTTTTGAGACTTCTCAGTAATGGGTAAAAAAAACGAGGGGAACCCTCCCAAAAAACCCCAAACAAAATTAACCCCAGCCAATCAAATTCCACTGCCATCAAGTCTGTTCTGTTTCATAGCAACTCTTCTTCAGATTTCCAAGGCAGTAAATCCTTTTGAGTGGAACGGCACATCATTCTCTCAAGAAGTAGCTGGTGGATTTGAACTGATGACTTTTCAATTAGCAGGTTGGTATAGTCAACAAGTATTATCAGATTTTAAAATATTTGCCCACTGCCAAGTTAGGGCTACTTGGTAGCATTGTCTTTAGGGAATTGCACTGCTAATCAGAAGCCAGCAGGTTGCTCAGCTGTGAATTGTTTTCAACTCTAGGGCAGTGAACTTTTTATTTTGAATATTGCAGTGTTCATTTTTATACTTTTATTTCACATTTCTTTCATAATGAATAAATTTGAAACTCTTTTAGTATCTTGATTTTCCAGTTGGCTTTCTAGTGACTTTTTAAAAGTAGGATCTCTTGAGGAGATAAGGAGCAATAGTTAGATGTTTTAAATAATGAATCCTTTTTTACTATGGTTTGGAGATAACTTCCATTTTGCAGTGTAACTTGCTATGATCTATGCACCAGAGATTGCCCTTTAAAAAATACTAGTACTAAAAATAATAGGCTTTGAAACCAAAGTTTAATATTTGCATAAAAATAGCACCAGTAGTACTAAATGCATATCTATCAATCAATCAGTCAATCAATTGAACCGTCTCTGTTCTGAAACTTTGTTTTACTAACATTTTGCTTTAGTGTGGTACATATGTTGTCATTAGTGAAGCAGAATAAATAATAGCTAAAGTTTATTGTTTATGTTAAAGGTCATTCTCTTATGAAGGCTCCTTTGTTTTGATAAATGCATAATGTAAAGTGTCCAGTGTTACAGTACTTTAATACTAAATAATCAAACCCATTGTTATTGAGTCATTTCAGACTTAGGTCAATCTCCATGTGTTACAGAGTAGAACTGAACTCTGTGATGTTTTCTTTTGAGTAGATCCAGGCTTTGCTTCTATTGTTTCACTCATGGGTTAAAACTGTTAAACTTTTGATGAGCAATCATGTAAAAATTATCTGCTTCCGACAACCAACTGTATTGATTCTCACTCAACAGTTGACCACCATCTGATTTCTGAGGTTGTAAATCTTAACGAGATTAACAAGAAGAAACTACTTACCACTTGGAGTAGCTGGTAGACTCAAAGTGCCATTTCGGATAGCAGCCAGCATTTAATCTACTGTATCACCAGGGCTTCTTAGAATAGAATGGTTTTCTTGTCTCTAAATTTTCTGTTCTTCATCACTTTATACTTCTTTGAATCCCTGGATTTCTGGCAACCCCTGATCTTTTCAATCACTGTATGTTATTGTTGTTAGGTACTAAGTCAACAACTACTCATAACAATCTTGTGAATAACAGATCTGAATCTTATCCTATTCTGCCACAGTCTTATGATCTCCAACATGCTGGAGCCCACTGTTACAGTCGTTGAATCCGTTTATCTTGTTGAAGGTCTTCCTCTCTTTTCTTTGACTGATTACCTTTCTCAGTGTTTAAGGAACAGACACAATATAGGGATGGCCAAGTCTGACTTCTTACTTCATAGAGGGGAGCTGTCCCCATCAGTAACATCCATAGTACCAGACAAATAGCTACATGGTCACCTGTGCAACCCTCCTTGGTCTTGAATCTATTTCTACCAATCATTGTGTCCAGTGTTTGTTGCAAATTGACTCAGACTTTTTTCACACAGTTTTGGGGTTTATTAGGAAAATAGGTTGGAGAGTGGGGGGAGGCAAAGAATATCACACAATGCAAGTCCTAATTTAGTTTAGCATTCCCAAGCTAGATTAACAGCAAGACACAGTTCCCCAGTGAAATTCCTCAGTGAAAGTCCAGGGTCAGTTTTGCAGCAAAAACGCACCTCTGATGTTCTTAATCATCCAGCAGCTTTTAGAGCAGTTACAAGTCAGCTTTTTATGCTGCAAGCAAAATTTTTCCGTCTCTGGGATTCCTCTGGTTACACCTTGTCACACAGTCTCTTGACAGCAATGCCACAATCATTCTCCACCAGTGTTTTTCACAGTATGGAAAGCACTCTATTATATTGGTCCAACAGTTGTTGATGATTTGTAAGATCATGTACCTGGTGGGGACTAAAACAGTGGCTAGAAAGCCAGTTTTTAAGGTGATTTACTGACAACACATCCAGCATGATTTCTCCCCGCCAATGATTGACCTCTCTGAACAACATGCTCAAAATATGTCAGATAAAAATTTTACCATTCTTTCTTCTTAAGAGGCACCCTGGTTACACTTCCTCCAAAACAATATTATTGTTCTTTTGGCAATCCTTGGGATATTCAGTACTCTTCTTTAACACTACAATTCAAAGGCTTCCAGTCCTTATCTGTTATCCTTATCCATTTGCCTTTTTTCAAAGTGCCATGTGCTTGGATTTGTATATCATTAATTATATCTCCTTTACAGCCTGACAGTTTTTGTTTATTGTTGTTTGGTGCTATTTGATTCTGATAATTAACAATTCTATGTGCAATGTAACGAAACCCTGCTTGATTATGATATTACACAATCCTCCCAATGGTTGTTTTCCTTGAATCAATTATTGTAGCTACTGTGCCATTCCATTTCACTTCACATCATTGCTTCCCCTTTTTTTCCTTACTTTCTTTGTTACCAGACATATTGCCCTTCTTTAGGACTTAACTGCTTCTGATAACATTCTCAAATTATGTGAGGTAAAATCTTGCCATCCTTGTTTCTAAGGAGCATTCGGACTGTATTTCTTCCAAGACAGATTGTTTATTCTTTTGGCAGTTCAAAGTGTAGCTGAGTATTTTCCAAAGCACTGTAATTCAAAGGTGTTATTTCTTGTTTATTCATTATCTAGCTGCAAGAATAATTCTTTTTAGAGTGATTAGTACCACACTGGTTTCTTTGAGGCAGAGATAGATTAAAAATGACTCAAATGTCTCTTGTTTTTAAATTGATGTATGTCTCCATCTTCTCAACATAAACTATTCCTCCTTCCCTCAGCTTCTGCTTTATGTTGTATATGTTTTTGGGTTTCATAATTTGCTGCAGCATCCAATATAAATTTATAAACTGTAAGGCGATGGGTCCACACGATTATGAAGGTTAACAAGGCTGCATTTTGGAGCGCTCCATTGACGCAGAAGATTTTTTTTTTTTTTACACCGATAACTTTTATCTTTTTAGTCAAGGTATGCTCAGTATAAGCTTACAAATTTGTTTCTAGTCCTCGTGTTTTTTCTATCATCTTCCTCTCACACCTCTAGTTTTTGTTTTTAAGGAGTTCTGGTGGCACAGTAGTTAAGTGTTAGCTGCTAACTAAAAGGTCAGTGTACGTAACAAGCCAGTTTAGTTGAGAAAGAGGTGGCAGTATGCTTCTGTAAATATTTATAGCAACAAAACCCTATGAGGCAAGTCTACTCTGTGATGTAGGGTCACCATGGATTGCGGTCAGCTTTATGGCTATGGATTTGGTGTTTTTGACCATTTGTTTTCCAAAGTAAGTGCTGTTAATTAGTTTTCACTTGCTTGGCTTCAGTTTCTGATTTCAGAGGCTACCTTGAGATTTTTTTTGTGTGTTTTGGGCTGCTCTTCTAATTTACTACATTCTGTAGTTATGGTTTGTTATATAAATGTGCAGAAGAATTAACTAATTCTGCAAAAGAATATGATTCTAATAATACTGTGTGTTTAATTGACTATGCAAAGACATTTGACTTTGTAGATCACAACAAACTGTGACTGACTGAGAAGAATGGGAATCCTAGAACACTTGATTGTACTTACATGAAATCTATACTTGGACCAGGAGGCAGTCGCCAGAACAGAGCAAGGAAACACTGCATTGTTCAAAACTGGGAAGAGTGTACCAAAGATGTGTCCTATCTCTGAATCTTTTCAGTCTACATGCAGAACAGATTATCCGGGAGGCTGAGCTCTGTGAGGAGGAATGTGACATCAAGATTAGAGGTAGGCTTATCAACAATCTCCATTATGCAGATGACACAACCTTGCTTGCTGAAACTGCTTGCTGCAGAAGGTCAAGGATTGCAGTCTTCAAATGTGGATTCAGGCTTAGCATCAAGAAAACAAAGATTCTCAGCACTGGGACACTTGGCAGCATCGTGATAGATGGTGAAAAGATTGAGATTGTGAACAGCTTCAGTTTGCTTGACTCTACAATCAACACTCTTGTTACCATCAGCCAAGCAGTGAAAAGACAGTTTGCATTGGGAAAGTCTACTGTCAAGAGGCCTCTCCAAAGTAACTGAAGAACAGCGATGTCAGACTGGAGACTAAAGTGTGCCTGATACAGGCCATGGTCTTTGCAGTTACTTGCTTTGCATCGGAAAGCTGGACAGTGACTAGGGATCATAGAAGGAGAATTGGCGCTGGACAACAGTATTGAATATACACCATAGACGGCTAGGAGAAAAAACAGGTTTATCCTGAGAGGGTGAAGCCAGGCTGCTCCTTGGAGGCAAGGATTCTGAAGCCTTGTCTGACATACTTTGGACATGTTGCAAGGCAGGATCAGTCCTTGGAGAGGGGCGTCATGCTTTGGAGGGTGGAGGGACAATGCAGGAGAGGAAGACTCTCAGTGAGATGGATTGATTCAGTTACTGGGGTAATGAGGGTAGATGTATCAGAGACACCAAGATTCGAACAGGATAGATCAGGGTTTAGGGTCACTATGAGTTGCAGATGACTGACTCAGTGGCACATAACTACATTTTGTAGGTTGAGGGTTTTTTTCCCTGCCTGTGTGGTGGCCTGCTGATAAGGAGTTGTGCTACAATCCCAAAGGCACATGATTCAGATCGACCAGCTGCTTTCTGGAGAAAGATAAGCAGTCTCCTCCCTTTAGAGTAACTGCCTCTGAAAACCCATCAGAAGATCAGCTATGGGTCCAGTAATGAGATAATAGTAATTTACTTTACACAAGGAGAATGTAAGATGAAGTCATTGACATTTTTCATTCTCTTCTCCATCTATCATGATGACCTAGTGGTGAGAATTTTTGTTTTCCTGACATTGAGATGTAATTTGTATTGAAGTTTATAGATGTTGATCTTCAGCAGCTAGGGTTTCAAGTCTTCTTCACTCTCACCAAGCAAAATTGTGTCATCTGTTAATGAAAGTTACTGAGGCATCTTCCTCCAATCCTGCTGCCACATTGTTCTTGAGTCCAGCTTCTTGAATAATTTGCTCAGCATACAGATTGGTCTGGAGAAAGGATACAACCCTGCCTCACTCCTTTATTTTAAACCATGCAGTGTCCCCTTACTCTGGTCTAAGTATAGGTTTCATGTGAGCCCAGTTAAGTGCTCTGAGAGTCCAAGTCTTTTCAATTTTAGCCATAATTTTATCTATACAACAAAATGCCCTTGCCTACTCAATTAAGTACAAATAGACATTCTTCTGGTATTCTTTGCTTTCAGCCAGGATCCATCCGACATCAGCAGTGATAATATCCCTGGTACATGGCTTCTTACAAATCCTGCTTGAACTTCTGGAAGTTCTCTGTCTAGTCTTACTGTTCAGACGTTTTTAAATGATCTCTCTGGTATTTTGCTTGCATGTGATGTAAGTGATATTTTATGGGAATGGAAACGAATATGGATCTTTTCTAGTCAGTCAGCCAGATAGCTTGTCCTCCAAATTTCCTGGCATAAACTGATGAGCACGTCCAGGACTGTATCTATCATGAAACATGTTAATTGATTGAAACTGTCAACAAATTAATCTTACTTGTATCCACAATCCACTTGGTACTAATATTCAGGAGATCAGGACATGTATTAGAGAGGGAAAGTGTTCAGTCAGTGATCTCTCCAAATGTTTGCGAAACAGTGATTAAGTAGGAGAAAACCAAACATGGAGACACAAGACCATGAATATCTTTCTGGGTCAAGGGCCAGAGGGAGTGAGAATAATAGAGCTCCTTGCTGCCCCAGCACAGAAAGCAGATAAAGATACTGTGGCCCAGCCCCATGGTGCCTGAAGAGCCACATCAACAGCAAGAGGTTTGTTTATTTGACCCACAGACTCAACAGTTACAGTACTGAGAATGGGGTTTATCAGGGAAGTTTAAGTTGGAAAGTGGGGGAGGCAAAGAATATCACCTAATGCAAATCCAAGTTTTATCTAAGTAGTCGCAAGGCACCATTCCTCAAATAGTCCAGAATCTAGTTCCAGTTCAGCAGTCAAATACAAATCATCTATCAAGATTTGCCTCAGAGAAGTTAGCTTCTCCTTAAAGCAATCCAGCAAGAACAGCAAAAACATCTAACTATGTATGGCTTTAATCTCATGGTTCCTCTGCTTACACCTTGCTAGTTTTTCCACAACAGTGCTGCATTCTCTCCACCACTAGGGTCTTGCTCTCTAGTCTCCCTCAAATCTTGCTTGCCTTGAGTCTTGCTACACATTGTGGGAAGAACTTTTTTCTTGTCCTAGTCCCACAGCTGTAGATGATGCAAGACTTTGCTGATTTGCAGGAACATGTGTCTATAGTTAAGGTACATGGAGACCAGAGTGGGCTAGCTGTAATGTCTTAAAAAGCCAACATTTAGGCTTTTTTAGGCTAACACCACAGTAATGTTAGTTTGACGACTAAGGTGCTCCTGACTCAGGCCATGGTTTTTATGCATCTGAGAGTTGGACACTGAATGACACAAGAATTGATGCCTTTGAACTGTGGTATTGGAGAAGTCCAACATACCACATGGCATATTCCATGGACTGCCCAAAGAACAAACAGATATGTCTTGGAGAAGGTGCAGGCAGAGTGCTCCTTGGATACAAAGATGATTAAAGTTGGCCTCACATTGGACATGTTGCTAGGAGACGCTGTTCATTGGAGAGGGACATCATGCTTGGGAATGTTGAGGGACAGCAAAAGAGAGGAAGACCCTCAACTAAGTGGATTGACAAAGTGACTGCGGCAGTGGGCTCACATGTGTCAGATTGTGAAGATGGCATAGGATAAGACAGGTATCAGATTACTTGTTTGTTCATAGGGCCTTTATGAGTTATATTCTGCTCGAAAGGCACCTAATAACAACATATAGAGATTATTTGACGGTCAATTTAGTTTTCATTTCCTAAGCAGGCGAGACTTGGACATTATACTGTTTAACCTCAAACAATATATCAGATTCACATCTGATATATTTCTTAATGGTTTAAAATCACATAAATAGCTCTGTAATTTTTATTAGTATTTATGAAACATAAATAGTTCATGTTTTCTGTTTGAGCTTCCTACCCAAACTCTATAGTAGTCTGCATACAGAATTTATGTCTATTGTTTATAATCTTGTACATTGCATTTCATATATTTCTACATTCTCACTGTGTTTCAAATGCTCACTCAAGTACTTTGTGGTTTTTTTTTTTAAATTAATCACCACTGGTCTATGTCTACTGTTGCCCCATCTTTTCACATCCGTATTAGATTATTCATTCTCACCCTCACCCTCCTCTCCCCAACTCTGTTATCCTATTAATTTTCCTCCTTTTCCTATCCTCTGCCCTCCTGCCCCCCCTTCCCCTTTTGGACATTTATCCACATCTTATTAGTTATTTTATTTTCATAGTAATGGTCTTACGCAATACTTGTTCTTAGGAGACTGAGTTAGCTCATTCAGCATAAATATGACAGTATTTGACATAGTATTTGACAAAAGCATTGCACCTTAGTACTGAAGAGTATTCAGTTGTGTGAATATACCATTATTTCTCCATTCATTTGTTTGTTATTGGACATTTGGTCTGTTTCCATATTCTTGCTATTGTGAATAACATTTCTATGAACCTAAGTGTACAAATCTTGGTTTGTGTATGTGTCTTAATTTTATTTTCTTTGGGTATATTCCTAGCAATGCAATAACTGTGTTTTGTGGGATTTCTGCACTTAGCTTTTTGTGGGAAGACAGTGTTGTATTGACAGGGAACAAAACCTTTCTTTTAAAAAATATAAGATGAAATTTACTTACTTTTACTGAGAGTGAATACTCTTGCTTTCTAGAGAATGTTCAACAATTAGGTTCTGAATCTGTACCATTTCTCTTATTTTCACACTTGTGTTTTCACACTTTGTATTATCGTGTGCTGTGAAGGACAGAGGTAACCTTTGCCCTATCCACCATCTTCACGATCTCTGCCTTGCTCAAGTCCGTTGTTAAAGTCACTGTCCATTTTGTTCCACCTTTCCCAGTATGATGATTTTGTCAATATTGGCCCCTCTTAACAACAAGCCCAATGTATAAGAGATGAAGTTTCACCATTCTTACTATATGGAGCACCCTGATTGCACTTCTTCAAGACTGATTTGTTTGTTCTTTGATACTCCATGTGATTTATATCTTCCTCCCCCTTTTTTAAATTAATTTTAATGAACATTTACAAGAATTTTGGATTTCCATTCATTCATTGTTGCATTTTTCTCCCTGCTCACCCCCAGTTTGCTCCTCTCTCTGAAAAGTAAAGGAAAAATTACTTCATTGGTATATAATTCCCCCCCCCCCCCAATACACTCCACTGTGCAACTTTCATTCTGGACTCCTGTCTTAACCATAATATCCAATCATACATTGCCTTTAAGCTGTTCTGTCCCTCATCTGTTTCAATGCAGTATACATGATTTATTCTTTTTTTTTTTTTTCAGTCTCACCACAACCCTGATGTCAATCTTGTTCTACAAGTGGCAGTGATTTATATCCTTTTTTAACACATTGCCGCACACTTTTTAAGTTGACGACCCTACTTAGAAACACATTTACCATCATTTGTGGCAGTGTGTTAATTTCTCACGTGCATAGGGTTGCATGTAATGTTAATGTGATTTTTTTTGTGTGTGTGATTTTTTTTTAAAGGAACTACTTACTGCCATTGAGTCAGCTGTGAATTGGTTCCAATTTGATGGCACTGCCTTTCACTTTTGACAGTCTGCTGGCAAAGACCAGAAAATGATAGAATTGCCTTACTCAAAAAGATAGTGATTAAAAAAAAAAAGAAAAAAGTGAAATAGGCAATTTGAAAGAAAGAAAAAAATCTTTAAGTATTTCAAGTAAGAATTTTTTTTATTATTGTATTACTGGGTTTTGAGACTAGTAATCTCATTTTAGGGTGCTTTAATGACCTAGTGGAGAGTTGTGCTGCTAACCCAAAGACAAGCAGTTAAAATCCACCAGCTGCTACACCAGAGAAGTCTCCTCATGAGAATTAACATCCTCTGAAAACCTACTGGAGGGTCAATTGATTCCAACTCAGTGACACATAGTACCACCATTTATTTTGCAAAATAAATGTCTTCTTGTGACTTTTAACTTTTCAGTTCCTTTTGAATGTGTGTTGAGAAATAGGTGCAGGTTTCATTTTTAAGAAACCACCTTTCACTTTTATTTGATCTTGAAAGAGTATCAGCAGTGTGTGAGATTATAGATTTATTTCTTCTTTTACACATGATTCAGTAGAAAGCTCTTTTGAACTAATGGTGAGAAGCTGTGCTGCCAGCCCAAAGGCATGAGGTTTGAAATTAGCAGCTGTTCAACAGTAGAAAGATGACCAATTTACTGTCTCTGAAAAGCTGCTAGAGGGTTGGTTGTGAGTTGGCTTTTACTCGAAGTTCCATAACACATTGCCACACACTTTTAATTGACGACCATGCTTAGAAAGGGTTTTTGTTTTTGGGTGTTGTTTTTTTTTTTTTTGTCGATGTATTATCTTCATTTGCGGCAACGTGTTAATGGTAACAACAACAGTAATTCAGTGACATTGATTAGAATTGTTACATAGTACAGCTGTAGTCATTAAATCTTTAAAGCTTGTCTATCTAACGAAGTTTAATTAGACAAGTATGTGCACCCACGATGAGATGAATTGATTCAGTCGCTGGTAATGGGGATAGGTGTGTCGGAGACAGTAAGATGGGCAAGGGATAGAGCAGTTTCGGGCTGTTGTACATAGGTCGCTATGAGTCGCAGGCGACTCAACGGCACACAGCAACAACAATGTGGATTTTCAGTCTTGAAAATGGATTAGATATACTTTGTCCACCTCTTTTTTTTCCCATCTCCATGCTTTGTATGGTGTTTTTAGATGCTGTCGAGCCTATGAACAACAGATATGAACACTGTCCTATCCTGTGCCATCCTCATCATTTCTGACATACTTGATCCCCTTGCAGTAGTCATATTGTCAATCCATCTGATTGAGTGTCTTCCTCACTTTAGCTGACTTTCCACCTTTCCATGCATGATATCCTTCTCCAAGGAATAACCTCTGTTGGCAACATGACCGAAGTATGTGAGGTGAAGCTTTGTCATCTTGCCTCTAAGGAGCACTCTGGCAGTACTTTCTCCAAGACTTACTATTTGTTCTTTTGGCAATTCATAGGATAGTCAATACTCTGCTACAACACATCTCAGAGGAGTGAATTCTTATTCTGTCACTTCCTTTATACAGTTACAGGAAAATTAAAAGAAATGCACCTTTTATATTCTTAGGCCCGGATAGCATTCTTGCAAGGAGAAAGAAAAGGTCAAGAAAACTTGAAGAAGGATTTAGTAAGAAGAATAAAAATGTTAGAATATGCATTAAAACAAGAAAGGTATGTGTGCTTCATTTTCTTACATAAATCAGACCATTATTTTCCATTGTACAATGAATTTGAAAAATATAAAGGTCTACTGACTGACATACATAATGATACTTTGATTTTATTCTAGAGTGAAAATACATAGATTAATACTTTTAGGATATAAAAAGGACTAAATTTATCTTTTTTTGTCATTTGGGATGTATTTGTTACTGGGCAGTGTACCTTTTTGCTTTCTTTTACAGTTGTGCATTTTTGTCTCCATCTAACTGTTTGGGTTTGTTTTTTTTTTAATTATTTACAGTTTTTATTAAACTCACAGCAATAAAACAATAGCATATTTGTCCTATCTTCATATCTTTACATAGATTGCAATATAGACAAATGTTTAATTAACAGCATTTTTTTTGTTTTATTTTGTTTTAATAATTTTGATGAACATTTACAGAGATTTTGGATTTCCATTCATTGTTGCACTTTTCTCCCTGCCCAGCCCTCCCCCCACTCCCGCTCCCGGTTCGCTCCTCTTTGAAAAGTAAAAGAAAAATTCTTTCTTTGGTATACAATCCCCCCACAACACTCCCACCGCCCCAAGAAGAACTGTATCTTTTTTTCCCCTTTTTTAAAAAAAATTAATTATTTTTCCATTTCAGTGAACATCTACAAAGATTTTGGAATTCCATTCATTCATTGTTGCACTCTTCTCCCCCCCACTGCCCCCGCTCCGTTTGCTCCTCACCTTGAAAAGCAAAACTCCCTCATTGGTACATAGTCCCCCCCGGACATCCCCCAACCACACCCCCAACCCCAAATATAATCCACTTTGCAACCTTCATCCTGTACTCTTACGATAAACGTTTTTTTAAAAAAGTTTTTATAAAAATAAATATTGAAATTATGCTTCTGCTTAACTAAAGTATAACAGGCATTCTACTGTAGGAAAACAAAACAGAAGAGTTCTTTTAATGATTTATTATTAAATTTTCAGGGCAAAATACCACAAATTAAAATATGGCACAGAATTGAACCAAGGAGATTTGAAAATGCCAACCTTTGAATCAGGTAAATGCAGTCCTTCTCTTTTTTTTTTTTTTTTTTTTTAATTCACAGGAAAATAACTTACATGCCTTGTTTTGGGGTTTTTTTTCCCCTGTAGCAAACATGTATTCTTTATCTCTGTTTTGCTTTATTAGTGTTTGTTAGGAGTATGACTTACTGCTCTACTGTCTAGAATTTTGTCAGGAAATAGGACTATCCTAATACTGCCTGGAATTTTAGAAAAAGTATTAAATGAATGAAAATAAGGAAATTTGAGCTGTATCTCACATTTGACATTACTTATTCTACCTAGTAAGATGTTTTTATACTAATTTGAACTGAAAAGAATTCTTTTTATACTTGAAGACAATTATTGTACTCTCTCTTTTTAACATGTTTGGTTTTATTTTTTAATAAGTCCTTTTTATCCAGAAAAACTCTGATCTGTTCATTTTAGTTCTAAAATAACTATAAATGTATTTAGAAACTATACAGGCAGCAAAGTAAGTTGAAAAGAGACAGACAAAAATTAAATCTACATTTGACCTTACTCTGTTATATACGCAGATAATGTGATTTCTGAAAAATTTTGCTAGGAAGAGATGGCTGCCTGTTAGTGTGTTAAATATAGACATAAAACTTGGCAGGGGCAGGGAATAGAAAATAAAGAATATTATGATTTGCATGCACAGTGTAGAATTTGGTAGTATTGCTGTGTAGTGGAGCCAACTCATAGCTGGCCCATCAGCAGAATATTTTGGAGGCTGTAACTCATTGTGAGGAGATTGACAGCTTTTCTCCCTGAGAGCTGCTGGTAGATTCAAACAGGCCACTTCTCAGAAGTTCACGTCCCTACAGATTTAGACACCAGTGCAGTATCTTTTCTTTCTCAGGAGTATTTGCAGTGTTGTTGTTGTGTACCGTCAAGTCAGAACTGACTCATAGTGGCCCCTCCAGCAAGTTTTCAGAAGCAGTAAATTGCATGAACAGAAGTTGCCCATCCTTCTCTTTTAGAGCATTTGGTAGATTTGAGCTGCGTGCCTTGGAGTTGGCAGTGCAACTCCTACCCACTAAGTCACCGGAATTATCTGTGTTTGCCGTAGTGCAGTCAAACTTAAGCTTTTGCTGTTGGGAACTGGTAACTAAAGCAGGAAAATATGTTCTTTTTTTAAGTAGTAGTTGTTGTTAGAAGCCAGTGACTCGAGTATGATCCATGGTGACCCTATGAACAGCACATCTCAACTCTGTCCTATCCTGTTCCATTCACACACTTCTTGACACATTAGAGCCCATTGTGGCAGTCATTGTGTCAGTCTGACTGTTGAGAATCTTCTTCTCTTTCACTGTCCACTTTTCCAAGCATTGTGTCCCTCCAAGAATAGCCCTTCCTAGCAGCATGCCCAAAGTATATGAGGCGAAGCTCTATCATCTTTGCCTCTGAAGAGCAATCTGGCTGCATTTTTTCCAAGACATACTTGTTTATTCTTTGTGCAGTCCATAGGATGTTCAGTACTTTTCTCCGACACCACAGCTCAAGGGCTTCATTTCTTGTTCTGTCATCCTTATTCATTGTCCAGCTCTCAGATGGATAGCAAGTGTTCAGAAAGACTGTGGCCTGAATGAGACACACCGTAGTCCTCAAATTGACATCATTACTCCTCAAATCATTCATTGATATTTCTTAAAGTAGAGAAGTAAATTTTTTTTCTCCTTCTGTAGCTGTTTCCACACAAAATTCAAAAGCATTGATGGCAATACATTGTTTTGAGACTTTTTTAAAGTTATAAGTTCAAAGTAAAATTTTTTAAATGTTAGCTCTTAGTTCAATATAAATGGTTAGAACTTGAAAGAAACATGCAATACATATACAAGTTATAGAAGTTTTAACCCTTTAGCTTGCCATCAGGTGCAGAATCATCAGGTTAAAATGGGAGTAGGATGGCTTATCTTTGGTTTGACTTTTTTGTCAGTTATGTAGATTTGCTCTGATGCTAGGGAATGTCATGATCTCTTGCTTAGAAAAACAAGAATGAATATTGAAATTTCCTGTAATTAATAATTAAGTATTTTATATAAGTACACCCAAAAGTAACAAAGTTGGTTGTGCATTTTAATGTAGAAAAACCTATATAGGGATTCAAAAGGTGGTACAAAAACATCATGCAAATAAAATGGAGCAAAATTGTTTGTATCCAAATATAGAACTGTAAAATAAGAGAAACATTAAGTAAAATATAATTCATACATAACAGTGCTGTTTAGCAACAAAGGTGAGCAAACCAAAAGTAAGCCAAGCGACATGAGTGGATCTTATTACATTGAAAGTTGGTGTAAATATACCCATCTATAATAAATTTTAATACTAGATTTTAGAAATCAAGGTAATGTTGATACATTTTTAGAAGTTGCTTTTGACTTCAGAAGGGAGAAAAGTATTTCAGAATGTTGATAATGTGTTACCTCTTCTTTAGGTTTTGGTTATTTGAATACTTTCAAAACATTGAGTTAGTTAAAGAATATCCTTAAAATAAGAGCTGCTATGGCCTAGTTGCTATGAGTCGCAGGCGACACATAACAGCAACATGGCCTAGTGGTAAGAAGCTGTACTGCAGTTCCAGAAGCACAAAGTTTGAATCTGTTGTCAGTTGCTCTTAGGGAGAAGGATGGGCAGTCTCTTACCGTGTGATTAAACTACCTCTAAAAACCCATTAGAGTGTCAGCTGTGGGTTGGTTTTGATCTGATGACCCACAGTAGCAACCTGAACTGATACATGCACACGCTTGTCTATTGCAGCATTATTTAAAATACTAAAGAGATAGAAACAACTTAAAAGTCTTATTGATAGAATAGTTAAAGAAACATTGATGTAGTCATACGTTGACATTTTATGGACTTTTGAAGAATAATAAAGAATGTAAGAATAACTACATAATGTGGAAGAATCTTTTGGAAGTTATACTGTGTGACATATTAGTTACAAAAGGATAAATGTAATATATAAGACCATTATTACAAAAAGCTACAGGAAAGTTTATAAACAGAATCATGCTTGTATCATTTTTAGAGATGGGAAGGAGAGGGGGTAAAAATGAATAAGTATTACTTGTTATTAGCATTATAAAACAAAATTTTGTGAATGAATGAAAAAGCAATCATTTAAAAATTTTAATCAAATCTCAAAAAGTATACAAAGTTACCCCCCTTTTTTTTTAAATATTTTTTTTTATTGGGAAAAACATATTGG
>NW_006399834.1:10334927-10337842 GCF_000299155.1 Elephantulus edwardii | reverse complement strand
TTTTTTTTTTTTTTTTTAAGTACATTTTTTATTAAAGAAAAATGTCCTTAACAACATAGTGAAAGGTTGGAAACCTATTTCAAAGTTGGGGAACTAGGTAAACCTTCTCTTTACCACTCAGCTGTTAGTTCCATATACTGGGATAAGTTGTCAATTACTGTGAAGCTGGAAATTTTGTCACCAGTATTTTGAATATTAGTAGGGTCACCCATGGTGAATAGATTTCAGCAGCCCTTAAAGGCACAGAAGCAGGAATAGCTGTCCATTTCAGAATATGCCCTTGAATAAATTTTGAATAGGAGTGGGATATTTTTTTATAACAGTACCAGAAGTTAAAGCCTCCCAGGTTGGAAGGCAGTCAGAATACCAGTGGGGAAGATCTACCTCTTAGAGTCAGCCTTAGTGATGAGAATGGAGTAAAGCTTTGAGCCAGTGCAGGACTTGTGTAGGCTGATGATGTGTGACTTAGTTCAAATCTAGGAGAAACAGTTAAAAACATCCATTAATAGTTGAAACATGGAATGTATGAATTTAAGAAAGTTAGAAATTGTAAAAAAAGAAATAGAACTCAAAAGAATTGTTAGTTCTAAGCATAAGTGAACTTACATGATGGTCATTTTGCATTGCACAATCATTATTTACAATGCGGGAAGTGACAGACTGATGAGACATGGCATCACATTTGTTGTTGAACATGTCAGGATATGAAGTACAGTACTGGCATCAATAGCATGAGCTCCATATGCATAAAAGGGAGACCTTTTAATGTGAACTTTATTTAGATTTATGTACCAACCACTAAAGCCAAAGATGAAGAGACTTGAGAATTTCCGTCTACTTCTGAAGTTTGAGATTGTTCAAACATGCAGTCTCTATGCATTAATAACAGCAACGGGGACTGGAATGCAAAGTTGGAAAAAAGAAGGTTCCTCAGTGATTGGAAAAGTTATGACTTTCCTAATGGAAGTGAGACCAGAGATTGTGTTTGTTTGACCAGTGACTGACTTACTACAAGCACATTTTTACAGGGGCTATGGGCTAGGAAAGGGCAAATTTTGTAAGTGAACATGGCCAGATAGAATACACAGGAATTAAATCAGCTACATCTGTGGAACAAGAAGCTCAAAAGCTCAATATTAGTTAGGACTAGGCCAGTGACAAACTGTGGAACAGATCAGATTAACTAGGCTACTTATGTTTTATTTTCTCTAAAGAGAGACCACGGAGCTCTGGTGGTCTGTGGTAAGAAGCTGCACTGTAATCCTCAAGGCACTGGGTTCAAATCCACCAGCTGACCTGTTGGATTCATGGCCTCTGAAAACTTGCTGGGGGGTCAGCTATGGGTCAGGTCTGACCTGACAGCGCACAGCAACAATCAAGTGGAGAGTTGATGAGAAATAGGACAACCCTTATCTAGATAGACACTCATGACTGCAACAGTAGACTGCAGTGACTGTGAGGATCATGTGATTCTTAGTTCTCTTATACATGGGTGTCATGGACTTACAGTCGTCCTGTGTACAACAGAACTCACTAATTGCTCTGTAAAGAAGGTGAAGAGGCATCCTGTTCCTGCAATTATTTGTAGCCTATGAAAGAAACTCTGAGCAATTAATTCTGTTCTGTACTTTACATGATCTTTGTGAGTTGATAGCAAATTGACAGCACTGGATTTGTTTTTATGTTTGTAGGGAAAATTATTAATTTGGATTATAATGATTAGATAAGCAGTAACTGCAGTGAATAATTACTGTCAAGAAATATTTGTTTAAATGACTTTGAAAAGTTTGTGAGCCTAATTGAGTCTTTCCAAGATTCCTCCACATTATTTATCATAAGGTCCACTTTCCACACTCTTTATTTTATACCATGTTATAATGATAGTTTTTCAGAGTTGACTTTCCTTCATAATTGTTGCCAATATATGTTAAAACTTAATTTTCCTAAAATTTTATCATTTATGAAACATTTTTTAAAAATGCATGTACTTTGTTGCCTTTTACCAGTAACAAAGCATCTTTTGTAGTTTGTAGTGATTAAAATTGCTATGATCAGTGTAGTTTCATTATAAGGACTCTTTAACATAGTTTCAATGTACTATCAAAAGGCATGTGACATTTTAAATGTATAACAAGTTAGATAATTTTGAATGTTATTAACATTTTCTGGGTTAATTTAGTTGTAAAAATGAAATTGACTAAGTGTTAGAGTTTAGAAGACTCAAAATTAAGTCATTCACTATTTTTGTATATTTTTAATATGTGAACAGTGATGACTTTTTTGAAAAAACATTTTTAGATGAAACCAAAGATACTGAGGCCCCCACAGCACCTCAGAATAGCCAGCTAACCTGGAAGCAAGGCAGACAGCTGTTACGACAGTGAGTAATGTTTTATTTTCAGCTTTCTTTTAAGGATCTATGTATGAAGGTACTTATATTTAGTCATTTTGCAAGTAAAAGTTACTTAATTGTAATAGAACAATGTATATTTTTTAAATACTACTTCTTCTGTCCTTTAAAGTTTGTTTTTTCCAAGGTGATAGCATTTTCTTATTTGTATAATAGAATGTCCAAAAGACTTCACTTGCCTGCCAAATCCTTTTAGTTGAGTTTCTGGGTTTTAAATTAGGGTAAACAAAATTTTAGCCATCTTTAATTGTATAATTCATTGACATTAATTACTTAATTGCAATTTTTTTTAGTCTGTGTATAAAAATACAACAAAATATGCACCTGTTTAGCAGTGTTTATATGTACGATTCAGTAACAGAGGTTACATTGTCATCACATTATGTCCCATTCTCACTATCTTTACCTGTACTGTTTCATTAATCATAATTAACTTGTACTCCCTGCCCCTGAAAGTTCTCATCTAAGCTTTTTAGTTACTGTGGTTAGTTTGATCATATATATA
>NW_006399834.1:10328693-10334827 GCF_000299155.1 Elephantulus edwardii | reverse complement strand
TGTAATACTGACAGTAAACATTCTTTATTAAAAGAAACAATTTATTTAAAATTATGCAGTCATTTCAGTTCAAGCTTTAAAAATTGTTTCCAGGAAGTAGTTTCACAGTTTCCAGTAGCCTTAGTAGATCTATTAAGTATAATTTCCCTAAAAATTTGAAATTTCATGCAAGTTTTTGAGGAATTATTTTGCTGTTTTACTTGTTTGCCATATTGAAAATACTTCTATGGCAAATCTTATTTATTATATTTAATTTGATTTCTTTATTTATTGAACACTTTAGTACTAACTTTCTACTAACGTCCTGGGTAATTTATTTATTCATCCTCTTTACTTCAGATATCTACATATATGTCAGTAACCCAGTGAAATATGGTCTTATCCTAGATCTTAAAGTTACCTAGTACTTACCTCTGAACTTTTTATATTTGGATTGTCATCTCATCATATTCTAACCTCAAGTCTGATTCCCACTGTTATTTGCCTCTGACAAATAAAATTCATCTTTAGAGCTTGGACTTTCTTCCTTGTTTTCTCTTTCTATAGTTGGTTACATTTTCTTTTCCTTAACTCCATTACTCTTTTCCTGGTATCTTAGCTTCTTTGCTGCCCAGTTCTCATTCCTCTTCTTCCTTCATTTTACTGTGCCTGACTGTAAAATCTCAACCTTTGCCTTACTTACTATCTGCCTTTTCTATTTTTACTTGATTCCTAAATTATATAATCATGTGAATGTCACTGTACACTCATGATTTCCTGTCTAAACATTACAGGTAAACATTCTTTTACACCTAGTTGATTCCCACTCCCAGGACCAACTGTAGAGAATCTAAACTTCTCACTGGATTCTTCCTTACTTTCATTAGAGCACCTTAGATTTTACTTCACAGTAAATGTGCAAGCCTGCGTGTGAGAGCTCCTTCAACATTTTCTTTCTGTAAATGTACTTAAACTTTATTACTTAAGGGATTTTTTTTTGTTCTATTAAAAGATCATTTATTAATCCAGACTTAAATGACCAAAAGTTGGATTGGAGAATGCTGAAGTAGCTAGCAGATATCCTGAACATATGCCAGAAATGCTAGTGTACCTCTGAGGAGATCTCAGGGATTAGAAACAACTAGGATATATTCCATTGTCTGGTTTTATAGTCCTTTTTACACCCTCTCCTTTTTTTTTCTGCCAGTTTTCTCCACATGACAGGAGACACTTATTTTTTTTTTTTTAATTTTTGTTATTTTTAATTTTAGTAGAAAATACGTAACATTCACCATTTCATCTATAGTCAAGTGACATTAATTTCATTTCTTCCTATTATTCTCTTATATATATCCACTATTATAACCACTAATGAACTTCACAGAGGACTCCTATTTTAATTAGGAAAATTTCAGACAAGGATTTTATCTAATTTGGCTATATAATTTGTCATGCGTAAGTAATTTTAACCTGGATTTTGTAATATCTTAGCCCCTCATTCTATTCACAGGCTTAGCATATGATGAGATACTCCTCCCAAAGAGGATTGATTGCCTTCTCTAAAGGAAGAGTGAGGACAATTACAGAACAGTCATTTGAGCAGTATTGCTCTCTTAAATAACTAGTTGTATCATTTGCCTTTAGAATCACTTTTTGCCTTTTCCTTTTATAGCTAAATTTCTTTCAAAAAATAGTTTATCCACATACACTTTTTTTCTTGTCCATTTCTCAAATGTAGCTTATTTTTTACCTTAAAGTTTTGCTAAAACCTACTGATACAAGCATGTTTAAGAGACCTTTGATTCATATTTGCCCTTTTATCTTGTTTAATGGAACAAAAGGAATATTTGGCAACTATTCAACTTATGAAACTTTTTTAAAACTTCTGTCACTATTTTCTGCTATTACCTTCTCCTCTGTTTTCTTAAATAGTTTCCTCTTAGGCTTCTCTGATTCTCCCAGCCTTTTAGATTCCATATCTTCAAGCTGTAAGTAGTTGTTGTTGATTGCCTTATAGTTGAGCACGTCTTCTAGTGACCCTATGAACAAAAGGCCTGAAGGCTTTCTATAACTATTGACATTTATCAAAGTTCATAGAGTTTCCAGAGGCATGTTGTTTAGGAAGTGGATGCAACTGCTGCTTCCAGTGTTTTAATATATAGGTACCCCCCCTAAACCCAAGTTACTTTCTGTAAATCCATGGCTTCTAATACCACCAAACACTGATTACCCCCCAAATCTCTATTTTCTTATTCTTGTGTCCTTTCTTATATTTGTACCTAATAAATATTGCCATTTGATTCTTTTATACACACCACATCCTTATCTGATAAGTAACAAACCAAACCTGCTCCACAAAACAAGACTTTAATGCCAAGGGTTTACAACATGTTAAATCTTTAGGAAATTCAACTACTACATCTTTTCCTTTAGAGAGTCTGTAGCGGTCTTATTGATTTGTAACTTTTAACTGCTGCACCACCAGGGCTTCTTGTTTGACCAATAGTTTGTAAACTATTTCTGACCTTTTATTCATGTCATTGATTGTTACCAATATCAAGTCATCCAAGTTAGAAACCAAAATTTTTGAACATGTGCTTTATCATTCTCTACTATTTATTTGCAGTAAAAAATACCTCTTTTTTTTTTTTTACAATCTTGTCTCCTTTTTTTTTCATTCTTCTTGCTCTATTAATACCTTAACTGGCGTCTCTATTGTTAATTATCTTAATTTCCCATCCAAGTACTAACCAGGCCCGACCCTGCTTAGCTTAATTATCTTAATTTCCTAGTGCTGCCTTAACACTCCCATAAGCCCCCAAAAAAGAGAAGTGAATAAAGAATAGAAATTTGTCTCTTTATAGTTATTGGCTAAAATACCAGCAATCCTTGACATGTTGTGGTTTTAGAGATTCATTTACTATCGTCTTTACATGATGACATCTTTTCCCTTTGTTTGTGTCTGTTTTTTATATGATGCCACTCAGAGGAATTAGGTTTAGAATCTGTGGTAAGAAACTGTGCTGCAGTCCCAAAAGCATGCAGTTCAAATCCACCAGCTGCTCTCTGAGAGAAGGATGGACAGTCTCCTCCTATGTGATATACTGCCTCTAAGAGTCAACCATGAGTTGATTCCAACTCGACAGCACACAACTGTTATAACCTCATTACTAAAACAACTAAGATAATTTCATATTTTCCAAACAGGCTCTTTTTATAGATGTAAAGGTTAGGAATGAAACAAAATTTTTGAGAGGAGATGAAGTTTTAATTCATAACATTACTTTTTTACCTAACAAGTTTCTGTTCTTTTATCAGTAGTAGTATAATTTTCCTTTTTAGATCCCTTCCTTAGTGTCTCAGATATTTGAGGGAGAAATTATTTAACTTGTCAAAGCAAATTATGATTTTTATGTTATTATCTGATGCCTTTCTTTTTTAATCTCATCCTAAATATTAGGTTCAGTAGATTCTAGAAAGATAAGTAAGTAGCGTGCCCATCAAACTCAGTTTTAAAATTAGCATGTCACTGTTATTTGAAGTTCATTTCTACTCTTTTCTTTTTTACAATTTATCTATTTTAAAGGAAAGAAAAAGGAGGAAAACATAACCAACCAAACGAACAAAACAAATATATACATTTACATACTTTGAGCTGCTGAAATATTTTTTGAAAGATTTTCTAGGTTTTAGGAGAAATGGCTTTCTGTACTAGCTGTTTTATAAGCTTTCATTTAAGTTTTGCTTTATAATTTCTGTTATTATTGCTGGAACTAGTCACTAGAGAAAAAAGTTATTAAGACTTCTTGTAGAATTACTTCTAGGAATTTAAGTACTTGTCTAAAATTTGGTCCTATTTTGATTCTTGGCAGGTGTTAACAGTATGTGGAATGTAATATTTTTAATTTTTCTTTTATAGATATCTTCAGGAAGTAGGTTACACAGATACAATATTAGATGTACGGTCTCAGCGGGTAAGGTCATTACTTGGACTATCTAATTCAGAGCCAAATGGATCAGTAGAAACGAAAAATTTAGAACAGATCCTGAATGGAGGTGAATCTCCTAAACCAAAAGGACAAGAAATGAAAAGGTATGACTTCTATCTCTAGATAAATATTTTTAATGAAATCAGTGTTATGTATCTATTAGTTCCTTGTTAATGTTGTTTAACAGTTGTTTAAGCAAATAGAGTTCAGATTTCAGGACCCTTCTCCAAACATTATTCCATAAAAAAAAATGTTTTCTATGTAGATGCTTTTAAAATTTATGTATATTAAATTTTGATGCTAAGAATAGCCATAGTTCTAAAATATGTATAGAATGAAAATAGAAATATAAGGGTAATTTCATGGAGTTTAGGTAGCAATTTTAACACCTTGATATTTAAAGTTTTATTATAATGCAACAGTGATCGCTTCTCAGCCTTTTGGCTAAGATCAAGTGTAGTATAATGCAATAATGAAAGAATCTTTTTATTTTTTTTTTTTTACTCTTTTTCTAATTAATTTTAATGAAAATTTACAGAGACTTTGGATTTCCATTCATTCATTGTTGCACTTTTCTCCCTGTCCACCGCTCCCCCCCAGGACACTCTTCTCTTTGAAAAGTAAAAGAAAAATTCTTTCACTGTTTTGCAATCCCTCCCGCCACTATGCAGCCTTCATTATGGACTCCTGACATGACAATAATACCTAATCACATATCCCTTTCAAACAGTTTTCTCCCTCATATGTTTCAATGCAGTATACATTATTTATCCCATCTTTCTTAGTCTCCCCCCATCCCAATGTCAGTCCCATTTTACAACAGTGGCATTGTGCAGTATTTGTCCTTTCATGACTGAGATATCTCACTCAGCGTAATGTCCTCCAGGGTTACCCATGTTGAATAATATTTCATGAGTTCCTTCAGTGCAGCATAGTATTCCATTGTGTGTGTATACCACAGCTTCTCTATCCATTCGTTTGTTGATGGGCACTTGGGTTCTTTCCAGCTCCTTGCTATCATGAACAAAGCCATGATAAACATGTGTGTGCATATATATGCTTGGGTGGCAGTTACAGTCTCTTTGGGGTATATTCCCAGTAGTGGAATTGGTGGATCAAATGGTATTTCTCTTTGCAACTTTTTAAGAAAGTGCCATACTGCCTTCCACAGTGGTTGCACCATTTTACACTTCCACCAACAGTGAATAAGGGTTCCAGTTTCTCCACAACCTCGCCAGCATTTGTTGGTTGCTGTTCTGTTAAATTTTGCTATTCTGACTGGGGTGAGATGATATCTCATAGTTGTTTTGGAAAGAATCTTTTCAAAGAGGAAAGTGAACTGGAGTGGGAGGTGGAAGGAAAATGTGCAACAATGACTGAATGGAAATCCAAGTTTTCTCTAAATTTTCATTAAAATATCAAAAGTTTTGTTGTATTTACAAAATGCAACAAAATATTTTTATATATTTTCAACAAGTTATTATTTTTATAAACTGAATTAGTTATTCACCTACTAGTATGAAGAGAACAGTCTTTTGTGTTAAACTCAAAACTCAGTGCTGTAGAATAGGAACCAACTTATAACTGAGCTTCCACCCAGTTTCCGACATTGTAAATCTCATAGGAGCAAATTGTTCATCTTTTTTCTAAGGAGCATTTGGTGGAGTCACATCACCAGAGGAGACTACTTTTGAAATAGCAGTGCAGCTCCCTGTGTACTACAACACCAGATTATTTATATCACCCTAAAACAGAAAGCCTATAGCTATTCTCCCCCTGTTGTTACTATTAGTTATTAACTGCCACTATCCAGTCTCCTTGTTGTTATTGTTATTAGTTATCATCAAGTAGGTTATAAATCATAATGACCCATGTGCAACAGTTTAGAACTACTCCCTAGGGTTATATAGATTAGCTATAATCTTGACAGAAGCATTTATCAGACCTGTTGTCTTGGTACTGTTAGGTAGATTTGAACCACAAATTTAGGTTATCAGTCAAGCAATGACTAAAGACTCCATTTTTCTTATTTCCCTCAAGCCTTAGGCGTACTACTACACTGCATTCTGACTGCCTTGAGATTTTCCTCTTATGGACATTATATATATGTTGTTGTTGTTGTTGTTGTTATGTGCCATCGAGTCGTTTGCGACTCATAGCGACCCT
>NW_006399834.1:10325352-10327373 GCF_000299155.1 Elephantulus edwardii | reverse complement strand
TCAATTGGTATACCATCTATTCCTGGGAAATTCTTCCTATATATATTATATATATAGATTATTTTTTTAATGACTGTTGTTAGGTACTGTAGAGTTGACTTTGACCCTCTGAACAACAGATGTGAACTCTGCCCTATCCTGCACCATCCTCAAGCTCTGACAAGCCTGAACTAATTTTTAGAGTCAATCTGTCAGTTTTTCTCATTGAGTTCTTCCTCTCTTTCTCTGAACCTCCAACTTTTGCAACATTGCATCCTTTTCCAGGGAAGGCCGTCTATGAGGTGGATTGATTCAGTGACTGGGATCATCTGGATGGGAGTGTCAGAGATAGTGCGATTGGCACAGGACAGAGCAGAGTTTAGGACTGTTGTACATAGGGTTGCTATGAGTCGCAAGCGACTCGAGGGCACATAACAACAACACCAATCACGTGCCGGAAGTACACAAAGTGAATTTTCACTGTCCATTTTCATTCCTTGCCTTAAGGGGCATCTGATTGCATTTCCTCAAACACTGTTCTAAGAATATGTCATATTTGTTTATTCATTGCTAGTTGATTTTTTTTTTTTTTTAGTTGGTTTCACTTTCTGGAGTAGTGACTATTTGAGCATTTACCTTTGAACTTTTTTAGATATTTGCCAGCAGTTCCTTAGGATTTATCCCTAAGGGTGGAATTGGCTATTTCTTTAATATTCTTCCTTTAACTTTTGAAGGACAGCAAAATTTATTTACAAAAACAGAAATAACATTCATGTCTTTATAGGAGGAGACTGCTCATCTTTTTCTTGAGAAGAGAGGTTGGAATCAAACCACTGATCTTTCAGTTAGCAGCCTAATATGTTAAGCCTTGCACCACTAGGGGTCCTTTTTAGATTAAAAGGGGATAGCAGTAATTAAGGAAGTATTGGTAAAGAAAAAAGTTAGTGTAAGATAGAGGCCTCTACCTAAATATGATGACCTAAAGACACATTTCACTTGAGTGCTTTCTAAAAGCTGCTGAAATAAAAGATTGGAACTTGGAAAAGATTAACTGACCCATAAGAAGAAAAGAATTAATATGCATTAGAGGAGCCCTAATTAGATGTTCAACTGGTAACGACGGAAAGATTTGTAGTTCAAACCCACCAGATACTGTGGAGGAAAGACCTGATATACTTCCTTTAAGTAAAACTTTACAGCTTAGGAAACCTTACAAGTTAAGTTTACATTCCCTTAAGTAGAGGCAACTTGATAGTACACAACAACAGTAATTATTAAAGATGGAAAATTTAAAAATTTTGGACACTAATAAAAAAAAAATAGAAAAATGACAGTTGATGTAGTTTCCTTGAGCAAACTAGAATATAAGCTCATTCAGAAGCATTAGAGAGGAAAATGAAAACAAACTATGTCAAGTTTCAGAATCCAAAAAAAAGCCTAAAGGCTTAGGAATTAAAGGTATCTGGTTCATTGGCGACCAGAGAATTAGACAGGGTTGTGTATAGAGTATTGCTATTTGCTTATTTACAAAGCTGTTGGAATCCCAGATTTCCTTTTTCTTCGTAGACATTTATATAAATAGTGCTCTCCTGTATTTTCTGGTATAGTTGATCCAACGATTGCTGATTTCTAGAACTATTAAGTAACTGCAAGGTGGGTGATGATACAAAAATCTGTAGCTGATCAAAGAAATACATTTCCTTCCTCTGTTTCAGTTTTGATATTAGCTGATCTTCTTTTCCTTTACAAGCAGTATTTAAATTGATCCCATCTGCCTCTGAAATAGTGAAGGCTCTGTACAAGCTTTCACTTGTATATGCAAACTATCCAGTTACCTTTGGCTATGTGTTACCTTTTTTTTTTCCCCTTTATTTTAATGAACATTTTCCGTTTTAAGATTGTTCTATAGTTTCCACACTCTGCTGGGTCACCTTTCTTTGGGATAGGAACAAATACAGATCTCTTCCAGTCAGTTGGCCAAGTGGTTGTTCTCCAGATTTCTTGGCACAACTTGGTGAGCACATCCAGGGCAGCATCTGTTA
>NW_006399834.1:10310532-10315592 GCF_000299155.1 Elephantulus edwardii | reverse complement strand
GGTTTAGAGCTGTTGTGCATAGGGTTGCTATGAGTCGGAAACGACTCGATGGCACATAACAACAACAACAACATAATTAGAGAAGGAATTGTGAATACACATTTGAGACACTCTTAATAGAACTAAATCCTTATTAAAAAAATTAGCATGTTATAGGGTGCTGTAGGCTTTAAAACAAGGAAATTATTAGAAAGGGTTGAATAAATAATGAAGAAACTGCTGAAAGTGTACAAAATGTTTTTTAAGCCTGTAGAATTGACAGCTTGGGAAACGGAGGGTAATAGAGTCTGTCATTATAAGGCTCATAAGTGTTTTAAAGCTGTACGTAATGTATTGCTGTAATGAAGTAACAATTTTTAAACCTCAGAACTAAGATTTTAGACCTAAAATGTGAGTTCTGACTTCAGAGACAGATTTCTGTGCAAGGGATTGTTGTTACTGTGTGTGGTCCAGTTGAACCAGCTCATAGCCTGAAACTCCAGTGGGTTTTCAGATGTAGTAAATCACATAGAAGGAAGATTGCCTATCTTTCTCCTACAAAGTTCAAATCACTGGATTTGAACTGCATGCTTTTGGGTTGACAGCGAAATTCACAAGGCCAGTAGAGCTCCTTATCCAAGAGGTAGTAGTAGTACACATTTTATCAAAGTTTAGTGCATAATTCCAGTATCTTTTAAAATAAATAACTCCAGTATTTTCTCCTATAAATGGACTTTGTCAAGCTTTCTTTTAATCCTCAAATAGTACTATATAAATATTGAACTAAAGCATATATGCTCTGTTGTTCCGGTAAATTTGTATTACTAAATTATTTTGGCAAGCCCGTAATTCTCATTATTCTATGAAGTTTGTTAAAAATGAACTCAATTGGGTAGAATATAATAGACCCCATGTCATACTGAAATGTTTCTAAAATAGTCCAAGTTAAACTGTGTCTTTGATTTATAATAATTGAGTGAGATCCAATTAGGGGCAAGTTCTCTTGAATTTTAGATTGTTATTTTTTTTTTATCATGTACTCTTAGTGCTGATAAGGACCTTTGATATCGTCTTTCAGTTCCTCATTTTGCATGTAAAAATGGTTTATGTGTATTGGCTAGGGTCAAGCAGAGACTTGTATTGTGAGAATCTTTATTCAGCTTGCTGCCTTCACTGTTAGACATTTAAGCAAGAAAACCCACTTTTTTCCTACACTAAAGAATTAAAATTTTCTGAAAAGACATAATTTTATAAGATAGATAAAGTAGATTATGTATTTATAAAATTTGTAAGTTTATAGATTGTCACTATTAACTACTAAATCAGTGGTTCTGAAAGACCCGAAAATATATCTTTAATAACTTAAGGGTTTGTTTTAGTTTTCCCAAATAAAAAAAGTATGTGCTACGCATTAGAATGTCATTCAGTCTATGTCCGTTTTACTATTTTTTAAATTTGAGCAGCATAATACTTTGGTATTTACTGTTTTAGTTCTCGTAACACTTTGACCATGCTGAAAACATGGTAGAGCTTTAAAAAGTGCTAAATTTTTTTTTTAAAGTGCTAAATTTATCTTGTCTACTCCTTGTTAGCTTATTTTGAGAGTTAATAAGTGAATGTATAATATTTTAGATTTTGGGGTTTTTTTTTATGTTTAATATCTGAGGTACTCCTGTCAGTAAACATTGGAGAAGTGAAATCTGCAGAGAGCAATAACTAATCCTAGAGCATAAGTAATTTTTAAAACTTTTGAGTGTTAAATATTTAGAACACTACATTTTAAGTAAGTTGTCATTTGCATCTGTAGTTACCATCAAGTATTGTTTTAGGAACCAGTAAGGAATTTTTAAATTAATGACTAGAAACCATGGGTTCATTTTTTCCCTTTACACAGGCCTTCTGGTGATGTTCTTGAGACATTCAATTTCTTAGAAAATGCTGATGACAGTGATGAAGATGAGGAAAATGACATGATTGAAGGCATCCCAGAAGGAAAAGACAAACATCGGATGAATAAACACAAAGTAGAAATTTGTTTTTTTATTTTCATTAGTTAGTGTAATACATACATTACACACGCACTCTTTCTTTCATGTATTTCAAATAAGTGAAAATTTTACAATAGGAATTTTTGAGACCTATTGAATGACATGGAGTAGTGATTGGTTTTTATTTTGGGATGGTTTTATGTAGTCAGCTTTTACTGTATTATTAACATACACCCACTTCACCTATAACTCAAAGTTACTGGGGAACACCTTGTCTTTATGGACAGGGATGTTGTGGAGTGCCGTTGAATTGAAACCAACTCACAGCTGACCCTCCAGCTGGTTTCAGAGGCAGTAAGTCATATGGGAGGAGATTCCTTCTCCTTCTCCCACAGGGCACCTGGTGGATTCAAACTGCCTGCCTTTGCCATTGCAGCACAATTTCTTACAACTAGGCCACCAGAGCTCCCTTTATGAACAATATCCAAGTGATAAAATTAACTGATGCTGCAGTGGAGATAGTATGACACTGAGAGGCAAAGTAATATATGGATTATGACTGTATGTTTTAATCTCATTTGTTGTGTAGATCAGTGAAAATTTACTTTTGTTTGTAATGTAAATTGGTTTATCTGTTTTACTAGTGATGGGGTTTGCTATAACCACAAAAGTAGAATAAATGATTAATTTTTCATTAATTTTTTTTATGAGTTTGAGTATGTAAAGGGGGATAGGCTCTTTGTGGTTCTTTGGGATCTTACAATGAAAAACTATCAGTGTTCCTTAAAAGTTTCCAGTCTGTATAACAGTTTTCAACTTTTCTGTCTTAATTTCATATACTTAACATAGTCAATTGAGCCAATAGAGATAATTGATTCTTTCTTAACCTTTTGGTTTGATATTATTAAAATTATGACTAACCTTCAATTAGTTTCTCTCTTTGTTAGTTTTATTGTCATTAGTCTTTAGTGTCATATCCTTACTACCTAGTCCATGTATACAGGCCAAATATGTTGTCCCTCAATGTGTGAATTCCATTTAAGACTGCATAGCAGAATGGAAATGAGCAAATGGGACTTTAATGGGTTTAACTGTGAATCTAATATAACTAAGGTTTAACTGTGAATCTAATATAACTAATAAAAAAGTACTAGATATTCTTTGTGATTAGTTTTTTTGACCACTTTTATTTAATACCTTATAGCTTGGCCTGACATTGTTGAGAAAAACCTAACTAGAGTATACTGCAGTAAATAGATTTGCCAACTGTGTGGAAAATATAAAATTTTATGCCCAAAGAATTTATTTTAAAAGTGTATAAATATCAGAATAATTGTGTGATGACATTGAAAGATCCCTTTAAAATTAGGATGGATGATTAGACATTGTATGTATGGCAGTTGTCAATCTGGAATAAGGCATGCATTACAAAGTTAAATGGATAAGAGGAGTAAGGAGGAAAAGGTGTATAAGTGAATTAATGAAAACCTATCGTTTCTGTAAACTTTTACTAAAATAAAAACAAAATTTAAGTTGTAATTCCTGATTTATGGCTAATTTGCAGATAGGTAATGAAGGTTTAGCTGCTGACCTCACAGATGACCCTGATACTGAAGAAGCATTGAAAGAATTTGATTTTTTGGTGACTGCAGAAGATGGTGAAGGAGCTGGAGAAGCACGGAGTTCAGGAGATGGCACAGAATGGGGTAAGGTGATAAAGAAATATTGACATGTAGAGTAGGAACCTAATCCTTTTAGAGAAGTTATTTAATATTTTATGTGGAATGTGTATCTGAATATATGGTAGCAGTTAAACAGAACAAGGGGAGTGGTATGGAATTTAAGTTTTAGGATATATTAGCTAACCGTATATGTGGATTTAAAAAAATTGATTTAGAAATTCAGGTTTTCCTCAGTATATTTTTTCTCTTTAAAAATAAAGTGTCTATTCCATTTTAAACAGTCTCATTAATTTGGGACTAGATCTGGGTTTCAGGAAGACTTTAACTCGTAAAATAGGCCTACATGTTGTTAAATGATTTATTTCTAGAATGTGTAAACTCCTAATCCAGAATTAAATACGGAAAAAGATTTAATAAACATTAAGCTTTATTGCATATAATATTTAGTATGGAGATGTTAGAGCCTAGTCTTTGGAAATGATTTGTAATGTGATTGTTCTTGTTATGTCCCAACAAGTCAGAACTGACTTAATGGTGACCCATTAGAAGGTTTTCAGTGGCATTAAATAGTGTGATAGGAGATTGTGCGTCTTTCTCCTGTGTTGCTGCTGGTGGATTCAAACTGCGTGTTTTTGGATTAGTAGCACATCTCCTTACCACTAGGCCACCAGTCCTCCATATGTAATATGATTAGAAAGTAAATATGTAGAAATTTGAAAATGGCCAAGGTATATCTACTATGTTACTCCTATTATTAACTCCTTTGTGATAGGAAACACCTTTGGGTAAGAAATACTTCTTTTGTATATAAAAAATGTAATTTTGCTAATAGCAAGAAAAGTAAAAGTATATTCTCTTGATACGAAAAGGAGTTAAATGCTTAATAGAGCTGAATATTATTACCAGTTTATCATTATTATATTAAAGTTTTGTTTTTAGACTTCTAGTATTCTGTAAATGCAAAGCAGGTTATGTTGTTGTTGTTCTTGTTGTTATGTGGCGTCGAGTCGTTTGCAACTCATAGCAACCCTATGTATAACAGCCCTAAACCCTGCTCTATCCTGTGCCAATCACATTGCCTCTGACACACCCATTCCCGGTTACCCCAGTCACTGAATCAATCCACTGCATAGAGGGTCTTCGCCTCCTGTGTTGTCCCTCCACCCTACCAAGCATGATGTCCCTCTCCAAGGACCTGTCTCTCCTTAGAAAATGTCCAAAGTATGTCAGGCGAAGCCCCAGAATCCTTGCCTCCAAGGAGTAGCCTGGTTAGAACCCTCTCCAGGATGAATTTGATTGTGGTTTGTTTTTTTTTTTTTTTTTTGGCACTCCATGGTGCATTCAATACTCTTCTCCAGCACAGCAGCTCAAAGGCTTCAATTCCCCTTCTATCCTCCCTAGTCATTGTCCA
>NW_006399834.1:10305475-10309980 GCF_000299155.1 Elephantulus edwardii | reverse complement strand
TCTGGGATTCCCATTCTTCTCAGAGTCAGCCACAGTTTGTTATGATCCACACAGTCAAACGCCTTTGCATAATCAATGAAACACAGATAAACATTATAGAGAAATTGAAAATATAATAAACTTCTACAGTTACTTTCAAGTACTTTGTACAATTTTTTATTTAGTACTTAAAGATGAATGTTATTTAAAAATTCACCCTCACAAATTAGGCTTCCTTAGGAGATACAATGAAAGTCAAGTTTTTAATATCTAACTTTTCTTTGCCCAATATAATATATCTTTTACTAATAATTTTTTAAAGAAATTTTTTTCCGTAACACATATATTTTAGAAAGCTGAGAGCCCACAAATAATGAGACAGAAGTGAAATTGCAAGTTTAGAACCTTGGTTAAAACATACATACAATTGTACACATAAATATTTCATGAAAACCTGTTTTACTGTATGTGGATTAGTAAGTGTAGATTTTAATTTACTATGCTACAGAAATGCCATTTTTTATAACTATATTAACGTTCTATTAATATATGCCACAATTTATTTAACCAAGGCTCTGTAGATTGTTAATTTATAAAAAATAACAAAAATATATTTTTTACAATGTTGATATATTGCTGAATCTTGGTACATGCTCATTTCTGTATTCTTAGGCAGAAATTATTTCATATTGAATGCTAAAAGGATTTTTATGTATTTTGGGAGTTTACTTTGTAAATAATGGTATTTATATGGTATACAAATGTTGGTACTTCTGACCCAAAGTCTTGACTGTAAAATTTCAAAAGGACTGATTAGTGAATAACTTTCAATACTTTATTTACTCTTTTACAAATAATATTTGAGAGTGAACCTATTTGATTATAGATGAAATGGAAGCATTATTTTTAAGTATTTTGACTTCTTTAGAAAGAAAAGAAGTCATTAAATACAAAATAGTTCAAGATGTTTCTTTCCTTAAGAAAAGAAGGAAAAAAGTCATACACTGTTCTTGAAGTTCTTCATTTCTCTGCAAGAAATGTCATTATTACATTCTTCCTGATGAAAAAGAATAGATATATAAACACTCTTTCATACTTAAATTCATTATTAAAATTTTTACTTAAGAATTAGAAAGTGATTGCTTTGAGGTTTAAATAATTGGATGAGGGAAAGAAATTTTTTAAAAAATGTAAATAGTTTTTAACTTAATGAAATATTGCAGTAGCTGTCCCGTTGTTGCTGTTGAGTACCATCTAGTTGGAACTGACCCATAGCCAATCGTTCCACAGGTTTTCAAAGGCTGTTAAACACATAGGAGGAGATTTCCTATCCTCCTCCTGTGGAGCAGCTGGTGAATTTGAATTGCATGGCTATGGGATTGCAGTGCAGTTTCTTATCATTAGATAACCTTTATTATTTTTCATTTCCTAAACTAGTAGTCTTTTTGATTACCTCTGGTTTCAAAGAATTTTATTACATCTCTGCTTTTCACAAAACTCTTTAATCATGTTTTTTTTTTTACTTAGCCTGAGTTTAATAGTAGGTTTTAGTCCTTCTCATAACCAGCACTATTAATTGGCATTTGAAATTATCACTTCCTTCCTGGAAACTAAACAATTGAGAGGTATTTAGCTCTTGCTCCTACATTTTGAATTTGTAATCCTGGAAATTTAAGGGACTACAAAATTGCGATTAGAACCTGAATACTTGCTTAAAGTTAGTTACAAATTTATGTACTTTTAAAAAATTTGTTGTTGTTATGTGCTGTTGAGCCACTTGTGACTCATAGCGACCCTATGTACAACAGCTCTAAACTCTGCTCTGTTCTGTGCCAATCTCATTGTCTCCGACACATCCTGATTGCCCCAGTCACCGAATCAGTCCATCTTCCGGAGGGCATTCCCCTCCTGAGCCTGCCCTCCACCCCACCAAGCATGATGTCCCTCTCCAAGGACTGATCCCTCCTTACAGCATGACCAAAGTATGTTAGATGAAGCCTCAGAATCCTTGCCTCCAAGGAGCAGCCCGGTTTAACCCTCTCCAGAATGAATCTGTTTGTTTTTTTAGCAGTCCATGGCACCCTCAGCACTCTTCTCCAACACCAAAGCTCAAAAGCATCAATTCTCCTTCTATCCTCCCTGGTCATTGTCCAGCTCTCAGATGCGTAACAAGTGATTGCAAAGACCATAGCCTGTACCAGATGCACCTTAGTCTCCAGAGACACACTATTGCTCTTGAGTGCTTTAGAGAGGTCCCTAACAGCAGACTTTCCCATCGCAATACGTCTTTTAATTTCCTGGCTGCTGGTGCCAAGAGTGTTGATTGTGGATCCAAGCAGACTAAAGCTGTGAACAATCTCAATCTCTTTTCACCATCCATCCTGATACTGCCAGTTGGTCCAGGGGTGAGAATCTTTGTCGTCTTGACATTTAGCCTCAATCCATATTGAAGGCTGCAGTCCCTGACCCTCAGCAGGAAGCGCCTCAGGTCCTCCTCAGTTTCAGCAAACAGGGTTGTGTCATCTGCATAACGCAGATTGTTTATAGATCTTCCACCAAACTTGATGCCACATTTCTCTTCATAGAGCCCAGCCTCCCGGATGATCTGTTCTGCATACAGGTTTTAAGATTTATGTACATTTTAATAGGAGTTATGTGGTTCTTCTGTTCTGGAAATTAGAATAGAATTTCTTGTTTTGTGGTTTCAGATTATTGGAAGTCAGGTTTGTGGAATGTATTTGTATTTTCTCATAACAAAAAATTTTTCTTACCTGATTAAACCTCATTTCTCATTATTTTTTTCCTCCCCCTAGATTTTTAAAAAACAGGATTAACATGTAAAAGATTTTGCTGTCACTTCACTTTTGCTCTTACCTGTTTCTTAAAAGCAGTATCAAATCAGCTGTTACTTAACAGGCATGTTTCAGGATATTATTTGTGCACATATTCAGTCACCAACCTGTTATTTACACTTCTAAGTTTACCTATGTTTCCTAGATTTGACATTTTCTTGTAAGTGATATTTTATCTCTTATTTTAAGCTTTTATTAGAAATAATTAAAAAAAAAAAGAAAAGAAATAATTCTTTGTTTTTTCACTTCATTCTCCTTTGTTGTTTTAATTTCATAGTTTTATTCTTTCTACATATCTTTTTAAAAACTACTTAATCATTTCCTTTATAAATTTTACACTATTCAATCTCAGTTTTATAACATCAGATTTCTAATGTCAGTTCATTGAAAGCATACCAGTTCTTAAAGAATGATAACCATAAAATTTATGATTCATGAAAAGGAATTAAATTAGCGTTCAGAAACCTCTAACGTGGTAATTTAGGGTTTAAGTTAGGAATAACAAAAGACTATATCTTTAAAGTATTTTGAGTATATACTGTTAGCTATTCCGGTAATGCAAAGTTGTGTGAGTTTTCTGCCTGCATTGCCAACTGCTCATCTTTTTACTCTTAATAATATGCTGCATATAGACAAAGATCATCTCTCCCCACCTGCTGAGGTTTGGGATGTAAACCACGGAATAATAAGTAAATGGAAGGAACAGTACAAGAATGAATGAAAGGGGATTTAAGGGGTGAAGATTAAGTGCAGATTCTGACTATTACATACTGTATACTAGTATTGAGCAAAAAAGTTCTTCACATCTATTTTAATTTTTTTTAAAATTTCATAAAGGAAATAGCCAACTTTAAAGTTTGTTGTGTAATGGAAATTATTTGAATATAATTTGTTTATTGTTGTTGTTATGTGCCGTCGAGTCGTTTGCGACTCGTAGCGACCCTATGTACAACAGCCCTAAACCCTGCTTTATCCTGTGCCAATCTCATTGACTCTGACACACCCATACCGATTACCCCAGTCACTGAATCAATCCACCTCATAGAGGGTCTTCCCCTCCTGTGCTGTCCCTCCACTCTGCCCAGCATGATGTCCTCTCCAAAGACCTGTCTCTCCTTAAAACATGTCCAAAGTATGTCAGGCGAAGCCCCAGAATCCTTGCCGCCAAGGAGCAGCCTGGTTACAATGTATTATTGCCCAAGTAGAAAATAATTTCAAGTATGTGGATGAGATCCCAGAAATGTAAAAGTTTTTGGTTTGTTTGCTTTTTGATTTTTTTTTTTTTTAGCTTTTAAAATATTTGTCAAATGTGAGAAATAATGGCTTTGGAACTAAAAATAATAGACATTTTTAAAAATTTAAAAATAAAAATAATAGAAGGTTACACTGCCAACCAGAAGGCACAGGTTTGACTCCATGAGAGAAAGATGAACAATCTTATATGATTAAACTGCCAACAAAAACACCTTGTAAGATGAGCTCTGAGTGGGTTCTAACTCAGTGGTACCTAACAACAACAAATTGCATGGGAGGAGAGTACACATCTTTATCCTGCAGAGCAATTGGTGGATTCAAATTATGTGCCTTCATGTTGGAAGAACAGTTCTTAACACTTGACCATCAGAGCTCCTCCTGACGGTATATTGACAGCTTATTGAATTTTTTTTATATATA
>NW_006399834.1:10304275-10305010 GCF_000299155.1 Elephantulus edwardii | reverse complement strand
TGCTTCCAACTCTTTGCTATTGTAAACAAAGCTGCAATAAACATGGGTGTGCATATATCTCCTTGGATGGCAGACATGGCCTCTCTGGGATATATTCCCAGTAATGGGATTGATGGGTCAAATGGTATCTCTGTTTGCAATTTTTTGAGAACGTGCCACACCACCTTCCACAATGGTTGCACCATCTTAACATTCCCACCAACAGTGAATAAGAGTTCCAGTTTCTCGACATCCTCGCCAGCATTTGTTGCTTGCTGTTCTATTTTGCTATTCTTACTGGGGTGAGATGTTATCTCATAGTTGTTTTGAAGCTTATTGAATTTAAGAACATTTACTGCTGAGCTGGAACTGTGTTCAGCTCTTAATTAACATCACTTACCTATTACTCATGCATGTAGAATATAAAGGGAATTTTGCATAATATACTATTTAAATATAGCATAAATGACAGGATTTCAAAGTGTAAGGTTTTTGAAAGAAGTGAGGTTTTTAATATTGGGTTATTCATATTAAAAGCAGTCTTTATGCTCAATGTTTCTTTAGAACTAAACATTTTCTGATATGTTTACTTCTAATTTCAAGTAAAGGTATATGTTGTTTTTCTGATGAATATGACTAGATCTGTACCTCTTGGACACTTAGAAACACAATATAAGTCAAGTCAAAGTCTTACTTAGTTAGAAACTTTTTAAATTTTTGTATTTTTTAAAATTTAAAGTATCCTGATTTAAAGTA
>NW_006399834.1:10278633-10303788 GCF_000299155.1 Elephantulus edwardii | reverse complement strand
GATTGTCCCTCCTTCCCTGGCAGAGTATCTGGTGGATTCGAACCGTGTGTCTCTGGGATTGTAGTTGCAGCTCCTTGCCACTAGGCCACCAGAGCTCCCCGAAGCCTTTCTATAATTATCGTTTCTCAAAGTTCATAAAGTTTCCAGAGGCATGTTGTTTTGGAAGTGGATGCATTATTAGATAGGTGTGATAATTCATTAAATGTTACAATCTCGCTCCTAAACAAAGCATGTTTTTAATTTTCAAGTGTAGTTTATCATAATTTTGTTTATAATACTAATTAAAATTGATTAATGCTATTAATTACAGTATCTAATGAAGCCCTTATTGTTTATTCCTTTCCCTTTTATCTTACTAGGTTTAGTAATTTAATTTCATAAAATTTTAATCACATTAAAAAATTTTTAATCCCATCAAAGAACTTTCTTACTTAAAATAAGAGTATATTGAAAGATAAAGTTTGTACATAGTAAGTGTATGGGGGGTTTTTACCTTTAATTGTGGATTTAAACATAGTACAAAACCAATCTATATTTTTGCTTACACAGAGCATTATCAATACTAATTGCCATTGAGTCATTTGTAACTCATCATGACTTCTTGTGTGTCAGTGTAGAACTATGCTCCATAGTATTTTTCAGTGGCTGGTTTTTTGGAAGTAGATCATTAGACCAGGCAACCTTGTTTGACTTCAAACCACTTAGACTTTAAAAAAAAACAAGTTAGTATCCAGGTGCATTAATGATTTCTCCTATTTATTTGTGTAGGATTTGGTCGTCGTCATGGTTAAGAGATAGATGGGTTTTGCTTTGTAATTCATAGTGGTAAAAGAAAAAGATTTTCTTACACTACTGGATGAGTGGTAAGGAACTGTGTTACCAACCCAGAGGCCCATGGCTTGAATCCATCAGCTACTTTATAGGAGGAAGATAGAAAATCACTTCCTGTGCAGTGTAATGCCTCTGAAAACCTGCTGGCAAGTCACTTATGGATTGGCTCCAACTCGACAGCACATTTCAACAACAACTATGAAAACTAGAAAAATATTTTTTCTTTGATAGATTCTAGAAACAATTGGTAATCCATTTTTATTTCCTTAGTGCTTAATGAATCAGTCATCTCAGGAGTAGAATTGAAACAGTGAACACTAATAGCTGAATATCATCTTGAGTGATGACATCATACACGATGAAATCAAAAGATCATTAAAAGGACAGAAAGAAACGGCCAAATATACTTCAAAAGAGATTATGAAAATAGCTCTCGAATTTACCGAGAAATGATGAAATAAGAGCTGAGAAGGCATTTCAAAGGGTAACTAACAAAGATAAAGTATTATAACAGGTGTAGAGACCTGGAGTTAGGAAATCAAAACATAGAACACACTTGACATTTCTAAAGCTGAAAAACAGAAGAAATGATTCAGGCCTTAAGTTGCAATACCAAAGGATTTAATAGGTAAAATACTGAATGTTGTAAGTTGAAGGACAACATCATACATGAAGAAATCAAAAGGTCATTAAAAAGCCTCAAAAAAAAATTACCAAAAAGAATTACTTGTCATGACAGAAGTCTTAGTGCATAGTGGAGTGGACTTGGGGGAGGGATTGCATAACAATGAGAGTTTTTCTTTTCAAGGAGAAGAGTGAATTGGGGAGGAGAGGTGGGTAGGGAGAAAAGTGCAACAATGAATGACTGGAAACCCTAAGTCTCTGTAAACTTTCATTAAAACTAATTTTTTTAAAAAAGAGTACAGTAAGTAAATAAAAATGCATTCAAGTGTTTTAAATAAACTATTAGAATTTTTAAACAACACAATTAGTTGACAAAATTCTTGAACAACATATTATCAAGAACTGAAGACATTGGGGGGGGGGGCGGGGAAAACTCCAGGAGTTGACCACACTGAGGCATTTCAGTAAACAAACGAAGACCTGGACATACTAACCTTTATGTCAGAAAGATGTTTGTGTTTTATTGATTATGCAGAGGCCCTTGACTGTGGTTTATATAATATTTGTAGATAACATTGAGAAGAATGGGAATCCTAAAACACTTTATTATGCCACTGTAGAACTAGTACACTGACCAGTAAGCAGCCATTTGAACAGAACAGGAGAAAAGATACTGCATGGTTTAAAATCAGAATGTATTAAGATTGTATCGTTTGGCGAGCTCTGGTGGCCTAGTGCCAAGAAGCTGCAACTGCAATCTCAGAGATGCATGGTTCGAATCCACCAGATCCTCTGCTGGAGAAGGAGGAACAATCTCCTCCTGTACCAGTCAGATCTGATTTGACGGTACACGCAAAAAATAATAAAATAAAATAAAAAAAGATTGTATCTTTTGCCATCCTAAACAATCCGTGTTCTTTGATTTTTCTTATTCTTCGTCCAACTTTCAAATGCTCATGAAACAGTTGAAAATTGTATGGCTTGGATCATTTGCACTTTACCCTTTTAAATGGACATCTGTGCTCTTTAGTACTTTAAAGAGCACAGATATACAGCTGACTGAAGCTATAATATTTTCAGATGCCTCTTATGCATGTGAAAGTTGGACAGTGAATAAGAAAGACCAACGAAGAATTGATACCTTTGAGTTGTGGTACTGGCGAAGAATATTGAATATCTCTAAGATTTTCAGAAGAACAAGCAAATCTAAGTGCTCCTTAAAAATACAGATAGTGAAACTTGATGTCTCATTATTTTGGGCATGTTATAGGGAGAGACAGGCTTATGGTGAAGCACTAATGCTCGGATAAGTAGAAATCCAGCAAAAAAGAGAAAGATAGCTTGACATAGTAGTTGCCTTAGGTCCAGCAGAGATTGTTAGGATAGCATAGGATTAGACCAGGTTTTGATTTCTGGTACAAAGGTCCTTGAGGCAGTGTGGTGATGACACCTAACAGTGACAGTGACTTAACTTTGCACAGTGCTAGACAGAAACTAACCCTTGCATGTAGTGTGCAATCTCTATAATTTGGGGAAATCCTCTATTTAAATTGGGTTTTTTTTTACCTTTTCATATCTCTCAGTTTATGTGTATAGAGAGATTATTAGTTCTAGAAGAGGCTATTCCTTGAAAAGAAACAGTTCCTGGAAAGATGGAGGGTCAGCAAAAGAGAGGAGGACCCTAAACAAGGCGGATTGACACAGTGGCTGTAGCAGTAGGCTCAAATGTGTCAGAGATGATTAGGATGGCACAGGATAGGACCGTGTTCAGGTCTTTTGTTAATAGTATTGTTGTGAGTTGTACTCAATTCAGCAGCACCCAACAACATAAGGCAAAACTTTTTCTTATGTCTTTATTTTTCAGTAGCTATTGTTTGATGTAAGTTTTTACAAGATAATAAAGTAAAATTTTCTGATACACCCTATTACAGTGACCTAGTAGTAAGGAGCTGAGCTTTTGACCAAAATGTGTATGGTTTGAATCCACTAGCTGCTTCATGGGAGAAAAATGCTTCTCATGCTATTTACAGCTTCTGTAAACCCTGCTTGAGGGTCAGCAATCAGTTGGTTCTGATTTGGTGGTACATAGCACATGATACATAGAAATTTATAAATGAACCTGATCACTTTGTTTGCCTTTTCTTTTTGGTTCAGCCTTTTTGGAGGTCTAAACCAGAGCAAAGTGAAAACCACCGGAAGTTTCTTTTGACAGACCCTCGACTTTGTGTGCCCTTGTTGCTGTTATTAGGTGCCTTTGAGCTGATTCTGACTCACAGTGGGCCTAGGTACAACACCACAAAACTTGGCCTGGTCCAGTGCCATCCTCCCCACTGCAGTTATGTTTGAGCCCATTTGTTGAAGGTACTCTGTCCTTCTATGTCATTGAGGGTCTTCTTAGTGGTGATCTTTTACCAAGCATAATGTTTTCTCTCCAGGAACTAACCTATTCTGCTGGCATATTCAAAGTATATGAGACAAAGTAGTACCATCCTCACTTAAAAGGCTGAACTTCTTCCAAGAATCATTCAAATCATGTTAAAATAAAAAAATAACAACCATTACTTAACACTTCTGCTTTGCTTTTGAATCACCAATAAAAGGCTATAAACATTAAAAAAAAAAAAGAATGAGCAAGGAAACATCAATAATGACTTCGTGGGAAAAATGAGCTTGGCATGAAGAAATTTGATTTAGATAGGCCCAGGTCATGCTAGAGAATAGAATAGTATCTTCCTGTATAAGAGGCATTCTCAGCATTTTGAGAAATTGGTGAAGACAAAAAAACAATATGTAGAATAAAATGAAATACAAATAGGACAAAATATGATAGAAATACTCTGGACAATAAGGAAATGGACTTAATTGGAAAATAAGAAATTTGTATTGTGGAGCATCAAAAGGTATGATTTAGAACATAGAATTAACTACATGAACATAGAATTAAGTACAAGATTTTGAGTGACTTTGATCCAGTGCTACTTAATTGTCATTTGTGGTTTCTGAATACATGTACTCTGTGTTTTATACATTTTTCCCTTTTTTAAAAATAAAAATTAAGGCATCACAGCATTTACTACCTTGGTTTATTATTCTGGTCTTGATGTTCCTTCACATGTTAGTAGTTCTTCATCTTCCCTTTCTCCTTCCTGTTAGGCTGTACAAGTGTATACTCCAGCTATTAGCCCGCAGCATTAACTCACTTTATTCCATGTTCCTAATATTCATTCAGAGGATGAAAGTTTAGTCCATAAATCCTTTTTTATAGGAAGTCAGTGCTTATGAAAGAAGTTGTAATAAACTAGGCATTCCAGGACGATGAACTCTAGTAACAGTGCAAAGTAGCATCTTCTTTTATACCACAAAGGACATTGACCAGAGAATCTTTCAACTTTTGCTCAAGTTTTCGTTTGTGTTTATCAGTCAGTTCTTGGTATGTTCCAGCTGGTCTCATTACACCCCCTATTCCTCTGATTTCTGAGCCACTTTGGTTAGTGGCTATGGCAATCTGATGAGAACACTCAGTACTCTGGGTGGTCTGGTTCAAGCTGTCAGTGCCTTGAGGAAGAAGTGCACTTTGAGACTGTAGTCAATTCATGTGCTCGTTCTCCACAGCATAGGTATTGAATTTCAAGGCTCCTCGGTCCCCAGGTGTGGCTGTCAAAGGAGTTCTTTTCACCTCCTGATGTATTTTGGCAAGATTTTTCAGGTACATTCGAAGTTTGGACATCATGGGATTACAGAAAGATAAGAGTGCATAACGGAGTTTTTTCATCTCTGACTGTGTTTCATTTGCTTCTTTGTGCTTTTCATCAAGATCTCTGATAAACAACTTCTCTTCAGTCCATGACGTTCCCAGCAGTCGCTTGGACACCACCTTTATCTGATGCAGCTTCTTGAAATGCTCAGAGGAGGTGGCTATGGTGCAAAGCCGCGCGTGAGCAGTGGCCGCCAAGACTGAGCATGCGGGGCCCACTTCTATCCCAGCAGTCAGCCGCCTCAGCTAGGATACAGCCACAGCTGCCTCTGCCACCCAGTTTTATAAAATTAATCACCACTGATGTATGCCTATCATTACCCACTCTCTTCAGGTCCCCATTAGAGCTTACCTAAATTTTTTACCCCCTCCCTCTGCCCACCAAACTGTTACCCCAGTGATTTCACCCTCCTAACATTTGGTCTCCCTGCGCCCCAACCCTTCTTCTTTTGGACTTTCTGTTTTTGCTATAATGATTTTATGCAGTATTTGTCCTGATGACATTGAGTAAGTTCAGTCAGCACGTTACTAGATACTGTTGAGTCCGCTAAGTCATAGGGACCCTCTGAACAATAGACCTGAAGCTATCCTGCACCATCCTCAGGATCTCTGCTATTCTCCCACAAGATCCTGCAGTTACTGTGTCATTTCATCTCCTACCTAGGGTCTTTGTCTCTAGCTGACCATCTCCTTTTCACAGCATGATGTATTTACCAAGGACTGCCTCTTCCTC
Organism: Elephantulus edwardii; assembly: GCF_000299155.1. Lineage (NCBI taxonomy): Eukaryota > Metazoa > Chordata > Mammalia > Macroscelidea > Macroscelididae > Elephantulus > Elephantulus edwardii. Next base: position 10,297,846 of record NW_006399834.1, on the reverse strand, counting down.
AGAATGTCATTAGTGAATATTAACTCTTAATGTTTGACTTTAAATTTGCCTATAGTGTTTGTTTTTCCTTTACTTCATTATAAAGTATTTTGTCTTTCACTTTTTTATGACATTTTTTTCTTCTTCTGACAAGATTAGATTTTCTTTCAAAATGCATGGTAGACATGGTTCTGCCATTTCTAAAGTTTAAAGTTAAAAATGAAGGACTCTGACACTACTCTACAAACTTTTACATTTAATATGTTTTGACCTGGTTTACCTAGGCAATAGGTGATACTCCACCTTCTATATATGGGTGTTGAGTTTTCATATCATCATGAAAGACTCAGAATCTTAACAAGTAAGTCATATCTACCACATGTAGGAGAGAGTAAATATATTGAGAGACATTAATATTGATTGATTGATTGATTGATTGATTGATTGATTAATGACCAGTCTTTGCTAATGTGGCAGGAAAAATCCACACAGACACCAGGTTAAATGTTTTGTTGCACCTTCATAAAAACCATTTGTATTTTTTTGCTAATTTTTTTAAATAGTGAATTTAAAAGTCATGCTTTATTCTTTATAGTTTTAAAAATTAACCTTAAAACACCAGAAGTTTCTTTTATATATATGGTACCTCTGTATGTATGGGTTTATAAAACGTCATTTGTATAACAGAAGACCTAGATTTTGCTTATAGGTGTATATATTATAGCACAGTACCATTTAATATGTTGGCAGATTTTTTTTGGGGCGGTGTGTGTGAGTGATGGTATAGAATATTTTTATAAATAAAACTTTAAATGTACTTATTTTGTTAGTGAACTGGTTTTAAAGGCTATTAGTAGGTCAGGCAGTAGCCATTACATGAACCTCTACTGCTGATATTGATTTACAGGGGTCAACAGGACAAAAATCTACAATATGATAGTTGGTCTGGGAGATGATGAGCTGCCACATCCTGTCAGGAATCATTAACCAGTCTAAGTCACCCTCTACTAGAATGACTGACCCTGAAGGTACAAGAGCAGAGGAAGATACAAAAATGTAGCTATGATGTTTACATTGAAGAACCTGTTAATTCCAAATCACATCACCTTGATACTGCAAACTTACTATTGTTTTATTATAATTAGAAGACTTTTAAGTAATCTTCAGAGACATAGGATCAATTGGTACAATTGTGGTAGGGATTTTGAAATCTTCTATTTCTTGATACTGGTTTTCCCTGTTAGGTGTAGTGATTTCTGTCACTAGTTAGTTCAGTGTATCTTTATGAGGTGTAACTTTATCTTACAGATTAAGTAGTAGTAGAAAGTAAATTTTAGACCTAGAAAAGAATAATTCTGCATGGAAAGTACTTAGTGCTTTTGTTATATTGCTTTAATTTAGTGACTAATAATGGCTATAATTTCTTAGGAAAGAATCAAATGTCACATGTTGTGTTTGGAACTTTTTATTTCCTAAATATGCATATGGAATCACTACCTACTTTTATAGATCAGGGTTGTTGTTGTTGTTGTTATGTGCCGTTGAGTCATTTGCGACTCATAGCGACCCTATGTACAGCAGCCCTAAACCCTGCTCTATCCTGTGCCATTCGCATGGCCTCTGACACACCCATCCCGATTACCCCAGTCACTGAATCAATCCACCTCATAGAGGGTCTACCTCCTGCGCTGTCCCTCTCCAAGGACCTGTCTCTCCTTACAACATGTCCAAAGTATGTCAGACGAAGACCCAGAATCCTTACCTCCAAGGAGTAGCCTGGTTTAACCCTCTTCAGGATGAATCTGTTTGTTGTCTTGGCAGTACAGGGTACATTCAATACTTTTCTCCAGCACCACAGCTCAAAGGCATCAATTGTCCTTCTATCTTCCCTAGTCATTGTCCAACTCTCTTATGCTAGTAACCATTATTCTTTTATTTGGGAGCAATACCTGTGACTTTGAACTGATTTTTTCCCCTGTTTTTAAAAATTTGCCTAAATCAAAAGCGTGTATAAGATGAAAGTACAGTATTTAAGAATTTTATCTGACATTTATTTTAGCTAACAACCATAGCTTAGCTAGCATTGAAGTAATTTCTAATTCTAGGTCTGTTGTTGTTATGTGCCGTCAAGTCGCCTGTGACTCATAGCGACACTATGTACAACAACCCTAAACCCTGCTCTGTCCTGTATCAGTCTCACTGTCTCCAACACACCCACCTTGATTACCCCAGTCACTGAATCAATTCCTCTCATAGAGGGTCTTCCTCTCCTGTGCTGTCCCTCCACCCTCCCAAGCATGACATCCTTCTCCAAGGACTGGTTCCTCCTTGCAACATGTCCAGAGTATGTCAGAGCAAGCTGCACAATCCTTGCCTCCAAGGAGCAGCCTGGTGTAACCCTCTCCAAGATAAACCTGTTCATTTTCTTAGCAGTCCATGATACATTCCGTACTCTTCTCCAGTACCACAGCTCAAAGGCATCAATTCGCCTTCTATCCTTCCTAGTCATTGTCCAGCTCTCTGACATATAGCAAGCCTCCATAGTGGCACCATTGTTCTTCGGGGCTGTGGAGAGGTCCCTAATAGTAGACGTTCCCATCACAGTACGTCTTTTAATTCCCTGGCTGCTAGTGCTAAGCGTATTGACTGTGGAGCTAAGCAAACTAAAGCTGTTAACAGTCTCAATCTCTTCACCATCCATCCTAATGGTGCCACTTGGCCCAGTGATGAAAATCTTTGTCGTCTTGATATTGAATTCTAGGTCTAGATTATGATAATCTTAAAGGGTTAGACTACAGTCTTACCAAAAGTTATTATTGTAATATGTGAGACCTATGTTAATTTATTATCAACTAATTTGTTAATATAGGTTAAATTTCATTAGTATTTCTGCTATTTTTTTGCTTTGTAAGGTGACATTTTTGACACTATCAAAATTTTTCAAATACTTCTTGATTTTTCTTTTTTAAAATATCTCAGATTTATCTCCTAGTATTTTTTTTTAAGTTAAAGGAGCATTTTTTCTTGACAATCATCTCTGAAATAATTTACCAACTGCAACTTGAGTCATTAAGTCAGTAAAATAATACAATCAAATTGCCAAATACTAAAGCATGAACAATACAAGAAAAAGTACACAGCCTCTGTTGGTGTAGTGAGTTACATGTAGAACTGCTAACTGAAAGGTCAGCAGTTTGAATCTGCCAACCAAGCTGAGGGAGAAAGATGGGCAGTTTCCTCCTAAAAAGAGTACAGCCTTGGAAACCCAGTGGAGGGCCAGAATTGACTCCATGTCAGTGAGTTTAAAATTTTTTCTAATTATTTTCCTGTTTCATATTCGAGATTATTTTTAAATGAGTATATCACCTCTACTCTTACTATATATTTAATACTTAATCATCTTCGGTCTGTTAAGCCCAAAAAATGTGTAGGAATCTCTGCTAACATTTTTTCATTAATATACACTTAACAAATGGAGTTTTCTAGTAGATTTTAACTTAAACAAGGGTCATATTTAAATGTTACCCTCACCTTTAGGAAAATCCTATTAAGGCTTTGCTTATGTGGAACTGTTTTAGAGCTCTTTATCTCTGTGAGTGTGCTTTTTCATCTTTTATTTGTTGCAAATTGTTATTGTTAGGTACTTTGAAGTTGGTGCTCTCCAGCTGGCTATAACTCAGCAACCTATAAGCCACATACCTTAACTCTGTCCTGTCCTCTGCCATCTTTACCATCCCTGATACACTTGAACCTATTCCTATAGCCAGTGTGTCAGTCTATCTTACTGAGAATCTTCCTCTCTTTGACTGACCTTCTGCCTTTCCAACCATGATTTCCTTTTCCAGGGACTTACCCCTCCTAATCACATGACCAAAATATGTGAGACAAAATTTCCTTATTTTTGCCTCTGTAAAGTACCCTGGCTGCACCTTCTCCAGGAGCCATGTATTCTTTTTGTCTGTCCATGGAATATTCACTACTGTGCTCCAGCACTACAGCTCATTCATTCTTTCATTTATTATCTGTGTCATTGTCAAATGACAGTGTTGTCCGGATGAATAACAAGTAATAGAGATGACATACTGAATCATGTATATCTTGGTCTTAAAACTGATATCTCGGCTGCCCAGCGCTTTGGAGAAGGTTCCTGACAACGTATTTCCCATTTCAACACGTCTTTTGATTTTTTTGACTGCTGTTGCTAAGGGTGTTGATTATGAGTCCAAATAAGATGAAATCATTATTAACATCAGTCTTCTTTCCATCTATCATGATGTTGCCCAGTGGTAAGGATTTTTGTTATCTTAATGTTGAGATGCAATCTACATTTAAGGTTGTGGTCTTTGATCTTCAGTAAGCACCTTAAGTCCTTTTTGCTTTTGGCAAGAAAAGTTTTGTCAAATGCATAACACAGATTGTTGATGAGACTACTTCTGATCCTGATGACACATTCTTTTTCAGATTTTGCTCTGTATATTGATTGAGTACGTATGAGGAGAGGATACAACCCTCATGCATACGTTCCTTGATTTTTAAACCAAGCAATATTCCCCTACTGTGTTCAGAGAACAGTCTTCTGGTCTAAGTCTAGGTTACATATGGACACAACTGAATGTTCTGAAATTCACATTCTTTTCAGTGCTGTCTATAATTTGTTATGATCCATACAGTCAAATGTGTTTGAATAGTCAATAAAATACAAATAGACATCCTTCTGGTATTGTCAGCTTTCAGACAAGATCCATTTGACATTAGCGATGATAGTCATTGTGCCGCAGTCTCTTCTAAATGCAATTTGAACTTATGGCAGTGCTCCCTCAATGTACTGTACTAGCAGTTTTTGGATTGCTGTAAATAATAACTATAAAAATAATTTTTAAATAAGTTAGGAAATAATTTGTACAGGTAAAGGAGGATTCCAGAAGAACAGCAACAGAATAAAAACCAGGCCAGTGCAACACTTACTTGTTTTTTTCCACAGTCCTGTAAAGTCACAGATCTAAGTGATTCTTAATATTGAGAGAAAGAAGAGTTTGTGATAAACATGATTAAATTCATTATACTTTCATTGAGTCTTACTATAATTTATTACTTAGGGTAGTTTAATTCTACTTTAAGAAAGGAGCATTGGAATCCATAATTTCTTCTTTTCAATCACAATCTCTCATTTCCAATTTTTTATTGAATGTTTTATCATGAAAAAAAGTCTATTTTCAAGGAGAACTATGTCTGCATTTTATCCTCTCAGACTGTTGTTACTAAAGATGTTACTATGTTGCCCCCTGCATAAGTGAATCATTTATTGGGTTTATTGGTGGTTAGGTTTGACAAAATCAGAGGAAGAAGGGTTTGTTAAATACGGGAACTACAAATTTCATTAATTACCATGCCCATGAAAGGAACATTTAGTTATAAAAGTATTAAAAGCATCCTGGCAAATAGTCTTTTTTTGGTTTTGGTAGAAACCCTAAGATTATTAGGAAAGAAATTCTAGTGTGATAAGAGTATTCTTAAATTTCTTGAATAAAATCTCTTAGGCTACCTACTTTAAGATACCATATTTTTTATTATTAAATGAAAACTACTTTTAATCTTTTTATAAAAGTTAATTCCCCTCTGCAGGAAAGGATTCCCTGCTATAATTACCTTACTCTGCATTGATGAGTGATTATGGAAAGCAAACCTGTAACTTAAAAGATGTTTACTACAAACATACATATTTAAATAAATGCTGAGTGGTCTGAATAAATTGGTATATATAAATATGTGTGTATATATACAGGTAAAGTTCCATAGACCTTCCGTTTTCAGTTACTGAATGAAAGATTGCCAGATCAAACCCACCTGCTGCCCTATGGGATAAAAATTGTACCTCTTGGCTTCTGAAAATACAGCTTTACTGTCCTTTGTAGGATTGCTTTGCGTCAAAATCAACTTGACAGCAGTGAGTTTGGGTTTTGCATTGTACAGTTAGGAAAGGAAATACATCCATATAACTAATTGAAAATTAGTATGATTCTAAAAAAATACAGCTGATCTACAGCTCCTTTAAATCTCTATAATACTTTGCATACTTTCCTTAATATAAATATAATGTCATGTCTGATCAGAATAATACCTATAAAAAGAATATACAAGAACAGGAAAAATGTATTCTCTTACTGGAATTTTATCACAGTTTATATTAGTCATATGTAATTGTGAATGAAGAATATTGTGGGATTTTGTTCTAACTTGCCTTAGAAACAAATTATTATGAGTGTAAAGGAAAGCTAACTTTGTACTGACCAAATAGGCTTTGAGTAAATATTTTCTGATGAAAATTACATAATTTAAAAAAATTGGTTTGTTTACAAAGTTCATATACATTGTGTTTCACACTATCTTTCATTCACATTGTGTTTCATACAGTCATTCCTGTTCATTGTATTTTATAAAATTAATCATCATTAAACTATTTCCAGAAAATGATAAAAATGTTAAAGATAATTTTAAATTCATGGTTTTCTATTTCTTAGCTTCGGTGTTAGCAATAGCTGCATAGAAATGATCGATACCAGGTATTGCTTTGATTCAAACCATATAATCAAGTAAACATTGCTTAAATACTACTTAGTATCCAGATGTACACTTTTTAACATGATTCCAAGTTTACTCTAGTTATTCTAGACTAGTTATTGGCTCAGCATTTTATTAGTATTATTTAGCACCCTAATTGAGTCAAATTGTATGTTATTTTGATAGTCAGAAAACTTTTTTTTGCCATAGTATGTATCCAGGAGGTGTTGAGTTACATTTTATCTGTCATTTTCAGTAGTATAAAGGCTATTATACTTGTTTCGTATAGCATATTATATTTTTTCCTAAGTTTTTAAAAACTTACGATCAACTTAGGAGTTTATTAATGTTTCCCTTTTTTGCATATCAATTTAAATATTTTTACATGTTAAATTGGTTTTTAATAGCTTCCTTCCATCTTAAATTTTGCCTTCAAAGAATTTGTGTGAAATGATACTCAAAATTATTTGTGCTGTAACTGTTATAGCAAAGTATTAATGTAGTACACAGTGGTTTGGTTTTAATTGGTCAGTACTAAGTGTAGAGAAAAGCATTTTAAGTAATTTGAACTGTTTAATTAAATGGAAAAGTATAATTATCTGATACACATTTTTTAAAAAAGCTAAGTAAAATGAAACATAGTTTAGTTTGAAATTGATTAAGCAAATAATTATGATCAGAAGCTTAAACTTTTGTATTTAGTTGACATAGATTTGTTGCTTCACTTTCGAAGTATCAAGATAAATGAAAGCAGACATTAAAATAAAAATCCTAGGCAAAGTTTTCAAGCTGCAAGACATTCTCAAGATCACATGGATAGAAAAGAGACTGACATATTGAGACAAGAGGAGGGATTCTATGAGATTAAAAGGCTTCCTTTCAGTAAATTGATGCATTATGCAGCAGACACTTTCAAGATTGTTACATTTTAGTGTTTATTTTCATTTTCTTCAGATCGTAGGATGTGTAGCACTTTCATAAGCAAATGAGATGCTAAGTAAAATGATTTAGGAACAGGCTATTGTGTCTTAATAGAGATCTGCTGCCCGTGAGTAGCTGAAAAAGAGTTAATGTCTTAATTAAAGTTTGTTTTATTTCTTACTTAATAGGTAAGCTATAGTTCTAAATGTGCAAAATGAAGAAGATAGATTTGAAACAAAGTTTTTGTGCCCAATCCCTAGAATAATCTATAATGCGCATATTTTATTTATGGAAGGCTTGCTTGGTTGCAGTTCTACATGTTTAATACCATTTGGTAATCGAATTTGGGGGTGAAAGAAATGAGGGAAAGTGAGAAAATAAAAAATTTACTATTACTGAATATTATAACTGATAAGTACTCACATTTTCCCCACAGTATTGTCTTGTACTGTATGATTTTTCAGCATTTAAGAAGCGGTTTTGTTCTTTATAGCTGAACCAATAACGTTTCCATCTGGAGGAGGCAAGTCATTTATTATGGGTTCTGATGATGTTTTGTTAAGTGTACTGGGCCTTGGAGACCTTGCAGACTTGACGGTAACAAATGATGCAGACTATAGTTATGATGTAAGTGCAGTTTTATTTTTTTATTTTTTAATGATTTAATAGAAGGCTCCTTATTTTTGGAATAACTTCTTACTAATGCAGTTAATATCAAGATGCATGGAAAATATAAATTTAATAAGTGTGTTTACTTGACGTGACTTCCAGGGGTTTTTGTTTTTGCTGTTTGCTTGTTTTTTTAAACTACTCTCTTTGTGGTGTTTAAATTATTCTTAGGTATTGTAATGGATTTATCAGGAGTTTTGGGGGGAATTACTTTAAAATGTTGGTAGATTAGTACCTTGATTAGTCAACTCTCAATTATCTACATAAAAATTAAGCCATGTTTTGTTAGCAAGAAAGAAAAAAAAGATAACCGAATCAGCAATTTGCGTTTAGGATACTTCTTAAAAAGCATGCTTTAATTTGAATTTTTTTTCCTTAAGGATAATGTTACAATTAGCTTGCATAATTTGTGAATATTTACTCCTTCATTTGAAGAATAAGGAGAGGATAGGAAGATCGTAAGGACAGTTTAGAAATAAGACCAGTTTGTGGTGAAATTTTTATTTTAGAAAATAAACACTCAGTTGAGAGTTAACTATACTGGGTTTTTATATTTATGTTTTTGCAATTTTACAGCAAATTAAATAAATAGATTTTATTGCATAATCATTTTTTTACATTTTATACGACTTAGAATACTTCTAAGAGAGGTCAGCTTTGTTAGACTGGATTATTCTCATTAATATTTAAAGTACATGATTAATTTTTTGCATATTATGACTGCTTTGGAAGTGGTTGCCCTACCTGTTTTTGCAGATGGAGAAATGAAGGAAAAAAGATCTATCAGTGTCACCGTTCGTGATAATGGGATGAAAATGTTCTTAAAATGTCTTTAGTGCAGACTTGGAAAGGGCCTTACCTTACTGCTTTTAAATTTTCTCATGCTAATAAATTTCTCAAATAATAAATGTACTAAACCCTTGGATTTTTGGCAGTAATTTATGTAATTTTTAATATTTTCATTTAAAGTATTATAGCGTTGGTAGTTATTCTGTTCTCATCTAACATTTAGCAGGTGCTTTGGGTTTAGCAAGAACCTTTCGTGGCACAGTGGCTAAAGCACTTGGTTGCTAACCAAAACGTTGGCAGTTAAAACCCACCAGCTGATTCTCAGGAGAAAGATATGGCAGTCTGCTTACATGAAAAGTTACAGCCTTGAAAATACTGTTGAGGCAGTTCTATTCTGTCCTACTAGGGCCCTGTAGGGTCTATATGAGCCGTTATTGACTTGGTGGCAGTGTGTTGAGTTTCGTTTGGGATTTGAATTTTTCTTGAAGATGAGATGAAAATAGATTAAGATAGTTTCATTTGATCTAGATAATTGAAAAATGTAATCATCTTACTCTATTTACTGCTTAAATAATAAAACTACTGTTATCTTTTAAAATTCATAAAGGTATATTTCCACTGGACATTTTAGCAGAACACTTTTAGATATATGTTTTAAATGATATCAGAAAAGGGAGGGGGATTTCCACATGCCTATTCATTTATTACTTTTACCACTAAATTTACCGTCTTTCTTTTTAGTTGCCTGCAAATAAAGATGCCTTTCGAAAGACATGGAATCCCAAATACACCCTTCGTAGTCATTTTGATGGAGTACGAGCATTAGCATTTCATCCCATAGAACCTGTGCTGGTTACTGCCTCTGAGGACCATACTTTGAAACTTTGGAACTTACAAAAAACAGTTCCTGCCAAAAAGCAAGTACTTCAATGTTAGCTTGGTTTTTTGTTTTCCTACCTTTAAAGTTTGTTGTTACTCTTTATTTCTTGTATCTTTTATGTAAATATTTTGCCCAGTGACTATTTATTATAAAGCAGTTATTTATGATTATTTATTATTTGTCTTTCCCTCTTCACCCTCCTATTTTCACTATTAGGAGTGCCTCTTTAGATGTGGAGCCTATCTACACATTTAGGGCCCACATGTAAGTTTTTAAATTTATATTTCTCTAACTCCCTTAATTAGTTATTATTTACTAATCTGTAAATGTTATCTCACTAGTTTTATATTAGAAAAGTCATAATAGTTGAATAATACAGCATTTGATTTTAAATTGTCTTATTATCAGTTCTCAGATTATGTATTTACCCTAAATAGAAGATACTGCAGAAATTAGAGAGGGGTTGGATGGGGAGACATGAGTTTCCTTTTAGACTAAGTAATTTTTTCTTTTTCTTTTTGCAATAGTGGTCCTGTTTTGTCGTTAGCTATTAGTTCTAATGGTGAGCAGTGTTTTAGTGGTGGTATTGATGCAACCATCCAGTGGTGGAATATGCCTAGCCCTAATGTGGATCCATATGATACATATGGTAAGTAAAATGTGCAAAACATTTTTAAATGAATGGAGCCTATACAAATAAATACCATAAATATTATAAGGGCTTTCCTCCTACCAGTTTTTAAAATAAATTTTTATTTTAACATTCACTAGTCCTTCACTTTCTATAGGTATAATTGAGTTATACTAGTGACATTGAGTTGTATGAGCTTTGTCACCCTCTTTAAGAAAAAAAATTAATTTAAAGACATACATGTGAAATTATTTGCAAAAGGTCTGTTATTTTTGTGATTACATTTATTCAAAGAGTTGGATAAAAATGAAAATGCCATTTAGCCTAAGAATTTAAAAGCTATCTACAAATTAGATCACTTCAGGACTGAAAGAATCATTGGTTATTTCTGAGTATCAAAATTTATGCCAGTTTCTCTTTTGAGTATATTCTATGTTAAAGAAACTACTTAACAAATTCTCTTCCACATAGGACAAGTTCTTTGTTTTAGCCAACTCTCAATAGAGGGACAGCTAGCACACCACCATTTCCATAAACAAGAGCACTGATATATTCTGCTTTATTGATGTATATTTATTTATCTCTTCGTATGTTTCTTCATTAATTTCTGTTGTAGTCCCAGTTTCTTCCACATCTCCCAATATCATATTTAAATATAGATCTTAAATGTTTAATCTTGTTGGAGATCTTGGTTGTTGGGCATTTTCATATAGATCTTAAATGTTTAATCTTGTTGGAGTTCTTGGTTGTTGGGCATTTTCATATAAGTTTGCTCATCCAGGCTGAGCCTGATGAAACCTAGAGCTCCACTTCTGTGTTGGTAGTGTGTAGCTTGTCCACATGATTCACCATGTTTCAAACTGCGCCTTTTTCCTCATTATCTTTCTGAGACATTCTTCTTCCCTTAGCATAATCTTGCTATACCCTAAAATGACTGTTGAATTTTCTGAGTTTCTTTTCCCAGTTGGATCGCCGATTAAAGAGTGTTTAATACTTTACGCAGTTTTTTTCCCCTCCTAACCACAGTTCAACTAGACTATTTGATTTTAGGAGGACTTGAAGGGAGAATTTCTGTTTAAAATTTTAAGTTTATCTTAGGGCAATAATTCTGGAGTTCATCTATCATCTATAACTTTAGAAAGTATAGAGTATGACAATTTAAAATTCTATTCTTTTGTAGAATCTTTGATCAAAATATTCAGCAATGATAGTTGGATACCATCCAGTTTTTTCGGAGTCATGACAAAGAAAGCAAATGTTCATTCAATTTTCCCCCTCCTATTCCAGGCTCACCTACTTCCTCTTGTTACTCCAGATGAATAGTTATTGCAAGGTTGTTTAAACATGTATTTAAACATATTAATTCTTCCATTTGCTTGCAGTTTGCCTTTTTAGAGAAAATAATTAAGAAATACCACTGCATGAATATTTAAGCCTGTGAATCGGTACTTTCTTTATGATGCCCCTCCAAAAGAAACAATATAATTTACAGTTTCAATTCATTTCACTCCTGCTTAGGAAAAAAAATAAGGCATAGTTTTTCAAATTTAGTAAATAGCTTACATATTTCAAAGATATTTAGAGAAAGACCCTAGGTCCTACTTGGGACAGTAAGAATATAAACCTCACAGCTTTTTGAAGAGCAAAATGCTTCTTATGTTTTGCTTGTTCTACTGGTAGGTTGTGATAAGTAGTTGTTGTTATTGTTATGTGCCATCGAGTCGCTTGCAACTCATAGCGACCCTGTGTACAATAGCTCTAAACACCGTTCTATCCTGTGCCAACCTAGCCATCTCAAACGCACTCATTCCTACCAATCCAGTCACAGACTCAATCCATCTTATCGAAGGTCTTCCTCTCCTTCGACACCCCTCCACTCAGCCAGACATGATGTCCCTCCCCTCCTTACAGCATGCCCAAAGTATATCAGACGAAGCTTCAGAATCCTTGACTGCAAGGAGCATTTTGACTTCACCTTCTCTAGGACAAACCTGTTTGTTCTCCTAGCAGTCCATGGTATATTCAGCACTCTTCTCCAGCACCACAGCATCAATTCTCCTTCCATCATCCCTATTCACTGTCCAACTCTCTGATGCATAGGACATAATTGCTAAGACTATAGCCTGGATCAGGCACACCTTAGTCTTCAGCCTGATGTCGTTGCTCTCCAGTACTCTTGAGAGGTCCCTCACAGCCGACTTTCCCAGTGCAATTTGTCTCTTGATTTCCTGGCTGCTGGTACCAAGAGTGTTGACTGTGGAGCCAAGTAAACTAAAACTTAACTATCTCAATCTCTTCACCATCCATACTGAATGCTGCCAATTGGCCCAGTGGTGAGAATCTTTGTTTTCTTCATGTTGAGCTTCAGTCCGTATAGGAGGCTGCAGTCCTTGACCTTCTGCAGCAAGCGCTTCAGGTCCTCCTCAGTTTCAGCAAGCAGGGTTGTGTCATCTGCATAACGCAGGTTGTTGATGATTCTTCCACCAATCCTGATGCCACATTCCTCCTCGTACAGCCCGGCGTCTTGGATGTGATATATTCCATTTTATTCATCTATGGTAATTCAAAGACACTGATATTTCTTTGTTTTCCTTATTCATTATTTAACTTTTTCATACATATTAGACCAAAGTCCTCTGTCACAGACTTGCGCAGTGCAGATGTGTGTTGTCCTTTGATTCCTTTTTTTTTTCTTGTGTACCATCGATTCAGATCAAATCCAACTAGCACAGGAGGAGGTTGCCCCTCCTTCTCCAGCAGAGCTTCTGGTGGATTTGAACTGCACATCTTTGAGATTGCAGTGCAGCTTCTTGCCACTTGGGCACCAGAGCTCCCTTCATCATTTGATTTCTTGTTTATGACTTTCATGAGTATTGATTGTAGTTCCAAGTAATTTGAATGTCAATTTGTCATGATGTTAACAGTTCGGTAACTTTCTGTTGTGAGGATTTTTGTATTCTTTAAATTGAAGAACCTCACACTCAGGGTTGTGTGTGTGTATAAAATTCAGCAGGCAAGTATATTAATGACATTTATTTAGATGGAGGGATATGTACAGATAGTGGCATCACATAGATGCACACTGGAAGTCCTCTATATAGAAGATAATTGAAGCTGTGAGACTGAGTAATACAACATAGGGACAGTGTGCTGTATAGGATAAAAAAAGGCAATTTAGGACTAAGTCTTGAGGAACTCATTTCTAATTTTTAAATAATGCCATGAGCAAGAGAGCCATTAAAGAGACAGAGCTGGCCCACAATGTTGGAAGAAAGTCAGGAGACTTTCAGATATTGAAACATATCTAAAGGAGAAGCCATTTTGAGAAGGGACTAGTCTGTACTTCCAAATGTTGCTGTGAAGTCTAATAATATGAAGATGGAAAAGTTCTTTTTTTATAAGCAACAAATAGGTCATTGAGCTCTTTCCCAGATAACTAAAGCTTGGATTTCAAGCCTTAGTCCAGAGAGTTAAAGAAGAGCAATCTGATGAGAACAGTAATGTTTGTTTTTCAAAAATAAATAATTTATTAAATAGGACAGAATAGTTGTCTTCTTTGGTGAGTTTGTTTTGATATGACGATACCAGAAGCTTTATTGAAGCTTTATTTATGAATGGTTAAAAAAAGTACATTTACTCAGTATGCTTTTCTAATGTTTGAAGGAAAAGTGAAGATTGCTTTGCTTTGGGGTTGCTTTATGGAGAAGAATGGTAAACATGAAAGTAACTTAGTGAGCTGAGCAGAATCTACATTATGCCTGGTAGAATTAAGGTTTTCATAGAGAAGAGAATAATTCTGTACTTGTATCTGTCTGGAAACAAAGGGAATGGTTTGAAACACTATATTTACTCCTCACGTATCAACATTGTTAGGTTCCAAAGTGAAAATGGCATCATTAGGTGAAAATTAGAAGCCATCTCTTTTCTTTAGCAACCCCTCTCAATTGCTGCTCCCTGTTGGGTGTCCCTGTCCCATCCTGTGATGGACATAGCTTAGCAGACCATCTTTTATCAATACTGTGGAACCCACAAGAGTTGAGTAGTGGTAGAGGTCTTGGTTCAGTGTTGCCTGCCATCTATACCAACTCCACACACTGGTGTTGACACCCTTATCTCCACTGAGATGTTTGTATTCTTGCCCACCCCTTTACTGGCTGGCATCATGATGCTTGGGAAGAGATGCCTGTAACCAAGGGCTTCTGCCACTTGTGTGATCTGATTGTCACTGGAGTCTCTAGTATATCATTCAACTTGCTCTGGAGACTGCCCCAGGAAAGGCCACAACTTCTCATGGTGCCTGGACTGTTGGAGGTGCTGCTTGAGAATTCTTTTCCATATTTTAAATAAGAAATGCTAAAAAGAGTTGATAAATGAGGAGTAAACACAGTACCATGAAGTCAGTTCTGACTCTTAATGACCCATATCAGGTTCCTGAGGCTTTAAAAGTGAGAAATAGGTGTAGATTGGGTAGTAGGAAGATCGAGTGGGATTTCTTCTTGAATACTTCAGTGATGTATGAGGGGAAATATTACGTAAGAATTTTGGGAATTATTAGAATTGTGGACCTGGTAAGAATATTCCTGAAAAGCAAGAGAACAATTGACTGGAGAAAAAGAATTGTCAGACAGATATTGGTCAGCTTCTTAGCATTATTTGACTGTCAATTGATAAGTAGATAAATAAAACGTCATATACTCATGTTGTTGTTGCCATCGACTCAGAACCGACTCAAAGCTGATCCTTTAGCGGATTTTTCAGAGATAGTAAATCATAAGGAGGATATTTGCCTATCCTCCTTCAACAAAGCAGCTGATGGATTAACACTGCATGCTTTTAGGGTTGCATTTATACGAAAAGACTAAGATAGGCAAAATAATATACATAAAGTAGTAGATGAAAATTTACTTTAAACTGTGCAAGGAGCAGGCCAATTGGCAAAAATTGGGTGAATGAGGAACATGTTTTAAAATTAAATTGATTGTGGTAATAGTTGCACAACTCTGAACATTGTAAAAACCATTGAATTGTACACTTAAATTGAGTTGTTTGCTTTCTTAATTATATCTCAAAACTGTATTCCTTATCGAATATTGGGTGATTAAAAAAATATGTATGGGGGAATCATTCTTCTTTATGCCAGTCAGTAACCATTAAAGGCAGCCAGTATGTATATCTCTATGTGACTTTGTATTTAATTACATGGCAAACTACACACACACACACACACACACACGCACACTCTCTCTCTCGCTCTCATATGTGTATATATGTGCCAAAGGATTTCTTTGAAATTTTTTCTTTTAGCTAATTTATTTGTTTGTTTCTTCTAGAGCCAAATGTTCTAGGTGGCACTTTAGTTGCTCATACAGATGCAGTCTGGGGTCTTGCTTATAGTGGCATAAAAAACCAATTACTATCCTGTTCAGCAGACGGCACTGTTAGGTTATGGAATCCACAGGAAAAATTGCCATGTGTTTGCACTTACAATGGAGACAAGGGTAAGTAAATACTGCTCTAATATTTACTTACTGAAAATAGCTAATTTGGAGGAGTGAACGGGGCTGAAATTTGGGAGAAAGAAAAGACTAAACAGCTACCTGGTTAATATTTATATTCTGTTCCAAAGAGATATATTGAAAGAATTTTATAAAACTTACTATGATCTTTAACTCCTATTTGTTTTTATACAAGAGAAGTGTTTTGACTCAGTGCTTTAAGTTATGTAATAGAAAAGAAAATTGTATGGAACAGTGTAATAAGACAAATGAGGCTATTTTTAGGGATCAGCAGGGGAAGTGTTTCAACTGCTCTAGGTGATGCTGTTTCAAGGGATCTGGTTTAAGTTTACCTTCAACCTGTTTTTATGGTAGCACCCTACTGGGTACTGATAGGGAAGTTCAGCTGCAAGCATTGAATTACTACCCTTAACTGGGAATTACAGATTAGGTTACTTGCAACATCCAGTATTTTCATATTCCCAAAGATTTTTAACCAGCTTACTTTTAAAGACATCTATTTACTTGGGAAAACTTCTACTTTTATACACACACACACACACACACACACACACTCTCTCTCTCACTCACTCACTCCCTCTCTCTCCCCCTCCCTCATTCCCTCCCTCCCTCCTTCGCTCCCTCCTTTTCTTCTTCCCTCTCTCTCAGGTTTTATTTATTTGCCAAGTAATTTTTGAAAATAATTTTCAATGAAACTTTATTTTCATTTAAGAGGTAGGGGAGATTCATTATTGTAAGACATTTTGGGGTGAATAGTGTATGTTCTGGTCTCTATAATTACTTAATAGGCTGGCCGAGACATTCCCCTTGCATTTTTTTTTCTTCACCTGAAGAAATAAAATCTGCTTCCACTTTAAGAAACCTTTAGTTAAATTTTCTTATAATTAAATTGGATACTAGAGAATATTTTAAATAATAGAGGAAAAGGTAATTATATCGTCTATTATGACAGTTGTTTTTGTTAACATTTTTTTCAATAATATTTTAATTCCTTCTCCCCATTAAAGGGGAGTTTCAAAAATCAGTCTGTTCACTATCTCTCTCTTGGACTCCTTT
Source organism: Elephantulus edwardii (assembly GCF_000299155.1). NCBI lineage: Eukaryota > Metazoa > Chordata > Mammalia > Macroscelidea > Macroscelididae > Elephantulus > Elephantulus edwardii. The sequence goes on along the minus strand of NW_006399834.1, from coordinate 10,280,847 downwards.
CAGAGCATGGAATACCTACATCTGTTGACTTCATAGGCTGTGATCCAGCTCATATGGTAACCTCTTTCAACACTGGTAATACAATAATTTATGATTTAGAAACATCACAGACACTAGTGGTGCTTTCATCCCAGGTAGATTCTGGTAAGTTATTATGCATTTCTTTGAAACCATTAAAAAAGATTGCTATATGTCTCTCTCTCTCTCTCTGTACATACACACACACACACACACACACACACACACACACACACAGAGTAGAGGGTGATTTCCCTTTTAAACAAATTTTTTTATTTGCTATTTAAATTTTGTGTAGAAAAGCAGTGGGTTATTTTATGCTATTTTTAAAAACTTCATTGCCATTGAATTGAAACCATCACATAGCAGACCCTTCAGTGGGTTTTTGGAGTCTGTAGATTACACCAGAGGAAATTGTTCATCTTTCTCCCACGGAGGAAGATGGTTTGTTGGGTTCAAACCATGAGCGATGCACCACCTTTGGATTAACAGTGCAACTCCTTACTGATTATTGCCACGAGAGCTCCCTCCTACGTTATGAAAGGCCACATACGGTATGATTTGATTTATTTAAAATGCCCAAAATAGGCAGTCCTGTAGACACAAAGTTGATCAAAGTTTTCATTGGTGGACTATATATAATTTATATTATTCATACTGTTTTCCCCCATCTTAAAAACTTGGGTGGGAGGTATATGACATAGAGATGTAAGTGTGAAGATAAAAGAAAGGGAAATTTGTGAAATGCTTATGGATATACATGTCAGATAAGTTGCCCAACACCCCTAATGAATCATTAATTTCATCATTTATTGAAATATTTAGTTTCATTAATTACAACTTGACTTTTCGAAAGGTGAATGTTTCAGTTTTGTTAGTGGTGATCTCTGTAGGGATTGGTGCACAGTGGCTGAAACAGTGGACTGAAGTTAGCAGTGGCCTAGAATTGAGGAGTGTTTCATTCTATAGTACTCTTGTTCTCCGTGAACTGAATTTGACTTTTCAGTACCTAACAACAGTAAATTACTGGTTTATAAATCTCCCATACCTTCTCTTACAGTTGTTATTAAAGAAATTAAATAGTTTGTCCTACACTGTTTTCCAGGGTCTGGATTTTAGTATATATGTTGTCCTAGCGAGTATTCCCCGCATGAATATCATAGTATTTGACTATGTGGGTTGTAAATAATTATAGTTTTTCCAAAGAATAATAATCCCAGAAAATCTAACTGCTCATTCAGAATCTGTATAGACCAGCAGACAGTCATTTGAACGGAACAGGCGTACTGCATGGTTTAACGTCGGGAAAAATGTGCATCAGGTTTAGATCCTTTCACGCTTGTTATTCAGTTTTTATTCTGACAAAGTAATCTAAGAAACCAGACTATATGTATAAATAGTCAGCTTAAGATTTGAAATAAGACTTATGAACCACATTCAGTTTGCAGATGACACAACCTTGCTTGTTGAAAGTAAAGCTCAAAGGCTTTAATATGGATTACCTCTCAAAATAAGGAAAACGAAAATTTTCACAGCTTGACTAATAAGTTACTTGATTAACAAAGAAAAGGTTGAAGTTTTCAGTCATTTCATTATAGTCAGATCTGTAACCAATGCCCATGGAAGAAGCAGTCAAAAAAATCAAATTATATTTGGAGTAGTTCTACTATGTCCTATATGAGTCAGAACCTACTCAAAAGTAAGAGATTTCATTTTAATTTTAAGATCTATAAATACTTTGTTTTTTGGTAGAATCATCCTGGTTAAACCTACAACCATAATTCATGGTTCTATGGTCGAAATGCAAGGCCAAGCTGTATGGATAGTGAACAATGTCCAGTTGTGTTGTTGCCTGCATGCAAGGCACCACTGCTTTTGACATGGCGCTCTGACTATACATCTGTTTGCTATGAAACAAGAAAAGATTTAGGGTTTTGGGGTTTGAAATTGCTTTTCTTAGCAAATTATGTATTCAACAAAAACAACCAAATAGAAAACAAGCCCACTACCATCAAGTAGAACTGCCTTATAGAGTTTCCAAAGTTAAAATAAAATCTTCATGGTACCAGTAGTCAGGAAATAAGGAGAAACCTTGCCTGGGGAAAATCTGCAGTTAGGGATCTTTCCAAATTAGTGAGGAGTAGTGTGATGTCAGTTTGAAGAATAAGGTGAGTCTGATTCAGGCCATGGTCTTTC
>NW_006399834.1:10268491-10278088 GCF_000299155.1 Elephantulus edwardii | reverse complement strand
CCACCCCCCACCCCAAGTACACTTCTCTATGCAACCTTAATTCTGGATTCCTGTGCTAACCATAATACTTAATCATATATCACCTCTAATCTGTTCTTTCCCTCATCTGTTTCAATACAATATACATAATTTATCCAAGTATTTGTCTTTTTATGACTGAGATATTTCACTCAGCATAATGTCCTCCAGGGTCACCCATTTTGTGTAATATTTCAGGAGTTCCTTGTTTTTCAATGCAGCCTAGTATTCCATTGTGTGAATATACCAGAGCTTCTCTATCCATTTGTTTGTTGATGGGCCCTTAGGTTGTTTTCAACTCTTTGCTATTGTGAACAAAGCAACAATAAACATGGATGTGCATATATCTACTTGGGTGGCAGTTCTGATTTCTTTAGGGTATATTATACTTGGTGCTTCATTACTTTCTTTAGTCCTAAGTTGTTTAGTGAGACCAGAGAATATTGCCACACTCATTTTTTTTTTTGCGAAGTCATTGTAGCTTATTGAGATGAAGTATAATTGTGAAGCTTCAGAGAACTAGCTTTCTCAGATAATCCTATTAGGCCAATTTGATTCACATTAACTTCAAAAAGTTCATTTTTGTTAAGTAAAAAGAGAATGCGTATCAGCTCACAGGTTGCTGAAATTAGATGTAGATGTCTAAAATGAACTATGAACTCAGCAGGCAGCTAAAAGGAAGTTGAGATGTCCAGCATTCAGGAAATTAAAATACAAATTGCAGTGGGGAAATATATCAGCAAAGACCCTACAAAAATTATAAAGAGCAGTAAAACCAAGCTGTTCCTTGGAGGCAAGGATTTTGAAGCTCTGTGTACTATGTTTTTGGCATGTGGCCAGGAGGGAGCAGTTCTTGGAGAAGAACATCATGCTTGGAAGAGTGAAAGGACAGCCCAGGAGAGGGAATACTCTTGATGAGATGGATTGATACAGTAGCTGGCTCAGGATAGGACACAATTCACAGCTGTTGTAAGGAGGGTTGCTGTAACATGTGACTTGATGGATTGACATAGTAACTGGGGAAAGGGGGTAGGTGTGTCAGAGACAGACTGGCTCAAGATAGGGCAGGGTTCAGAGCTACTGAAGACAGGTTCCTCACTGTGAGTGGCTGGCGACTAGATGACATGTAACAACAAACCTCTGGCATCTAACCTGTTTTCTGCCAGGAAGTAAGTGCTCAAAGTTATCTGTTCAGTGAATGACTAGAAACAGAATAGCTGCTCAGTACAAATAAGCTGCTTGATTGAGGACAATGAACTGTTGTCCTATCACCAACAGATAGATTGACCTATCAACAGTCTTTGACGTGTTCTTTCTCTATATCAGTGTTCATTTGCCTTTGAAGATAGTTTTTATTTTATTGGTTAACCCATGTGACTTCTTAAATTAGTTGAAATCTTTAAAAAAATCAAATTATATATGAGACACAAAATCAAAGACTTTCTAAAATACCAAAAAGCAAAGATACTACTTAAATAGTTAAGCTATTCTTTACTCTGTGATATTATCTATGATATTGTCAGGTACCTCATGTGCATAAGAAAGCTGTACAGTGAGTAAGGAAGTGGAAGGAAAATTGATGCCTTGGAAGTGTCATGGCAAAAATATTGAATACACCATGGACTGCTATCATAATGAACAAAGCTTTCTTGACAAAAAATGAAGCAAAAATGGCAGACTTTGTCTCATTCACCTTGCATTTCTCCTCCACTTTCCACTTGTTAATAGGAGAGGCCAGTTGTTGGAAAAAGGGTGCTCTGGTGATGTGGTCTATAGGGAGTCATGCTATAGGACAAAGGCTATGCCTCTGTCATGGTTCAAATACCAGTGGATCCACAAGAGATAGATGGGCAATTTAAAGTCTCCAAAACCACAAAGGAGGCTAGGGCCCTAGCTCACTGGCCTCACTCAGTTTACCGGCCTCACTCCCTGCATGCATCTGCTCCTCAATGTTACTTCCTTCCCATGTAGGAGGTTCCAGCCTGTGGAAGGAGGAAAGAGTGGATGCAGGCCAGGTCTAAGTGAGTCCACCCACAAAAATAAATCCTCCTGCACCAATGGTGTGCCCACCTACCTGGCATCCAGTGGGGGGGAAAAACCAAACCTACTAGAGGATCATCTATGAATCAGTCAGTTCGGACCTAACAGCACTGAGTTTTGAGTCCCTAGAGAGAAAATCATGCTTGATTTAGAGCAGGTAAAAAAGACAACAACCCTTGGATGAATTGACATTGGCTACAACAAAGGGTTAAAATACAGTAATGATTGTGAGGATGGTGTAAGGACTGAGCAGGTTTTGTTATCTTATTATTTTATTTTATTATTTTTGTGTGAGTGTACCGTCAAATCAGATCTGACTGGTATAGGAAGAGATTGTCCCTCCTTCCTCGGCAGAGGATTTGAACCATGCTCCTCTGAGATTGTAGTTCTGTTATCTTATTCTTAAGTTCCTATGATTTAGGACAGACTGGATGGTACCTGAAAATAACAAAAAGTCAGTTGTAATCATTTATTTCATTGTTGAGACCTCCAGGTGGAAATGCATTTGAGTGTATTTATTTAATTTTACTTTAGACTTTTAAAAAAAATTTTTTTGTGTGTGTACTGTCAAATCGGATCTGACTGGTACAGGGGGAGATTGTCCCTTCTTCTCCAGCAGAGTATCTGGTGGATTCAAACCATGTACCTCTGGGATTGCAGTGCAGCTTCTTGCCACTAGGCTACCAGAGCTCGCCGTAATTTTACTTTTGACTTTTAGAGGTTCTTTTCTTTAAAAAGAAACCAAAAAATCCATTGTGTAATAACAAAAATTTTCATGTAGCTACGTGGTCCTCTTTTTAAACCTAATTACACTCAAGGATCTTTTTTAGTGTTTACTTGATCTGTTCCCTCTCTTGCCCTAAATAGAAAACACAAATGCAGAGCACATATATTTAAATTTAGTATATGAGACTTTTTATATGTTCATGGTATGAATGATACTAGTTAAACTCTAGTAATGAGCACTTATGGCCTAGTGAGTAAGGAGTTGTGCTGCCAACCCAAAAAGGCAGGTGGTTCAAATTCACCAGTTTCTCTAAAAGAGAAAGATGAGCAGTCTACTCCCATGCTATTTATAGCTTCTGAAAAACTATTGGAGCGTGAGTGTGAGTTGGCTCCAACTTGACAGCAATGAAGTGGTTTTGAATGTTGGTACGTTCCCCCCACACACACACACTTATTAAGAGTTGCAAGTAAAGAAAACATGTCATTCTTTAAAAATACTAATTCTGTCTGGTTCTTCAGATTTTTGCCACTGTGGATATTGTAAAAGTTGTTCCTTGTGTCTATGTAATTATGACTTAAAAAACTTTTTTCTGTATCAAATGCTGATAAGTTATAGGCTGTTTATGAAAGTTAATAATCACAATCCTGTAAAAATTTTTTTTTATTTATTTATTTTATTTTTGTGTGAGTGTACTGTCAAATCAGATCTGACTGGTACAGGAGGAGATTGTTCCTCCTTTTCCCAGCAGAGCATCTGGTGGATTCGAACCGTGTCCCTCTGGGATTGTAGTTGCAGCTCCTTGCCACTAGGCCACCAGAGCTCCCCCACAATCCTGTAAAAATTTAAATCATCTGTTTGGATCCCTACATTAAAACACTTAAATTTTTTCTAAACTTGATCCTAGTAGCCTCAAGTTTATATTATAGAACATAAGAGTTTGTTTCTTAAATAATGAACTCTCTAAAATCATAGTTTGGCTCTTTTTTGTTTTGTTTTAAGCAAAGAATTTTGTTTTTAATGATTATTTTTTGGTAATACTAGTAGAGCCATCATTCACCTTCTAAATGAAAGTATGAATTTTAATACATTACTGCCTTTCTTTTTGTTTAGGTTTACAATCTAATCATCACATTAACAGAGTTGTAAGTCATCCCACACTTCCTGTTACAATAACTGCTCATGAAGACAGGCACATCAAATTTTTTGACAATAAAACGGGTATGTTGCTTAATTTCTAAAATTTATATTAATACTGCAAATTTGTGATAACAAAATACTAGGGCTTTTTATAAGTTTTGTTGAATCTTTATCTTCAAGATTGCCATATTAAATATTTTTAACTCATAAATTTTTTTATCTAGTATCGCACGTTACAGTATGTTAGAGTTTGCCCTTAAATAATGTGCATATATACAGTGCTTTTGTTTGTTTATTTGTTTTTCACTTTATAAATCAAGTATTTTATTTGATGCAAGCCACCAGCATTACCTCAGCCTTTAGGGTGCTTCTAGTGCTTCCTGATGCAGCCATGGCTCACATGGCCCCTGAGTTTCTGAGTCTTCCTCGAAGAAAAGACATATATACAACATTATCTACCTGTTACAATTTCTTCATCTTATGTTAGTTTAATATAAACATTTTCATTTTATCTTCTTCACAAAGTTAGGAATAATGTAGAAAAAGTAGCCTGTTTTTCTCTGATATTTCAAATATATTCTTAAATTATTTCTCAATAAATCACAGAACAGTATTGCAGAAAGTCAAATCAAGTTCTAATTGAGCCATACAGTCTATTTATTTGGTTAAGGATCTCTTCTTTTTCATCTTCTAACAGCTGTTGTTGTAGGTGCCATCAAGTCAAGTATGACCCATTGCGACCATATGAACAACAGATCTGACCCCTGTCTTTTTTTGTGCCACTTCCACACTTGCTGACACATTTGAGCCCCTTGCGACAGCCATCATGCCACATGGGACTCTTAATACCTGGAATGCTGTGTATTAGCTGGAATATCTGGAATGCTACATATAATATTGCTTCTTCTATTTAGGAAATATAGAAGCTTCTTTGAGGAGGGACTAAAACAATAAGAAACTTACATGTTAATTGAAGCAATAGTTCAGGTCAACACATTTTTAGTAATAAGAAAAAGGTTTTCTGAAAGTTATTTAGGTCATGGCAATAATTTTTCATCATTAGAATCTTACACAAAATCTTTTCATTCAAGTAACATTTTAGCAAATAGGCTCCTTTTAACTAATACATTACATTGTAAACGATGAATATAAAAAGTATATTTCACCATAAATAAGATTCATGTGATATTCTTAATTAACATCTTAACAAATCAACTCTGTGACTTAGTTTTATCATGTTTCTAAAAAGAGTACTTTTATTAATAAGTGAAGATATATAGTCATAAAGGAAAGTTCAAGAATTTTGAGTACTGTATTTGAAGATTGGAGCCATGCATGCAGTTTGCTGTGGACTGACAGCCTAAATTTTGGTGGCTCAGCAGAGGAAAGGCCTAGTAATTTGCTTCTTTTTTTTTTTTTAATTTTTTGTGAGTGTACCGTCAAATTAGATCTGACTGGTACAGGAGGAGATTGTCCCTCCTTTCCTGGCAGAGCATCTGGTGGATTCGAACCATGCACCTCTGCGATTGTAGTTGCAGCTCCTTGCCACTAGGCCACCAGAGCTCCCTGTAATTTGCTTCTATAGACGTTGTTGTATCAAGTTGGAGCTGACCCTTTAGTGGGTTTTCAGAGACAATTTAATCACAGGGAAGGAGATTGCTGATCTTTTCTGCTGCAGAGCAGATGGCAGATTTGAACCACGTTCTTTCGAGTTTGCAGTGCTGCTTCTTACCACTAGACCAGCAAAGCTCCCTTCTATAAAGATAACAGCTAAAAAACTCTAAAAGTGATAATATATGGGGTTGCTATAAATTAAAAAGAGACTAAGTGGCAGTGGGTTTGTTTCTTTAGGGTCGAGGCGAGGCAGGTATCTCCCAAGGTACTTAATCTTAGTTCTTTCTGAATCAACCCAAATCTTTCTGTTGGTCTCTTCCCCCTACCCCACCCTCCCTCTTGCCCCAACACATACACACACAGAGCAAAAACACTGGTTAAAGTTAATGTTTAAATATATTTATTTAAAAAATACTATTTTTTTAAAAACTGGTAATTTAAATATGCTAATTATATACTTCCACACTTGTACTTATAACTGGAATAGTTGCTGTTGTTAAGTTCTGTTAGTTGAGCTTGATGAACAAAAATATTTTTAGTAGGAAAAAAAAAAACGCCAAAACTAAAATGATTAGTAAGTTTATTAATTTGTTTTACTAGAAACATAGAAATTGTTAACAGTGAGTAGGTTTAATAAATAATTTTTTAAAAATTTATTCATAATTTTGTGTTCTGTACTATCATGTTACTGTTGTTGTTACGTGCTGTCAAGTCACTTGAGACCCACAGCGACCCTATGTACAAAAGTCCTAAACCCTGCTCTATCCTATGCCAACCTCATTGTCTCCGACACACCTACCCCCATTACCCTAGTGATTGAATCAATCTATCTTATCAAGGGTCTTCCTTTCCTGCACTGTCCCTCCATCCTCCCAAGCATGATGCCCCTCAACAAATACTGGTCCCTTCTTGTAACATGTCCAAAATATGTCAGATGAAACTTAAGAATCTTTTCCTCCCAAGAAGCAGCCTGGTTTAACCATCTCCAGGACGTTCGTTCTCTTAGCAGCCCAAAGTATATTTAATACTCTTCCCCAGTACCACAGCTCAAAGGCATCACTTCTTCTGTCATCCCTAGACATTGTCCAGCTTTCTGATGCCTAGCAAGTAATTGTAAGGATTATGGCTTGAATCAGGCACACCTTAATCTCCAGACTGACATTACTCCTCTTCAGTACTTTGGAGAGATCCCTAATAGCTTGTCTTTTAATTTCCTGGCTGCTGGTGTTGATTGTGAAGCTGTTAACGAAAACTGTTAACAATCTCAGTCTCTTCACCATCTATCATGATGCTACCAATCTGCCCAGTGGTGAGAATCTTTCTTTTCTTGATGTTGAGCTTCAATCTATATTGAAGGCTGTAGTCCTTGACCTTCTGCAATAAGTGCTTCAGGTTCTCCTCAATCTCAGCAAGCAGGGTTTGTGTCATGTGCATAACACAGATTGTTTATGAGTCTACCTCCAATCCTGATGCCACACTTTTCCTTATAGAGCCCAGCCTCCCAGATAATCTGTTCCACATTTAGATTGAAAAGATATGGAGATAGGACACATCCTTGACGCATACGCTTCCCAATTTTGAATAATGCTGTGTTTCCTTGCTCTGTTCTGACAACTGCCTCCTGGTCCGAGTATAAGTTTTGCATAAGCACAGTCAAGTGTTCTTGGATTCCCAGTCTTCTCAAAGTCAGCCACAGGTTGTAGTGATCCACATAGTCAAATGCCTTTGCATAGTCAATGAACACTGGTAGACATCCCTCTGGTACTCTCTGCTTTTCAGCTAAGATCCATCTGACATTAGCTATAATATCCGTAGTGCCATGGCCTCTTCTAAATCCAGCCTGCACTTCAGGCAGTTCTCTGTTGATGTGATGTTCCAATCCTAGAGTTAAGCTTGGAAAATTATAGGACCTAGAAAGAAATGAATGAGTTAATTTTCTGTTGGATGAAAATTATCTTGGAATTTTTATTGATTTCTGTGTTCTCCATCCTTGTTTGAATCACTGAGTGGTACAGTTAATGAGCTTAACTAGTAAACAGAAAGGTAACAGTTCAAATCCATTGTAAGCTTATTGATTTATTTTCAAATGATAGCCATTGAAAACCCTCTGGAGCACAGTTCTACTCTTACAGACATGGGTCACCATCGTAAGACAGTATCAACTCAATGGCAACTATTTTTTTAAATACCCTAGTTAAAGTTAAGTTTATGCCTTGGTGGCATAGTACATAAATGTGAATTACTAAAGGTCAGTTGTTTAAATTTTTATGGGAGAAAGATGAGAAAGTCTCCTGGTAAAGATTTACAACTTCAGAAACCTGATGGCGGGTCGCTATCCCAGCAGTAATAAGTTTGGTTTTGATTGGTTGGTTTTTAGTTTAGGAGAAGAATAAGGTACATCACTGTTACAGAGTTGATTTTTTTTTAAGAGAAGTCAATGACTGATACTTGGTACTTCTTGAAGTTATTTGAAGCAAAAGTATATTTTATCTCAAGTCTTTTATAGGAGTAGACTGAGAATAATTGATTGTATAATTTATATTAGATTTATATTGGACTCACTGTTGGGAAAATCTGCTGTCATGGAACTCTCCAAAGTGTTAAAGAACAAGGTTGTCAGTTTAAACACTAAGGGACACCTGAACCAAGCCATAGTATTTTTTAGTTGCTTCCTATGCATTTGAAAGTTGAACAGTGAATTAAGAGGATAGAAGTATCAATGCCTTCGAATTGTGGTGCTGGAGAAGCGTACTGAATACCCCAAGGGTTGCCAAGAGAAACTAGGGTGCTCTGTGGTAGCAAGAATGGTGAACTTTCTTCTCACATACTTCGGGATGTTGTCAGGAGGACTCAGTCCTTAGAAAAAGACATCAGAGAGAGGACGAAAGACATCCTCCTCCCTTATTAAATGGGTTGACACACTGGCTGCAAATTATATGTTTGAGCTTATTAGAGATTGTTAGGTTGCCACAGGATAGGGGAAGGTTCAGATCTGTTGTTCATGGTGAGTATGAACTATACTCAGTAACACATAACAAGAAAAACAAGCAGTTAGGTATATGTATATTGTGTTGAATGATTTGTTCTTCAGATTACCAGAGAAAAGTACAAGTATTTTGTTAATTTTATGAAACCACAACAACTAATTTTAATTGGCCAATGACCTCATTAATTTTCTCCTCCAATTTTAGGTGTTTGTTGTTGTGTGCTGTTGAGTTAGAACCAACTCATAGCTGACTCTCCAGCAGGGTTTTAGAGGTATTAGAATATTACTAATCTTTATCTGATGGGGCAATTGCTGGTCTTGAACCACATGCTTTTGGGTTGGCAGTGCAACTTCTTACCACTATGTCACTAAATTTTCTTTAATTGTTTAATATTGTCACAAATTGGGCTTTCTAAAATAACTTTTTAACATATAGACAATGTTATATTTTGTGTTCAAATCCACAGCTATAGCTGCATGAAGAGAGCAGCAAAAATAAATCTGTGTCACATCCAAATTTTGAATGTCATTATGGGACCAGATACATGACAAATGATTATCCTTTTTTTGGAGATTTCCATCTCTTGTTAGTAACACTCAGGGCATTTGAGTAGACCTTGACCCATTAAAATGAGTCCTGATGGTATAATATGTAGTATTGTAGTAATCCAAAGACTGCGCTTCTCTGGTGGTACTACTCTACCAGGGGCTCAGAGAATACTGGAAAATCTCCTCACATGTGATTTACAGTCTCTAAAAACCCACTGGAGGGTCAGTTATGAGTTGGTTCCAGTTTGATAGCAATGACTTGACTTTGACTGATACTTCCTAAAAATACAAGTATTTGCTAATTGTGGTTGTTTTCCATTTATCAAAAGCATATATTACTAGCTAGAGATGCTCTCACTCCAAAGTAATGTAATGCAACTTTGTGATCACAACTTATTTTGTAATTTTAGCAGGCTTTTGAATCCTGTTGCTTGAATATTATGAAATTCATTTTTCCATTTTTGAGAGCAGTGTTTCTGTTTATTCATAGGGGAAACTAGTTTTTCTCTTGTATCACTGCTCCTTT
>NW_006399834.1:10242358-10268380 GCF_000299155.1 Elephantulus edwardii | reverse complement strand
AGAGCATCTGGTGGATTTGAACCATGTGCCTTCAGGATTGCAGTGCAGCTTCTTGCCACTAGACCGCCAGAGCTCCCTATCACTGCCCCTTTCTAAGCACATAAAATGATTAACATGTCAAATTTGTGTTACTTAGATGTCTTGTTTTAGAAGTTACATTTTGCTGTATGAAGGAACCCAGACACAAAAAGAGATTACATACTATATAATATTATTTATGTGAACCATTTAGTATAGGTCAGCCTATAGAAACAGAAAACAGATTAGTGTTTTCAAGGGTTGGAAAGAGGAAGAAATAAGAGAGCAACTGCTTAATGCATATGGAGTTTCCTTTGGCATGGTGAAAATATCATAGTGATCGTAAAACATTTGAAAATACTAAATGTCACTGAATTGTACTCTAAAATGATTAAATTTTAACTTTTATGGTATATATTTTTCCTTCCATAATGAATGTTTGTTGTAGTGATTGATGTGGTGGTACAATTTCTGATCTTTCACATTAAATAACTGTGATAAGTCATTTTGGGTATTTTTTTATTTAGGTAAAATGATCCATTCTATGGTAGCTCATTTGGATGCTGTTACAAGTCTAGCCGTTGATCCTAATGGAATCTATTTGATGTCTGGAAGTAAGTTTAAACATCTTGTATTGCTTAGTGGAGAGATGTGATAAAGGAATTATTACTGAATAATAAACTTTATTTGTGATATTCTTTTTTCAGGCCATGACTGTTCCATTAGATTATGGAATTTAGATAGCAAGACGTGTGTGCAAGAAATAACAGCACACAGGAAGAAATTGGATGAATCAATTTATGATGTTGCTTTCCATCCATCAAAAGCATATATTGCAAGTGCAGGAGCTGATGCCCTTGCCAAAGTATTTGTGTGATACAACAGAAACTTACATCATAACAAACATTTGCTTGGACACAAAAAGGGTCTGCATCACTGCCATTAAAAAGGTTACTGAAAAGACACTACATATGATCTACCTGGGTGAAGGCTATTTGGGGCAGACATACATGGATTGAAATCACATCTTAACTAATGTCAGGCTCATTAATTTAACTGTAATTAATTACTGTATTTTGTGGGACAAACAAAAAGGACTCCAGTATTTGTAGCCTGTACCAGATACGAACTGAGCATATGTCTGTTTTTTAGGTGTCTTTAAGCCAATGTGGAGTCTGGTCTAAAAAGACTTTTATTTTGGACTCTGTGTGCTGCCTTAGGGTTAGGAATGTGGTGCTCTTGTTGGGGGAAGTGAGCTCCAAGAGTAGCTTTTTTTCATCTCTTAGTGATCTTTGATTATTGGTTGAATGACACAGATTCCCTTTTAAATTTATTTTGCTTTAAAAAAAAAGAAAGAAAATTTAACTTAAAATATTTTAGCATTAGTTGCACAAAATGTTTGGATAAAATTCTAGTTTTTATAAGTCTTTTTATATATTTAGCCTGTCACAACAGTGCTCAAGATTGTATTGAAGTTTTTCTGCATTATTCAACCCTGAAACACAGAGATCTCACTGACCCACTCCTGTGTAACCACACACTTTCCTTCTTTCACCTAATACAGCTCAGCTAAGTCCTTCCATAAGATGCTAAATCACCTCCATCATTACATACTGTCTTTATAAACTAAGGACTATTAAATGTATTAAAGTGAAACAGTGGGGTTTAGTACTCCAGATGAACTCTTAAGAAAGCAAACTAATCTTGGCATCCTATCACTATGTGATATTTTGTACATCTTACTGTATTTACAAGTTTATTTATCAAGGATTATCCATCTTGCTAATGGCCTATTATTATTTATTTCACTTTTTGTTGGTCTTTATATCCTTTTATTAATGTGCTAAAGGGCCCTGTATATCTATCTTGGAACTCTGAATAGTCTAAAATAGACTAAAAATGGAATACTTTACCATTTAAGTTGTAAACCAAGGTGGTTCCCCCAGATAGACATCTTGATTTACCATAATTCCAAACAGAACTATCTTAATATTTTGAATAAAAGTTTTACTTGCATTACAAACATGATAAAAAAGTTGAATCAAGATTTAAAAATAAAAATCTGCTGTGTTTGGATTAGTTAACCCAGTTTTTATTTTTTCAGATGTGCTTAATTTTATGGTGTAACTGAAGATTTTGTTTGTGTAATGCATGGTTAAGACAATAAAGTATTTTTTCTAGTCTTCCAAAAAACTTTTCTGATCAGTTTGCAAGTTTTGATGAGTTTTGTAAGGTTTTTGTTTTACAAACTATGAATCAGCAAATTTTTAAGATTGTACCACATAGCAAACGTACAGCTGTTGAAAAACGATGTATATAAAATGCATATAATAAATATTAAATTGTGTACCTGTATGTTACTGTTGACTATCTTATTTTGCATTGAATAATAATAAAGTGCAATACTTCACTCTCCCTTGCTTAAACTAGGAAATAGAGAAGTTAGCGTTTCATTTTATCACACTATTCATTTAAACTTTGTTTTTAGTGCTATTCGGTTGAGATTAGGACAGTTAACTCCAGCATTAAAGAGCCTTTTCAGACATTTCCCCTTGTTTGGGATTTTTAATTTTTATTTTCTATTGAACTAAGTACTTTAGAAACAAAATAATTTGTTACTTTAACAAAAAACTTAGAGGTGCATTTTTAAGTCATCTGCTTAGATGTTACATTTATGAATTTTGGTTAATAAACTGTTTTTCCTATTTAGTTGTTCTGTTTATACACATACCTATACACAAGGTTGAATAAAAAAAATATTTCATTTTCCATTAAGTTATTCTTTTTAATTAAAAGTTATATCTTGAAATGCTTTCCTTTAACAAACTGTAATATCCTTTTAGTTTTCATGAGAATGGCAACATTAGAAAAACTATTTGGGAAAATTCTATTTGCATGCCACAAAAAGAAAATTATTGTGATATATTTAAATTAAAATTAATTATAAAAGTCATAAACGTCATGTGCTATAAAAATTAAGTGGTAATTTGATGATAAAACATTTCAGAAAGTAAAAATTTGTTTTTTGAAGAATGAAGCAACTAGTGGATGAATTAAAAGTGGCATTTAAAAAAAAAAATTTAAGACTATGTTGTTCCAAAACAAGTGTTGTTTCTGGCAGTTACTCCAAATCAGTGCACTGTTTAACTAAAATGTGGTTATTATGAAATGCATAAGCATTCATCATTGGGGGATATATTAAAACAAATTAGTAAAAACTAGTATTTCATTGTTTTTCTCTATTTTGGTTGTATTACTCACTATGTTAAGTATTTGAAAGAAACTGAAAGTCTGAGAAATAATGTTTTATTATAATTTTATTTGCATTCATGTTTGAACTGCTCTAATTTGAGCCCTACAACTAAAACCCACTGCCTTTGAGTCGAATGACACATCCATTGGGATTCTTTGGTTGCAAATCATTAAGGGAGGCAGCCGCTCCTGTTTTTCTTATGGTGGATTTGACTGCTTTCAGTATGCAGCCCAACACATTACAAACAAAAGTAGGTTAATCTGTGTTACAAATGTATGATTTTCATGTTATAATTAATATAGTATTAAAAGTTCTTTTTAATACACATTGATTTGCTGGATTATACAATATTTAGCCATACTCTTTCCTTTTATTTCAAACCAATATTATCCACTGTCGACTTAACATTTCCATTGTATTAAAAACTACATATTAATTTAGGCTTTCTTGTTAAAGTTGGATTGTAAAAGACCTTTTTAAAGATTACCTTTTTTTAGTTACTTAAGCTCCGATGGTGTAGTCCTTTGCTTTTAACCCCAAGGTGGCATCTCGTTGTGAGTTCAGATCCACCAGTGGCTGCAAAAAGTGGCTGGAAGGTCATATCTGAGTTGGTTCCAACACAATGGCAATGCTTTTGTGAGTGCTTTTTTAGGAGGGAAGTTGATTTTT
The DNA here is from genome assembly GCF_000299155.1 of Elephantulus edwardii. NCBI lineage: Eukaryota > Metazoa > Chordata > Mammalia > Macroscelidea > Macroscelididae > Elephantulus > Elephantulus edwardii. The sequence goes on along the minus strand of NW_006399834.1, from coordinate 10,264,440 downwards.
GTCATTGTTGTAGGGGGACTCTGGTACAGTTCGTAGGGGAATTACAATGCTAATCTAAAGGCTGAATGGTGGTTTGAAACCTTGGAAGATGTTCAATCTCCTTGGTAATTTTGCAGTCTGTGAAACCCACTGAAGGGTCAGTCAGCTGTAAATTGGTTCTGAATGGATGGCAATGAGAGTTTCAGTTATTAAGCTGTTACTATGTTTACTTGAGATTAAAAAAATTGTTATTTTAAAGTGCTGATTTCTATTCTCTTGTAAATAATGAAAAGCTTATTGCCCTGGTTACTTTACAACTTTAATAAAATCAAGAAAAGACATTTTTAAAGGGGCAAACTGAGTAGAAGCTGTGTTTCATTAAAATAGTTTAATACTCTCAAGCTAAGAATTTCTGGTCTAATGGGAGAAAAAGTTAAAGCCCATGTTTTGTTGTTCATTAAAATTCTCATGTGACTCAGTTATATATATAGCTTTTCTGTAGGACAGCAACTTTGTCTTTCCAAACAAGACACAGGACATACACAATTTTTTTTTAAATTCAGATTGAATTTTCCACATGGTAATTAAATGGTGAATTTTTGCCATATAAAAGGGAGAGATAAGGGTAATAAAAGGCAATTTAGATTCATTGTCACAAGTATTTTTTTATTGCTCAAGATACTCAAACTACAATGTTTCTTTCTCATAGTTTTTCTTTAAAGTCTAAGGTCTTTAAAGCTAAATACTTAAAATGGAAGTGGTGTTTAAAAGCTTTCCATATTTTTTCACCAGTACATTGATATATTTAGCCTGTATTCTAGAAGTTATCTATACACATAAAAAAATTAAGGATATAAATAGAAAAATACCAGGTAACCTGCCATCTTGTTCAGTGTGATTTTTTTTTTCAGTCATAAATTACTTTGAAAATACCCTACAAAAGGAGCTTGATACATAACAATTCCCTTGAATCTCACCCAAAATTTAACTTTAGGTATGCGTTGTAATAGAAGTTTTCAACTATGTTTTTCTTTGTGTTAAGCTACTTATTTGGGCCAGAATGTTTTAGAAGAACTCATTTCTTTTCAAGCTTCATTTTTCTTTACAGAATTAGAAGGAATGTTGCTTTTGGTGTAAGTATCAGATTTTTTTTAAATTGAAATACACACTTAATAGACATGTTATAAGAACTTTAAATGCATGATCTTGCCCCTTTTCTGAGTTTCTGAAGTCAGGATGATGCAGCCTCAGCAGAATGTTTTGAATAGGTTATAAATTAAAATCAGAATGTAGAAGCTTTAAAATGAATGTTATTTGCTTGAAAGAGTACCAGACATCATTAATAGTGTCTGATCCTAGAATGCTACATAATTTCATTTTTATGAGAATACAGTTTATACATAGAGCCCCTTGCATTTTTTTCTTTCAGTTATTAAAATACCAACATTACTGCTGAGATTCTAAGAAATCTCTACAAATGCCTCGGATTACATCAGAAACAATGGGTTCCAATCCTGTGAACTCTCTTGTGAAGAAAGCATGAGATTCCTTTGGTTTAGAGGCCATATCTTTCAGATCATCCAAAGGTGCCCAAGCCACGCCAACAGAGAAAATGGTGATGCCTATAATAGAGATAATGGGAAGTGACACTAGGTTTTATATAAAGTTAAATATTTTTCCAAATAATAATACATAGTTGTAGACAAAACTGCCTACTAAGAAGAATACTGTTTTGCAAGTGTGTATACCAGCTACTCCCCTACAATCAAAGACTTCATTCTCCTAATGGTATACAGTACTCAAAAGTTGTGAAAAATTGAATATAAAAGTAGGTTGACATTATGTATAAGCTACATTTTATAATTTCTGACATGATAATAGGTTTTCATGTCAACATAGATTGGTTACTGTGTGTAAGATACTTAATAACTAGATGTTGTTGTTATGTGCTGTCAACCCGACTTGTCGTTTGCGACTCATAGTGACCCTATGCACAACAGCCCTAAACCCTGCTCTGTCCTGCGCCAACCGCACTGCCTCTGACACACCCATCCCGATAACCCCAGTCACCGAATCAATCTATCTCATAGAGGGTCTTCCCCTCCCAAGCATGATGTCCCTCTCCAAGGACGCGTGCCTCCTGGCAACATGTCCAAAGTATGTCAGATGAAGCCCCAGAATCCTTGCCTCCAACGAGCTGCTTGGTTTAATCCTCTCCAAGATGAATCTGTTTGTTTTCCTGGCAGTCCAGGTACATTCAGTACTCTTCTCCAGCACCACAGCTCAAAGGCATCAACTCTCCTTCTGTCCTCCCTAGTCATTGTCCAACTCTCTGATGCATAACAAGCAATTGCAAAAACCATGGCCTGTATCAGGTGCACCTTAGTCTCCAGAGAGACACCGTTACTCTTGAGTACTTTAGAGAGGTCCCTAACAGCAGACTTTCCCATCGCGATACGCTTTTTGATTTCCTGACTGCTGGTGCCAAGAGTGTTGACTGTGGAGCTGAGCAAACTGAAGCTGTGAACAATCTCAATCTCTTCACCATCCATCCTGATGCTGCCAATTGGTCCAGTGGTAAGAATCTTTGTCTTCTTGACATTGAGCCTCAGTCCATACTGAAGGCTGCAGTCCTTGACCCTCTGCAGAAAGTGCATGAGGTCCTCCTCAGTTTCAGCAAGCAGGGTTGTGTCATCTGCATAATGCAGATTGTTAATAGATCTTCCACCAATCCAGATGCCACAGTTCTCATAGAGCCCAGCCTCTCAGATAATCTGCTCTGCATACATGTTGAAAAGGTATGGAAACAGGATGCATCCCTGGCGTACACCCTTCCCAATTTTGAACCATGCAGTGTTACCCTGCTCTGTTCTGACTACTGCCTCTTGGTCCAAGTATAGGTTTCGCATTAGCACAATTAAATACACAGTTTAAATTGCCTACATTAGTACTCTGTCCTGGTGTGTGTGTATGGAGTAATATATGTATGTGTATATTTAAAAGTGTAACCATAATACTTTTCCATCATCTACATAGGCACAAATATTGTCAAATTGATTTGTCTCAGTTGACAAAGCCACCCATATCACTCAGCCTTCCACTTTGCAATCATTCACCTATTTCCTCATGAAATAGCATGTACACACACAGCCCCTATATATGAACATTAACAGAAGTCTTAATGTGTAGGAAGAAAAAAATTATTTTTTCTAGTCACAAAGTATAGAAAAGATATGGATTTTTTGTCATCCCTGCCCAGATAGTATTTTTATTTTTAAATAAGATGAGACATACCACTCATTTATATTCTGGGAAAGGGAATTCTTGACCTATTTGATCTGAGCAATCCTTTATGCTAATGTCTACAGGAACTTATGTCCTGGGCCAAAAGTAATGTTTAAAAAAGTAGTAAAAGGTTAGCATGAAGGAAGTATTACATATACTCATTTACAGCACCACAGTTAGTGCATTATTTCAAGGGGTTGGGGAAGACAGTAAAATGGGATAGGATTTTAATCTTCACTGAAGATACTAGAAAACTCATGTCTAATTGAGATTATTGCATAGCAGATTCGGAGTAATTTAGGGCAAATGATCATTTAGGATATAAAATTTGAGCCATCAAGAACATGTGAAGCAATTCTTTCATATAATGACTTGGTTTTCTTGGATGGTCATTAGGTACACAGCCACATTTCTCTCTTGGCTTTCCTTATCTGTTAACAAAGGTAATAGAACTATTTTGACAAGTGAGTTAATATTAGGTTAAAAAAAATATGCCTGTCAAACTGATTGGTTCAATGAAAAAAATTTTCAAGTTCTTAATCCTAAAATTTACCAGACTCTGTGCCCTTCCCCTGCAAAGGACTTACCTGCATCATGTGCAGCAGCAGCAGGGCCTCGGACATCATCGTAGGACTGCCCATCAGTGACAATTACTAGGAAGTTCTTGTTGGGACTATCCCTCATGGGACCAAACACATTTCTGACAGTAAAGGAAATCGCTTCCCCAGTAGCTGTTCCACCACTCATATAACGGATGTTTCTAATAACCGCGAGGACATTCTCTTTGGTGCTATAATCTGTGAAACCAAATTCTGGGCGTTGATCATAGGTGAACTGTACAGTAGCTATCTTGGCACCAATATCAGAGATTTCAAAAGTCTTAGCTATGTTGGAAATGAATTCTAGCATTAGACGAAAATTACTATCTCCAACACTGCTGGAGCCATCAATAAGGAAGGCAATGTTCACAGAGTTATAGCAGGTCTTGCTGCACATCATTTGCTCATGAGTACAGAGTTTCTGTACTAGAGGCTTTACATACTTGGTGGTGCCAAACCAGTTAGGCATATGGTAAGAGAAGAAGCCATTGTTCCGACAGACTGCCTAATGGGAGAGAGAGACAGAAGATACCCAAAATGATAAATTGTTAAAGATTGTTGTATACTGTAGAATCAGAACCAACCCATAGCTGACCCTCCAGAGGATTTTCAAAGGCAGTTAATCACATGGAGAAAGACTGCCCATCCTTCTCCCGTGAAATAGCTGTGGCCTCGAACTGCGTGCTGTCGGGATTTCACAGCTTTTTGCCACTAGGCCATCAGTGCTCTATTTCCTAAGATTATGGAAAGCATTTAATTTTGTATGGAAGCTGGAGTGGCATTCACTTCCTAAATAGCTTGCCTCCAGAAACTGAACTTTGAGACTAACGATGAAAGTTAAACAAGTGTTCAGGTCTTTTGTATGCTATGTCTATGACTCAACAGCACTTTACAACATTCAGAAACAGGCCAACCAGTCTGTAGTCCAGAACATAGTTAACTACCATAACAGGAAGTCCTCTCACCATCTTACCTTATCAACAAATGCAACATCCTGAACCATCCCCAGTTCTTCAGGGATAGGCTTGGCTACTGAAACTATAAATACATTCACACCAAACTCTCTGGCCACAATGCCCGCTTCCTCAATGTCATCAGAAGGCCAGCCATCAATAAACACTACGACCACTTTGGGGATCCCTTTTCTCACTCCAGTGTCTGCTGTGAAGAATTTCTGGGCTGTATGCTTCAAAGCTTTCCCTAGGTTGGAAAAAAGTAGATTAGAGTAGCATTTACCACTGCAGAAATGGCATTTGTACTTCTCTGCAGCAACTTGACCCCACTATCATTAAGGATTTGACACTCTTATATCAAATGGGAAAGTTTTATTATCCCTCTTGGTATTTTTTTCCATTTACAACTCACTTTACTTCCCCTTCAACCTTCAGAAGCTTAACATTTCCTTTTTTGATAGCAACCAGCAGTAATTTTTGCATGCGCTAACCCTTTAATGTCTGACCAGTACTCTCAAAGATTGAGCAGAGCAAGAAGTCTTAAGGTCAGCAGTATTCTAATTTTTACCACTCTCTCTCAGATAAAGGATACATGCTGTGGATTTTTTAAAAATTAGCCGTACCAGTTAATCCTTTGATTTCCAGTTATAAACTGATTTGTCATCAGATGAGCAAGTGCCAACCTAACATATTTCAGTGCCAGGAAGAAGAGTTTCATATCTGTATAAAATCATGCAAAATTGTTTTTTATGTCTGATAACTCCTAGGTTGCATGGCAGGTACCCACATCTACTTACCTGTGTTTGAATTACCCCCTCTGAAACCTACTTCCTTTATGGCAAACAAAACATCTTTGGCTGATGTAAAGTTTTTCAGGTAAAATTCTATTTTGGGGTGTTCACTAGTAGGAAAACAAGAAAATAGTATTAAGGGAAAACTAAAATAGTGAAAGCAGCATCAAAGGCCTCTAAGAATACATTTTTAAGTTAAATCATTATTTCTGTCACAGTATATTGTTAACTAAAGCACTGGGTTCTTATTTAAATTACATAAAAATATTCCAGAAATGTAACAAGGACTTTGAGAGTGCATTATATTCTGAGTAATATACTAAAATACATAAAAGATAATCTTATTTTATCATAATTGATTTTGTTGTTAGATACCTTTGAGTCTGTTCTAACTCACAGCGACTTAATATAGAAGTTACCATCCCTGCTTTATAGATGAATGAATTGATGCTCAACATTTAGGTAGTTTGAGGGGGGGGAAAAACCCCAACCCAGCTACATTTTAAATTCAGATTTTTCTGGCTCCAAAGTCCTTAGCTAAACTGGAGCAACCAGAACCAGGCTTAAGGCTTACTTAACCATGGGAGGGCCCTGAAGTGTAAGCTATGTGTTCTCTGATACAAGACCCAGAAAGCACTCAGTGGACTTGATCTCTGATCAGAAGAGGCCATTTCAATGACACTAAAAGCCAACAGTTTCGAAATCAGAGATGTAGTATAAAATACTGCAATCTCTTAATACTTAGTATTGTACTCTGGTATTACAGCATGCATTTTTTCTTATTATAGGTGATACTGACACTTGGCCAGTATTTAAGAAATTTAGAATTTTATTGTCCATATTAATTATTTAAAAAGTCATCCCACTTTTATATATTATTTTGTGCCCATAAGAGATAATTTTCAGTAAGAAAAGTCATTAACCATTTATTGTGTTTCATTTTAGGACTAGTGAATATTTCATACATGGAAATCGTAAATATTTTGGCATCAGTATAACTTAAGTGAAGATTTCTGAGGAACAGATACAACACTGGATCAGTTCTGTTTCTGGTGGTGTAGTCATAGGTGCACTGCTAATCATAAATGCTCTGCCTCTCTAATGGTTCAAATCTACCACTGGCTCTGCATGTGGGCAGCCTCTTCCTGAGAGATTTTTCTTCATCTCAAAAACCCATTAAAGGATCATCCATGACTCAGTTTCAACTCAATGGCAATGAGAGACCAAGTGGAATGTTGGGTTGTACAATCAATTTTATGAATTGGTGACATATTTTACTTTTTTGTGTATACCATCAAATCAGATCTGAGTGGTACAGGAGGAGATTGTCCCTCCTCCAGTAGAGCATCTGGTGGATTTGAACCACATACCTCTGGGATTGCAGTGCAGCTTCTTGCCACTAGGCCACCAGAACACTGGCATATTTCACTTTTTATGGTGAGAATTTTTCAACTATTCAAGTTAAGACTTTTAGGATTATTCTTATATTTGCATCCTTAATGCAAAATAGATCCTGCCATTAAACAGAAAATCTTGGCATGCTTTATCTAATTTAATGTTCTCTGGCAGTCTAGTGGCAAGAAGCTGCACTGCAGTCACAACACCACACGATTAAAATTCCCCAGTTACTCCAAGGAGAAGGATAAGCAGTCTCCTTCCAAGTGATTTACTGCCTCTGAAAACCCACTGGAGGTCAGTAATGGGTCAATTCCATCTCGACAGCACACGTTGCCACCACCAATGTTCTTCCCAAAGAGCCCTACTTGTGCAATGGTTAAGTGTCCTACTGAATGGTCAGTAGTCTGCTCCCATTTAAAAAAAAACAAACAGCCTAGAAACCCTATGGAGCAGCTCTAATCCTGTCCCGTTAAAGTTGCTGTGAGTCAGAATGGAGTTGATAGAACACAACAACATTCTTCCTAACACAGAAGTGCAATAAAATAAGTTTAGAAACTAGATAATCTTTATGAGTTTTAAAAAATGTAGCTCATAGTTTTGAAGTCATGTAACCAAGAAAAACTTGTAAGAAAAGTAATGCAACCTCATACATGTTCTACAATAATGGTCTTATTCAGTATTTGTCCCTATGGGACTCAGTCAGTTTACTTAGCATAATGCTTTCCAGTATACGAACTTTGTAAGTAAACCAGTTTAAAAGAAAAATTTTATTTTAAAAAAAGTAACGCAAAAGAATTTACCTTACGAGGTACTGAAATATAGAATAAAGCTACAAAATTGAAAGCAGAATGGAAAAGATTTAAGAGCTAGCTATATTAAAGAAATAGACCTGTCCAAGTTTTGCAAGACAATGATAATAATGGTTAAACTAAAAAACAAGAAAAATTCTCACATCATACACTAGTTGTTAATTGCTGTTGAGTCAAGTATGGCTCAGCAACCCTGTGAAAAATAGATCTGACACCCTGTTCTATCCTGTGCCATCCTCATCATCTCTGACACACTTGAGCCCACTGTTGGATCAATTTGTTGAGGGTCTTCCTCTCTTTTGTTGACCCTTCATCTTTCCAAGCACGGTGGCCGTCTCCAAGGAATAGCCTCTCCTAACAACATACCCAAAGTATGAGAGACCAATCTTCAGCAGCAGACCATACACTAGATTAAGAGCTAATTTTACAACATAATTAGTATTTGTAATAGTATTGAAGACATGCTATACACTACTGCTGTAAGTATGTCAGTCATCTCATTTGTAGGAATCTATCCTAATAATGAGAGATAGTCACAAGGTTGATAGAAGGATTTTTAACATGGTGTAATTAGTAATAATTAAACAATAGAAGAAAGATTAAACTATCATTGAAAGGATCATTATGAAACATTGTGGGATATGATAAAATATTCAAAATGCGGGAAGTAAAATTACATGACATTACAGTCTGAGCTTTGGAAAAAATACATTTGTGTAGTCAGATATCAAAAATAATGAAAGAAAACTGATTATCACTAAGTGATACGATTTTTTTTGCACTTAGTATGTTTCTCAAGTTTTCTATAATCAGGTTTGTAATCCTAACAGTTACATTAAAAAAAAATCAGTATAAAAAAGGTCATATGTTAGCCTTCCTAACAAAGAAATACTGAAAAAGCAAAAAAGAGTTACAGTAGAATAGGAATAAGGAATTGACATATCACTGATCTCTTCAGAAATGAGAAAATAAGAATTGAAGGGAATTTGGGTGCAGGAATGATCTGCATAATTTAGATTATCTTCTGGTCCTCAAATAGATCCAATTCTCTAAATCATTTTATTCAAAAGTAGAGACACTTAGATTATCCACTCTTCTCAGGTGAGGCTGAAATCCAGGGCTGCATAGTTTGGTGGATGGAGGTGGGGCAGACGCAAATGGGAAGGATCTGGGTGAAAAGACAGGGTAATGACTGGCAACGTCCAATAGTGATGGTTTTTATAAAAAAATAATGGATGAGAATGATTGTGTGAACATTATGTGAATGAAGCATAATGTGAAATACAATGTACATAAACTTTGTAAGCAAACCAATTTTTTTTGTAAGCAAACCAATTTAAAAATTAATGTAAAATAGAATGTATATGAAGGATTGTATGAAACAAAAATATAAATGAAAGATTAAAAAAGCACCCCACAACTGAATTTGAGTTTAAGAATCCAGGTTATTCACAACTTATATTGAACTCATTTAAAAGGACTGATTTGTCATCACTCAAGATATAGTCCAAATTTCCTCCATTGTAACAAAATTGGTACCTGGCTTGAACAAGACCCACATGTGGTCCTTCTGTTCCAATTCCCAACATCAGAGCCACTTTCCCAACAAAGTTCTTCTGTAAATTAAATCGGCGCTGCCCAATATTGAAGCTTCCATCAATCAGAAATGCAATATCTGCCTTGCAGTCTGTGAACATCCAAACAAGTACTTTCTGTCAACAGTCTTACTTACGAAACAGAAGATGACAAGAGAACCGGGAAATAAAAATTTTCACAAACTGGTATCTCAACTCTTACCTTTATTGCCAGTTTTCTTCTCAGGTGTTTTCTTCAATCGTTTACCTGAAACAGAGCACCTGGCATTAACAGAGAACAGTTCTACAGCAAGAAGCCCATGAGGGAAAAACTCATGACAAGGAGAGTCATGCTTGGAGAGAGTTTTTCAAATTTCTTATCATCTTCTGGGCTGAAGAAGCAAGGGGTATGCAAAACCACAAACTAACATCATAGGTTATTGTGTACCATAGAGTCAGAAGTCACCCATAGCTGACCCACCAAGTGGGATTTCAGAGGTAGTAAATTGCATGGGAGGAGACTGCCCATCCTCATCCCGCGGAGCAGCTGGTGGCCTCAAACTGCCTTCAGGATTGCAGCACAGCTTTCAGCCATTAGGCCACAAGAATTAACACCATTAATAGTCCTGTATATTTGATATGTCTTCCATTTAGGATCTCTGATGGCCTAATGGGTAAAGAGTTGCGCTGCCAACCTAAAGGCAAACAGTTTGAATCCACCAGCTGCTCCATGGACGGACAATCTTTTTCCTGTGTAATTTAAAGCCACTGAAAACCTGCTGGAGGTTCAGCTATGAGTCAGTTCCAGTTCCAACCTGATGGCACATAACAGAGGGCACACATTAATTCCTTTTATTCATGACAGAACAGTAACTAAGGGAACATAATGAAACAGGTCAAACTACAAAAATGGTTATGGTACTTTGATAATTTCCTAAATGTAGTTTATCAAATTAGGAAGGAGTGGCAGGACTCAAGAGAATGATTTCTAGTAAAGTTCATAATTGAGTAATATTAAACATAAGGAATGTGAACCATAAATTGTTTTTCCCTATGTGATATACCAGTTAACTTGAGATATCTGCTTTCTCTTAAAATGACTTTTTGAAGGAGAGCTCTGAATATTCATGCACAGTGCCACATAACTAGGAGATAGGTTCCATATTCCATACCTGTTGGTGGACGTGCTGTGGACACTGCTCGTCCCGTGGCTTCCTGGGAACCACTTTTGCCTTCTGTTAAAATAAAAAGATATCTTTTTTCCTCCTCCTCCATCATCAAAACATAATCTAATTTAGGGTCCTATAGTATATACAATCAATACTCCTGGCACCAGCAGTCAGGAACTCAAAAGATGAACTGCATTAGATAAATCTGCTGTCAGGTATCTTTCCAGAGTACTGAAAAGCAATGATGTCAGTCTAGAGACTAACGAGCACCTGATCCAGGCCATAGTCTTCACAATTACTTGCTTTGCAAAAGAGAGCTCAACAGTGACTAAGGATGACAGAAAAACTGATGCCTTTGAGTTGTGGTGCTGGGGAATAGTCTTGAACATACATAGACCACCAAGAAGACAAGTCTGTCTTGGAGAGAGTGAAACCATGTTTCTGCTTGGAGGCTGATTTTGAAGCTCCATCTCACATACTTTGTGTATGTGGCCAGGAGGGACCAATCTTTGGAGAAGGACATCATGCTCAGAAACGTGTAGGGACAGCACAGGAGAGGAATACCCCGGATGAGATGGACTGATACAGTAAGTAGGGAAATGGGGGTAAGTATGTCGGGGTCAGGGAGACTGGCTCAGGACGGGGCAGCCTTCAGAGTTGTGCATAGAGTCAGTATGAGTTGCATGCAACATAGCATATTAGGTAGTTCTGGTGGCCTAGTCGTAAGAAGCTGCACTGCAATTCCAAAGGCACACAGTTCAAATCCAACAACTGCACCATGGACAAAAGATGGACGATCTCCTCCCATGTGATTAACAGCCTCTAAAATCCCTCTGGAGGGTAAGCCATGAGTCAATTTCAACTTGATGGCCCACAACAACATAGCATATTAGGGAGCTCTTGGTGGCCTAGTGGTAAAGAGCTGCACTGTCGACTCAAAGACACATGGTTTGAATCCACCAGCTGCTCTGTGGAGAAAGGATAAACCATCTCCTTCCATCTGATTTGCTGCCTCTGAGAACTGTCTGGAGGGTCAGCTATGAACAGATTCTAATTCAACAGTACATAACACCACTACCACAGGATACTGGGATAGAGGGAGATCTTGTGGCATAGTTGGTAGCAAGTTACACTGCTAACTCAAAGGCTGCAGTCTCCATCAGTTTGAATCCACCAGTAGCTCCTTGGGAGAAGGATGAGCAGTCTCTTCCTATACATTTTACAGCCTCAAAAGGTATTATGAGTTAGAATCAACTCAACAGCAGTGAAGTTTTTTTAATAGGATAATGGAGGAGGCCTGGTGACACAGTGGTTAAGCACTCAATTGCTAACCAAAAACTTGACAATTAACAGTAAGTCACTTTTCATTGAGAGAAAGACGTGGCAATCCACCTTCATAAAGATTTACAGCTAAAGAAAACTAATGGAGAGTTCTACTCTGTCCTGTTGGGTCATTTTAAGTCAGAATCAACCCAAAAGCTATGGGTATAGGATGCTAAATGTTAGTAGGGTATTGGTGCTTGCAAGAGTAAATAAGCTGCATGAAAGTTTCAGTGAAACAAACTGAATTCTTATCAAGTATATCCTTTTTTACAAAGGATCTCCAAATGTGCATGCACTAGCTTTTTGGTTTAGTGCTACACGAAGTCCCCAGGTTGCGAATATTCAACTTACAAGTAGTTGCTAACAAACCTATGCTTAACTCCTAAGATGCTTATTAAAACTTTAGGTATATTTTTGTAATAACAAAATGGTGCTACTTTGCAACTATGTTAAAGATATTTAGGCATATTGGGAAGTTTTTAATTTTTTAAATACACAGAAATGTATACCATATGCATTAACCAAGATAAACATTTAACTAACTGTTAGTAAATATGAACCTATTTCTAAGTGTTACATTTTATGTACAAATTTTACTTAAAAGATTTAGGAACAGAGCTAGTTAATAATCTGAGGTCTGCCTGAACTTGGTGAGCAACAAGAAACAGTGCAGATAATCCAAGTTTTCACTGACGTCTTCTGATAGCATGACCATTCTTTCCCCATTCATTTAAACTGGCATGAGTGGGGTACTTGGTTCCAGCCTACATTTGACTTCTTTTGCCCTGATCACAGGTTTTTTTTCATTACAAAGAGGCTACATTCAGAAAGACAGAGGACTTATTTGGAGGAGGTAGGTATTTACACAAAAGTGAGAGCAATATAATTGTACCTACTAGTCACTGTGAAAGAAGCAGACCATCTGGAAAGCATTTGAGACTGGATGCCATTGGCAACTACTGAGGAATAGTTTTCTCGACCTGGTAGGCTATACACTCGCACAGGTCCCCCTGAGATGTTGATTACTCCCCTGCAACACAAGAATAATGGCTGAGATTCTATCCACACTTTTCAGGGGCACCCAACTGGCTTACAGTGCCACGTTGCATCTATTGCTCTGATTAATCAAGAAAATAGTTCAGCAGGGAAGCCAGTTAAGGATGCCAGGCTTTTAAAACTTGCTTACACTGGAATAAAACTGCCCAGGGAAATGGTATTGTGCTGTCAAACTTCTTAAGTGTTGATATGAACATACTTGTAGTAGCATACAATTAACTATCCTGTTCTCTGCAATGCAGAGATTCAGAGTTACTTAAAAGAGCTCCAAGCAATTTTCCTGGTTTTCTAAACTACTCACTTTAATTGCATGTCTTTGGACTTAATTCAAGTGAAATGCTGTATTAGCCATTGTATGGCAGTATACAGACAACTCTATGGCACAGTGATGACAAACATGGCCTTTAGAAGCAAGAGCTGTCATTAATAACAGTTACCTTGAAGAAGGTATTGAACAACTTTTGAGTTTTCCGTTTCATCATCTGTTAAAATGAGGTTAGGCTGTACCTACCTTGGAGAGTTGTGCTGGGAGTTAAAACATAGTAAGAACTCAGTAATATATTACATGATCGGAAATGTTTTAGAATCATAAGAATCTTGCTCTCAAGAAGTAATACAGTTCACTTTCAGACAGAAAGTTTTCCTTATTTAGTGTTTCAAAGATACTAGGATAAAAAAACCAAAAAAACCAACAACCTTAAAAATGTCTGTCTTCTATGGTCAAAACTGGCACCAAGAGAAAGAAAATGGTGCGTAGGCTCACTAACATAGTAACTGGCCACAGTGGTTCTTTTCTCACTTTGGCATGTCTGGGCTTACCTATGGATAGCAGCGCCACAGATGCTTGACACAGACGCATACACTATGTTTCCAAACACGGAAAATTCCTCAAGAGGGCAGCTCCCTGGGCAGAGAACATCTGCTTTCTCTTTTCTGATGTCTAGGCCTCTGGTAAAGCATGTAATAGCTATGGGAACTGAGGAGAAAGGAGAAAGAGTAGCAAGCATTCTTAGGATTTTGGGGGGGGGAGGCTTGGGGAGGTGTAGTTGGCTGTGGGTAACTGGGGTATGAGATTTATGTTTAACTTCTCTAATTTCTTTACTTCTGGGTAAATTCTAGTAGAATTTAGCAAAATGAAAGTTTTTCAGTCTCCAAACCACTAAAACATTAAATTCTTTGCCATCAAGTTGATACCACTCAATGCCACTTTGCCTCAGGTTTCTAAGGTGGGAGCAGACTGCCTCATCGTTCTCTAACAGAGCTGTTGGTGGATTTGAACTGGTAACCTTTTGGTTAGCAGCTCAACATGCAATCTTGTACTAAATCACCCCAGAACTCCTAATCTAGACCCCAGGCACTGTAAAAATCCAATATGAGAATTTCTTCAGTTTGCTCAGTTTGAAGTACATGGCAAATTTTATAAGAACTAAATAGTATTAGTCATTAACCACTTGTTTATTTAATAAGTAGAAAATCTCAGCCCTGATGGCACTGCTCAAGGTGCAGATGTTAGATCTGGATTGACTGAGGCACATCCCATAGAAACACACACATATTCTTAAGTCATTGTTTTAAAGGACTATTTCTCCTCCAAAATCAGTGCTTTAAAACTACTTATTAATTATGACAAACCAGTAAAAACGATGCTTGGATTATCAAATTATCACTCAGTTCCACCATTCATTTCACAAATGAGGGAATTAAAAGGCATGGAATTAATTTACCCAAGGTCATACTGCCCAGGGAGCCTTCTGCAACTTCCACAGGACAGGGAACAGAGAAGTCGGTCTCTTTGGAATGGAGCATTTTTATCTTAATTGAACCTGACTATTTCTGCTCCAGATCTGTCTAGAGAGATCTATCAGGCTTTTAGAAAGCACTGTTAATACTCTTAAATTTAACACAGAAGCAACCCAAGAAAGAATCAAAGTTTTCACTACAAAAAGATGATGAGTGGAGATAGAAGCCCTTGGCAATGCAAACCAAGATAAGATTGACAAAGGCATGATCACTCATCAACTGTGAATGTTAAATTCGGACTGATGTGATCAAATATTCTTTTCCAAGCACAGGAAAATTTGATCATCCATCCAAACCTTTTTGAAACATATTATTTCCCACCACCAACACAGAGTGAAATTATCTGCTCATACAGCCCACTGAGCAGCTTGCCTTTAACCAGGGTCCCCCTAGTAACCGTCAGCGCCCTTTGTGCTGCTGAGCTGCGCGATCCCATCCAGGCAGAGCATGTCCACGGTATGGTAGGCAGCATGCCAAGTCCAATACCAATGCCTTAGAAACATTCCAGGGAGTTGGGGAAGTTCAAATTCTTGCCAAAAGCAGTAGCTATGGTAATCATACCTATTATCAAACAGCCTTAATCCTTCCTCCCATTTTCTCAAGTAGGGACAGTAGCAGTTGGTACACCAATGGCCTTAAGCTGCCAACACTGACTGCAGTGGGAGCGGGTGCAGGTGAGTACACCCCAGTCGGAATACTTACCCCTTACTGCTGCTACCTCCAGGAAAACAAACAATAGACTTACAGAAGAAAATTTTAAACTACAGAAAACACACAGAACCACACATCCACACCAGGACTCCACACGTGAAACAAAATCTTTTAGGCTTTCTCATATATGAAAATAAGCCGCAAAGACTATGCTGTCTGGGAGTTACTCCAAGAAAACGTAGTCCCGGGATCAAAGAAGTCAGTTTTTCTCGAGGCTGACAGCTAGATCTTCGGCAGAACCCTGTACGACTAGAGTGTCACTCCGTGGGGCACAATGGATACCCCGAAATCCAGGGGTGGGGGCTTTTCCTGGGCTTGGGTAGAATAACCCCACCCAACCCGAAGGGTCCCTCGGCATGGGGGAAACCTAAGGCAGAGTCCAGGAAATCGCACGAGGAGGCTGTGCTGCTGAAGGTGGGCGCACCAGGCAGCTCCAAACCTCGACCCTCCATCTCCGTCCGAGCTCGCTTCTACCCGCTCGTCCTTCGCTCCTTACCCCGCCTGCATCGAACCCTGCTCCTTCGACCTCCAAACACGCAACTCACCAGCCCCTTCGCTGCCCGCGGGTTCCGACAGCAGCAGAAAGACACCTGCAAAGAAAAAAGCGCGAGGGCTGTCTCCAGTCTCCAGCCCGCCTGGCGCGAGAAATGTGGAGCTGAGTGTTCGTACCCACCGAGGCAGAGAACCAGGATCCAGGTTACAGACATGGTGGTCAAAGGGCTGCTTGGACCTGGGAGAGAGAGAATACGAGGTGAACTCTCGCGGATGGAGGCCCCCAAGCTCCCACCCAGCTGCGTCCACTCTCACCGCCTGGTCCTCAGAGACCTGCACCCCTCGGAAACCCAGGGGCGACCGAGACGAAGGGGGACACCAAATGACCCAGCGCCCCTGGCGATCTGAGGGCTACTGTCCAGCTGCGGACCGAGTTAAAACCCAGAACCTGGAGTGGGGAGGAGGTTGGAGGAGACAAGATGAAGATAGCCAGAAGAACTCGGCGAGACAAAGACAAGACAGACTGAAAGACATACAGACGTCCAGGAGCTGCACGCCTGCAGCAAACGTCCAGGCAGCGACACCTGCGCGGGATCAGCTCGGCAGCGCCGGAGTGCCGAGAGCGTGCTGCCCGCCGCCGCTATAAAGCCGAGCGGCGCGCATGAGCACTGTGAGGGGGGCGCGCGGGCGGGGGTTGCGGGCATGTCTCCCGGGGCCGCCGTCCAGCTCCCGTTGTCGCCGCCCCACCCGGGACTCCCCGGGGGTGAGGCCGGCACGAAGGCGCCTCTGCCCGCAGAGTGGGGCTCTGCCACCTGGACGCGGCGTTCGTCCCCTGGGGCGGCACGAAGGTCCTAGGAAGAAACTAGGCGGCCTGGCCGGACCCGCTTCAGCTTCGTCGGGGCCAGTTCCTGAGGAAGCTAGAAACACAACCTGGGGACGCGCTGGTGAGACTCAGAGCTGTGAGTGATGACTCCCAAGCACAAATTCCCTCCCCACCGATGGTCAACACGGAATCGGCCTCCATTCCCACCTGGAGAGTTACTAACCCGTTGCTTCACGCAGCCAAAGTACAAAACTCCCCAACTTCGTGCTCCCTTCAAAACACAGTTCCTACTTTTTTTTTTAGCCGAATTAACAAAGTTTATTTCGAGTTCGAACCCCAGCTCCCGCGTGCTGACACAGCAGCATCCACCCGAGAGCCACAGTTCCTACTTTTAAAGTAAAGCCAACTCAGATTTTGTGAATACGTGCTCTGCTTTTGTTAGAAATCCCATGAACTTTGAACTTTAAAGTTCTGTGAACTTTAGGGATCTGGCCATGAACTTGGTTTCTGCTGGAGCTCCATTCTCCCTATTGTCTATTTACTGTTAAAGGGAGGGCTACCTTTGTGAGGTGATTCAGAAACCTGGGGAGCAGTTAGATTTGCATTTTATTGTTTTCTAGATCAGGAATGCTTTATGCCTGACTGCCATCCCAAATTCCAAGTCCTGGGGTGTCTTGAGATCCTTGCAGAACTGCAGATTTGAGAACTTTCTGGTCCAAAACGTAGCTTTACGCAGGTGCAAATGAGAACAAACTGTATTTACTAGAGTGGAGGTAGGGAGAAGGCCCAACAAATTACGGACCACTTTGAGACTGCTCTGGAAACAGCTTAAAGGTTTCATTTACAGTTTGCATATCATGAAATTAGTTCATTTAAAGTGTACTATTGAGTGAATGATAGACAACTATCCCCACAACCCAGTTTAAAAATAAAAAAGTAATCACTCGTTACCTCTTCTCAGAAATTCCTCCTGGCCATAAGCAATCTCCATTTCAGCTCTGTTGTTATTAGGTGCTGTGGAGTGAGTATGGCCCATGGAAGCCCTATGAACAACAGATCTGAACCCTGTCCTATCCTGTGCCGTCCTCACACTTCCTGACACATTTAGAGCCCATTGCTGCAGTCAATGTGCCAATCCATCTATCTGTTGAGTATCTTCCTCTCTTTTGCTGTCCTGTCACCTTTCCAAGCATCATGTTCCTCTCCAAGGAAAAGCCTTTCCTAGCAACATGCCCTGTGTATCTGAGATAAATCTTTATCTTTGCCTTCTGGCTGCACCTTCTTCAAGACATACATGTTTTGTTCTTTTGGCAGTCCATGGGATATCCCAGCCTTAGACAAACATTTTCTGTCTCTGTAGAACTGTCTTTTAATTTAAATGGAATCATACAATATATGGTTTTTGGGGGTCCTTTCAACTAGCATAATAGTGCAAGCTGTGGCTAATATCAATCAGTACACCCTTCCTTTTTATTGCTGAATGGTATTTCCTTATTACATTACTCAGGGCATGGATGGACTTTTACTCATAGTGACTTTCCATCAGGTTTCTGAGATTGTAAATCTTTACCAGTGGAGATTTCCCATCTTTCTTCCCCGACAAATACGCTACTACTTGGAAGTTATTAATAATTGTAGTCTTGTAGCCACCTTTTTGATTGGGAATGACTTTGTATTCATATTCAGCAACAAGGGAGTGTTAATTTCATTTCCTATACTACCAGAATACCTTCAAGGAGGGGAAGGGAAAAAAACGAATTAAAATAATTTTTGTGGGCTGGGAGGAATTTTTATGCTTATCCCTTACATGGTAAAGTTGTCCATTTCTTAGAAATGCAGTGTTTAAGTACACACCAGATACTATTTGGGAGTAATGTCAAGGCGTCAGGTTAATTCAAGTTGTCTTTTCCCATTATTGCTTATTGTGTGTTCTCAATCAGGGATGGATGACTTCCTCCAATTAGAGCAAATTTTCATGATGCTGAACAAGTAAGGAGAGCTCTCATCCAGGAAAAAATGCTGCCATTCCACAGATTAGCAGGTCGTGCCCAAATGGCCAAAAACTGCCTACTTTTCAGAGCAATCACAGGTCACAGCCTGCCTCTGATGTAATATCATTGAGTAACTTGGCCACGTCAAAACTATCCAGAGTTAGTGACCATTAAAAAAATAAAGGAAATACCTCATTGAGTTTCATGCTGTTTAACCAAAGATATATTTAAATAATTTTGTTTTGAAACATTTAAGTGAAGAAGTAAGTTAGAGAGTTAGAGGCTTTCCCCTCTCCCTTATTTTAAAATGACCATATAAAAGGATAAATAAAGTAAGGAGAATATAAGTTCTCATTCACAGTTTGTGCCTCATGCTGTAGGGATAAACCAACAACTCCTAGCAACAGGTTGACTGTGACCCTACAGGATAGAGTAGAACTGCCTCCTTGGATCTCTGCTATAAATCTTTGTGGAAGTTATCTGCTACATTTTTTTACTCCCAAAAAGTGGACACGTGTTGAAAGAGTTCACCTTTCACGTAATAGCCAAAGACTTTAGCTGCTACTATGCAACCAAGGCTCCTTACCGTAAGAACAGTGAGAAAAAGAAAAAAAAAATCTGGGTTTAAAAGATTGCTTCTACTCTAGAAATATTCTGAAGAGAGAAAGTCAATGCAATCTGGGAATTGTTGACTGAAATAACAAACTTTATAGTTTTGTATTCAGTTGAGTGGGATGGAAATTAGAGTATTATATTCCAAAGATGCCTGGTCCTGCTTGTATTGTTTGGTATTCAAAATTTAGACTAACTCTCTGCAGAGAAGTGTTTCCAAACCAAGCTTCACATTGAAATCACCTGGGGAGCTCTAGAAACTACCCCTGCCTGGGTCTCACCCCAGGGGATCTGATATAATTGGTCCGGGATGGTGCCAAGACCCTGGAAGTCTTGAAAACTCTCCAGGTGATTCTAATATGCATCCCAGGGTGATAATACTGGGCTCAATGTTAGAGGTTAAAGTAATAACTCTAATTTTTTAAATTATTCTTTCATTATCTTTTTATTAAAATTTCACGAGTGCCTACTGGGTCCGCCTCGTAAAACATAGAAACATCTGCTCTTGTGGTTGTTTAAAACAAAGTCCCCAACAGAAAGGCTGAAGATGCAATTTTCAAACTAATTTTTCCCTGAGTGTGCTGTCTTGTCACATTTCTAACTGCACAGAATAAGGGAGTGAGCTGCCTCTAAAACTGATAGACTAGTTGGCATCTCCAGCCTACATGCATGCTGCTTGTGTCTTAGCACATTTTCAAGAACAGCATGGCTAACCAATAGCTTTTGAGTCATGTACATAGATAAACTCAGTTTATAGATCTTCTCTCTGTTTTTACTACAGTGTGAATCTGCTTTGCTCTTACTGCCTTTTGTTTGTGTTTTAAGGCGTATTCATTCTGTTGAAGTCCCTATTCCATTTAAATTCTCCTGTAAACTGTTGTAAGGGTGCTTTGGTGGCCTAGGGGTAAGAAAATTCATTGCAATCCCAAAGGCATAGGGTTCAAATCCACCTGCTGCTCTGTAGGAGAATGATGAGCTGTCTCCTGTGCGATTTACTGCTTCTGAAAACTTGCAGGAGAGCCAGCTGTGAACCATTTCTGGCTCAAGAGTGCACTGTACCAGCAACAACTAGTGACTTAGTCCATAGGGAGTTGCTCTACAAACCTAAAGGCTGTTCTTTTTTTGTCGTTTTGAATCAACTATCTTCTCTGTGGGAGCAAGAGGACGACAGTCTCCTCTCATACAGTTCATAGCCTTGGAAAACCAAGTGGAGGTCAGTTCTGAATTGGTTCCCGCTCTAGACCAATGAGTTTATTGAGTAAACTGTTTCTTAGCTAATGCGATACATCATAACCTGACTTTATTTTTGTTATAATGACTTTAGCATCTTACCTTAGTATGGTTTGTTGTAAGTAACAAAGCATTATTAATGCATTAATAACTAAAGTCTATACTTTATTCAGGTTTCTTTAGTCTGTGCCAACTGTGCTGTATTTCAAGATCTCATCTAGGTTATCATATAGCATTTAGTTGTCACAACTCTTCAGGCTACTCTTGGCCATAAAATGTTATCAGTCTTGCCTTATTTTTTATAATGTTGACAGTCTGGGTAAGTATCGGCTAAGAATTTTGTAGACTGCCCCTTAATTCTGATGTTTTCTTCCTGATTAGACTGAAATTCTATTTTTAGAAGGAAGATCATAAAGTAGCACTCTCATTTCATCATTTTACGGGTACAGATTGTTAAGGGCCATGACTTACTGCTGTTCATGTTGAGCTTGATAATCTTTCAGAGGTTGTCAAGTTTCTTCATTGTAAAGTTATTCCCCCACCTTCCTGTAATATACTCATTGGAAGGGTGTCACTGTGTTCAGCTCACTCCTTCCTTACAGGCAAAATATCCATGTTTTATTTGGAATTTTTGAATGCAGAAGATTTGTTCATTCTCTTTTTAAAACTATTTATGTACTATTTTTAAATATATGACACATTTTCCCCAAGGAATTACAC
Organism: Elephantulus edwardii; assembly: GCF_000299155.1. NCBI lineage: Eukaryota > Metazoa > Chordata > Mammalia > Macroscelidea > Macroscelididae > Elephantulus > Elephantulus edwardii. Next base: position 10,243,125 of record NW_006399834.1, on the reverse strand, counting down.
TGTTGAAGGCAGAGACTATTCCCTGTTCCCATGTTTCCAGTAACTTGAACAGTGTTGTGGGCTTTAGAGTAGATGTTTCCTCACTGCTGAAGAGGATAGTCGAATTGGGAAGGGAGGGACTTTTCTGCTGCTAGCTTATCCATCCTTCTTTACTGAAATATGGGAGGAAAAAACTATCTTTTGAACTCTTGGCAAAATAATGAGAAGGATGCTAATAACTGTGTTCCTGACACTGTGCCAAGCTTTTTGTATACATTCTCCAATTGACTCTTCCCAAAATACCTGTAAAGTGAATGTAATCTATGTTTCAGATGAAAAAACTGATGCCCAGAGTGGTTGAGAGACTTGCCCAAGCCACACAACTAGATAGCAGAGCCAAAATTCAAGTATAGTTCTCTAAAGTCTGCATCTGTTTCAGCTCATCTTCCCTATCCAAATCAGGCCACAAGAAAGGACCTAAGTGAGTGCTAAGATTAGATGCAAATAGCAAAGGCTGTAAGAATAGTCCTGGAAAAAATATTTGGTAATGACATGTCAGATAAGGGACTTATATCCGGAATTTATAAAATACTTGAACACCACAATAAGATAAATGTAAATAATCCAATAGAAAAATGGGCACAGGATATGAACAGACACTTCACCGAAGAAGACATTCAGATGGCCAAAAAGCACATGAAGAAATGTTCAAAGTCCCTAGCTCTAAGAGAGATGCAAATCAAAACAACTATGAGATATCATCTCACCCCAGTAAGAATAGCAAAATA
>NW_006399834.1:10240888-10241689 GCF_000299155.1 Elephantulus edwardii | reverse complement strand
CTTTTTTCTCTCTTTGGAGGGGGAAGCGAAAGGGAGAAAATTGCAGCAATGAATGAATGGAAATCCAAAACCTCTGTAAAAAAAAAATTTAAAAATAAAAAAAAAAAGAATAGTCCTAGCAAGTTGGGTTGCTAATCCAAAGGCTGAATAGTCTCTCGTAGTTGTAGTCCATCACTGGCTCCTTGGGAGAAAGATAGTCTCTTCTCCTTACAATTTACAGCTTCAGAATCGTGGTGATGGGTTGCTATGAATTGGAGCTAACTCTCCAGCAGTGAATGAGTAAGTGAGAATATGGAAGAAGGAGAAGTAAGTCCATGGGTGAAAAAAAGCTGGTAAGCTCCTCTGGGCACACATGCCCTGTGAGTTCTTCTATGAAATTAGTATATACTCAAAAGATAGGCATAACTTTTTGTTGCTGTTATATACTGTCAAATTGAAACTGACTCATAATTGACCCTCCAGCAGGTTTTCAGAGAAAGTAAATCAAAAGAGAAGAAATTACCAATATTTCTCCCATGGAGCAGCAGGTGGATTTCAATCCACATGCCTTTGCCTGTACCACTCCTTATCACTAAACTTTCAGAGCTCCCTATATAACTCTTAGGTTAGCATAATAAGACAATTAGATAATATTGATACAGATTTCAAATACAAATATATCAAATTTTGCTTACGTGAACATTATAATTTTCAAAATCTAGTCACATGAACCATGCAGTGTTACCCTGCTCTGTTCTGACTACTGCCTCTTGGTCCAAGTATAGGTTTCGCATTAGCACAATTAAATGTTCTGGGATTCCT
>NW_006399834.1:10223180-10225251 GCF_000299155.1 Elephantulus edwardii | reverse complement strand
CTGTGGGATCATAATAGATTATGGCCACCATTGAGCAGAATGGGAATCCTAGAACACTTAATTGTGCTTGTTTGAAACTCAGACCTAGACACTATTGTGTGAAAACAGCAAAGCAACAGTTGTTGTTGTTACAGTAAACCCAAGAACAAAAGATCTGAATCCTGCTCTATCCTGTGCCATCATCATACTTCCTGACACACAAGAGCCCATTGTGTCAATCCTCCTGGTTGAGGGTTTCCTCTCCTTCACTGACCCTCTACCTTTCCCAGCATCATGTTCTACTCTAAGGAATAGCACCTCCAAGTAACATGCCCAAAGTATGTGAGTCAAAACTTCATCATTCCTGCCACCAAAGAGCACTCCAGGTGTACCCTCTCTGAGACAAATCTGTTCTTTTGGCCATCCATGGGATGTTCAGTGCTCTTTTCCAACACTTCAGCTCAAAGGCATCAATTCTTTTTCTGTCATCCTTATCCATTGCCCAGCTCTCAGATGCACAGCAAGTGATCAGAAAGAGTATGGCCTGAATCAAACACACCTTGGTCCTGAAACTGACATCTTTACTCCTTAATAATTTGGAGAGGTCCCTAACTACAGATTTTCCCAATGCAGTGCATCTCCTTATTTCCTGAATGCTGATACCAAGGGTGTTAATTGTGGATCTAAGCAAGATGAATCTGGTGATAGTTTCAATCTCCACTCTGTCCATCATGATGTTACCTATTGGTCCAGTAGTACAGTACATGGTTTAAAATTAAGAAAAGTATGCATCATTGTGGGTCATTATTTATCCATATCTAATATGTATGTTGAGAAATTATTCAATAATCTGGGCTCTATGAAGGAAAATGGAGGAATACGCGTCAATAATCTTCATTGTATAGACAGTTGCTGAAAATGGGGAGGACTCGAGCACTTGCTGCAGAAGAGCAAACACTGCAGCCTCAATATCATGAAAACAAAAATTCTTACAACTGGACTAATAGGCAAAATTATGATGGATGGAGAAAGAATTGACTGTCAGTGACTTCATCTTATTTGGGCCAACAATCATAAGACTTGGTACCAGTAGTCAGGAAATCAGGAGACGTATTTCACAGTGAAAGTCTGCAGTCAGGGACCTCTTCGAATATTGAATAGCCATGATGTCATTCTGAGGACTAACCTGGACAATGAGTGAGAATGACAGAAGGAGAATTAATGTCTTTGAGCTGTGTTGTTGGAGAAAAGTACTGAGTATCTGATGGACTGCCAAAAGAACACGCAGATAGAGCTTGAAGAAGGTGCAGCTGGAGTGCTCCTTGGAGGCAAAGGTGATAAACTGTTGTCTGCAAAAGTGTAGTGTTGTCTCACATACTTTGAACATGTTTCTTGGAGAGGGTATTCCTTGGAAAGGTGGAAGGACAAAGAAAGATCTTCAACCAGGTGGATTGACACAGTGACTGGAGGAATGGGTCCAAGTGTATCAGAGATTGTGAGAACGACACAGGATAGGACAGGGTTCAGATCTGCTGTTCATAGGGTTGCTATGTACTTGACTCAGTGGCACCTAACAAGTGTTGATCAAAAGGGAGTTCTGTTGACTGTGTTAAAGAATTGTACTGCTAATCCAAAGTTACTCACTTCATGTACACCAGCTACTCTAAAGGAGAAAGATGAGCAATCTCTCTTGTCATTCTGATTTGAAATCAAGTTGGTTCTTATTTGACAGTACACAATAACAACCACAGTACTGATCCAAAATCTTTTGCTCCAAAGGGCCTAGAAATGGTTTTTATGACCTACATCCCATAGAACTATTTATTCTGCTCTTTCCTGAGGTATTTTGGTGTGCTGGTCAGTGACGGTGACCATATGAATATCTGAAGTGATTTATCCAGTAGACTTTGTTATGGAGATATTGGAATCTAAATTATCTTCTGCATGTGATTCTGGGAAAGTAGATATGGACTGTGTTATTAAAAATAGAAATCTTGCTGAAAATCGCCTGTGACTTCATCCATAGCCACTGGTGAGAGTCAGCGACCAGAGCCATCAGGGGCTTTAAGCTCGTTGCCCACTGCTGTGGTGT
>NW_006399834.1:10217120-10219860 GCF_000299155.1 Elephantulus edwardii | reverse complement strand
CCAACAGTGAATAAGGGTTCCAGTTTCTCCACAACCTTGCCAACATTTGTTGTTTTCCTATTCTTTTCAATTATGTAATTCTTACTGGGGTGAGATGATACCTCATAGTAGTTTTGATTTGCATCTCTCTTAGAGCTATGGATTTTGAACATTTCTTCATGTGTTTATTCGCCATCTGAATGTCTTTGTCTGTTCATATCCGGTGCCCATTTTTCAATTGGGTTGTTTACCTTTATCTTAGTGTGGTGCTCAAGTATCCTGTATATAAGTCCCTTATCTGATGTGTCATTACCAAATATTTTTTCCCAGTTTGTGGCTTCCCTTTTTACCCTGTTGGAGAAGTTTTTGGATGTGCACAGGGATTTGATTCGTAGGAGGTACCTTTCATCTATTTTATCCTCTCCTGGTTGTAGGTTTTTTCAGGATGCTTGTGAGACTGTTTATGTTGTAGATTAGGACTTCTAGAGTTCTTCCAAGCTTTTTTCTAATCAAGTTTATAGTCCTTGGTTTTAGTCCTAGGTCCTTGATCTACTTTGATTTGGTCTTTGTGTATGGAGTGAGGTTTGGAGCTTGCTTGAGTTTTCTGCAGATAGTTTTCCAATTTTTGCCAACACCATTTATTAAAAAGGCTGTCATTATTCCACTTAACTGATTCCATCTCCTTGTAAAAAAATCAGTTGTCCATAGATAGATGGGTTGATTTTTGGACTGTCAATTCTATTCCATTGTTCTATGTGTCTGTCATTGTACCAGTACCACTCTGTCTTGAACACCACGGCAGTATAGTAGAATTTTAAATCAGGACGTGAGATGCCTCTTATTTTGTTTCTCTTTTTAAGGAGTGCTTAGCTTATTCGAGGCCTTTTTCCATTCCAAAGGAAATTAGAGATTGTATTTTCTATCTCGTTGAAGAATGGAATTGGTATTTGTATTGGGATTGCATTGAACATGTAAATTGCCTTTGCTAATGTTGCTATTTTTACAATATTGAATCTTCCTATCCATGAACAAGGTATATTCTTCCATTTCTCCAGGACTGTTTTTGATTTTTATAGTAATGTTTTGTAATTGTCTTTGAATAGATCCTTTGTGCTTCTGGTTAGATTTACTCCAACGTATTTAATCTTGTAATTAGCTATTGTGAAGGGTATTGTTTTTCTTAGCTCCAGCACTGTATTCTCTTTGTCACTGTAGAGAAATCCAGTTGATTTTTGGTATGTTGATCTTGTATGCTGCCACTTTGCTGAATTGGTCAACATGTACAGTAGTTTTCTTACTGAGTCTGTAGGGTTTTCTAAGTATACTACCATATTATCTGCATATAGAGATAATTTTATCTGCTTTTTGCCAAATTGGATACCTCTTATTTCCTTCTCTTATCTTACTGCTATCACTAAGACATCCAACACAATATTGAATAAAAGAAGTGATAGTGGGCATCCTTGCCTAGTTCCTGTTCTCGAAGGGAATGTCTTTCATCTCTCTCCATTGAGAACAATGTTGGCTATACTTTTTACTATGTTGAAGAAATTCCTTCTATATTGTGGAGTGTTTTATTCAAGAAAGGGTGTTGGATTTTGCCAAAGGCCTTTTCTGCATCAATTAATAGGATCATGTGGGTTTTATTTTTTGCTTTGTTAATGTCATGAATGACATTGTTTTTCTTATGTTGAACCATCATTGCATACCTGTTATGAATCCCACTTGGTTGTGGTGAATTATGTTTTTTTATGTATCGTTGGATTCTATTGGCCAATATTTTACTCGGGATTTTTGCATCTATGTTCATGAGAGATTGTGGCCTATAGTTTTCTATTTTGGTGGTGTCTTTACCTGGCTTTGCCATCAAGGATATGTTTGCTTCATAGAATGAGTCTGGAAGAATGCCATATTTTTCTGTTTTCTGAAATAGTTTATATAGAATTGGTGATAGTTCTCTGAATGTTTGATAAAATTCACTTGTACAACCATCTGGTCCAGGGCTTTTTTGGTTGGAAGTTGTTTTATTACCTTTTCAATTTCTTCTTTGTAATGAGTCTGTTCAGGTGTTCAATTTCGCTTTATGTCCGTTTAGGTAGGTTGTGAATTTCTAAGTTTTTATTCATTTTCCTCTAGGTTTTCATATTTATTTGATTATAGTTTTTCCATAATATTCCAATGTTAGCCTTTTTATTTTATCTCTTGTGACATTGCCCATTTTATCTTTTATTTGTATTATTTGTGTCTTTTCCTTTGTTAGTTTTGCTAGTAGTATGTCAATTTTTGTTGACCTTTTCAAAGAACCAACTCCTAGTTTTGTTGATGGTTTCAATTGTAGTTTGCTTTTCTATTTCATTTATTTCTGCACTAATTTTTATAATTTCATGTTTTTATAGAGGGTGTCTGGTTTTCTTGCTGTTCTTTCTCAATTTGTTGGAGATGTTGGGTTCGAGTCAATGGTCACTTTTCCCCTGCCTTTTGATATGCTTGCTTATTGCTACAAATTGGCCTCTGATTGCTGCTTTGGCTATTTCCCAGAGGTTTTGATAAGTGGTATTTCATTGTGATTTGTTTCAAGAAACTTTTTAATTTCATTTTTTATTTCTTCTACTACCCACTCAGGTGAAACCCAGGTATATAACCTGCGTTTATGTATTTGCTATGATTTCACCTGATGGCATGCATAGGAATCAGATTGATTACATATGTGGAAAGAACCGATGGAGAAGCTCAATATCAGCTGTGAAAACTAGGCCAGGAG
>NW_006399834.1:10208341-10215195 GCF_000299155.1 Elephantulus edwardii | reverse complement strand
GGGATGGGTGTGTCAGAGGCAGTGAGATTGGCACAGGATAGAGCAGGGTTTAGGACTGTTGTACATATGGTCCCTATGAGTCGGGAGTGACTTAACAGCACACAACAACAACAGCATTGTGATCTGAGAAGAAGCTTTGTATTGTTTCTGTTTTTTAATTTATTGTTGCTTGCCTTGTGACCTAAAATGTTATCTATTCTGGATAACGTTCCATGCACATTGGAGAAGAAGGTATACTTATTGTTGTTGTTTTGTTTTTTTGCAAGGGGTGGGGGTGCATTAGCCTATCAATATCTGTAAGTTCAAGCTGCTTTATTGTGTAGTTTAATTCTTGAGGATCTTTGTTGATTTTCTTTCTGGTAGTTCTCTCTTTTCTTGAGAGTGGTGTATTGTTATCTCCAACTAATATAGTAGTGTTGTCTACTTCCTTTTTCAGTTTTGTTAGTTTGTTTTATATATTTTGCAGGTCTTTCATTTAGTGCATAGATATTTATTATTGTTATGTGCCCTTGTTCTGTTGATGCTTTAAACATTGTGTAGTGACCTTCCTTGTCCTCTGTTTTGGTTTTGCTTTGAAATTTATTTTATCAGAGATTAATATCACTATTCCTCCTTTTTTCTGGTTGCTTGGTGTATTTTCCTCCAGCCTTTTATTTTTCGTATTTCTTTATCTTCATTTTTCAGATGTGTCTCTTAATAGAAAATATATTGGTGGATTTGGTTTTTTATCCAATCTGCTACTCTTTTTTTTATCTTCAGTGGTGCATTCTGACCATTCACATTCACTGTAATGATTGAGAGGCTAGATTTTATTGCTATCCTTGTTGAGTTCTTTTTGTTGTTGTTGCTAGTTACTTTGGTCCATCCTGCATACTGTGGCACCTCTGTAAGAAGGACATCTCTCATTGTTTCCTGCAACACTGATTTTGTTTTTACAAACTCCCTTGAGTTCTGTTTTTCTTGGAATATCTTGATCTCTCCTTCATATTTGATGGATATTTTGGTGGGTACAGTATTCTTGGTTGACAGTTGTTTTCTTTGAGTGTTCAATATGTCATTCCACTGTCGTCTTCCTTGCATGGTTTCTGCTGAAAAATTGGCACTTAATCTTATTTGCTTTCCCTGTTAGGTTACTCTTTGTTTCTTCCTCGCTGCTTTCAGTATTCTCTCCTTATCTTTGGTTCTGGCAAATTTCACTATGATATGCTTTGGTGTTTTTCTTTTGGCTTCTGTATGGTGTTCCCTCAGCTTTTTTATTATATATTCTCTCATTCTTAATTTTGCTGGGAAATTTTCCTCTAGTAATTCTTCCACAACTTTTTCAGTGCCTTTACTTGCTTCTTCCTGTTCTGGGATTCTGATGATGTGCATGTTATTTCTCTTGATGGTGTCCCACATCATTCTTAGGTTTTCTTCTTTTTCCTTCCTTTTTTGATTCTACCTTTTGCTCTAAAAGATCAGTGGTGACAATTCAATCGTCTGTTTCACTGGTTCTTTGTTCCATATCTTCAACTCTGTTCATGTGTCCCTCTATCCTATTGACAACATCTGAAACATTGGACCTCGTAATCTGGGTCATCGTTTGTTTTTCCATAGCCTCAAATGCCTCATTTGTTTTATCAGCATTGTTTTGCATTGTTGGGGTTTTTTTTTGTTTTTTTTTTTGTTGTTGTTGCAGTATCCTGTAATTCTTCAAGTTTGTCTAAATATTCAGTCTTTTTTTTTTTTAATTTTTGTGTCAGAAACTTCCATCAGACTTTCTGGCTTCAGGAAATCCATTGATACTGTGTCACCATTTGGGGGTGACGTCTTGCTCTGTGCTTGTGTAGGGTGTGAGATAGCCTGCGTCTTACGTGATGTTGCTGTGGTAGAGTTTTTCCATGCCTGAGGCAATGATAGGTTATTGACTTCTTTAGAAAAGGGTGGAGCAGCTACCCTGCCCCTGTGTTTCTCTCTGAACTTCTGACCCAAGGGAAGGTTCAGTTCAGAGTCTGTGAGAACACTCTCTTGTAGCTAAATCGGATCAGTGTTCTCTGGATTAGAGGCAAGTTGGTTGACTGGGCGTGGAGGCATGAACGTGGAGTGGAATGGGCACAGGGTGGGCACTGGATGGGGCAGGCATGTGCAGGGACCTCACTCCGATTCCACCTTTCTGGGTGGGCTCACACATGGTTGTCACTCAAATTCCAGCTGTCTGACTCTTGCCCAGCAGCTCTTGCCTAGCATGGTTCTGGGTCCGGTGGGGATCTGAGTCTGGCATGGCTTAAGAAAACAGAATAGAATTCCCACTGTCCTGCTTGCTCCTGGCAGGTTGGTCCCACAGCAACTCCTCTGGCAGCTCTTGACGGGGCTCCTGTGGGGCCCACTGCTCACTGCTACTGTGGCTCCCAAACAAATTATTTTTATAGTAGTTCTCACTCAAATTCCTACTGTCCTGCTTGCTCTCTGGCCGCCTGCCTCATTCTCTGCCCTGCTTGCATCTGACAGTGGGCTTCTGTAAAGATGTATAGCAGTGGAAATCTATGTAAAAGTCTGCTGTGCTCTGTAAGTCACTGTAAGTTGGAATAGATTCAGTGGCAGTGATTTTTATTTTTTGGGGGATGTGTGTGTGGAATTTAAATTCTCTTGGACAACTGATTGAGTGCATGGCTGCTAACTGACAGTTTGGAATTTTGAACCTAGTAGTTGCTACACTGGAGAGAAAGACCTGGAAATCTGCTTCTGTCATGATCACAGCCTAGGAAACCCTGTGGTTTCCTACTCTGTCATATAGGATTGCTACCAGGCCAGAAAAGACTCAACACAAAACAGTTTCATCTCTAAATATCCCTAGGTGGCGCAAATGATTTGTTATCAACCTCTGCACCTGAATGCTGCCAGTTCCAACTCAGCTAGGAGTTGTACAAATGACAGACCCTGAGATCTAGTCCCATTAGAATTATGAGGAAAGAAATCTTATGGGACAGTTCACCATGAGTCAGAATCCACTCCTTGGCAACTAATAACAATTCCATCTCCAGCTTTTCCACTTTTACTATTTTGCTGTGATAGTATTTTCATATTAAAAATAATTTTGGAGACTTTTTAATATTTGAGTAATTCTAACCTGTGTTTTAAATATGACATTATTTTATATGACACTAAATAAGAAGAAAATACTTGTGGTAAAAGATATTTAAGATGCATCCCAATTTCAAGCAGGCTAAAATTATGGATAAAATGGAAATCTTAGAGTCAATGGCATAGGCTATCTCAAATTCTAAGAAGCTCATTTATTTTAATGAGCAACTAATAAAAAAAACTACAACGAAGTCATATAAAAGAGAGGGAGGAACATATGAGAAAACTAGGTGATAATTAAATTATCTTTGAGCTTCCTGGAAGGCTGGGTAAAAAAAGAAAATTATATTACTTCTTGTATGATAAACAGAATTTTATTCCCTTCTGGGAATACAAGTTTTTCTCTGGAATGAAATTATCATAGTACTGCTTATTTGGAGCATAAAAAGCTGTAGGCAATATAAAAGGCATTGTTTTCAGCCAGTTTCAAAGAAGATACAGGAAATGTTTTCATTTGGTCATTTCTTCCGCCCTTGAAAGCAAGAACCACCAATGAAGACATGACCAATATCTTTAGAAATTTAAAATGAAATGGAATTTATCTTAATTGTTTAGCCAACATTTTACACTAAAGAACATTTTTAATAGGAATGCTGTGCCAAGTGTATAGCAGTGAGATCTGCTGAGTTCTATATTACCATGAAAAGCCCCAATTATTAGTAGTTTAATTGGTACTGAAAATCGTTTTCATGGATGGCGAAAGAAAAGCACAAGTTTCAGCTGTTTTAAAATTGAGCTATTTAGGATAAGTAGTTATTTAATTGTAATACAAGTTGTTACATGATCAAAATTAAATTATGTATTAAGTCCTATAATCACATCTTAAAATTTCAGATTTCTTTTGCTCTTAGACATTGTATTGTGATAATTTTTAAACATATGCAAAAGTAGATAAAACAGTGCAATGAACTCCTTTTCATATCTCACCTATCTTGATGGATTATGGATAAATTATCAATATACTGCAATTTTTAATTTTTAGTCCCTGCCTCTCATTATTTTCAGGCAGCCCCTAGACAATATAATCTTTAATCCCTTAAAGATGTCTTTCCAAAATGACATTCTTTTAAAACTTATAGCTAGTACTGTTTATATGCCCTCAATTCAGAACGAATTCCTAGCTGTCAGAGGCAGTAAATACCACAGGAGGAGATTGCCTCTCTTTCCACTGAGGAGCAATTGGGATCTTTTTAAAACATTTTATTTTATCAATTTTACTGAACATTTATAGAGATTTTTTCATTTTCATTCATTCATTGTCATACTTTTCTCCCTGCTCATCTCTTCCCCCCACAATTGGGATATTTGAACTGCATGCATTTGAGTTGGCAGTTCAACCTCTTACTTATTAGACCACTAGAGTTCCCTTATCTGTTACTAAAACTATAAACACCAATCCTATAAAAATCCACTCAAGATTTGAATTGCTTTAATTTTCTTGGAAATTTTGTTTTTTAATGGTTTGTATGCACTGTTAATCCCAAAGGCATGTTGAGACCACCAGCTGCTCCACAGGATAAGGATGGGCAGTATTCTCCCATGTGATTAACTGCCTCTGAAAATCCACCAGAGGGGCATTTCTGATTCAATGATACACAAGAATAACATAATCAAATCCTGATTTAAGGCCTGTAAATTACAGTTAGCTGATATCTATCTTTTTTGTGTTACAGGTTGTCTCTAGAGATATTAATATTTCTTTGGTTTTCATTGAAAACCCTGGCCATTTTCTGGAGCATTTTCCATGGCCTGTGTATTGCTAATTGCATCTCCAAGCCTTTATTTATCTTGTTCCTCCATTCCCTATATTTTGTATAAATTTTGAAGTTAGCCATAGAGGATTTATCAAAATAATTTTGTTATTTGTGGGGGAAGTGTGTCTGTGCAGACCACTTTATTGATGACACTTCTTACTTTGAACTATCAGGGCATATGAAATGTCTCCTTTTGTGTTGCTAAATTACATTCATAAACCTTGATCTGTGTCAATGAATATAGAATTATAATGTTCTAATTTATCATTCTTCCTTCATTTATTAGCTGGAATACTTCTGAAAAAATAAATCTCTTAAACAATTTGGTACCGTGTAGATAATTAGTAAGGGCAGGATAAAAGTTTCATTTTTTTCACCCTTATTTATCAGAATAATAGAGTGGTTTTCTTGCATCTTCCAAAGCTGACTAAATGTATTGGTTGTATTCTAAGCATTACCATCAACTCATGGCTTTTTAACATGCTTGATGTTATAATCTTTTGTAGTTATTATACTCATTCTTGCTCAATATGGTCCTTTTGTGGTCTTTGAGTTGTACTGTTAAGTTCTGAATCCTCTTGAAATTGACACCAATAATCTTTGATGATTTTCTTGTTCTTTTATATGACAAGATGTTTTAGGCTCATTTAGAAATTTCCTGCTCAAAACCTGGAATTAGCTAGGTGTTGAAGGATTTTGTGTGTGTATGTGTGAAATGAAATGTGAAGATTCTATTCCAGATGGTTTAGCAATATTATTTGATAATGGTTAATCATTGTTTGATAATGGGTTGATCTTTGTTTCTAGGTCATTTTAGTGGACAGAGCTAAGACTTTTTTAAAAAATAAATCACAGTTCCACCTAGATGCTTCTAATTCAAGACTACAAAGTATATGAGTTTAAATATTTTATTGCCTTCCAAACATACCTAAAACTTGAGTTCTCAGTGACAATATTGTAATTGCTGTTTTGACTTCCTTTATGCATGAAAAACAGTCTCGGAATAATAATGCTGTAATACACAATTTTTACTTTTTTGATTGGTACAGCATGAAAGCCAAACAAGTTGCAAAAGCCAGAAACCCAGAAAAATACTATTACAGATACATAACTGTAGAATATTATGTTTTATTAAAAATATATTCTATTATATAGATAACATATTAATAATATAAATATATTGTTGTTGTTATGTGCCTTCGGGTTGTTTGTGACTCATAGTGACCCTGTGTACAACAGCCCTGACACCTGCTCTTTTCTGTGCCAACTTTACTGTCTCTGACACACCTACTCTCATTACCCCAGTCACTATATCAATCCATCTCATTGATGGTCTCTTTATCCATCTCTCCACCCTTCTAAGCATGATGTCCCTCTTCAAGGACCAGACCCTCCTTGAAACATGCCAAAAGTATGTCAGATGAAACCTCAGAATACTTGCCTCCAAGGAATGGCCTGGCTTCACCTTCTTTAGGACAAACCTGTTTGTTCTCTTAGCAGTCCATGGTATATTCAATACTCTTTTCTAGCACCACAGCTCAAAGGCATCCATCCTCTTTCTACCATCCCTAGTCATTGTCCAGCTCTCTGACATATAGCAAGCAATTGCAAAGACCATGCCCTCGATCAGTTGCATCTTAGTCTCCAGACCAACATCGTTGCTCTTCAGTACTCTGGAGAGGTCCCTGACAGCAGACTTTCTCAATACAATTCATCTCTTTATTTTCTGGCTGCTGGTGCCAAGAGTGTTGATTGTGGAGCTAAGCAATCTAAAGCTGTTCACAGTCTTAGTCTCTTCACTATGGGTCATAATGCTGCCAATTGGCTCAGTGGTGAGACTCTTTGTTTTCATTATGTTGAGCTTCAATCCATATTGAAGGCTGCAGTCTTTGACCTTCTGCAGCAAGTGCTCCAGGTCCTCCTCATTTTCAGCAAGCTCGGCTCCACAGTTAACACTCTTGGTACCAGCAGTCAGGAAAT
>NW_006399834.1:10206289-10208241 GCF_000299155.1 Elephantulus edwardii | reverse complement strand
GTGACAAAGAGAATACAGAGCCTGAACTAAGAAAAACAATACCCTTCACAATAGTGAATTACAAGATTAAATACATGGGAATAAATCTAACCAGAAACACACAGGATTTATTCAAAGAAAATGAGAAAACATTAATACAAGAAACAAAGAGAGACCTGGAGAAATGGAAGAATATTCCTTGCTCATGAATAGGAAGACTCAGTATTGTGAAAATGGCAATAGTATCAAAGGCAATTTACACGTTCAATGCAATCTCAATAAAAATACCAACCCCATTCTTCAACGAGATGGAAAAGGCAATCTCCAGTTGCATATCGAATGGAAAGAAGCCCCGAATAAACGAAGCACTCCTTAAAAATAGAAGAAATGTAGGAGGCATCTCACTCCCTGATTTCAAATCCTACTACACTGCCGTGGTGGTTAAGACAGTGTGGACTGGTACAATGACAGACCCATAGATCAATGGAATAGAATTGAGAATCTGGAGATCAGCCCATCTATCTATGGTCAACTGATTTTTGACAAGGAGATGAAATCAATCAAGTGGGGAAATGACAGCCTTTTAAACAAATGGTGTTGGCAAAATTGGAAAACTATCTGCAGAAAAATTAAAAAAGATCCCCCACCTCACTCCATATACAAAAACCAACTCAAGGTGGATCATGGACCTCGGACTAAAACCAAGGACTATAAACTTCATTCAAGAAAAGCTTGGAAGAACTCTAGTAGTCCTAATCCATAACATAAACAGTCTTCCAAGTATCCTGAAAAATCTACAACCAGTAGAAGATGAAATAGATGAATGGGAGCTTCTAAGAATCAAATCCCTATGCACATCCAAAAACTTCTCCAACAGGGTAAAAAGGAAGTCACAGACTAGGAAAAAGTATTTGGGAATGACATGTCAGATAAGGGACTAATTACTTGAGTACCACAACAAGATAAAGGTAAATAATCCAATTGAAAAATGGGCACAGGATAAGAACAGACACCTCACCAAAGAAGACATTCAGATAGCCAACAAGCACACGAAGAAATGTTCAAAATCTCTAGCTCTAAGAGAGACGCAAATCAGAACAACTATGAGATATCATCTCGCCCCAGTCAGAATAACAAAATTTAACAGAACAGCAAGCAACGAATGCTGGCGAGATTGTGGAGAAACTGGAATCCTTATTCACTATTGGTGGAAGTGTAAAATGATGTAACCACTGTGGAAAATGGTGTGGCACTTTCTCAAAAATTTGCAAATAGAGATACCATTTGACCCAGCAATTCCACTACTGGGAATATACCCTAAAGAGACCATAACCGACATCCAAGCAGATATATGCACATCCATGTTTATTGTGGCTTTGTTCACAATAGCAAGGAGTTGGAAACAACACAGGTGCCCATCAACAAACAAATGGATAGGGAATGGTATATTAACACAATGGAATACTACACCACATTGAAAAACAAGCAGCTAATGCAATATTATTCAAAATGGTTGACCCTGGAGGACATTATGCTGAGAGAAATATCTCAATCACAAAAGGACAAATACTGCATGGTGCCACTATTGTAGAATGGGACTGATATCAGGGTGGGGGTAAGACTGAGAAAAACTGTATAACTTATGTATATTGTACTGAAACAGATGAGGTAGAGAACAATTTAAAAGCAATATATAATAGGGTATTATGGTTATCACAAGAGGCCAGAATTAAGGTTGCATAGAGTGGCGTGTACTCTGGGCAGTGGGAGGGGTGTGGGGGGATTGTATACCAAAGAAAGAATTTTTCTTTTACTTTTCAAAGAGAGGAGCTAACTGGGGGCGGGGGAGGGCTGGGCAGGGAGAAAAGTACAACAATGAATGAATGGAAATCCAAAATCTCTGTAAATGTTCATTTAAGTTAATAAAATTTTTAAAAATATCTAAATTCCTATCCATGGATGAATGGATAAAG
>NW_006399834.1:10204203-10205738 GCF_000299155.1 Elephantulus edwardii | reverse complement strand
TGGGGTAATCGGGATGGGTGTGTCAGAGGTGGTGCGGTTGGCGCAGGATAGAGCAGGGTTTAGAGCTGTTGTGCATAGGGTCGCTATGAGTCGAAAACGACTCGATGGCACATAACAACAACAACAACAACAGGGTTGTATCATCTGCATAACGCAGGTTGTTGATGAATCTTCCTCCAATCCTAATGCCACAACTCCTGCTCATAGGGCCCAACCTCCCAGATGATCTGTTCTGCATATAGATTGAAAAGGTATGGAGATAGGATACATCCCTGTCATATACTGTTCTGAATTTTGGACCATGCAGTGTCTCCTTGTTCTGTTCTGATGACTGCTTCCTAGTCCAAGTACAGGTTTTGCATAAGCACAATCAAATGTTTTGAGAGTCTCATTCTTCTCAGAGTCTGCCACAGTTTGTTGTGATCCACACAGTCAATGAAATATATTAATATTGGAATATTAAGGTTAAAAGCGATTGAGTTACACAACAAGGGAAAAAATGTTGGTTAAAGACTATTGAGTAAATCCACAGAAGCTGGTACCTACTCCATTTTTGCCAGTGTGATAGATTTCTGTGGTTGGTAGAAACCATAAGCTACTGGAAGCAATATAAGAGTGCTGAATATTAAGCATGTTACAGTAGTCTCCAGAAAAGTATTTAAATGGCTCTTTCCTCATTTCTCTCAAGCATGGCACATGACTAGTTCCATTCTAGATGTATGTTATTGTTGTTGTTAGATGCTGTTGAATTGAGCATGACTTATAGTGACCCTATAAACAGCTGACCTGGACCCTGCCCTACTCTATGCCATCATCTCTGACACACTGGAGTTTATTGCTGCAGTCACCATGTCAGTCTATCTCATTTGGGACCCACTCAACTTCGCTAATCCTCCATTTTTCCAAACATGATGTCCCTGTCCAAGGAATATCCTCACCTTGCTACACATCTTAAGTATAAAAGATGAAGCTTTGTCATCCTTGCCTCCAAGGAACACTCTGGCTGCAACCTTTTCAAGACATATCTGTTTGTTCTTTTGGCAGCCTATGGAATATTCAGTGCTCTTCTCCAACACCACACTCAAAGGCATCAATTATTCTTCTGTGATTCTTATTCATTGCCCAGTTCTCTCATGCATACCAGGTTATTGAAAAGACTGTAGACTGAATCAGGTGCATTTTAGTCTTCAAACTGACATTACTCTTCATCATTTTGGAAAGGTCCTTGGCAGCATAGTTCACTGCATTCAGTCATTGTTTTTAGGGCACTGGAACTTGGGGAATGGATTGTGAATGGCTACTATAGATTATTCTAATAATTTTGAATCCTTAAAAAAAGTTGATTAATAGGGCTAACGGAGCTTTGGTGGTAGAGTCAATAGACGAGGAGGAGCTAAAAAAACAATGCAGAACATTGCAGAGAAAACAAATGAGGCATTAGCGACACTGGAAAAACAAGAATTCACCATTTAAAATATAAGGTCCAATGTTTCAGAGGCTGTCAACATGATGGAGGGACATATGAGCAGAGTTGA
>NW_006399834.1:10186685-10195875 GCF_000299155.1 Elephantulus edwardii | reverse complement strand
TGTTGTTGTTAGGTGCCAGCAAGTCAATTTTTACCATAGCGATGCTATGAACAACAGATCTGAACCTTGTCCTGTTCTGTGTCAATCTTATACTCCCTGACACACTTGAGCCCATTGCTTCAATTACTGTGTCAATTCATCTGGTTGAGGGTTTTCTACTCTCTTGACAGCCTTCACTTTTTCAAACATGATGTACCTCTCCAAGAATAGTCTCTCCTTGTGACATGCTTGAAATACATGAGACAAAGCTTTATCATCTTTGCTGCCAAGGAGCACTTTGGCTGCACTTTCTCCAAGACATATTTGTTTGTTCTTTTCAGTGACTTCTGTAGCACTGCAGTTCAAAGGCATCAATAATTCTTCTGTCATCTTTTGTCATTATCGAACTCTCAGGTGCATAGCTATGAGATGTATAATTTGTTGTATACCGTAAAGTCAGAACTGACCCATAGCTGACTCTCTGGCAGGTTTTCAGAAGCAGTTAATCGCACAGGAGGAGATTGCCCATCCTTCTCCCACAGAGAGGCTGGTGATCTTGAACCAGTGCCTTTGGGATTGCAGCACAGCTTTTTCCACTAGGCTACCAGAGCTCGTGAATAGGGGTCATATATTAAAGCACCAAAGAGGAACTTTTAGAGGAAATGCTATTTATACTGAGAACTAAGTAAGAGCCAGGTAGGTAGAGCAAAAGAGGTTTTTTACTAACGAGAAACACCAACTGTCCTGATGAAGGAAAGAACTCGTCCTTCTGGAGTAACTAAGCTGGAATACGTGACTGAGGAAGGAGAGTGATTAGTTGGAAGAGGAAAAGACATGCAAATCCCATGTATTTGGCCATTTAAGGTTTTTTGAATTTTGAGATAGCAAAATTCTATTTTTGATGTGTCAGTTTCCATTTCACTGAAATAAGAGAAAGATGATCTGATATAATTTATGTAGATTAAGTGAATCTAAATATCTTTGCTAGCAGTGTCAGTTCCTTTCTCATCACAAGCTCCCTTTTCTCTTCACAAGCTCCCTTTTCTCTTCCTGTGCTTTTTCTTAGGACTGTTGATGTAATCTACTTGGATGATCATTTAACTGTGGATTTCTTTGCACGCTCCCGCTTATTTAGATGGAAGTTGCTCATATTTGAATAACAAAAAACCTGTCTATTTGGAGGTTAACTATGCAAGAACTCTCACTTATAGCCTTGACGTCACTTTCATTAATTATAACAGATGAATTTAGGATCATTTTGTCCAAATTTGATCTCAGGCCTGCCCTTCAGAGATAGTCAAGTTAATATTTGCTTAATGTTTTGTTTATGAAATTGCTGTGATTTAAAAAATACTTGAAATAAAGTCTATTTTGACACATAATAAGAAAATTGACGATGGGATTCACAAATGAAAAAAATATTTAGAAAAGATGTCAATTCTGTTTTTTGTCATGGTGAAAAGGTAGATTTCCTTCTTGTGTAACAGATTTTACACAGTATACTTCCATTTATCAGTACTATAGATTGTGATTCTGTGGAGACATGGGGCATATAGACCTGATATTACAAAATATCCCAGATTCTCAAAAGTTAGGAACACATCGCCAGGTAGCTTTCTCCTAAGTAAATACATTACACCAAAGAGCTCTTCTGTTTCTTTTCTTCCCTGTCAGTATAATTAAGAATTTATTATAAAAGAATACACTGTAAATGGTTTTTCCTCTTTCAGTCATAGCCAACAAAGTAAAACGGGAATGGACTCAAACTTGTAAAGTGTAATGGAACCAGAATGATAGATAACTTCATTGGGAAAAAAATATGGATCAATGTCCTGCCAGAAGTGTAATGTCCATCTTAGAAGACAAGGGCAGCATGTGCATTATACAAGAATGAAATCTCATTGATAGCAAAGTTGGAAATAAGTTTCTGGCTTGAAGACAATGGTGATTGTGTTGCTTTGCTATACTCCACAACTATGGTAATAATCTGCCACCTCAGTCTCCTGAAAGACTTCACTGTACCTCTTCTGAGTATCCACATTTTAGAAATTCAGTTTTGTCCTGGTTTCTCTACATCAGCCATCCATGACAGACTTGGCTTGAACTGCTTTGAAGTCCTGATTGTAAATTAATTTTTTGAAGTAGGCATAAGCAGTTACATGCTTTAAACATACTTTCATATATCATCTTTGTGGCTTCCCTATTATGCTTGAAATGTAGGTATTTATATAAAATAGAACACTATTATGTTCCAGACCTACTTCACAGGGCTGTTATGGGGGTTCATTATATGTTATGCATGAAATAGTTGAAAACAGGGAACATTAATTTAACGAATTCACCTGTGTGGAAAGAGCTAAGTGTGCCCATTGCCAGCCTAGTCCTAAGTATGAAACCTTATTTGATATTTGTAACATACTTACAAATAGTCAGGGGAAGTAACTATAAAGGGCTAGAAAAATAGTAGATTTTATAAGAATATACTTCCTAAAAATGTTTCACAGTTCTCCAATGAATTTATTTCCTCAGCCTCTTCAATAACTCATTCTTATGTTCTGATGTTCATCAACCTGTAGTATAAGTAAGTTCTTTTCTAACTATAGTTTCCTAATCTTCTCATTCTTTGTCTGGTGACCTCTTGGTTTTTGACTGAATTATAGAACAGCTATCAAAGACATACTCACAATTAATAATTTTTTAGCCTTTTATTTTAAAAGGTATTTACTACATGGTATTTTATATAAAATTTTCTATTCTAGTCATCCATGCTTCTTAGTTTTATAATTTTGCTTCCTAGTTTCCTAATTCAGGAAACAATTAGTTTGCTTGGTTCCACAATCAACACTTTTGCCACCAGCAGCCAGGAAATCAAAAGACAAATTGCTTTGGGAAAGTCTGCTGTCAGGGACCTCTCCAGAGTACTGAAGAGCAATGATGCCAGTCTGGAAACTAAGGTGTGCCTGACCCTGGACATAGTCTTTGTAATTACTGGCTATAAGTCAGAAAGCTGGACAATGACTAGGGATGATAGAAAGAATTGATGCCTTTGAGCCATGGTGCTGGAGAAGAGTATTGAATGGACTGGTAGGAGAACAAATAGGTTCAGCCTAGAGAGGGTGAAACTGGCTGCATCTTGGAGGCAAGGATTCTGAAGTTTTGTCTGACATACTTTGGGCATATTTCAGGGAGGGCCCAGTCCTTGTCAAGGAACATCATACTTGAGAGGGTGGAGGGACAGTGCAAGAGAGGAAGGCCCTTGGTTCAATGACTTGGGTAATGGGCGTAGGTGTGTCAGAGACAATAAGGTTGCCTGTGAAGGATCGTGCAGGGTTCAGGGTTGCAGTGAGTCATAAGCAACTTGATGGCACATAACAACAGTTTCCTAAACTTTTCCTCCTAATTCTTTGGCTTTGCAACTCCCTCTCATTTCTAAATAAGGAATTTTTCCTCCCCAGAAAGTGGTGTTTTCTTTTTAAACCGCTGAATTGTTGTGCTGTTAACTTTTCTGGCATAATGGGCTGAATACCGCTGAGCTGCTTTGGGGAGGGCCTTGTTTGTCCAATGGAAAGTTACCAGTTACTTAAAATGCCGGACACTAGTTGCCCTCCCAGCTCACATCCACTCTAAGCTGGGATGCTCGATTGCTAGGAGGGGTTCCTTTCAAGCCTGGTAGAACAGTTCCCGCTAGATCAACCAGCAGTGTTGCAGTGAGTTCTTCACAAGGCGCTCTTCTCCTTCCCAATAAACATTATCTGGTGGCATCATTCCGAGGGAAGGGGCAGAGCCAAGGCTGGTTGTGTTGCTGTTGTTGACTCCACAATGTCTGCTTTTCCTGGCAAGGCTCTTGGGGGCATGCTGTTCCCGTGTGTGTCCTCATCTGCTGATCATTCTCCTCATCCTGGGGCAGCAGAGAGTTACCACACAGAGCGCTTTCCTCAGCCGCCAGCAAGATGATAAAGAGAACAACCAAGAGGTCCTTTGCACCTGGCAAGGGGAGAAATAAAAGTCAGTAAATCCAAGGCCCAAATCTCACATTTTTCTTCAAGCAGGAGTGCAAGGTGGAAATGCTTTGAATCACACCCTGTAAATATTTTTACTGTCAGTATTTTACCCTCAGTTTGTTTTCCTTAGGATTTTTATAGTCCGAGAAGAACAGGGAAAAAAGAAGACAAAAGTTCAAAGACAGCATGTGAACTTGACTTCCAGAAGTAGACTCTAGAAATATATACATGTTTAAACAGTGTTAAGAATCACTGACTTCAAGAACAGACAGTGTGAAGGTACATAGTTTTAACATCTGCTGAGCTGCTTATATTTGAATATGAAAGGCATACAAATTGTCTAATCCAAACATGGAAATAGATGAAATGTGGGTTTTTTAATGAAGTATTTTAAAATTAAAAAATTTAAATGCTACCCAATTTTAAGAGTCAAGTAGAGTCCAAAAATTGAACTGATTAAAAAGAAGTTGTCTTTATTGAGAAGTGGAACTTTTAATGGAATCATAATATAATACTAGTTCTGGATTTTAAAATATCTTGATTATTAAAACGTATTTTTTTACAAAAAAGTACAAACCAGAAAACTTAATCGCTAAAAATAAAGCTCCCTAACCTGTAATTTGAGAGCTACCCAATTTTAATATGGATTTCTTTGACAAGCTCTGTCTTCCTCGTGACAGAATGTCGCTTTTCAGTTTGAGTCATCATTGAACATTTATGAAATCTGACAATGCTATTTTTACACAATCTTAGACATTTGGGTCAAGATGACAAGTGAGACATTGCAAAGGTGGAGTAATGTGATTGAACGTGGGTAGTGAAGGAGGGTTTTCAGGAGGTGGATGAGGGTTAAAGCAAGAACTGTGCAGAGCAATAGGATCCCAAAGATGAATTTAGCATTTAGTCTCCTGTTCACGTTCACAGATGCCAAGGCTGTAGAATCTAATCCTATGTCTATCCTTGTCATTAGCACTGTGAGGGACTTAGTTTCTTTTGTCTAAATCCAAGGTTCTGACATTGGGATCATGAATGTTGCTTGGCTGTTCTGTATTTCTCTATGAAATGCATCGTTTATTCTCTTTTTTGGTTGATAATGACTATTACTTGGAGGATGTAATTTCTAGATTTTCATTTGTTTTTGTTTCCTGTTTTTATTTACCAAAATCTTTAAGAGACAAGATTTCCTGTGTTTTGGGGTCTGAGAGCCTCTGGGAGCTACCCCAGAACAAGGGGGAAAGGAAGCACTTTTCCTTGGCTCTAACAGAGGATACCTTCCGGGCAGCCTGATCTGTCATAGCATGGGAAGGCCACAGCTGTGAATGCAATTAACAGCCCTTGCATTTGCAAAAAAACCACAAATCCATAAACTGCAATGACGTCTTTTTAAATGTGTACCATACTGAGGGGGGCACAAAATTTTTAATTAACAGGAAGAATGGGATTGTACTTAAAGCAGGCAGGTCTGTTTTTAATGTGCCATGGTATGGGGTAGAACATGAGGATGGCCAGTTCTATGATAAAATATTTAAATCTGCTGGTGTTTTGGAACTTTTTGAAAAATTTTATTTGCTTCTCCAGCCTCTGCAACATCCATGAATTCTGTCCAGATCTGGACCCAAATTTTGGCCAGCTACTACAACTCAAGAACTAAATAGTACCATGTGTAAACTAGCACCCAGTATTTAGAAAGAAAACAAAGGATTAACTTACTCCATCTGTTTTCTATATTCTTGGAATTTTTAAGGTATATTGTTTACCAATTTGTTTAGTACTGTGTTCCTTCTTCCTTACATAATGCATTATTCTAAGGCCTTTTGTTGTCTGTATAGGATGTTGTTGTTGTTGTTATGTGCCATGGAGTCGCTTGTGACTCATAGCGACCCTATGTACAACATCCCTGAACTCTGCTCTGTCCTGTGCCAATTGCAAAATCTCCAACACACCCATCCTGATTACCCCAGTCACTGAATCAATCCACCTCATAGAGGGCCTTCCCCTTCTGCACTGTCCCTCTACCCTACCAAGCATGATGTCCCTCTCCAAGGACCTGTCCCTCCTTGCAACATGTCCAAAGTATGTTAGACAGAGCCTTAGAATCCTTGCCTCCAATGAGTAGCCCGGTTTGACCCTTTCCAGAATGAATCTGTTTGTTTTCCTAGCAGCCCATGGTACCCTCAATACTCTTCTCCAGCACCACAGCTCAAAGGCATCAATTCTCCTTCTATCCTCCTTCGTCATTGTCAAAGTCTCTGATGCATAACAAATGATAGCAAAGACCATGGCCTGTATCAGATGCACCTTAGTCTCCAAAGAGACACCATTGCTCCTTAGTACTTTGGAGAGGTCCCTAACAGCAGACTTTCCCATGGTAATACGTCTTTTAACTTCCTAGCTGCTGGTGCCAAGAGTGTTGACTGTGGAGCCAAGCAAACTGAAGCTGTGAACAATCTCAATCTCTTCACCATTCATCCTGATGCTGCCAATTGGCCCAGTGGCGAGAATCTTTGTGTTCTTGCGTTTGAGCCTCAATCCATATTGTAGGCTGCAGTCCTTGACCCTTCGCAGCAAGTGCATGAGGTCCTCCTCAGTTTCAGCAAACAGGGTTGTATCATCTGCATATCACAGATTGTTGATAGATCTTCCAACAATTTTGACCCCACATTTCTCCTCATAGAGCCCAGCCTCCTGGATAATCTGTTCTGCATGCAAGTTGAAAAGGTATGGAGACAGGACACATCCCTGGCATACGCCCTTCCCAATTTTGAACCATGCAGTGTTTCCTTGCTCTGTTCTGACAACTGCCTCTTAGTCCAAATATAGGTTTCTCATTAGCACGATCAAGTGTATATAGGATACTTTTGATCAAACCCTAGTTTGTATCAGAATTATCTGGAATTCTTGTAAAATATAGCACACTGGACTTTACCCTCATAATTTCTTACTTAGGGTGAGTAGGGTAGAGTAGACAACTTGCATTTCTGACAAATTCTCACATTATACTGATAAGGTTAGTCTGGGGAATCACAGTGTGAGCCTATTCAACTTGGATTCCAACTCATGGTGGTCCATTTGTCAGAGTAGACTGTGCTTTTTAGGATTTTTAGTGGCTGATTTTTATTAGCAGAGCACCAGACTTTTTTCCCTCCAGAGTTGTCTCTGTTTTTGTTGTTATGTGCCATCGAGTCACTTGTGACTCATAGCAACCCTATGTACAAGAGCTCTAAACGCCGTTCTATCCTGTTCAAACCTAGCCATCTCAAACACATTCATTCACTCCAGTCACAGAATTGATCCATCTCATCGAAGGTTGTCTTCTCCCTCGCAGCCCCTCCGTCCTGCCAAACATGATGTCCCTCTCCAAGGACCAGTCCCTCCTTGCAACATGCTCAAATTACATCAGATGAAGCTTCAGAATCCTTGGCTCCAAGGAGCATTCTGACTTCACCTTCTCCAGGACAAACCTGTTTGTTCTCCTAGCAGTCCCTGGTATATTCAACACTCTTCTCCAGCACCACATCTCAAAGACATCTATTCTCTTTCTATCATCCCTATTCACTGTCCAACTCTCTGATGCGTAGCACATAATTGTGAAGACTGTAGCCTGGATCAGGCACACCTTAGTCTCCAGCCTAATGTTGTTGCTCTGCATTACTCTTGAGAGGTCCCTCACAGCTGACTTTCCCAATGCAGTTTGTCTCTTGATTTTCTGCTTGCTGCTACCAAGAGTGTTAACTGTGGAGCTAAGCAAACTAAAACTCTTAACTATATCAATCTCTTCACCATCCATACTGATGCTGCCAATTGGCCCAGTGGTGAGAATCTTTGTTTTCTTGATGCTGAGCTTCAGTCTATATAGGAGGCTGCAGTCCTTGAGCTTCTGCAGCAAGTGCTTCAGGTCCTCCTCCATTTCGGCAAGCAGGGTTGTGTCATCTGCATAACTCAGGTTATTGATGACTCTTCCACCAATCCTGATGCCACATTCCTCCTCATACAGCCAAACATCTCAGATGATCTGTTCTGCATACAAATTGAAAAGGTATGGAGACAGAATACATCCCTGATGGACCCCCTTCTTGATTTTGAACCATGTAGCATCTCCTTGCTCTGTTCTGATTACTGCCTCTTGATCCAAGCATAGGTTTCCCATTAGCACAATCAAATGTTCTGGGATTCCCATTATTCTCAGAATCAGCCACAGTTTGCATAGTCAATGAAGCACAGATAGACATTCTTCTGATACTCTTTGCTTTCTGCCAAGATCCATCTATCATTAGCTATAATATCCCTAGTACCACGACCTCTTCTAAATCCAGCCTATACATCTGGCAGTTCTCTGTTGACATATTGTTCCAAACATTTTTGGATAATTTTCAGCAGAATCTTGCTTGCATGTGATATTAATGATATCGTTCGATAATTTCCACACTCTTTTGGGTCACTTTTCTTTGGAATGGGAACAAATATCGATCTTTTCCACTTAGTTGGCCAGCTGGTTGTCCTCCAGATTTCTTGGCACAAATTAGTGAGCACATCCAGGACAATGTCTGTCTGTTGAAATATGTCATTTGGTATGCCATCAACTCCTGGAGCTTTGTTTTTGGCCAATTCCTTTAGAGCAATTTGAACTTCTTCCTTCATCACCATAGGCTCTTGCTCATATCTCATTTCATTAAATTCTTCTGTGTCAGCTAATTCCTTCTGATACAGTGACTCTGTGTACTCTAGGTAAGCGAAAATGGCTAAATTTTAACTGAAGATACCTTATTTGTTCCTGGGTTGAGAACCACTGTGCCATGTAGCTTTTTTTACTTTATCTTTGCTTGGGTTTTACTTCGGAGGATATGATTTAATAACTAATATGAGGAGGAATGTGGCATCAAGATCGAAGGAAGACTCATCAGTAACAAACTTTATTCAGGTGACCCAACCTTGCTTGCTGAAACTGAGGAGGACCTGAAGCATTTACTGCAGAAGGTCAAGGACTACAGTCTTCAGTATAGATTGAAGCTCAACATCAAGAAGGCAAAGATTCTCGCTCTCATTGCGCAGCTGTGCGATCGCCTTCTCCTTCTTGTCCTCATACCCAGCGGCGGGCCCTCGTTCGGAACCTTGTCGAAAAGCCGGTCAGCGAGCTTCAAAGGAGCTTGGAACAGTCATCGGGTTTGCAGTACACACCCCCGGGGGAAAAAATGGTTGAAGCTGATCCCCCA
>NW_006399834.1:10182940-10186245 GCF_000299155.1 Elephantulus edwardii | reverse complement strand
CTATTCTATGAACTTTAACATGAGTTCTTCCCGGGGACCACTGCCAGTGAAAAGGGGACCACTGCCACGAAGTGGAGGGCCGCCTCCTAAAAGATCAGCCCCTTCAGGACCAGTTCGAAGCAGCAGTGGAATGGGTGGAAGAGCACCTGTATCACGTGGAAGAGACAGTTATGGAGGTCCACCAAGAAGGGAACCCTTACCTTCATGTAGAGATGTTTATTTGTCCCCAAGAGATGATGGATATTCTGCTAAAGATAGTTATTCAAGCAGAGATTACCCAAATTCTAGGGATACAAGGGATTATGCACCACCACCAAGATATTATACATATCGTGATTATGGTCATTCCAGTTCACGTAATGACTATCCATCTAGAGGCCATAGTGATAGAGATGGCTTGGTCGTGATAGCGATTATGCAGATCATCCAAGTGGAGGCTCCTACAGAGATTCCTATGAGAGTTATGGTCACTCACATTGTGCTCCACCTACACGAGGGGTTCCACCATCTTACGGTGGAAGCAGTCTCTATGATGATTACAGCAGCTCATGAGGTAGATATGGTGGAAGTAAAGACAGTTACTCAAGCAGCCGAAGTGATCTCTACTCAAGTGGCCGTGATCAGGTTGGCAGACAAGAACGAGGGTTTCCTCCTTCTGTGGAAAGGGGGTACCCTCCGCCACGTGATTCCTACAGTAGTTCAAGCCACGGAGCACCAAGAGGTGGTGGCTGCGGAGGAAGCCGATCTGATAGAGGGGGAGGCAGAAGCAGATACCAAAACCAAACAAAACTTTGGACCAAAATCCTTGTTCAATGACACAACAAAGTCGAACCTGTTCTGTCATAACTACCCAAGGACTATTGAAAGGAAAAAATTGTGTTACTTTTTAAAATTTCCTGTTAAGTTCTCCTCCTTAATTTTTATGTTCTTGTGAGGAAAAGCAGTAAACATGTTTAATTTTATTTGCTTTTATGACTTTGCTTTCAATAAGCAAATGTTAAATGTTTAAGACTTGACTTGTGTACTAGTGTTGTAATTCTCTTTAACTGTTCCTGAAGGCGACTTTCTATTTGATTAATCTCAGTAGATGAGGCAAGCAATACTAAGATTTTTCGCAGACATCTAGCCATCTAAAATGGACAGATGAATCATTCTGCCTATATAAACAAGCTAGATGGATAATATAGAAGGGTGGTTGGGTTCGCTACTCTTTAAGATTTCAGGTTGTCTTCAGTCTGAAATCTCAGTGTTCTCAGTGTGAAAAACCTGAGAACAGATGCTTACTTAAGGAAAGTGCTATTTCACCCAGTAAACCCAAAAAAGCACATGGATAATGCTGGCCATATATTGCCTTTTTGACGTTTCCTTGGGAATCTGCAAGAGCCTCCCCTTTCCCTTCCCCCAATAAGACCATTTAAGTGTGTGTTAAACAACTACAGAATAAATAAAAGTTTGGCTAAAAAAAAAAAAAAGACAAAGATTCTCACCACTGGGCCAGTTGACAGCACTATGATGGATGGAGAAGAGATTGAGCTTGTTAACAATTTCAGCTTGCTTGGATCCACAGTCAACACTATTGGCACCAGCAGTCAGGAAAGCAAAAGAGGAATGGCTCTGAGGAAAGCTGCTGTCATGGGCCTCTGTTTAGTGCTAGAGAGCAGTGATGTCCATCTAGAGATTAAAGTGCTCCAGATTCAGGCCGTGATCTTCACAGTTAGTTACTATGCCTCAGAAAGCTGGACAGTGACTAGAGTTGATAGAAGAATTGGTGTCTTTGAGTAGTGGTGCTGGAGAAGATTATTGAATGTACCGTGGACTGCCAAGGAAACATACAGGTCTGTCCTGGAAAGGGTGAAACCAGGCTGCTCCTTGGAGGCAAGGATTTTGAAGCTCTGTCTCATATAAGGAACATGTGGCCGGGAGGTACCAGTCACTGGAGAAGGACATCATGCTTAACAGGTTGGAAGGACCGCACAGGAGAGGAAGACCCTGGATGTGATGGATTGACTCAGTAAATGGGGTAATGGGAGTAGGTGTCTGAGAGACTGCCTCAGAACAGGTTCAGATCCAGAGCTATTGTATCTAGGTTCACTGAGTAACAGGTGATCTTCTCTGACCTCCCACCTTTGTAACATTCTGCCATTTACTCCATGGTATTGTGATTCCTAATGTTTGTCTTTCCTTGAAAACAGTGTTCTCAGAAGCATGTATATCAGGATCACAGTAAAGATTTCTTTGCTGGATAAAAGTTTGATATAGACATACTGGGTTTTATTTTCTTTGTTTAAATGATTGGCAGCATCAGGATGGATGGCGAAGAGATTGAGATTGTTCTCAGCTTTAGTTTGCTTGGCTCCACGGTCAACACTCTTGGCACCAGCGGACAGAAAATAAAAAAAAACGTATTGCGATGGGAAAGTCTGCTGTTAGGGACCTCTCTAAAGTACTCAAGAGCAAAGGTGTCTCTCTGGACACTAAGGTGCGCCTGATACAGGACATGGTCTTTGCAATCACTTGTTATGCATCAGAGAGTTGGACAATGACTATGGAAGATAGAAGGAGAATTGATGCCTTTGAGCTGTGATGCTGGAGAAAAGTATTGAATGTACCCTGGACTGCGAAGAAAACAAACAGATTCATCCTGGAGAGGGTTAAACCAGGCTACCCCTTGGAGGCAAGGATTCTGGGGCTTCGTCTGACATACTTTGGACATGTTGTAAGGAGAGACAGGTCCCTGGAGAGGGACATCATGCTTGCTAGGGTGGAGGGACAGCGCAGGAGGGGAAGACCCTCTATGAGGTGGATTGATTCAGTGACTGGGGTAATTGGGATGGGTGTGTCAGAGGCCAGGCGATTGGCACAAGATAGAGCAGGGTTTAGGGCTGTTGTACATAGGGTCGCTATGAGTCGCAAACGACTCGACGGCACATAACGACAACAACAATGACAAATGATTGGCTAAATTAAATTTTAAAAAGGTGGTGGTGGTGGTTATGTGCCATTGAGTCACCTGCAACTCATAGCAACCCTGTCTATGTACAACAGCCCAAACCCTGTTCTATCCTGTGCCAATCTTATTGCTTGTAGTAGTGTACAGGCCAAGGACTGCCAGACTTAATCAGCCAAAGGCCAAGCAGCCTGAGAAGGGAAAAGGTTACACTTTTCCTGCCTTCGGTACTATGAAGATGTTGATATATAGATGCTGATGAGGTGGAAGCCTCCAGGGCAGGCTGGAAACTCAGGCAGTATTATAAACAATTGCAGTATTGAGGCAGGGTTACTTCTTCCCCCTGAATGCCTTTTTT
>NW_006399834.1:10152107-10181035 GCF_000299155.1 Elephantulus edwardii | reverse complement strand
ATGGCAATGCGCCTTTTAATTTCCTGGCTGCTGGTGCCAAGACTGTTGACTATGGAGCCAAGCAAACTAAAGCTGTGTACAATCTCAATCTCTTCACATTATAGAAAATTAAAGCCCGCTTTTGAGGCCATGTGCCATATACACACACACCACCCCCACGTATACACACATTTATATACACACACATATGTGTACACACACACGCACACACACACACACACACACACACGTTGTTAAGTGCCGCTGTGGAGTTGTACATGACTTATAGCAATCCTATGAACGAAAGACCTGAACACTTTTATAACTTTCATCGTTTCTCCATATATATAGAGTTTCTGGAGGCAAGCCATTTTGGAAGTGGATGCCATTCCTCCTTCCAAGCTTGTTTTAATTAGGAAGCTCCACCAAACACTGTCTGCCATGGGTAGCCATTATTGCATTTCACACATCAGTGTCACCGTGTTTAGCATCACAGCAACCACAAGTTATCTCTGCATAGCAAAAGGACAAACCAGTGTTATACCACTTAGAAGAATGTTTGACCCAAACCAATTTAAATCAGGCCTGAGGGTCACAGATTAAAATCACCCACCTTTGGCTTGGTAGCATGACTTTCTATCCACTAGGCCAACAGAGCTTATAGTGTAACATAGAGTTGGAGCTGACACTCCGTTTGATTTTCAGAGGCAGTTAATTGCATGGGAGGAGATTGCCCATCTTTCTCCTGAGGAGCCACTGATGGCACAGCTTCTTGTCACTCAGCCACCAGAGTTTGTATATATATTTCTTCCTTTCGCAGTCCATGGAATATTCAGGCATCAGTTCTGATGTTTTTATTTGCTGTCCAGCTTTCAGATGTATAGCAAGTGAGTGAAAAGACTGTGGACTGAAAGAGGTGCTTCTCAAATATCATTGCTCCTCAGTAATTTGGGTAGGTTCCTGACTACAGGCTTTCCAGTGCAATAAGTCTCTTGATCTCCTGACTGCTGGTGCCAAGTGTCTCGACTGTGAACAAACAGATACATCTTGCAGAAGGTTCAGCCAGACTGTTCCTTGGAGGCAAAGATGCTAAAACTTTATCCCGTATACTTTGAACTTGTTGCTAGGAGAGGCTATTAACTGGAGAGGGGCATAATGCTTGGGAAGGTTGAGGGGAAGCAAAAGAGAAGATTCTCAAGCAGGTAGATTAACACAGTGAATATGGCAATGAGCTCAAGTGTGTCAGAGATCGTGAAGATGGATAGCACAGGATAGACAGGATTCAGATGTTGTTCATAGGGTTGCTGTGAGTTGTACTTGACTCAGTAGCACCACAACAACAGCAACAATACACACATACACATGCATGCATACGTGTATATGTAACTAGATACAGATGCAAACAAAAAAACCTCATTAAGTATATGTATATGCACACACACGTGTGTGTATTTGTGTGTGTATATATCAGTGTGTGTATGTATGTGTGAATATGTGTATATATATGTGAGTGAGAGTGGGTGTGTATATTTTGAAGGTGTATGTATATGTGTGTGTGTGTGTATAATGTTGTTGTGTTGCTGATTGTTGTCGAGTATGACTCATAGCAACCCTATAAAAACAAAAGACCTGAAGCCTTTCATAAAAATCATTGTTTCTACAAGTTCATAGAGTTTCCAGTGGCATGTTGTTTAGAAAGTGGATGCCACTCCTGCTTCCAAACCTGCCTTAAACTTGGTCCTCCACCAAACATTGTCCACCATGGGTAACTGTTAATGGCATTTGACACCCCAGTGGCACAAGGTTCAGTATCACAGCAACCCCACGTTACTTCAGTACAGCAAATTGACAAAAGAGTACTGTACCACTCAAAAGAATGTTCTTCCACGATAAAATAACAAGCAACTTTAAATGCAAGGTCTTTTTGACTCTAAACAAGAGGCTTAAATACTAAAACAACCAATATAATTTGTTGTTGATGTTATGTACTGTTGAGTCACCTGCGGCCCATAGAGAGCCTATGGAGCTCTGAACCCTTCCCTGTCCTGAGCCAGTCTCACTAATTCCGACACACCAACACCCGTTGTCCCAGTTACTGTATCAATTAATCTCATTTGGGGTCCTCCTCACCTGCGCTGTCCCTCCACCCTTCCAACCATGATGTCCTTCTCCCAGGACCGGTCTCTCCTGGCCATCTGCTCAAAGTATGTGAGACGAGCTTCAAAATCCTAACCTCCAAGGAGAGGCTTGGAGACTTTTACCCTTTCCAAGACAGACTTATCTGTTTATTTTTATATTACAAATAAAGTTTGGACAAAAAAAATGATTAAACAGTGATCCTTAAAATGTGGAAGGAGAGTTGGAGGGAGGGCTGGAAGGAGGGCAAGCCCAACCAAACCACGAAAACATGTTCTAGCTTTAGTTGAAGTATTTCTTCTTTCTCTGAGTTTTAAGCCATATCTATAATTGAGGGTCTTAAAATTTGGTGTAATATTGTTGAGTTGTTAATATTACTGAAGTCATTGTAACAGTTACATTGCTTTCATCCTTGGAAACGAATTATTTTAAATTTCCTTATTAATATGTTCTTAGATTGTTTTCAAAATCATAAGAGGCATAAGGAAGCTACATTAAAATAATTAAGGTTTTTATAAAGAAATATTTTTTTTAAAAAGAAAGGATCCATAATGATGTTGGTAGTTTCTAGATAAAATATAAGTAGACCCGTGCAGTTCACATGCTTTTTAATTCTCTAATATCTAATCCTTTTCCTTAACATAAACAAGCACTGCAGAGATACATTTGCTTGTATAATTGAATATGTAAGTTATGCAATAATGATCAGGCTCTTTATGCTTTCATTGCTAAGCTACTCCAAATTCATTTTTCCATTACTGAAACCGAGGAGGGCCTGAAGCACTTGCTACAGAAGTTCAAGGACTACAGCCTTAAATACGGATTGAAGTTCAACATCAGGAAAAAGATTCTCACCATTGTGCTGATTTAGCAGCATCATGATAGAAGACGAAGAGATTGAGATTGTCAGCAGCTTCAATTTGTTTGGTTCCACAAGTAACACTTGGTACCAGCAGACCAAGGAGGATAGAAGGAGAATTGATGCCTTTGAGCTGTGGTGCTGGAGAAGAGTATTGAGAATACCATGGACTGCTGGGAAAACGAACAGATTTGTCCTGGAAAGGGTTAAACTGGGTGGCTCCTTGGAGGCAAGGATTCTGAGGCTCCGTCTAACATACTTTGGACATGTTGTGAGGAGAGACCTGTCCTTAGAGAGGAACATCATGCTTGGGAGGGTGGAGGGACAGCGCAGGAGGGGAAGGCCCTCTATGAGGTGGATTGATTCAGGGACTGGGATAATTGGGATGGGAGTGTCAGAGACAGTGCGATTGGCACAGGACAGAGCGGAGTTTAGGGCTGTTGTACATAGGGTTGCTAAGAGTCGCAAGTGACTCAACGGCACATGACAACAACAACAAACAAAAACCAGCAGTCAAGAAATTAAATATCTGTTTCTAGATAGCTGGTGTCCTAAATACAGCAAGGGAACACTATATGGTTTAAAATCAAGAAAGCTGTATCCTTTCTCTATACTTATTCAGTCCATATGCTGAGGAAATCATTCAAGTACATAGACTCCATGGAGAAGAAGGTAGCAATCGGAGGAAGACTTATCAGCAACTTGCATTATGCAGATGAGACACCCTTCTCTCCCTTT
The DNA here is from genome assembly GCF_000299155.1 of Elephantulus edwardii. Lineage (NCBI taxonomy): Eukaryota > Metazoa > Chordata > Mammalia > Macroscelidea > Macroscelididae > Elephantulus > Elephantulus edwardii. The sequence goes on along the minus strand of NW_006399834.1, from coordinate 10,177,323 downwards.
TATTTTTATTCTCATCCCTAGTAACCATTTAGAAACTCTGGTCTCTATATTTTTCTGTGTCTTTTAAGTATGATTTTGTGACGTTTGTTCTTTTGTTACTTATTTCTTTTAACAGTGATTTCAAGGTACATTACATTCAAGCTGTGGTATCTATCAGAACTTTTATTTTTAGCTTATTTTTGAAGAATTGTTCTTTTTTTTAAAAAAAAGTTATATTGGTTTGCTTATAAAGTTCACATACATTGTGTTTCACACTATTCTTCATTCACACTGTGTTTAATACCCAGGCATTATGGTTTTTGTTTTGTCCCCCCACCCCGGCATTATATTTTACAAAATTAATCATCATTGGACTATGCCCATCATTACCCTGTCTTTTCAGGTCCCTGCTAGATCGCTCTTATTTCCTTTACCCCCTCCTTCCACCCACCAAATAGTGTAACCCTGTAGTTTTGCCCCTACCCTCTTCACCCCTCTACCCCTTGCCCCCTTTCTTTGGGTTCCCATACATGTTTTACTAGTTATCGTTCTATTTTTACTATAGTAGTCTTATGCCATATTTGTCCTAAAGAGACTGAGTCATTTCACTCAGGATAATGCTCTTCAGTCTCTCCCAAGTTATGTAGTGTTTTTTGAAATTTTTGCTACTGAGTGCTGCGTAGTATTCCATTGTGGAATGTACCTCAATTTTTCCATCTATTCCGTTGTACATTGCATACAGTAGTTGGACATTTGCGCTGTTTCCATGTTGTTACTATAGTGAATAGCGCAGCTACGAGCATTGGTGTACAAATCTGTTTCTCAGTACTAATTTTTTGGGGTATATTCCTAACAGTGGAATAGCTGGGCCATACAGAGTTTCTGTATTCAACTGTTTGAGGAAATGCCAAACTGTCTTCCAGAGTTGTACCATTTTACAATCCTGCCAACAATGTATGAAAGTTCCCACCTCTCTACATTATATTTTATACATTCACATGCATTGTGTTTAATATAACTATTTACTGTGGATCATTGCTTTTTATCACCTCATCTCAAGTCCCCATTGCACCTTGCCTATTCCGTCACTCTCACAATCTGTCCACTAATATCTGCTACCCTAGTGGTATTTCTCCTTCTTTTACCCCCTTCTCTACTTCCCCTCCTCTTTTGAATGGCTATAAACATCTGTTCCTATTGACTAAATACAGTAGCAACATTATCCTTTTTTTCTAGGTTAGTATTCCCTTGCCCTGATCCTTTATAGTGTTCATTGTCTGTATGTTCTGTTTCTGTTCTATCCTCCTCAACCCCCAGTTACCCTTCTTTCTTCATAAGTAGCAGTAGTTGCCCTTTTGTGACTGAGTTTTTTAATTCAGCATGTTGTCTTCTAGAGTCATTGATGCTGTGTAGTATGTTACAAATTCTTCTTTAAAAGAATTATTCTTCTTTCTTGCTGTGTAGTATTCCATTGTGTGAATGTACCACAAGGTGTTTGGGGCTTTAAAAAAAAATCTGTTTATTGATGGGCATTTGTTGCTATCGTGAATAATGCTATGTTGATCACTGGCATATTTCTCTGTTGGTGCATCAGCTGTGATTTCCTTGGAATCATAGGGAATTTCTATATTCACCTTTTTTAATAAATGCCAGATTGCCTTCCTTAGTGGTGTACCATTTTACAATACCACCAACAGTGCAAGAGGGTTCCAGTTTTCCCGCATCCTCACCAACATTTATTGTTTTCTGTCCCGTTAACTTTGCTGTTACCAGTGGGGTGAGATATTACTTCATTGTTTTTATTTGCATCTTTAATTACTGGTGATTTTAAACATTTCCTCATGTGTTTGTTGACCATAGAACTTTATTTCTTTTTGTGACTAATTTTCCATTGTATGTGTCCATCATGTTCTGTTGCTGGATAGAGTCACACGTAACTTCATTTTCACTCTTTACTTTTTTTTTTCCTCCTGGGGCGGGATATGGGGAAAAGTTTGAATTCACAATGCTACTGTTATCTTTTAGTTCATATCTCTGAAGCGTGTGTTCTATGAGATGACTTTTGATAGTTTAGGTATCAAAAGTAAAAGTTTTTATGTAGTGCATGTGGGGAGATGCTATTTGATCTGAGAATATATCACTGGTGATGGAGCTAATGGACAGATATGGAATTTGTTGCAGAGTTAGAATAATCTCACTTATGAATTAGATGTGAGACTAAAGGAAAAAAGAATCAAGTATTTAGCTTGAGTCATTGGTGAAGATTTGGGGAAGAACATTTTTAGGAAAGAAAGTACTTACTCCTTGGCAAGATAAGCTTGAGATAAATGAGGATGTCCAAAACGCAGGTGATTATATGAGCATGGAGTTCAAGAAAAAGATACCAATTTGAGAAGACTCAACACTTGACATTATGATGATATAAAGTATAGATGGAAAAGAAAATTTATTGTGAAAGTAAACTTGCAGCCACTTCAGTACTTCTGGAAAAAGCCCACACACAAATACACACAACCCAACAAAAACAACCCCAACAGTGGAAAAAATATCTAACAAAGGAGAATGAAATTAAATGGCCAATAAATATGACCAGAGCAAGATGATATGAAATCAAAAGAAGAAGATAATTTTATGAAGATGATTATCAACTGTTTGAATGCTGACAAAAGGCTAAGTAAGATGAAGTTAGTGAAGTAATTATTGAATTTGGTAACATGAAATATTGGTAAATGTAAAAGACTTTTTCAGTGGATTGAAGGTAATGTAAACTAGAGTACAGTAAATTTAGAGGGGAAAGGTCATATAGAAAATGACTACAGGAAATGTTTTCAAAACTGGAAAGCATCTAAATGTTTTTTTATGGGATTTGTTAAATGAATTATGATATAGTCATACAATAGGATTGTATGCATTAATTTTAAAACCTGAGATTTCTAGATCATCATGTGACAAGCCATCTAAAACATACTATTAAAGATACAAGTTGCAAAACTTATAATCTAATATTTAAAATGCATGTATGTTATATACACATACACACATCTTTAAACACAAAACTCACAACTCCACTTGATTATGGAAACTCTAAGTATAGATAAAGTAAAGCAGAGAACAATATAAAATATAAAAAATTTAAAAAAACCAATATAAAAACATACTCCATTATACCCATATATTTTGGTAATAGCATTATCCTCTCACTTTTCTTTCTTGACAATGTTTAAAAAGTCACAAATATTGTATAATTACACCCATAAATGGTTTATACTATATGTTTAACAGGAGTCAAACAAAATTCATATTATTGAATTTCTCTTAATTGATAGCTGTTACCTCCTCTTCTACTTTAAAAATGCCATTTATTTGGTTTTTTAAATTTTAATGTGTGTGTGTGTGTGTGTGTGTGTGTGTGTGTGTACCGTCAAATCAGATCTGACTGTTACAGAAGGAAATTGCCCCTCCTTCTCCAGCAGAGCATCTGGTGGATTCAAATCATGTACCTCTGGGGTTGCAGTGTAGCTTCTTGCCACTAGGCTGCCAGAGCGCCCTTTAAAAATGCCATTTATTTGTTGAAAGATGATCATGTATCTTGTAGAATGCCCACATTCTATAATTAGTGTCATGAGATTGCTTATCTCCAAAATGCCATGTAAGCTGATAGTCAGATTTAGAGGACTGATTATGTAAAATTCTTCAATTGTCTATCAAGATTATGTCACACAAATGGTGATGTATGTTTCCTACTGCATAAAATAATGAGGTGTGCAATATCTAGTTGTCCTACTTTTTGTTGTTGTTATATGCTGTCGAGTCGCTTGTAACTCATAGTGACGTTATGTACAGTAGCCCTGAAAGTTGCTCTATCCTGTGCCAACCTTATTGTCTCTGACACACCTACCCTCATTTACCCCAGTTACTGAATCAATCCATCTCATTGAAGGTCTTCCTCTTTTGCACTGTCCCTCCATCCTTCCAAGCATGATGTCTTTCTCCAAGGACTGGTCCCCCCTGGCCATGTGCCCAAAGTGTGTGAGATGGAGCCTTAAAATTCTAGCTTCCAAGGAGAAACTTGATTTCACCCTCTCCAGATCAGTTTGTTTTCTTGACAGTCCATGGTATGTTCAAGACTTTTCTCTCGCATCACAGCTCAAAGGCATTGATTCCTCTGTCATCCTTAGTCATTGTCTGGCTCTCTGATGCATAGCAAGTAATAGCAAAGAACATGGCCCGGATCCAGCACACCTTAGTGTCTAGACTAAAATTGTTGCTTTTCAGTACTCTGGAGAGGTCCTTGAGAGCAGATTTTCCCAGTGCTATTCATCTTTTGATTTCTTGACTCCTGGAAAGAAGCAAACTGAAGTTGTTAATAACCTTAATCCCCTTTCCATCTATCACGGTGCTTCCAGTTGGCCCAGTTGTGAGAATCTTTGTTTCTTTGATGCTGAGCTTCAATTCATATTGAAGACTATAGTCCTTGACCTTCTGCAGCAATTGTTTCAAGTCCTTCTCAGTTTCAGCAAGCAAGTTTGTGTCATCTGCATAACTTAAGTAGTTGATGGGTCTTCCTCCAATCCTGATGCCACATTCCTCCTCATAAAATCCAGGCTCCTGAAATATCTGTTCTGTATGTAGATTGAAGATGTATGGAGACAGGATGCATCCCTGACACACTCCTTTCTTGATTTTTAACCATGCAGTGTTTCCCTGCTGTTTTGAGGACTGCTTCCTAGACTGAGTATAGGTTTTGCATGAGCACAATCAAGTGTTCTGAGATTCCCATTCTCCTTAAGGTTAGCCATAATTTGTTGTGATCTACACAGTCAAATGCCTTTGCATAGTCAGTAAAACACAGATAAATATTCCTCTGGTACTCTGCTTTCTGCCAAGATCCATGTGAAATTGGCGATAATGTCTCAAGTGCCACAACCTCTTCTAAACCCAGCTTGTACTTTTAGCAGTTCTCTGTCGATGTGCTGTGCCAGTTGTTTTTGGATAATCTTTAGCAGAATTTTGCTGTTGTGTGATATTAGTGATATTGTTCGATAATTTCCACACTCTGTAATGACCTTTTGCATCCTTTATGGAAAATATTATTGATATCCTTCGACAACTCATCTCGTCTTTGTTGAATAGTATTCTAGGCCTCAAAACTGTTTGAGTTGTTTTTTAAATTCAGGTGGGATCAAGATCAAATTTTTACTCCTGTCGATTTGATTTGACCTCTTAAGCTTTAATTTGAACTTGCATATGAATGCTTGATGGTCTGATCCACAGTCGGCACCTGGCCTAGTTTTCACTGCGGATATTGAACTTCTCCAACAATTCTTTCCACAGATGTAATTGATTTGATCCCTGTGTATACCATCGTGGTATATGAATATGTATAGCCTGCATTTATGTTTCTTATAAAAGGTATTTGCTATGAATAAATTATTGTGCAGAATTTTATCATTTTCATCTCTGTCACCAAGTCCATGTTTTCTGACTACTATCCTTCTTCCTGGTTCCCAACTTTCACACTCCAATCACTCATTATTATTAATGCCTCTTGGTTGCATGTTTAATCTATTCCTGACTGCAAAAGTTGGAACAAATCATCTATTTCCTCCTCTTTGGCTCTCGTTATTGGTGCATAAATTTGAATGATAATGGTATTAACAGATCTTCCTTGTATGGGTATGGATATTATCCTGTCACTGACAACGTGTTATTTTTAGATGGATCTAGAAATGGCTTTTTAACTATGAAAATGACCCCATATTTTCTCACCTTTTCATCACCAGTGTAGTAGATCATAGGATTGTCTGATTCAAAATGTCCTATGCCAGTCCGTCTCTTTTTGCCAATATCTAAGATGTTAATATTTATGCATTCCATTTCCTTCTTAACTATGTCCAGTTTTCCTACATTCATGCTTCTCACATTCCACATTCCAATCATTAGTTTCTGTTTACAGCTTCTACATATATTAGCTAAAGTCCTTTCAAAAAGAGCTCTGGTGGCCTAGTGGCAAGAAGTTGTGCTGCAATCTCAAAGGCATGCAGTTTGAATCCACCAGATGTTCTGCTAGAGAAGGAGCGGCCATCTCCTCCTGTGTCCAGTCTGATCCGATTTGACAGTACACAACAACAACAACACAAAAGACGAATAAAAGTATCTCCTTAAAAACAAAATGTCCCCAAATTAGCTCATTATTTACCGTAAGGTACATTTTATAGAGAGTTATAAAGGGAGCGCTGATGGCCTAGTGGTAAGAAACTGCACTGCAATCCCAAATGCATGTGGTTCAAATCCACTAGCTTCTCTATGAGAGAAGGTCGGGCAGTCTTTTCCAGTGTGATTTATTGCCTCTGAAAGTCCACTGGAGGGTCACCTATGGGTCGGATAGGACTCCATAGCACACAACAGTTTATGTACAAGGCTAATTACTTGGTTTCCCCCTTTATTTATAGGTGTGTCTGGATTTTGTCCTATGTCTCTATTTCTGGCCTAATAATTAATAGTGTTGTTAAGTGCCGTCGAGTCGCAGGTGACTCATAGCAACCCTATGAAGGAGAGTCCTCGACGCTTGGGTGCCTTTCATCCTCTCTCCAGGTTCAAAGGGTTTCCAGAGGCAAGCTATTATGGAAGTGGATGCCACTCCTCCTTCCATGCTTGTTTAATCGGGGAGCTCCACCCCACTCTCAGTCCTCATTGGGTAGCCAACCATTAACGCATTTGACACATCCGTGTCACAGTGTTCAGCCTCACAGCAACCACAAGTGACCGCAGGACGGCAACTTGGACACCAGGGCTATACGACCTAGAGGAATGTCTGAACAAAAACAATGAGAGACTGTCCTGAGGGCCATGAACTAAAAGTCACCCACCTTTGTCTTGGTCACATATGATTAATAGTATTCTGTGTTAATAATGCAATTTCACTGTAATTGAATCCCTAGTCAATATCCATGGTAACCACAATCAAGAAATAAAAAGATGGAAAAGTTGGTAAAATCTGTTGGCAAGGACCCTTCCAAAGAGCTCAAGGGCAATGGTGTTAAAGACTAAGATGTGACTATTTGAAGCCATGTTCTTTTCAGTTCCTTCCTGGCATCTGAAAGGGAGACATTAAATAAGGATTACCAAAGAATTGTTGATGCCTTTGAATTGTAGTGTTGGAGAACAGTACTGTATAGCCCATGGAGTGCCAAAAGAACAAACAAGTCTCTCCTGGAAGAAGTGAAATTAGGGTACTCCCTAGAGGCAAGCGTGGTGGAGTTTCATCTTGCATTTTTAAGGTATGTTTTCAGGAGGGGCTAGTCCTTGGCAAAAGACATCATACCAGAAAACCTGGAGTGCAGAAGATAAAGAGGAAGAGTCTCAACAAGATGGGTTTACACAGTGACTATAACAGTGGGCTCGAGCATTCAGAGGTCGTGAGGACAGAACAGGGCAAGATTCACATCTGTTGTTCATAGGGTTACTGTGAGTCATAATTGACTTGATGACACCTAACAATTCTTTTTTTTTAGCAAATTTTTTGTTTTATCCTGGATTACTGACAAAGTTTGTATACATTGTTTTTCACACTGGATCTTTTCCATTTCCTTTACACATCTCTCCCTCAACCCATCAAATTGTGTGACCAGCCATATAATTATCCCCACCCTTAACCCCCATGCATTCTCACATCTCTGCTCCCACCCTCCCTGCTATGGATCCAATACTCATTGTACAATAATGGTCTACAGTAATTGTCCCTCTGGGACTGAGTGAGTTCACTTAGCTTAATGCTCTCTAGTCCCTCCATTCTATGTTCAGATTTCTCAGGAAACACCACACAACTCTTTAAAAAAAATTTTTTTAAACAAAAATTGGTTTGCTTACAAAGTTTGTATACATTTGTTTCATGCTATCCTTTGTTCACATTGTGTTTCATACAATTATTCCTATTCATTTTGTTTTATAACATTTATCACCGTTGAATTATGCTCACTGTTACCCTATCTTTCTAGATGCCTGCCAGATCACTCACATTTCTTTTATCCCCCTATGCCCACCAAATTGTATAAACCTGTGATTACCTGCCCCCCATCCTCACCACTCTGCTTTCCCCTTCCCTCCCTTGGATTCTCATAAACATTTTAGTAGTTATCTTTCTGTTTCTACAGTAATGATCTTAAACCGTATTTGTCCTTATTAGACTGAGTTAGTGTTAGTTCCTTCAGCATAATGTTCTTCAGTGCCTCCCAAATTAGGTAGTAATTTTAAAAATCATTGTTATTGAGTGCTACAAGTATTCCATCATGTGAATGTAACACAATTTATCAATCCATTCAGTTGTGGTTAGACATTTGGGCTGTCTCCATATTCTTGGGATGGTGAACAATGCTGCTATGAATATTGGTGTACAAGACTCCATTTGTGCCTCAGTTCTTATTTTCTTGGGGTATATCCCAAAGATTCTTACCACTGAGCCTATTGGCAGCTTCATAATGGATGGCGAAGAGACTGAGATTGTTCACAGTTTTGGTTTGCTTGGCTCCACAGTCAACACAGTTTTGATTTGCTTGGCACCAGCAGCCAGGAAATTAAAAGACAATTGCAATGGGAAAGTCTGCAATTAGAGACCTCTCTAAAGTAGTGAAGTGCAATGACGTCAGTCTGGAGACTAAGGTGCGCCTCCTGATACAGGCCATGGTCCTTGCAATCACTTGGTATGCATCAGAGATCTGGACAATGACTAGGGATGATAGAAGGAGAATTGATGTCTTTGAGCTGTGGTGGTGGAGAAGAGTATTGAATATACCATGGACTACCAAGAAAATGAACAGGTTTGTCCTGGAGAGGGTGAAGCCAGGCTGCTCCTTGGAGAAAAGGATTCTGAAGCTTCATCTGACATAGTTTGGACATATTGCAAGGAGGGACCAGTCCTTGGAGAGGGATGTCGTGCTTGGGAGGGTGGAGGGACAGCACAGAAGAGGAAGACCCTTGATGAGATGGATTGATTCAGTGACTGGGGTAATGGGGGTAGGTGTGTTGGAGATGGTGAGATTGACACAGGATAGGGCAGGTTTAGGGTTGTTGTACATAGGGTCGCTATGAGTCACGGATGACTGGACAGCACATAACAACAACAACAACATATTCCAAGCAGTGGAATAGCTGGGTCACATGGGATTTCTATGTTCAGCTTTTTAAAAATATTTTATTTTATTTTATTTGTGTGTACTGTCAAATCAGATCTGACTAGTACAGGGGGAGCTTGTCCCTCATTCTCCAGCAGAGCATCTGGTGGGTTCAGACTGTACACTCAGGGATGCAGTGTAGTTTCTTGCCACTAGGCCACCATGTTCAGCTTTTTGAGAAAGTACCAAACTGTCTTCCAGAATGGTTGTACCATTTTACAATCCCACTAGCAGTGTTTGAGAGTTCCCACCCCTCCACATCCTCTCTAGCATTTATTGCTGGGGTGAGATGGCATCTCATTGTGTTTTGCATCTCTCTTATTGCCAGTGATTTTGAGCATTTCTTCATGTGTCTGTTGGCCATCCAATGGTGTCCTCTGTGAAAAGTCTTTCCATGTTTTTTGCCAGTTTTGTGATTGGGTTTTCAGACTTTTTCTTATAGAGGCCCTGTAGGGTTCTGTAAACTTTTGTTATGAGACCCTCATCTGAGATGGAATTGCCAAATGTTTCTTCCCGGTCAGTAGGTTTTCTTTTCACTCTGTTGGAAAAAGTTTTTGATGAGCACAGGGATTTAATCTTTAGGAGGTCCTATTCATTAATTTTGTCCTTTCCTGGTTGTATATTTCTTGCTATATTTGTAAGCCTCTTTATACCATATAGGGTAGGCCTTCTAATCGTGGACCCATTTTGTCTCTTATGATTTTACAGTTTTGTGCTTTATACCTTCATCTACCTTGAGTTGACTTTTGTGTATTGTGAGAGGTATGAATCCTGCTTCAGCTTTCTACAGGTAGCTGTCCAGTTTTGCCAGCACCATTTGTTGAAGGTGTCATTTCCCTATTTGATAGATTTTGTTTCCTTGTTGAATATCAGTTGATCTTAGATAGATGGGTTAATTTCTGGATTCTAAATTCTGTTCCATTTGTCTATGTGTCTGTCATTGTACGAGCACCATGCTGTTTTGGTTATTAAAACTGCATATAGTAGGTTTTGAGACCAGGGAATGCTATGCCTCCCACTTCATTGTTGTTTTTCAGAAGTGCTTTGCTTATTTGAGGTCTCTTTCCTCTCCAGATAAACTTGCTAGTTGCCTTTTCTGTGTCTTTGAAAAATGAAATTGGTATCTGTATTTGGATCATCTTAAACATGTAGAGTGCTTTTGGTAGGATTGTAATTTTCACTAAATTGAATCTTCCCATCCATGAATTGGAAGCTTTTCCCTATTTATTTAGGTTTCTTACTGTTTCTCGCAGTAGTGTTTTATAGGTTTGTGGGTTTTTTGGTAAAGATCTTTTGTGTCCTAAGTATCTCAATTTGTGATTGGCTCTTCTGAGAAACACAGCCTATAGGAAGGACACACACATATACATTTATTTTAAAGAATTATTGACTCATAATTTTGGAGAATAGCAAGTTAAAAATCTGTAGGGCTCACAGACTGAAAATCAGGCAGAAATTGATCCTCAGGCTCACTCTTCAAATGCACCATCTGCTCCGTGGGAGGATGGACAATCTTCTTCTGTACTATTAACTGTGTTAACTGCTTCTGAAAACCTGCTGGAGCGCCAGCTGTGGCTTGAGTCCAACCCCATGGGTACACAACAACAAGTCTTAAATCTGAGATTTGTAAGACACACTGGTAGACTGGACAAATAGGCAAAATTTGATACTACAGTCTTATGGCAGAGTTTCTTATTGTCTCTCAATCAGTTTTTGCTCTTTAGATTTTCAAATATTTGGATGAGGCCAAATTTAATTACCGAGGTTAACTATTCTTTAATTTTTACATTTGTTTTAAACTTCTCATTTTGCCAATGGACTAACAGACTTAACAAGAATAATAGTGGAGGTGGTATTTTATTTTAGTATATTGAAGAAGATTTTAGTATATTAGATTTTGTATTTTCTTTTTTTTATGACAAACAGCAAGTTTAATATTCTGGCAAGGGTATATATATATATATATATGTCTTAGGAACATGCCTGCAGGGGTAATCGCATTATCTCTTATCTGTCCCCGAGATGTTGACTGGTAGATCAAACATTCCGAGACATTCACACAAAACAAAGACCCCTTCCAGGATATCTTATAATATATTTTAAAAGACAAAACGGTATCATATTCCTAAGATTCAGAAACCTATTCACTCCCTATTCATTAGCATACTGCTTCCTGGAGTTGTTTTCTGCAGAACAGATGGTCAAACCAAGATAGGTGGTCCTGCTGTTTTTTACAAGGCATTGCTGATCCTGCTTTGCAGGTTAGCCAGCTCCTGACAGCTCCTCCCTCTTAATATAATAAAATATGGGATGTTGCCTGTCTTAGGTGGATATGAGACCTCAAAATCAAGTTGCCCGTCTTTGGGATCATAGCTGTCAAAGATTTTGTATTTTCTATAATGTGGAATGTGAATTCATTGAGAATAAAAATTTTACTTACAAAAAGTCAGTTGTTTAAAGATATTAAACACATATACAAAAAATAACATTATTATTTGGTGCTTAATTAATTGTAGTAGAAGCTCTCCAGATTGACACAAAAATTTAACCATAACTTTGGACAATATTATATGGGCATTCTATTTATCAGGTTTTTTTTTCTTTTTTTTTTCAATTTTATTAGTTTTAATGAACATTTACAGAGATTTTGGGTTATTTATCAGTTTTTAGAATAAAGAGTTGGTGTGCTACCAACTTTCATAGATACTCCTTGAATATCTTTTTATGAAGAAGGAGGATTCTATTTGGTATACCAATTGAAGTATTTCAGATAACAGATGTTGCCCTGGATGTGCTCACCAAGTTGTGCCAAGAAATCTGGAGAACAACCACTTGGCCAACTGACTGGAAGAGAAAACAAACAGGAAAACAAACAGATTCCCATTCCAAAGAAAGGTGACCCAACTGAGTGTGGAAACTACAGAACAGTGTCATTGATTTCACATGCAAGCAAGATTCTGCTGAAGATCATCCAAAAACGATTAGAACAGCACCTCAGCAGAGAACTGCCGGAAGTCCAGGCTGGGTTTAGAAGGGGTCGTGGTACTAGGGATATCGTTGCTGATGCTAGATGGATCTTGGCTGAAAGCAGGGAATACCAGAAGAATGTCTATCTGTGTTTCATTGATTATGCAAAGGCATTTGACTGTGTGGATCATAACAAACTGTGGCTGACTCTGAGAAGAATGGGAATCCCAGAACATTTAATTGTGCTAATACGAAACCTATACTTGGACCAAGAGGCAGTAGTCAGAACAGAGCAGGGTAACACTGCATGGTTCAAAATTGGGAAGGGTGTACGCCAGGGATGCATCCTGTCTCCATGCCTTTTCAACATGTATGCAGGGCAGATTATCCGAGAGGCTGGGCTCTATGAGGAGAATTGTGGCATCAGGATTGGTGGAAGATCTATTAACAATCTCCGTTATGCAGATGACACAACCCTGCTTGCTGAAACTGAGGAGGACCTCATGCACTTGCTGCGAAGGGTCAAGGACTGCAGCCTTCAGTATGGACTAAGGCTCAATGTCAAGAAGACAAAGATTCTCGCCACTGGACCAATTAGCAGCGTCAGGATGGATGACGAAGAGATTGAGAGTGTTCACAGCTTCAGTTTGCTCGGCTCCACGGTCAACACTCTTGGCATCAGCAGTCAGGAAATCAAAAAGCGTATCGCGATGGGAAAGTCTGCTGTTAGGGACCTCTCAAAGGTACTCAGGAGCAACAGTGTCTCTCTGGAGACTAAGGTGCGCCTGATACAGGCCATGGTATTTGCAATCGCTTGTTATGCATCAGAGAGTTGGACAATGACTAGGGAGGACAGAAGGAGAGTGGATGCTTTTGAGCTGTGGTGCTGGAGAAGGGTACTGAATGTACCATGGACTGCCAGGAAAACAAACAGATTCATCTTGGAGAGGATTAAACCAAGCTACTCCTTGGAGGCAAGGATTCTGGGGCTTGGTCTGACATACTTTGGACATGTTTTAAGGAGGGACGGGTCCTTGGAGAGGGACATCATGCTTGGGAGGGTGGAGGGACAGCGCAGGAGGGGAAGACCCTCTATGAGGTGGATTGATTCGGTGACTGGGGTAATCGGGATGGGTGTGTCAGAGGCGGTGCGGTTGGCGCAGGATAGAGCAGGGTTTAGGGCTGTTGTGCATAGATAGGGTCGCTATGAGTCGGAAACGACTCAACGGCACATAACAACAACAACATCACATACTATCTAATTTTTACATTTGTTTCAAATTTTTATTTTCTCAGTGAACTTAGTCTCTTACTCAACTATAATAAACAAGTATATTATATTTCATATTTTTCTAATGTTTTGGAATATCAATTTTAGTTTAAAAATGACTAAAGTTGGGTCAAAAAAGTTTATAAATGTATGTTCAGTGTCTTGACATTTTATTGGCACATTGTAAGGGCTCTCTAAAAGTCATTGAATGAATAAATGATAGTTTTTTCTAAAATGTGCTTTTAAATTAATTAAATATATTCAAATATTTGGATCAGTTAAAAAGTACTGTTTGTTGACTACCAGAGTAGTTCAATTAATTCTTCTGAAATTAGTATTTACCAGTTTTGAAAATTGACATCTTGGAAAAAAATACACTCTCACATTGCCTGGAAGTAATTAAAACCATTATTATTTGTGTCATGTCAATCTGAAAGAAACATAGCATGTGGTATTTAGAGATCCTATTTTTAAACTGTGTTCCTTGGTATTTTTTGTTAATGTTTGGTTTGATATGCTGAAAAGAACAGCTCAAATTGAGTGTGGTTGGGCAGTACCTGGAAGGATATTATTAGACTTCAAAATGAACTTAGTAATTGAGGAAGTGTAAGATGTAGTTAGAATAAAATGCTATGCAGTTAATGATTGCTAGAAGAAAAAGCCTCAAACTATCCTAAAATATAAGGAAGTACTTATGAATAAATTTGGCTGGAGAAAATGTTAGGGTTTTATAAACCGAACTTGAGTTAGCAATGTTAGTCTGATGTATTAGGAAGGAAAGCACATACTGGCAGCATGCCATAGAAGTGTCCAGATCAGAATAGTGTACTAGCGTCTGGACTTAAATTATAGGGTAGAGGTTATAACTTACAGATCATAATACCCCAGATATGTTTGTTTGGACTACATGGAAAAATATTACTAGTTTCCAGTATTTAAAAAATGGGGTGTTTGGCATAAAATTAACATTTTTTCAGTGTTTTTTGAAAAATCCTACTTTGGCTATACTGTGTACATGTCCTTGTTTGTCAGCAATTGACTGTTGTTGAATCATAGCTACCCACTGAAGTTGAGTTAAATGCTGTCTACTCCTTGATGATCCCTACCACTTCCTCACTCCAAAAAATTCAGCCCAGGTGTCATTACAGCTTTTTCTCGCAGTGATTTTTCCCCATATTGGGTTCATATGCTGCTTTACTCGTTTACTTGTTTACCCATGTTGAAGCAAGTTTTGCAAGTTGTTATTATGTACTGTTGAGTCCATAAAAGCTCATAGATTCTTCTGTCATCAAGGAAGAGGACTTTAACTGTCTTTTGTTTGTAGGGTCGCTAGGAGTCGTCTATGACTTGATGGCACTTCATAACAACAACAACAACAGAGAGAGCTCTATTGGCCTAGTGGATGGAAAGTTATGCTACGAAGCCAAAGGTGGGTGATTTTAATCTGTGGCCCTCTGGCCTGGTTTTAATTGGTTTTGGTCAAACATTCTTCTAAGTGGTATAGCACTAGTGTTTCCATTTGCTCTATAGAGGTAACTCGTGGTTGCTGTGATACTAAACACTGTGACGCTGATGTGTCAAATGCAATAATGGTTACCCATGGTGGACAGTGTTTGGTGGAGCTCCTCAATTAAGACAAGCTTGGAAGCAGGAGTGGCATCCACTTCTGAAATAGCTTGCCTCCAGAAACTCTATGAACCTGGAGAAACGATGCAAGTTATACAAGTGTTCAGGTCTTTCATTCATAGTGTCGATATGAATTGTCCACGACTCGATGGCACTTAACAATAAAACAACAATGTTCATATGACTTTGAAGTGTGTCTGCAAAGATAATTGTATAGTTTTCTTTTTGAAGATTAAAAACCAAACACAACAAAATCCAAAAAGTTTTGATTTTTTTTTTTAAAAAAGAACATTTCTACCCATAATATGTGACCTCTAAGAGTCTCTATAGGCTTTTTCCTATACATATGATTTTGACATTCCAGTTTGTATTAAAAGAAATTTCTGACAGTGTTGATAATGTAATAGTGTACCAAGGAGTGAATTATTTATTCAGCCTCCATTTTTCCAGTTATTCCACATTATTAATTACCTCGTAGGTCAAGTGTAAAAACAGAAAAACTATAAAACAGTAATACTCATTTTCTTCTTCAAAGAGCTTACCTTTCTCTCAACACTTTGAAGATATTAAAGTTTAAGCTAATAATTACCATTTAGAATGACGGGTGATATCCAAAATATGTATGGAACACAGAGAATGGCAAAAATAATGTAATATAATATGCTTGTAGGTTTAAAGTATTTTTGTGAAAGAATTATGTAGCAAGGGGATTAAAAAATAGTTATATGTGCTGATGCAAAGCAATCTTCAAGGCACGTTGCTAAGTAAAAAAGGAACTTATAAAGCAGATTGGTTTGATCCAATCTAATTTAAAACTATGGAGTGTATACTTCAATAGGTATGCAATATAAATGTGGATGAAAATAGAGTACATCAGAAATAGATACAGACATGTATTAATATGTGCCTTTGGGAAAAGAAGGTATTGTAAGTGACATTTAATTTTTATATTCTTTTATATGTTATGTGAGGGTTAGTTTATTATTACTATTTAGGATTGAAGAAACAAATATGCTTTCATCTGAATTAAGTAGAGCAGTGGACAAAAGCTGGGATTATTCCACTCGAGTTCTGTATTTTAAAAGCACATTAGGAAAAGATGGAGGGGGAAAAGGCATGGACTCCAATAAATATTAGAGAGTGGCCCAGAACAGCATAAATAATGTCAGAAAGAGTTGTACTTTTTACGAATCAAGTCTAGTGAAAGAGTACAGATACCAAATAGCCACCATTGGTTGAACAGACACCGTGGCCAGAATTTCCTTTCTTTGTATGGATTTTTCTTATTAGATATTTATGACAACTGTAAGTTATTGTTAGGCGCCATCAAGTCAATTGCAACTCACAACGACCTTATGAGCTAGACCCGAACCTTGCCCTATACTGCACCATCCTCCCAATTTGTGCCATGTTTCAGTCCATTATTACAGTCAGTGTGTCAGTCCATCCCTGTGAGGTTCTTCATCTCTTTTGCTGATCTTCTGCCTTTCTCTGCATCATGTCTTTTTTTCTGAGAACTGGCACTTCCTGACAACATGCCCAGCATGTGAGACATTTTCACCACCCTTGCCTCTAAGGATCACTTTGGTTGCAATTTGTCCAAGACAAATAAATTGGTTCTCTTGGCATCCATAGTACAGTCACTACTTATTGCAGTCATCACAATTCAAAGATACTGATTTTTCTTCTGTTGTCCTTATTTATTGTCCAACTTTCAGATTTATAGGAAACATTTGAAAATATTTTGGCTTATATCTGGTGCATCTTAGTCTTTGAACGGACATCCTTGCTCTTTAGAACTTCAGAGAAGTCCTTGACAGCAGATTTCCCCAATGCAACACATCTCCTGATTTCTTGACTGCTGCTACTAATCATGGATGTTGATTCTAGATCTAAGTAAAATGAAATGATTGACAACTTCAGTCTGTTCTCCATCTTTCATGATGTTGCATGTTGGTTATTCTTAAAGACGAGGAAGTGTTGAGAGGCTAAGTGTCTGTTTCATGATAATGCAACCAGAAGGAAGAAGATAAAAATGCTCTTATTTCAGTATTCTTTTTCTAACCACCAAATAATAAGGCAGGAGTGGCATCCACTTCCAAAATGGCTTGCCTCCGGAAACTCTATGTAGGAACAGTGCTCAGGCTGTTCGTTCATAGGGTTGCTATGAGTCGTCTACGACTTGATGCCACCAAACAACAACAACAACAACAACAACAACATATAAGAGTGATGACCTCAATCTAGGAAACAGGAAAAAGTTTGATGTGGTTAAATGAAAGATCGTATGCTAGTTATTGTTGCTGAGCTCATTGAGAACATGGTGACATGCAACCCGCATCGCTGTTAAGATCTTGTGCTGCATAAACTGTAATAGAGTGCAAAGTGTAAGGAAGGTGATAGACTTGCTGAATTAAGCAAGTAGTCAGACCATGCTTGGAACACTACCAAAAAAAATTAAAACTTAAAAAAAGAAACAATAATCCTCCAATTCCCAAATCAATAAGACAGCTGGTTTAATTACTATTGGGAAATGCTTGTCATTCCTCTGTAGCATCTGGTCCCCACTGGACCCTCATCATTTCCTTCACCTGCTCCCCCCACCGACCAAACTGTGCAGCTCTGCAATTGCATCCTGGCCCATCCTCATCCTTCTGCCCCCAACCCTCACTTCCTTGTACCCCCAATATGTTTTTCCCAATAAAAAAAGAAACAATAATCCATCAGTAACATTAGACAACAATTTGAAAAGAAAAATTGCTTTGAATCCCACCACTGCAATAATTCAGCTTTCATTTTTTCCAGTCATTTTCAATGTAGTTTTAAAATATATGTATTTTATTGTAATCATACAGTGTAAGTAATTTTGCATTTTCTGTTTCAACATCACATATATAATCATCCTAATTATAATTTTTAGAGGCTGAGCAATTTTCTTTGATGGTACACCATAATTTACTATATCAAATTGCTGGATACTTAACCTGTTTGTATTTTCTTCCATTTATAAGGAAATGCCATTTTGATCAATTAGTACTCTTTCTTTGTGTGTAGGGTATATAATGGTTAGGCAAACAAAGCTCCAAGACAGTGATAATTTTTTCAGAACTAGTGGAATGAAGAAGAAGTAATAGAAAAAGCTCTCCATTAGCCAGTAATTTTTATATAAGTCATTGTTACCATGCTTCAGCAAACTAACCCAAAATCAATGACAACTATCCCCACTGTTGTCTTAATATACAAAAAATATCAAACTAAAGCATTGTCTTTGTTGGAAGAGTACAAGTTTCTTTATATGAGACTAATTGTAACACAGTGATACAGGAAATGAGCAGCCTTATGATGAATTACATAAATATTCAGGGTTCTCTAGTGGCTTCGTGGTAAAAAGCTGCACTACAATCCCAAAGGCACATGGTTCAAATCCAGCAGTCACTACATATGAGATAAAGATCAGCAATCTTTTTTGTGATTTGTTGTTGTTGATTGCCACTGAGTCAAGCACAACTCATAGTGACCCTATTATTTATTGCCTCAGAAAACCCACTGTAAGATCAGCTGTGAGTTGATTCTAATTTGACTGCATGTAACAACAACATGATGAATTACTTTTATATATTAAATGAGTTTTCTTTGTGAGTAAGTAACAAAAGCACTGTTTCTCTTGTTATTAACACCTTGCATCTGTATGGCACACTTGTAATTGATGAACCAGTATTTCAACAAAGTCCATAGTGGTTAATGAAGAAAGAATTGGAAGAAGAGTTGATTTTTTAAAAATTATGCTTTTGACAAAGGATATTGAGTGGCTTGCTTAACCAACAAGAAATTTGTCTTGGAGGAAGTGCAACCAGAGTGCTCCTTAGACGCAAGGATGGTAATTTTCTTCTTCTTCTTTTTTTTTTTTACCTTTTTTTTTGTTAAATTTTATTAGTTTTAATGAACATTTAGAGAGATTTTGGGTTTTCATTCATTCATTGTTGCACTGTTTTTTCCACCCTCCTCCCCAGTTCATTCTTCTTCCCCCCCAATGTCTGTTTTAATTGTCCAATTGCCACAGTGCTTGTCAAAGTCAGTTCTGATTAATCTCCTTTGTCAGTGTGTCCCTTGTCATTCCCTATCACTCCTCCCTGAGAGAGACTTCACCCTGATTCATAAGGAAAAGGGGATGGCGTATTATCTTAGCTACTTCCTGCTGAAAAGGGACGCTGTGGGTTTCAGGGTGAATGTCTTCTCTCACTACTCTAAAGGGCCCCTTTGGCAGTAGGAAACACATAGACTATTATGGAGATTGATTTTGGAATTTAGATGCACTGTTATCAATTGTGCTTAGCCGTACATGTTCATATCGTTGAAGATGTATCATGGAAGTGTTGCAGCCTAGAAGATACAAATTTCACTAACAAGTTAAAAGTGCATGAGTCAAAAATTGAAAAGCAATAATATTCTGAGTAGAGGTTCTAATAGTGGCACAAATCAAGTTACAGAGGTAAGGTGGTTCCATTGCCATCCTTACTCTAACTTAATTCTTTTTTTTTTAATTTAAATTTGTTATTAATTTCAGTGAAAATTTACAGAGGCTTTGGATTTCCATTCATTCACTGTTGTAGATTTGTCCCTTCCCAAGGCCCCCCCCCCCCCGCCAGACATTACCCTCTTGGAGAAGTAAAAGAAAAGATTCTTTCATTATTTTACAAACCCTCCCCCAGGTCCACTCCACCATGTAGCCATTGCTCTAGACTCCTGTCATGACAGAAATACCTAATCACATATCTCTTTTAAATAGTTTTCTCCCTTCTCTGTTTCAGAGCAGCATACATTATTGAACCCATCTTACTCAGTCTCCCCCCAACCCCAAGGACAGTCCCATTCTACAACAGTGGCACCATGCAATATTTGTCCCTTTGTGATTGGGACATTTCACTCAGCATAATGTTCTCCAGAGTCAACCATTTTGAGTAATATTGCATGAGTTCCTTGTTTTTTAATGCAGCATAGTATTCCATTGTGCGAATATACCACAGCTTCTCTAGCCATTCGTTTTTTGATGGGCACTTAGGTTGTTTCCAACTCCTTGCTATTGTGAACAAAGCTGCAATAAACATGGGTGTGCATGGTAATTTTCTTCTTACATACTTGGAGTATGTTAGAAGGTGCCAGTCCTTGGGAAGGCATGCAATGCTGGGCAAAGCAGAGCGGCAACAAAAAATAGGAAGATTCATAATGAGATTAATTGACTGCAACAGTGAGCTTGAGCGTGGCAGATTGTAAGGAGGGGACAGTGAAGGGCAAGCTTTTCATCTGTTGTTTGTATTGCTGTGAGTTGTTGTTGATTTGACAACACCTAACAACAATAGCAGCAAAATTTATAGCTTCATTTTGGCCTCACTGTGTGCAAGGCAGTCCTGTGGATTTGTATAAAGGCATGTCATATGTTTACCATTAGAGGATCATGCAGAATTATTTCATTGTCCTGAAATTGTCCCTGCTCATTCCTCCAGCACAGGAAGACAAAGTGGAGTATTACAATGAAATGCGCAAAGAGCTGGAGTCAGAAAAACAAAGGGGCCAAATTTGCTCAGCATTTCTTAAGATGAAGGAACTGAAGAGAAAATTCAAACCTTGAGTTGCAATACTTAAGGATGCTTTGGGCAGAATATTAAATTATCCAGGAAGCATCTAAAGAATATTGAAAGAGTATACAGACTCATTGTACCAAAAAGGAACTGATGGACACAGAAGGGTTTCATGAAACAATGTATGAACAAGAGCCTGTGGTGATGAAGGAAGTTTAAGCTGTTCTGAAAGAATTGGCGAAAAATGAGGCCACAGGAATTGGCATACCAATTGAAATATTTCAATAAACAGATGCTGCCCTAGATGTTCTCGGCAAGAAACCTGGAGGACAACCACCTGGCTAACTGACTAGAAGGGTTGTATATTTATTTCCATTCCAATGAAAAGTGACCCAGCAAAGTGCGGAAATTATTGAACAGTATTATTGATATCACATGCAAACAAAATTCTGCTGAAGATTATCCAAAAACAACTGGAGCAACAACTCAACAGAGAACTGCCTAGAGTGCAGGCTGGCTTTAGAAGAGGCCTTGGTATAGGGATATTATAGCAAATGTCAGATGGATCTTGGCTGAAAGCAGAGATTACCAGAGGAATTACTAAGCAAAGGCATTTGACTGTGTGGATCACAACAAACTGTGGTTGACTCTGAAAAGAATGAGAATTCCAGAACACTTGATTGTGTTTATGCAAAGTCTTTTCTTGGACCAGGAGGCAGTAATCAGAACAGAGCAAGGAAACACTACATGATGCAAAATTAGGAATGGTGTATGCCAGGGATGTGTCCTACCTTCATACCTTTTCAATCTATATGTGGAACAGAATATCCGGGAGGCTGGGCTCTATGAGGAGAAATGTGGCATCAGGATTGGAGGTAGACTAATCAGCATTATTCAGATGACACAATCCTGCTTGCTGAAACTGAGGAGAACCTGAAGCGCTTGCTGCAGAAAGTCAAGGACTGCACCTTTTAATATGGATTGAAGTCCAACATCAAGAAAGCAAAGATTAAAAAAAAAAAAAAGAAAGCAAAGATTCTCACCATTGGGCCAATTGACAACATCATGATAGATGGTGAAGAGATTGAGGTTGTTAACAGCTTCAGTTTGTTTGGCTCTACAGTCAACACTGTCAGTACCAGCAGCCAGGAAATAAAATGATGAATTGCATTGGCAAAGTCTGTTGTCAGAAACTTCTCCAAAGTACTGAAGAACAATGATGTCAGTCTGGAGACTAAGGTGTACCTGATCCAGGCCATAGTCTTTGCATTTCCATGGTATGCATCAGAAAGTTGGACAATGACTAGGGATGACAGAAGAAGAATTTATGCCTTGAGCTGTGTGGTGCTGGAGAAGAGTATTGAATATACCATGGACTGCTAAGAGAACAAATAAATTCATCCTAGAGAAAGTTAAACCAGGCTGCTCCTTGGGGGCAAGGTTTCTGAATCTTCGTCTGACATACTTTGGACATGTAAGGAGAGGCCAGTCCATGGAGAGGGACATCATGTTTGGAAGGGTGGAGGGACAGCGCAGGAGAGGAATACCCTCAATGAGATGGATTGGTTCAGTGACTGGGGTAATGGGGATAGATGTGTCAGAGACAATAAGATTGGTACAGGGTAGAGCAGGGTTTAGGGTTGTTGTACATAGGGGTGCTGTGAGTCGCAGGTGACTCATTGACACGTAACAAGAAATCAGTGTGCTTTTTAAAATTTTTAAAATTTTTTTTTTAATTTTGTGTGTGTGTGTACCGTCAAATCGGATCTGACTGGTACAGGAGGAGATTGTCCCTCTTTCCCCGGCAGAGCATCTGGTGGATTTGAACCGTGCACCTCTGGGATTGCAGTGCAGCTTCTTGCCACTAGGCCACCAGCGCTCCCCTAATCAGTGTGCCTTTTACTGTCTGCATAGCTTTATTTTTTTCAGAATGTCATATAGTTAGAATCACATAGGATAGTATATATAGTATTTTATTCCTTTTGTAAGCTGGTGTTTTTCCCATTTCACTTTCTGCTGTGACTATTCATGGTTTTATAGCTCATTTCCTTTTATGGTATCAGTGTATCATTGTTATACTGTGTTATTAAAAAGAAATTTAATTTCTTTGACATGGGCTCTGTCTGTCTCATCATTGTAGCTCCACCGCATAGGCGGTTATTGTAGTTTTGTACTGTTGAGTCAGAACCGATTTATAGCTGACCCTCCAGTGGGTTTTTACAGGCAGTTGAATCACCCAGGAGAGCATTGTCCATCTTTCTCCCATGGAGTAGCTAGCTGATGGATTTGAACTGTATGCCTTTGGGATTGCAGCATTCAGGATTGCATCCAGAAGACTTCAGGATTGCTTTGGGATTAGGCTTCCAGAACTCCCTACTGCATAGAATAATAACTGGAATATAGTGTTACATTTATGAAAAAGAAAGTTTGTTTAATGAGTGTGCTGAATGTATTACAAAGTGAACAATGAGTATCTATTGCCTCAGTTACATTTTGTTCAGTAAGTTAAATGCTGAAGAGTATGCCAGTTCTTTCTTAGTTATAGCAAGTATATACAACAGGTTTGCTGTATGAAGGAATGCGAAAGAGATTGTTTGACTACACATCTTCCTCTACAGAGGGATAGAGACAGGAGGAGGTGATGATGAATATAGGCAGGCCAGCCTTTCCGTGGTGTCTGTTAGACCGTCTTTCATAACAGTTTACACCAGCACCTAAAACCCATTCAATTATCTCACATTTACTCTTTAACACTTCTACAGTATGTTACTTTATACATAGGGATTCTTTTTGGTTTTTTAAGCACTGAGTCACTTCCACTCTCAATATACCTTAGTTAAAGAAAAGAAGGTTTATTCTTTCAACTGTATGATTAGAGTATGACTGAAATAGTTTCTCTTCAGAAAATAATAAAAGATGTAAGGGAAAGGATCACCAGGTTCTGTGTATTAATAGAAAGGAAGTTCTAAGCATGCAGGGAAATTCCTAGCCTCTCTCTCTCTCTCTCTTTTTTTTTACCTCCTTTATTCACTTTTCATTTTACTTTCTAAATCTCTCATCATGTTCAGACATCTTTCTTACACTAAAAATATACTTGTCCCAGTTCTGCCTTCCTGGCTTTATTTAAGAGTCAGATTCCCTTTTTCCCAAATAGTCAGCAGCTTTTGATCCCCTTCTTTCCCAAATGCACATTTTAATGTCTTCTCTTTTACTGTACTAACAGACTCCCAGTACTTGTAGCCTTTCATTTCTCTAATTTTGAACAAAACCTTCCCATTGACAAATGTAATTCTTTTAAGACTTTGGAAGGCAAAGCTTCTGGCAGAGACTGGGGGTAACAAAACATCTAGTTAGATATTTGAGACTTATGTGTTTCTGAACAAATCATCTACTTATAGGATGCTTCTTTATTCACCAAGAACTGAGACTTAGCATTCTTGTTATTTTTAGCTGCCATTGAGTCAATTAAGATGTTCAGAGTAAGATATATAAACTGCTCCATAGCTTTTTAAAGTCTGTGACATTCTGGAAACTGATCTCAAGGCTGTGTACCTCTTTTGAGGTACCCTATTGCTGTTATTGTTAGGTGCCAGTGAGTTAAGTATGATTCATAGCAAGCTCTGAACAACAGATCTGAACCCTGACCTTTTCTATGCCATCCTCAACATCTCTGATACACTTGAGCCAAATTCTGCCGTTACAGTGTCAGTCCATCTGGTTGAGGGTCTGGTCTTTTGCTGACCCACCTTTCCAAGCATGATGTCCCTCTCCAAGGAAGGGGTCTGGGATAGGGAGGAAAATGTGCAACAATGAATGAATCAAAATCCAAGTTTTCTGCAAACTTTGGTTGAAATTGCAATTTATTGTTAAAAATCACCTGCAAATAAAAAAATATAAAAAAGGAATAGCCTTTCTTAGCAACATGCCCCGAATATGTGAGATGTAACATTGTTATCTTTACCTTCAAGGAGGACTGTGGCTGTACCCTCTCCAAGACATATCTGTTTGTTCTTTTGGAAGTCCAGGAGATATCCAGTACTCTTCTCCAACACCACAGCTCAAAGGCGTTGATAATTCTTCTGTCATTCTTATTTATTGTCCAGGTGCTTAGCAAGTGATTAAAAAGACCATGGCCTGACCCACAAACCTGTCGGTCAGTAGACAACTGCTAACTAACTGTGCCACCTAGAGAAAGCTCTGGTGGTGTAATCTGTAAGTCAGTTGCACTGCTAACCAAAGGCCAATCCAACAATTCAAATTTACCAGCATCCCTGAGAGAGAAAGAGGACAGTCACCTCCCATTGGCCATTGCGATTTACGGCTTTGAAACACAATGGTTAATTGATACTGGTTAGAATCATTGCAAAATTAACTATTACAGTAGAAACTTAAATGATAAAAAAACAATACCACATACATAGAATAATAAATATGGTGAGAGGTCTGTTTTGACCATCACTGTGTGTGTAACAAACATCCTGAAATAACAAGTGGTTGTTAAAACACTTTCTCCTAATGTTCAAAATCCCTAGCCCTGAGAGAGATGTAAATCAAGACAACCATGAGATATCATCTCACTCCAGTAAGACTAGCAAAATTTAACAGAACAGCAAGCAACAGATGCTGGC
>NW_006399834.1:10145100-10151412 GCF_000299155.1 Elephantulus edwardii | reverse complement strand
TGGGAGAAGGGTGCAACAATGAATGAATGGAATTCCAAAATCTCTGTAGAAGTTCATTGAAATGAAATAAACAAACTAAATTAATAAAAACAAGCAAGCAAACAAACAAACAAAAAACCCAAAACACTTTCTCCTTAATTCTGGGGTTGACTGAGCCCAGTGGAGAATTTGTTTCTTGGAAGCGGTAATACAGTTTGCAGTCAGATAGTGGCTGGGCCTGGAGCCACTCAAGATTCAACAGAGAAGGACAGTCAAGATGGTTTATTCACTTACATGTCTGGACCTCAATGCTTCACCACACACTTTTTTCTTTAGAAGAAAAGCTTACAGTTCTTATAAGGTAGGTTAGGGCTCTAAGAGAAGTATTCCCAGGGCAAATGCTCTTTTTATAAGCTATCTTTGGATGTCCAAGAGATTTTCACTGCATTCTCTTGGTTAAGAGATGTCATTAAAGCTATTCCAGACTTAAGGAGTGGGGAGTTAGATGTCATCTTTTGTTTTGAGGAATAGCATTGAATGCATAAGCAAGGACAATGTCATTTTAAATTTTCCTTTACAGTCAGTCCTCTGGCTACCTCAATTGAAATCCTTCCTACAGTATGCAAAATACACTCATTCTCTCCCAAGTGCTTTGGGTACCACTCCTTGAGTATGATTTATCTTAATTTGAACATCTTGACAAGGCTGTCTCTCTCCACATATACAAACTGCAGTGATGATACTTGAGTTTGCAGAAAGGATAACTTTAATAAACATTCTGTTCAAGATAGACAATGAGTGATGGATGACCATAGTATTTCTGGAATTCATTTGAAACAAGTTACCGGTTCCTTGAGATAGACAAGTGCCACTCCTAGGGAATGATTTTACATGGTTTTTAGCTTTGAAATGAGTTATCCTTACATTCTGTTTCCATGGATATGGTTGATGTTTGCAGTTGAGCAGTTTTCTCAGCCTGCTCCCTTGTCTAACTTTGAGGCTCACAAAGTTTGCTTTTGTATTTGTATGCAGTACGGTTGGAATTGTCTGACATCTGGTTTTCTATGACTTGTTCTTTTCATTCCAACCCCAGAGTATGCAGTTTCTCAGTGCTCCATATCTTCAGCAATCTGTAATATTGTCAGATTTTTATCAATCTGAGTACAAAATTATATTTTACAGTAGTTTTAGTGCATATCCCCTAATAACTGTGAATACTAATGCGTTTAAGCTTTTTAAAAATGTTCTGTGTTGTTTTCATATTTATATATTTTGCTCATTTTCTTCTAGTGGGATTAATTCAATAAATTTGTATAAGTTTTTATTACAGTATTTTCATTGTTGTTTTGTGTGTTGTTGTGTTGAATTGGAACCAAACCATAGCTGATGCTTCAGCAGGTTTTCAGAGGCAGTAAATTGCACAGAAAGGAGATTGCCTATCTTTCTCCATGGAGAAGCTGGTTCAGATCTTTCATTTATAGGATCACAATGAGTCGTCTATGACTCAACAGCACTTAACAACAACAAAATCAACCTAAAGAAATCTCTGTGGGCCTAATGGATAGAAAGTTATGTTACCAAGCCAAAGATGGGTGATTTTAAACTGCGGCCTTCAGGTGTGGTTTTCATTGTTTTTGTCAAACATTCTTCTAAGCAGTATAGCACTTAGCACTGGTCTGTCCATTTGCTGTGCAGCAGTAACTCGTGGTTGCTGTGATACTAAACATTGTGACACTGATGTGTCAAATGTGATAATGGTTACCCATGGTGGACACTGTGTGGTGGAGCTCCTTGATTAAAACAAGCTTGGAAACAGGAGTGGCATCCACTTCCGAAATAGCTTGCCTCCGAAAAGTCTATGAAGTGCTCAGGTCTTTCATTCATAGGGTTACTATGAGTTGACTATGACTCGACGACACTTAACAACAACATCCATTGAAGCAGTGCCTCTAGTCCTCCAAATTGCTTTTTCAGGACTAATCTTGCTCTTTCTGACCTTTCATTATTTCACTGAAAGCTTAGAATCAATTTGTCAGTTTCCATAAAAACAAAGAAGTCCCCAATCACATTTTGACTGAAATCGTAGGCGTTATTACCATTTCACTGTCACTTATGTGTATGCTCTCATTTCCTTCATTACTCAACTTGGACTCTATGTATAACTACTTTGCAAATACGGTAACTCCCTTTTCCTTCTCTGCTTCATTTATATTTCTTCTATAATTGCTTATTTTGTGCCTCTACTCAATCATCTAAAATTGCTGCAGAAAACCACATAGCTGTACTGAGCGGTTTCATTTTAAGTTCATGATCATACATCTTAACAGACCAAAACCTGTCTAACCATTCTAGTCCACTGAAAAAGTTCCTCATGCTGTCCTTTTCCCAGTCCTCCTCCTGCTCTCCCTCCTTTTCCACTCTCTGATGGTGATCTTGCCTCACATTTCACTCACGAAATCAGAGCCAAGAGTAGAAGTTCCCTTAATGTCCTACCTCCAATTCTGCTTACCATGTTTCTGGTGTTCTGTCTTCTTAATAAGGATGAATTCTACTTCTCTTATCAGAGACCATTCTTTGTGTTCTGAATCACATTCTCTTTCATCTTTTTACTATATTATTTTTTGCATTTTCTTTTGTCTTCATCAAACAAAGTGATTAAGAATATGAAAAAACAACCTACAAATCAAGAAAAAATATTTTCAATACAAACACTCTGAAAGGATTCGAGAGAGCTCTAGTGGCCTAGTGATTAGGAATGGTGCTCTCAGCATAAGGGTACGTGGTTCAAATCCACCAGCTGCTCAATAGGAGCATGTTGTCCATTCGATCTTGTATAGTTGATTGTTCTAAGAAGCAATTTCCTCATGAGTGTTACTGTTTATTTTATAGGCCAATCTATTATTTGGTTGAAGGATGACCTCCAGGAGTGCTTTCTTCACTACTAGGTTAAAAGGACATGTTGGGGTGATACATAATCTCAGGGTTTCCTCCAGTCTTTATCTAGACCAAGTTTGGTGTTTTAAAATTGTGATTCAAGTGAAAGTAGTTTAAAAGGCATATTGGTTTTTCATTAAATAAGCATTTAGTTTATACAATGAATTATAATATCCATAATGTCTGCTTATCTGCTTATTGTATATTGCCATTTTCTTCACGTCTATTATATATTTATTTCTATTTCTCTATCCTTTCTTCTCCCTCTTTGGTAACCATATATTTGTGTGTAAATGTTTCTTAACATTTTTATACTAGTGCTAAGAGTGATCAATATTTGTTCTTTTTGTGTCTGACTTATGTGACTCAGCCTCATGTCCTAGATTCATCCATGTTATGTAGTGTTTTGAGAATTCTTTGTCATTTTTTAGTGTTGTCTAATACACCATTGTGTGATTATACTGTAGTTTATCTATTAGTCCTTGAGTTGTTTATATAGTCATTGATACTGTAAATAATGCTGCAATGAACATGAGAATGTGTGCATTACTTTGTATCACAGCTCTCACTTCTTTGATATGTTCCTAGTAGTTCCCTTGTCAGATGTGCCATTACCAAATAATATTTCCCAGTTTGAAGGTTCTCATTTTACTCTTTTTTTAAAAAAACAGGTATTTGTAATTGTTTTTTATTAATTTTTATTATTATTAATTTTAATGAAAATTTACAGAGACTTTTGATCTCCATTCATTCATTGCTGCACTTTTCTCCCTGCCCACCCTTCCCCAAGTACACTCTTCTCTTTTAAAAGTAAAATTCTCTTATTGTTTTACGATCCCTCCCCCCAGGTTCACTCTATTATGCAGACTTCGCTTTGCACTCCTACCATGACAATAATACCTAATCACATATCCCTTTTAAACAGTTTTCTCCCTCATCTGTTTCAATGCAGTTTACATTATTTATCCCATCTTTCTCAGTCTCCCCCAACCTTGAGGTCAGGCCTGTTTTACAACAGTGGCACTATGCAGTATTTGTCCTTTTGGTACTGAGATACTTTACTCTACATAATGTCCTCCAGGGTCACCCATTTTGAATATTATTGCACGAGTTCCTTCTTTTTCAATGCAGCATAGTATTCCATTGTGTAAATATACCATAGCTTCTCTATCCATTCATTTGTTGATGGGCACTTAGGTTGTTTCCAACTCCTTGCTATTGTAAACAAAGCCGTGGAACATATGGATGTGCATATATCTGTTTGGATGGCAGTTATGGTCTCTTTGGGGTATATTCCCAGTAGTGGAATTACTGGGTCAAATGGTATCTCTATTTGCAACTTTTTGGGAACGTGCCACACTGCCTTCCACAGTGGTTGCACCATTTTACACTCCCACCAGCAGTGAATAAGGGTTCCAGTTTCTCCACAACCTCTCCACTCATTTTACTCTTGATGGACGAAAAGATCTAAATATTAGAAGGTCTTGGTTATCTGGTATGTTACTTGTCAGTTTTGCACTTTAGGTTGTATCTGTCCTGGAGAGGGTGAAAGTTTCTATCTAAAGGCTAGGATTTTAAAGTTCTGTCTCACATACTTTGGACATGTAGCCAGGAGAGACTAGTCTTTGGAGAAGGGCATCATGCTTGGAAGGGTGGAGAGACAGCACAGGAGAGGAAGACTCTGGATGAGATGGATTGACACTGTGACTGGAATAGTAGGCATAATAACTGGAATAATTGGAGACAAAGAGATTGGCTCAGGATAGGACAAGGTTCAGACCTATGGTATATAGGGTTGCTTTTAGTCACAGGTGACACAATGATACATGCCATAAGATTAGGATTCCTGAATTTGCCCCTATTTTTCTTTTACATTTATAGGTAACAGGTTTTACACCCAGATCTTTGATTCAGTGTGACTTAGTTTTTGTCTATGATGTGAGGAGTGGTTCTTGTTTCAACTTGCTGCAAATAGATAACAGTTTTGTCAACACTATTTGTTAAAGAGGCTATCTTTTCTCCATTTAATGAATTTCTTCACTTAATTGCTTAACAACTGTCCATGTTGTGGTGGTGTTGTGTACTGAAGACTCAGAACTGACCCATAGCTGACCTTCTGGCAGGTTTTCAGAGTTAGTTAATTGCATGGGAGGAAAGTGCCCATCTTTCTCCCTCAGAGCATCTAGTGGATTCAAGCCTCATGCTTTTGGGATTGCAGCATAGATTCTTACCACTAGGCTACCAGAGCTCCCCAAATTATCCATGTTGTGGTTGTTGTTGTTATATGTAGTCAGATCAGATATAACTCATAGCAACTCCATGCACCATAGCTCTGAACCCTGCCCTGTCCTGAGCCAGTTTCGCTCTCTCTGACACATCTACCATCATTATCCCAACCACCGCATTAATTCATCTCATCCTGGATCGTCTTCTCTTGGAGGCTGTCTCTCTGCCCTTCCAAGCTTGATTTCCTTTCCTAAAGACTGGTCTTTCCTGGCAGCATGCCCAAAATATGTCACACAGAGCTTAAAAATCTTTGCCTCTAATGAGCAGCCTGGTTACCCCCTCTCCAGGACAGACTTGTTTGTTTTCCTTGCAGTCCATGGTATGTTCAATACTCTTTTCCAGCATAGGAGCTCAAAAGCATCATTTTTTCCCCTTCTGTCATCTATATTCATTGTCTAGCTTTCTGATGTGCAGCAAGTAATTGAGAAGATGATGGCCTGAATCAGGCACACCTTAGTCTCCAGACATACATCATTACTCTTTAGCATTTTGGAGAGGTCCCTGACAGCAGGCTTTCTCAATGCAATTAATTAGTTCCATTTTGCTTCACTGGCCTATGTCATTGTCACTGTACATGTATCAAGTTGTTTTGATTATTCTGGCGTGTACTAGGTTTTGAGATCAGAAAGTGTGAGATCTCCTACTTTGTTTCTCTTCCTCAGTATTGATTTTCTTATCTGGGGTCTCTTTCCTTTCCATATAATGTTGCTGATTACTTATTTCCCTATCTTTAAAGAAAGATGATGGTATATGAATTGAGATGTCATGGTATCTGTAGATGGCTTTTGGTGGTATTATAATTTTGGCAGGAGTGAGCCTTCCGATCCATGACCATGGGGTATTTATATAAATATGTTTTGGTTTATATAAATTTGTTTTGATTTATATAAATACCTTTTGGTTTCTTGCAGTAGTGTTTTATAGTTTTTGTTTACATATATATTTTGTATCTCTGGCTTGATTTATTTCTAAGCATTTCTTTTTTAAGTTGCTATATAGGATCAAGTATAGGTTTCGTATAGGTTTCGTATTAGCACAATTAAATGTTCTGGGATTCCCATTCTTCTCAGAGTCAGCCACAGTTTGTTATGATCCACACAGTCAAATGCCTTT
>NW_006399834.1:10107927-10143180 GCF_000299155.1 Elephantulus edwardii | reverse complement strand
GAGGAGAATATTTAGTGTACCATGGACTGCTAGGAAACAAACAGATTTGTCCTGGAGAGGGTTAAACCAGGCTGCTTCTTGGAGATGAGGATTCTAAGGCTCCGTCTGACATATTTTGGACATGTTGTAAAGAGGAACCAGTCCTTGAGAGTGACATGATGCTTGGGAGGGTGGAGTGGCAGTGCAGGAGGCGAAGACCCTCTATGAGGTGGATGGATTCAGTGACTGGGAAATCAGGGTGGGCCTGTCGGAGATGGTGCAATTTGCACAGGACAGAGCAGGGTTTAGGAATGTTGTACATAGGATCGCTATGAGTTGGAAGCAACTTGACGGCAAATAACAACAACAACACACCATATAGGATCACTTTCTATCAGGACTGTTGTGTCATCTGCATTAACATAGGTTATTGATGAGTTTTTCTCTAAACCACATGCCAAATTCTTCATAGAATGCAGCTTCTCAAATGATTAGCTCAGCATACAGATTGAATACGTATAGAGAAAGGATGCACCCCTCATGTGAACACCTTTTCTGATGGTAAGCCATGCAATGCTTCCTTGTTCAGTTTCTTCTGGTCTCTATATAGGTTTTGCATAAGCACAATCAAATGTTATAGGATTCACATTCTTCTCAATGTTAGTCATAATTTACTGTGATCCAGGCAGTTGAATGCCTTTATGTAGTTGATAAAACAAGTAAACATCATTCTAGTATTTTCTACTTTCAGTCAAAATTCTTCTGACTTACTTCTTGCCCCACAGCCTCTTCTGGTTCCATCTTTGAATTTTTGGCAGTTTCCCTTACATGTACCATTTCAGACAG
The DNA here is from genome assembly GCF_000299155.1 of Elephantulus edwardii. NCBI lineage: Eukaryota > Metazoa > Chordata > Mammalia > Macroscelidea > Macroscelididae > Elephantulus > Elephantulus edwardii. Next base: position 10,142,355 of record NW_006399834.1, on the reverse strand, counting down.
TTTTGAATAATATTCAGCAAAATTGTACTTGTATGTGATCTTTATGGCATTGTATAAGTACATAATCTGGTGTACCTTTCTTTATAAAAAAAATCAAACAAATAGAAATCTTTCCAATGTGTTGCAGTTTGGTCAGGTGACTGTTTTCCAAATTTCTTTTTATAGTGTAGTGAGTACATCCAGGGATGTGTGTTTGCTGTTAATTGATATTCCATTAATGCCTTGGGGGTTTTTTGTTTCAGGCTTTTTTTTTTCTTTCCATTTTTATACTGGGTTATTTACAAAGTTCAAACACATTGGATCTCTCCCATTTCCTTCACCCTCCCTACCCATTCAGATGTGCAACCCTATGAGTAACTCCCCACCACCACCCATCTTCACCCCTCTGCTTTCACTCTCTCTCTCCCTTGGATCCCCATACACATTCTACAAGAATGGTTTTATACAGTATTCATCTTTATGGGACTGAGTTCGTTCACTCAGTGTAATGCTCTCCAATCCCTCCCCAGTTAGGTAGTAATTTACAAAATCATTCCTCCTGCATGCTGCGTAGTATTCCATGTGAATGTAGCACAATTTCTCAGTCCATCCAATTGTGCTTGGACATTTGGGCTGTTTCCATGTTCTTGTGATAGTGAATAACTCTGCAATGAACACTGCTGTACAAGTCTCCATTTATGCCTCATTTCTCATTTTCTCAGGGTATATTCCAAGCAGTGGAATAGCTGGGTCATATGAAATTTCTTTGTTGTTATTGTTGGTTTTTTATTGTGCAAACCATGTCTGGGGATACAAAGGAGTGAGGGTTGGGAGCAGAAGAGTGAGGATGGGCAGGGATGAAATCACAGGGCTGCACAATTTGGTGGGTTGGTGGAGGGAGTGGGCAAAGGAAACAAGAAAAATCCAGTGGGGACCAGAAGAGACAGGGTAATAATGAGCATAGTCCAGTGTTGATTTTTTTTTTTTAACAAAGAAATTGTCTTACTCACTTGTGGGTTTCTCATTTGGGAATGGGCGCAGACTCTCTGGCTTCTTCATAATGAACAGGGTTGTTGATGTGAAGGGGGAAGGGGAGCCCACTTTAACACCTTACTGGTGGTCCTGGGTTGATGCTGCATGCCTTCTTGTTCAGTTAGAAGATATTTTCCTGACATTTTCTGCCCTCTGGACTGCAAAGTGTTTGCCAAGGTGGGTCCAGTGGGGATGACTGACTGAACCCTGAGGCTCCATCCTCCTTTGCCACCTTGGCTGGCAGTTCTATTTCCCTTTTGTCTCTGGAACTGGGTTCAAGGTTCAGGTCTGTAGCAAAACTCAGTGCTAAGGTTACCTATAGGAAAGGGAGCAAACCTTGAGAGAACAAAGAAAAGGGCTTTGGAGGTGTTACTTACAGATGTACTGGGGGAGGAGGTAGAAAAAAGTGGCTTAGATAAAATTCTTTGTATACCCTAGGCAGTTCTCCCCAGTGACTTGAAGACTCTTCCCAGGGGCGGGTTGGCTCTTCAGGGGGGTGGGTGTTGGGGGCAGGCAGCACATTTCAGGGGCAGGGCAACATACCCCAGGGGCCAGGTGGCACAGCCCCACACCAAAGCCCCTTCCTCCCTGATATCTGGTCCCTGTGCCTCAGTGAAGAACTTGGCCAGAGACAACACCCCAGGTTCAAGCACCTCCGCCTCCCTGCTCCCCTCCAGCAAGTGGTCAGACTGCAATTAGAAGTAGGTATCACTACCCTCCACCTTTACAAATGGAGAAGGCGCTTTGAGAGTGGTGAACAGACCCTCCCTAGGTCTAAAGAGTTCTTGGCAGAAGTAGTCAAGAAACCAAAAGATGTGGTGTATTAAGGAGATCTGCCATCTCAGATCTGTTGTTGTTGTTAAGTGTCATTGAGTCATAGACAACTCATAGCGACTCTAGGAATGAAAGATCTGAACACTTAAAAATTTCCATTGTTTCTCTAAGTTCATAGAGTTTCTGGAGGCGAGCTATTTCAGAAGTGGATGCCACTCCTGCATCCAAGCTTATTTAAATCTGGGAGCTCTATCAAACACTGTCTACCATGGGTAACCGTTATCGCATTTGTCACTTCAGTGTCACAGTGTTTAGCCTCACAGCAACCACGAGTTACCTCTGTAACTGTCAGCCAATTGACAGAGCAGTGATATGTTACTTAGAGGAGTGTTTGACTGAAAATAAAAGGTCTAAGGGATGCAGATTAAAATCCCTGACCTTTGGTTTGGTAACATAACTTTCTAGCCACTAGACCCACAGAGATCTCCCAATGGCTCACAGCAATTCTATGAACAACAGATCTAGTCCTTCCCTATTCAACGCCATCCCCTCAATGGGAGGCACGCTTGAGCCCATTGCTACAATCACCTTATCGATACATTCTGTTGATGATCTTCTTTTTTTCTCTGACCTATCCAAGGAAATATTCACTAACAGTGAGATGCTTTCCCATATCAGTCAAGTCCTTCACTTCCCACATGCTGCCCGCCTTGTCCCCCCCATTCCCTTCACCCACCATCCCCTCCTGTGTTGGAGCCCGTGGCTGTTGGCGTCTGCTGTTGGGGGCTCTGCCACACCAGCCGCAGGACCCAGCGCCCACTACCCAGTCCAGGTTAGAGGAGGACCTATGGGCTCCAGCTGCGTCGGCCTCATGGGTTCAGGGCAGCACAGGCTCAGACACAGGTAGTAGGCAGAAGTGGGACTCATCCATGTTCTTTCGATAATCTTTATCCTCTTGATGTTGAACCTCAGTCCGTATTGATGACCAGCAGTCGACTGTTTGGTTTTTAGGTATATATAAGTTGTGTAGCCTGTTTCAATGTAGCTTGCTGGGCCTCCTGCTCCTCATACCGTGTCTCTTGCTGCTGCCATCTTGGTTCCGAGAATTTATTTTAGAATAAGTTTATTCTGCAGCAGCGTAGGGGCTCTGTCGTACCAGCTGTGGAGCCTGATGCCTGCTGTCCTTCCCAGGTGGGGGATCCCTGGGATCCAGCCTCAGAGGCCCCATGGAACTGCAGCAGCAGTGTGGGCTTGGCAGTGGGGGCTGGGAGCTGTGGGACTCACCCATTCTTATTTGGGTATCTTTGTTCTCTTGATGTAGAACCTCCATCCGTATTGAAGACCAGTAATCAACTGTTTAATTGTTCAATTATCAATAAACTGTGGAGGATAAGGGCTGTGGAGGGCCAGGGTGGCCCGTTTCTTTGCTGCTCCTCCAGCTCCTTACTGTGTTTCCTCCACTGTCGCCATCTTTGTTCCTCTCATGGAATTTCTATTCTCAGCTTTTTGAGGACGTGACAAACTGCCTTCCAGAGTGGTTGTGTGATTTTCCAATCTTGGGACTTGTTTTTTACCAATATCTTCAGCAGAACTTAGACTTCTTAAGAGTACCACTTGTTCTTGATAGAAGAACCACCCTGAAGTGGTTCTGTGTTGACTACTTAATTCTGATCCATTGACTGTTTATTCCTTCTATCCTCTTTTGATGCTTCCTGTGTCATTTAATATTTTGTCTGTGAAATTCTTTGGTGAGATTTGCATTTGTTCTTCAATTCTCTTTGCTTGAAAAATGCTGAATATGTTCTTCACTTTTAGTTTTCTAACTCTGTACATTCTGTTAAAATATTTTGCTATCCCTTTTTAAACTGCCCTTTGAACTCATCTGTTCAGCTCTCTTTAGCATTTCTTCTCCTAATTTAGTGTTTTGGTGGGGGTGGGTTGTGTTGTTGTTGGTTATTTTTTTTCATGTGTGTGCGTAGGTGATTGAAACAAACAGACTAGAAATGGTTGACTACAAAGACTATTTACTCAAATCTGCCAACCCTGATGGACAAAACTGAAAAATTAAATCTCAAACCAACATAACACAGTGTCTCCACGTCACTGACATAATATCTTTCTGGTGTTGATTTTGTTCCACTTGATTTAATTTCAGTTTTACTAGTAGGGACCTTGCTTTTCAAAAATAGTGAATTGATAAAGTTTGTAGTTGCCAGAAACCTACTGCCAGAAGTCAAATTGGCAGAGGTCTCAGTGGTGGTTGTTGGGCTAAATAACTCATAGATACTTGAGATTCTGGCAACTTCTGTAAAGGCACTTTTTTAACCAACATAAATAAAACATTTTTAAAAACTGGAAGAGAAAACCCCCTTTTTGTTGTACAAGAACAATGAAGAACACTTAATACTTACCTCATTTTGGCTTCTTTACATTGAAGACTTACTGAGTATTTACTGAAGGCTTAAAGCACTTAATAAAGAAGATCAAAGCTAAAGATTTCAATATGGATTGCATTTCAATATCATGAAAACAAACATCTTCATAAGTGGACCAGTATGGAACATTGTGATGGAGAAAAGAATGGAGTCAACAGTTTTATTTATTTGAATTACAGTCAACAACTATGATAGCAATGACAATGATAGCCAAGAAATCAAAAGATGTATTGCATTGGGCAGATATGCTCTCAAGGACCTCTTTGAAGTACTGAAAAACAGTGGTGTCAATTTAAAGGGTAAAATGGGCCTGGTCCAAGCCATGGTTATTTCATTTGCTTCCTATGTGTCTGAAAGTTGGACAGTGCATAAGGGCGATTAAAAAGAGTCAATGTCTTTGAATTGTGGTGTTGGTGAGGTGTATTGAATATCCCCTGGACTGCCAAAAGAATGTCTTTGTTGAACAGGAAGTGTAACCTGGGTACTCTTCAGAGGTAAGGATGGTGAAACATCATCTCACATCTTTGGACATGTTGTCAAAGAAAAGAGTTCTTGGAAAAGACTGTCATGCTGGGAAAGGTAGAGGGTAGAGGTCAGTGAAAGAGGAAGACCCTCAATGAGATTGATTGACACACAGACAGCAACAGTGGTCAAGAATGTGTTGGAGGTTGTAATGATGGCACAGGATAGGGCAAGGTTCAGATCCACTGTTCACAGTGTTGACTTATGACACCTAACAATCACCACAGCAGCAACAGCAGCATCCAGGGCCATTATGACTTGTACCTAGCTAGCAACAAGAACAACAGTAATTTACTCATAGAGGAACCCTGTTGGCACAGTGGGTTAAATAATAGGCTGCTTGCAGAAAATTTAGTTATTTCAACACAATCAGCTTCTCCACAGGAGAAAGATGAGGATGTCTGCTCCTATTAAGATGTACAGCCTTAGCAATGAACAGTAAAGTTTTGATGAGATATTGCTAATAATGTTATAAAACAAATGTGTCTGAATGATTGAATGAAAACCAATCTAATTTGTAAACTTTTGCTCAAATAAAACATGTGGGAAAAATACATAGCCTTGGAAATCCAGTAGAGTCACTGTGAGCCAGAATTATTATTATTAAGTGCTTTTCAATTGAGGATGACTCATAGTGACCCTATGAACAACAGATCTGAACCCCACCTTCTCATGTGCCATCCTCATGATCTCTGACACACTTGAGCTCATTGTGTCAGTCACTGTGTCCATGCATCTTGTTGAGAGTCTTCTTCTCCTTCACTGACCTTTCCTAGCATGGTCTCTTTCTATGGAATAGCCTCTCCTAGCAACATGCCTAAAGTATGAGATGTAAGCTTTACCATCCTTGCATCTAAAGAGCAATTTGGCTGCACTTTCTCCAAGACATATGTGTTCTTTTGGCAGTCCATGGAATGGATAAGTACTGTTCTCTAATACCACAGCTCAAATGCATAAGTTCTTCTTTTCTTATTCTTATTCATTGACCAGTCTCAGACACATAGCAAGTAATTGAAAAGATCATAGCCTGAATTAGGTGTACCTTAGTCTTCAGACTGATATCATTGCTCTTCAGTAATTTGGAGATGTCCCTGCCTGAGGATTTTCCCACTATAATACATGATCTCCTTACTGCTAGAACCAAGGGTGTTGATTGTGGATCCAAGTAAGAGGAAATAGTTGATAATTTCAGTCTTTTCTCTTTCATGATGCTGCTTATTGGTCCAGTGATGAGGACGTTTATTTCTTTGATGTTGAAATGCAATCATTATTGAAGGTTGTAGTCCGTGATCTTCTGCAGCAAGCACTTAAGTGTCCTTCACTTTCAGTAAGCAAGGTTGTGTCATCTGTATAATGGAGGCTGTTGATAAGTCACCTATACTGAGTCAGAATTACTGGATGGTAATTTTTTTTAAGGGGGAGTGTTCTATTCATGGAAGACCTTAGCTCAATCTCTCTGCCTAAAGCTACCTTGTCCAATATATGACTCTCTGCAATAAACTTTAAATTAATGTTAACATTTTGGTTCATCACTCAAACTGACTATATTCCAGTGTGACTGTTGTTGTAGGTGCTGTGGAATCGACTGATCCTGTGAACAGAAAATCTGAAACGTACCCTTTTTTTAAAAAAGATTTACATTTTAATTTTTATTTATTTATATGAGTTTTAAAAATTTTTTGTGTGTGAACCATCAAACTGGATCTGACTGGTATAGGAAGAGATTGTCCCTCGTTCTCCAGCAGAGCTTTTGGTGGATTTAAACCACATACCTCTGGGATTGCAGTACAGTTTCTTGCCACTAGGCCACCAGAGCTCCCTAACTTACCCTCTTTGGAGGCATCCTCATGATCGGGATCGTCATATGCTGGAGCCTGTTTTTACAATCACAGTGTCAACCCATCTTGTTTGGGTTCTTCCTCTCTCTAACCCTCACCTTTCCCATGATGTCTTTTTCAAGGACTCACTCCCTTTGATACATGTCCAAAATACGTGAGATGAAGTTTTACCACTCTTGCTTTAAAGGAGTACCTTCTGTGTGACTAATAGTTGCTATATTGTACAGTTTGATAGTCTCTCATTGGAGAAAATTCTACTTATAAGAGCCACACTCATCCCTTTCTAATGATATGATAATCTAATGATAAGATATCTTTGTTATAACACTTACTATATATAACTGTCTGACATTTTTAATATTTATCCATTTGTTTTCTTCATTATTACTCATATTACCCTCTTAGAATATAAAGTAGGTTAAAAACTTCCTTCTTCACTGTTTGTTTCTCGATACCTGTAAGAGTGTCTGAAACTATGGGCTTCAATTAAAATTTATTCCCTGATGGTTAATTCCACTTTTAAAATCTTTAGACTGAGAAATCTTTATTTACCCAGATACAATGGGTATCAGATGTGAGGTACTTGATATTGAGGGTGTAGTTATTCTCACTATTTTGAGGTTGATGAACTTGAAGAAAAAGGATCTGTACTGAGGTTAGCAGCCAAGATCCTCGTCTTTGCATGGTAATACCAATTATGGGGAATTGTAAACCAGTGTAGGGACCAATTGCAATACTTGAAAGTTTAAAAAGTTGAAAAAACATGTTATTGGAAAATTATGGATTTGTTGTTGTTAGGTGCCTTCAACTCAAGTACAACTCATAGCAAACTATGAACCTATCAACAACTGATCTGAACCCTGTACTGGCCGGTGTCAATGTCATAATCTCTGACATACTCAAACCCATTGCTGCAGTCATTGTGTCAGTCCATCTGATTGAAGATCTTCCTCTGCTTTGCTATCCCTCCACCTTCCCAATCATGATGTCTTTCTCTAAAGAATAAACTCTCCTAGCAATGTGTCCAAAGTATGTGAGACGAAGCTTTATCATCTTTGCCTCTCAGGAGCACCATGACTTCAACTTCTCCAAGACATACTTGTTTGTTCCTTTGGGGGTCTATAACATATAAGCTTTCAGTTTTTCTTCTGTCTTCCTTATTCATTGTCTAGTTCTCAAAAGCATAACAATTGACTGAAAAGACTATGGTCTAATGAAGTTCACCTTAGTCCTCAAAGTAACATCATTGCCCCTTAGTAACTAAGTCCCTTCCTGCAGACTTTCCTGGTATAATATGTCTCCTGTAAGATGAATTCATTAACAGTGTCAATTTTTCTCTATCATGACATCACCTATCTTATGTGTGTGTTTGATAGCTTCTTAAAGTAAGGTACCACACATTTTCAAGAACATTTGTTGTAGTAATTCCTTTCATAGTAAACTATTGAAAACAAATGTTTATCAGCAGGGGACCCTTGCCCTATCCTAAGACATCCTCATGACCTTTGTCATACTCAAGACCATTGTTAATTTTCCTATGTCAGTCCATCTCACTGAGGATCTTCCTCACTTTTCTGACACTCTGCTTTTCCCTGAAGAAGTATTTTCCCAAGGATTGGCCTCTCCCGACAATATACCCAAAGTCCATGATCAGCATCCTTGCCTCTAAGGAGTACCTTGGTTACACTTCCTCCAAGAGTATACTGGAATTAGGGAAGAACAGAAGTCAGCTAACCGGTTGTTTCAGTAGAAGAAGAGAGGCTCAGGTGAGATGGTAGTTAACAGGGATGGGGAAAAATCTTTTAAATTACCATTTCCAAAAGAGTTATTATCATTAGTTATATTTTATAAAAGGTACAGAGAGGGTAATTTGTTTGAAAGTTTTCAGAACTCTTCAGTCCTAAATCCAGGATTCAGTTCCAAATCTTTTGTTCTCTGAAGTTGTGTTGAAATGTTGAAAAATAGAGCAAAAAGACTTGAGTGATTTGGTTTAGAACATGCAAGAGAAGGAAGGACAAAAAACAATAAGGTTTTGGAGGCCAGTAAAGAGGTTGATGGAAACTAGGAATTTGCAAGGGTAAGCTGGTTTGATGGAGAGCAAAATGAGTTCAGTATGGAAGCTGGAAATTATGAATTGGTGGTGGGTCATTCCAGTGCAGATGGTTTGAAGGCTCTGGTGGTTTTAGCTCTCAGATCTAAAGTGTTGAAAATCATGAGCAGAGAAGTGGTAATTAAAATCTGAAGACAGAAGTTCCCAGAAGGAATGTGTGGAAATACAGACAACAGAATGCCTTGAGGATTACGACTTTTCATTTGTGAAATACAAGTGCCAACAAAGAAGGCAGTTGAAGAGCAGTTAAGAGGAGGAAAATGAGGTTTGTTTTACTTTGTTTTGTTCTATGGAAGCCTGTTTATTGAGGAATTTTAAAAAGGAGGCAATTGAAAATGTCAAACATATTAATATTTGTTAAAGAGGATGACAGCTGGCTATAAGATTATATTATTTTATGATTCTGTTAAAAAATCCTGGGATTAGATTAGAGAATATACTTAAATTGACAGCTGTTGTATCAAATAGAAAGAGTGGGGTTGCTAAAATTTTGTTTCTCATTTTGTAATTCCTTTAGGATTATCCAGAGAAACTGAAGGAATTGTACAGTTGTAGATATATTCTCTGAAGGAGATGTAGGTGGGCATATTGGGCCCTGGTGGCACAGGGTTGAAGCACTTGGCTTTTAAAGGAAAGCTTGTTAGTTCAAACTTACTAGCTACTTCAAAGAGAAAAATATGTCAGTCTTCTTTAGTAAAGATTGTTGTTGTTGTTATGTGCCGTCGAGTCGTTTGCGACTCATAGCGACCCTATGCACAACAGCCCTAAACCCTGCTCTATCCTGCGCCAACCGCACTGCCTCTGACACACCCATCCCGATTACCCCAGTCACTGAATCAATCCATCTCATAGAGGGTCTTCCCCTCCTGGGCCGTCCCTCCACCCTCCCAAGCATGAGGACCTTTGAAATCCTAAAGGGCAATTCTACACTCATGACACCCTTACATCATCAGGCTTCCAGAGGCTGTAAATCTTAACAGATAAAGACTGACCATCCCTCTCCCTGAGAAGCAAGTGAATTCCAGCAGCTGAACTTTTGATTATCTATCCAATCTGTAACATGATGCCACCAGCAAGAAATAAATGAGCAATAATGCTCATAATATGATATACACAGAGAGCATGAAGGTGGAAGGGAGTGGATTGATTTTAAAGAATTATCTTTCTACAACCAGGAGAAGATAAAATAGATGAATGGGACCTTCTAAGAATCAAATCCCTATACACATCCAAAAAACTTCATCAACAGGGTAAAATGGGAAGTCACAGACTGGGAAAAAGTATTTGGGAATGACATGTCAGATAGGGGACTTATATCTAGAATTTATAAAATACTTGAGCACCACAACAAGATAAAGGTAAATAATCCAATTGAAAAATGGGCACAGGATATGAGCAGACACTTTACCAAAGAAGACATTCAGATGGCCAACAAGCACATGAAGAAATGTTGAAAATCTCTAGCTCTAAGAGAGATGCAAATCAAAACAACTATAAGATATCATCTCACCCCAGTCAGAATAGCAAAATTTAACAGAACAGCAAGCAACAAATGCTGGGGAGGTTGTGCAGAAACTGGAACTGTATTCACTGTTGGTGGGAGTGTAAAATGGTGCAACCACTGTGGAAAGTGGTGTGGCCCTTTCTCAAAAAGTTGCAAATAGAGATACCATTTGACCCAGCAATTCCACTACTGGGAATATACCCTTAAGAGACCATAAATGACATCCAAGCAGATATATGCATAACTATGTTTATTGAGGCTTTGTTCACAATAGCAAGGAGTTGGAAACAACCAGGTGCCCATCAACACACCAATGGATAGAGAAGCTGTGGTATATTCACACAATGAAATACTACACTGCATTGAAAAACAAGGAACTCATGCAATATTATTCAAAATGGGTGACCCTGGAGGACATTATGCTGAGTAAAATATCTCAGTCATGAAAGGACAAATACTGCGTGGTGCCAATGTTGTAGAATGGGACTGACATCAGAGTTGGGGTAAGACTGAGAAAAACTGGATAAATTATGTATACTACATTGAAACAGATGAGAGAAAATAATTTAAAGGCAATATATGATAGGGTATTATGGTTATCACAAGAGGCCAGAATTAAGGTTGCATAATGGAGTGTACTCGGGACAGTGGGAGGGGTGCGGGGGCATTGTATACCAATGAAATAATTTTTCTTTTGCTTTTTAAAGACAGGAGTGAACTGAGGAGGGAGGGAGGGAGGGCTGGGCAGGGAGAAAAGTGCAACAATAAATGAATGGAAAGAAAAAAAATCTGTAAATGTTCGTTAAAATTAATAAAATAAATTTTTTTAAAAAAGAATTATCTTACCCAGTTGATAGGACTTGAAAATTCAAAATGCTAACATCAACTGAGTGAATCTTGAGTCCAAAATTAGGAGATCAAGTAACAGGCTTTAAATCCTAACTGGATGTCTATTTACAGTCTTAGGTAAAAATCTTTCCCTCTTGTGAAACCTCCATTTCCCCCGCCCCCCCGGAAGGCCTTCAGGCATCAGATTAGACCATATAATAAAGGTTAATATACTATCTAAAGACCAAGGTATTGAAATGTTGGTTTTAGGTGCCACTTATTCCAGCTCATTTGTGGAAGCAGATCAATAGAAATAAATGGATGGATTGGAACCATATATTTGCTTGTTAGCAGCTGAGTGTTTACCAGCTAAACTACCAGGTCTCCTTAATATAAATGCCTCATAGCAACATGTAGACTAGTAGTTAGCCAAACAATTGAGCACAGTATCCTAGCCAAATTGACACATGAGATTAATCGTCGCTATAGTAGTTATAAAAAATTTTAAGGGAATAAGATAAAACCATTAAAAATTTTGAAACTGGATAGGAAATTTCCTAGGTGATGTTTCAGCTTGATTGTGCCATACTGATAAGTTTTCTTTTTAAAATAGTGAATTGACAAGTGCTGTATGAAATATGTGTAATACAGGGAGCTCTGGTGGCGCAGTCTGTAGGGAACTGCCCTTGATAACCTCTCTGGTGGTTTGAATCCACTGGCAGTGGTGAACACCTTACCTCTGCAGTTTAAAGTCTCTGAAAACTCACTGGACTGTCTGCTCCAAGTTGCTTCTGACTTGATGGCAATGAGTTTGACAGTTTTAAAATTATGTATATTTTATGTGTACATTGTTAAATGCCTTATATAGTGCTGTTATAACCAAAATACCTCATATAGGTGGCTTTAACAAACATCTTCTCAGAGTTTAAACTCTGTTGTTGTTACATCCCATTGAGTTGAGTACGACTCACAGTGACCCTATGAATAACATATTTGAACACTGTCCTATCTTGTGCCATCCTCACAATTTCTGACACACTTGAGCCCATTGCTGCAGTCATTGTGTTGATTCATCTGGTTGAGGGTCCTCCTCTTTTTTGCCAACCCTCTACCTTTTCAAACATGTTATCCCTCTTCAAGGAATAGCTTCTCCTAACAACATGCCCAAAGTATGCTGGACCAGGCTTTATCATCTTTACCTGTAAGGAGCACTCTGGCTTCACTTTCTCCAGGACATGTTTGGACTCTAGAAGTACTAATTCTAGGGGAGAGCTTTTCTCCCTGATGACTCTGGAGGAAGATCCCTGTTTTTTCCTGAGTTGCTTCTTCTGACAATCTTCATACATTTTGGGCAGATACAGGAAAAGAAAGACACTAAAACAAGAGGAGGAAATAGATTATTTCTACCAACTTTTGCAGTTGGAAATCTGTCTCACATGCATCCAAGATGCATTAATAAAAATGGGTGACTGGAATGCAAAAGTTGAAAACAGTAAAGAAAAATAAATGATTGGAAAACATGGAGTAGGTGACAGAAGTGAAGCTAGAGGTAGAATGATAGAATTTTGTACAATCAGTTAATTTATTCATAGCAAATACCTTTTATAAGAAACACAAATGGAAATTATGCACATGGACTTCACCTGATGGTCTACGCAGGAACCAGACTGGTTATATCTGTGGAAAGAATAATTGGAGCAGCTCAGTATCAGCTTTGAAAACTAGGCCAGGTGCTGACAGTGGAACAAACTGTCAGCTACTTATATGCAAGCTCAAACTGACGCAAAAGAAAATTAAATTGATAGGAAACAAATTTTTACCTTGAGTCTATCACACCTGAATTTAAAAACCAACTCAGGAACAGTTTTGAGGCTTTGAACACTAATGAGTGAAGACCAGATGAGCAGTGGGAGGACATCAAGAATATCATCCAGGAAGAATGGAGAAGGTCATTACAAACACAGAGGAGGAAGAACAGTCCAATGTGGATCTCAGAGGAGAATCTGAATATTGCACTAGAGTGCAGAGAAGCCAAATCAAAGGGAAGAAATCAAGAAGGAGCTGAACAGAACATTGAAGGGCAGCTCAGGAAAACAAAACAGAGTATTACTGACATATGCAATGAGCTGGAGTCAGAAAATCAAAAGGGATAAACTTGCTTGACATTTCTTTAGCTGAAGGAACTGAAGAACAAACTCAAGCCTCAAGCTGCAATACTTAAGGATCCTATGGGAAACATATTGAGTAATCCAGGAAGCACCCAAAGATAATGGATGGAAGGAGCATACAGAGTCAATATACCAAAAAAATTGGCTGACACAGAAGAATTTTCAGAAATAACACATGATCAAGAGGCAGTGGTGACGGAGGAAGTTCAAGCTGCTTGGGATGAACTTTCAAAGAGCACAGCCCCAGGAACTGATGGTATACCAGTTGACATAACAAACAGATGGTGCCCGATGTGCTCACCACATTCTGCCAAGAAATCTGGAGGACAACTACCTGACCAACTAACTGAAAGAGATCCATATTTATTCCCATTCCCCCCACCCGCCAAAAAGGTTAACTATCTGAGTGTAGAAATTATTGAACAATATCACTAATGCCACATGTAAGCAAAATCCTGCTGAAGATTATCCAAAAAACTACTGAAATACTACATTGACAGAGAACTGCCAGAGGGCAAGCTGGGTTTAGAAAAGGCCATGACACAAGGGATATCATAGCCAATGTCAGAGGGATCTTGGCTGAAAGCAGAGAGTACTAGAGGAATGTCTATCTGTGATTCATTAACTGTGCAAAGGTATTTGACTGTGAAAATCCCAATAAATTGTGGCTAACCTTGAAATGAATCAGAATCTCAGAGCACTTAATAATGCTCATGAAAACCCTATACTTAGACCAGGAAACAGTTTTTAGAAGAGGAAGGAAACATTGCATGTTTCAGAAACCAGAAGGAGTGTGCTATGGATGCATCCTGTCTCCATAACTTTTCAGTCTGTAAGTGAAGCAGATCATTCGAGAGCCTGGACTTTATGAGAAGGAATGTGGCACCAGGACTGGAGGAAGGTTCATCAACAATCTGCTTGATGCAGACACAACCTTGCTTGCCAAAACTGAAGAGGACATGTGGCATTTTCTGCAGAAGGTCAAAGACTGCAGTCTTCAATGTGGATCGAAGTTCAACATTAAGAGAAGATTCAGAAACAACTATGAGAGGCCATCTTACCCTGGTAACATTGCAAAGTTCAGCAGAACAGCAGACAACTAATGCTGGTGAGGTTGTGGAGAGATTGGAAGCCTTATTTACTGCTGGTGGGAGTGTAAAATGGTGCAACTACTATGGAAGGTGATATGGCACTATCTCAAAAAGTTGGAAATAGAAATATTATTGGACCCAGCAACTACACTACTGGGAATATAAAGAAACTAGGGCTGCCACTCAAACAAATATGTACACACCCTTGCTTATTGCTCCTATTATTCACAACAGCAGAGAGATGGAAACAACCCAAGTTCCCATCAACAAATGAATGGATAGACAAACTATGGTATAGTCACACAATGGAATATTACATCGCACTGAAAAACAAGGAACTTGTAAAATATTGCACAATATGAGTGACTCTGGAGGATATTATGCTGAGTGAAATATCTCATTCTCAAAAGGACAAATACTATATAACACCACTGTTAAAAAAACAGGTCTGAAATACATGATGGGGGGAAACTAGGAAAAGTGGGGATAAATAATGAACATTACATTGAACAGATGAAGGAAAGAACTGTTTAAAAAGGAATATGTGCTTAGGCATTATTTACATGACAGTAGTCCAGAATAAGAGATGCATTACGAAGTGGACTGGGGAAGAGAAGGGAGGAATGAGGAAATTGTGCAATAAAGAATAAATATATTTTTTTAAAGTGAACTGGGGAGGGTAGAGAGAGTGAATGAAAATCCAACTTTTCTGTAAACTTTTGTTACAATCCGAATAAAAATAAAACAAAGATTCTCACCACTGGGCTAATTGGCAGTATCATGATAAATAAAGATGAGGCTCTTAACAATTTCAGCTTGCTTTGTTCCATTATCAACAATCTCGGCAACAACAGTCAGGATATCAAAAGACAAATTGCAAATCGCCTGTGACTTCATCCATAGCCACTGGTGAGAGTCAGCGCCCAGAGCCATCAGGGGCTTTAAGCTCGTTGCCCACTGCTGTGGTGTGGACAGCTGAAACCCAGGCCCCGACAGGCACCTGGGGGGGGAAAAAAATCCACTCTACTTCATGCTCTGCTGGAGAAGGAGGGGCAGTCTCCTGTACTGGTCAGATCCAATTTGACGGTACACACACACACACACACACACACTCACTCACTTCTTCTTTTTTAAAAAAAGACTACTTCAGCCGCCGCGGCCCTCTGCCCGGGGCGGGCTGCGCTTGGCCCCGGCTCGGGGCAAACCATTGCGGCCCTCAGGAGCAAGAAGGCAAGCAGCTGTAACCCAAGACCACCAGTAAGGTGATAAACCGTCCTCCCTTCCCCCCTTTATATCTACGCCCCTGTTCAGCATGAAGAAGCCAGAGAGTCGGCATCCAATTCCCAAATCAATAAGACAGTTGGTTTAATTACTACTGGAAAATGCTTGTCATTCCTCTGTAGCATCTGGTCCCCACTGGAACCTCATCATTTCCTTCACCTGCTCCCCCCACCGACCAAACTGTGCAGCTCTGCAACTGCATCCTGGCCCATCCTCACCTTTCTGCCCCCAACCCTCACCTCCTTGTACCCCCAATATGTTTTTCTCAATAAAAAAAATATTATAAAAAAAAAGACAAATTGCGTTAGGAAAATGTCCTGTAAGAAACCTTCTCTAGAGTGCTGAAGAACAATGATGTCAGTCAGACTAAAGTGCACCTGATCCAGGCCATGATCTTCACAGTTATCCTCTGTGCATCAGAGAACTTGACAATGACTTAGACTGATAGAGGAAGAATTGATGCCCTTTAGTTTGGTGCTGGAGAACAATACTGAACATATCATGGACTGCCAAGAGAACAAACAGGTCTGTCCTGGAGAGGGTCAAACCAAGTTGCTCCTTAGAGGCTCTATTTTGAAGCTCTGTCTCACATACTTCAGGCATGTTGCCAGGCAGGACCAATTCTTGGAGGAGGACATCAGACTTGGAAGGGTCAAGGGAAAGCACAGGAGCAGACTCCCCTCGATGAGAAGGATTGACACAGTAACTGGGGTAATGAGGATAGGTATGTCAGAGACAGTGAATTTGGCTTAGGATAGGGCAGCGTTCAGAGCATTGTACAAAAGGTCTTTATGAGTCACAGGAAACGAGATGGCACATGACAACACCACCACCACATATTTAGTTAAGCTCTAATGGCCTAGTAGTGAGAAGCTGCACTGCATATTCAAAGACATACAGTTCTAATCCAGCAGCTGCACCATGAAAGAAGGATAGTTCTGACTTGATGGTACCCCCCATGTATTTTGAATATGTGATTAGGAGGGACTAGTCCTTGGAAAAGGACATTATGCTTGGAATGATGGAGGGTCAGGAAAAGAGGAGAAGACCTGAAACAAAATGGGTTGACACAGTGACTGTACCAATGAGTTCAAGTATATCAGAGATGATAAGGATCAAACAGGAAAGGGCAGAGTTCAGATCTGTTGTTTATAGGGTTACTATGATTAACTTACAGTCTACTCAATGACACGTAACAGCAATGCTGGGGGAAAGATTAGCGTTCTTCTCCTTTGTGATTTACAGCGTGGT
This sequence comes from Elephantulus edwardii, assembly GCF_000299155.1. Lineage (NCBI taxonomy): Eukaryota > Metazoa > Chordata > Mammalia > Macroscelidea > Macroscelididae > Elephantulus > Elephantulus edwardii. The sequence continues at coordinate 10,125,542 of NW_006399834.1, read as the reverse complement.
AGAGTGTCAGCTATGAGTTGGTTCCAACTTGATGGCATGTTACAGCAACAGCAGTACCTTCTTTTTAAAAATTTTATATTGATTTGCTTAAAAAGTTCATATACATTGTGTTTCACACTATTCTTCATCCATTTTGTGTTTCATGCAGTCATTCTCATGCATTATATTTAATAAAATTAATCTCCATTGGACCTTGCCCATCATTGCCATGTCTTTTCACCCGGATCCTTCCCCTCCCTCCACCCACTAAACTGTGCAGTCCTGTGGTTACGCCCTTACCCATCCTCACCCGTCTGCTCCCTCCCCTTCCCGCCTTGGGTTCCCATATGTGTTTTACTAGTTATCCTTCTATTTATAATGATAGTTTTATGTATTATTTTTCCTTATGAGACTGAGTTAATTCACTCAATGTAATAACAGTGCTGGGGGCATTATCTGTAGGGAGTTGTTCTGCTAATCCGAAGACTGCACCTGGCATTCCACACCAGCAGCTCTAAGGGGGAAAGATGAGCAGTCTCCTCCTGGGTGATTTACAGCCTCAAAAACCCAATGTGGGGTCAGCTGAGAATGAGAACTGACTTGATAGAAATGAGTGTGCTGACTCAGAGTCTAAGTAAATCTGGTGTTAATGTTTACAATTTTTTGGGGAGCATCAAAGAGAAATTCCTTATATACATAATGGACTCCCTTACCTAACTCACTTATTGCACTTGAGTCAGAACCGACTCCTAGCTGTTTCTCCATTGGGATTCCAAGACTATAAATCACATGACAAGAGAATGCTAATCTTTTCAGGGAGTGGTTAGTGGATTCAAACCTTAAGAGCGTTTCAGCCTTTGAGTTAAATTCTTTCTAATATATGAAAGAGTTACGAGAACTACTTCATACGTAATGGAGGCAGAGTAAATTTAACCGAGTGGTGGTGGTGAGTGCTTGGGAAATATACTTGTCTTAATGTTGAAGTTCTATGGAATTGTAGTCACATTTTCACTTGTGATAAAGAGAAACGAATTTATTATTTATCCATTGACATTTTTAGATATATTCAGTTTCTAGTAACAATTCATGAGTCTGATAATTCTCCAGTACCAATTATTCTAGTTCTAATTTTATGCCAAAACTAAGCAAACCCCATTGTTCAGCAAGTTAATTCTGACTCTTGATAACCATCTCTAACCCATGTGTTACAAAGTAGAACATCTCCATAGGGTTTTCTTAGCTGTAATCTTTATAGACGCAGGTGCCAAGTCTTTCTTTTGCAGCCCATATGCTGCTAACATTTAGATTAGTAGTCAAGCATGAGCTCCTTTTGCCTCCACCTCTTTCTGATCAAAGAAAAATTTCATCACCATCAAGCTGATTGCACCTTGCAGCAAACCGTATAGGATAGTTTGCTTTCCCCATAGGGTTTTGATGACTGTAATTTTGGTTAATGGGGGTAGTTATGCCAGAGAGAGTGAGGTTGGCACAGGATAGAGCAGAGTTTAGGGCTGTGTTACATAGGGTTGCTATGAGTCGCAGACGACTCGAATGCAAACAAGAATAGCAACAGCAACAATTTCTACAGAAGCAGATGGTCATATCTTTCTCCCACTGAGTAACTAATGGGTTTGAACTGCCTGTCTTTTGGTTAGCAGTTGAGTACAGTGGATAACTATGATGCCAGGTTTGTTTCTTGTGTGACACAGGGATATTAAATTGATAAGATGGCTCTTGAAGGAATGCTTTTACATCTGCCTGCTGCAATGAAGATGGAATATTGGAAGGAGGACTTGCCTTGGTTGGCAAAGCTAATGCCAGAACTGGATAAACTTCAAGTTAAATCTTGCTTGGATCTAAATTAGTTTCAAGAATAAAGAAAGACTAGAGTCTGCAATATGGATTACATCTCATCTCAGAAAAGCACACATCCTCACTACTGGGTCAATAGGCAACATCATGATAGATGGAGAAAAGATTGACATTGTCAGTGACTTCACCTTACTCAGATCCATAATCAACAGCCTTTGTACCAGCACTCAAGAAATCAAAAGACGTATTGCAAGGGGAAAGGCTTCTGTCAGGGACCTTGCCAAAATACTGAAGAACAGCGATGTCAACTTAAAAAACTAAGGGTGTGTGATTCAGGTCTTGGTGATTTCATTCACTGGGTATGCATCTCAGAGCTGGACAGCGAATAAGGATAACAGAAAAAGGATCGATGGCTTTGAGTGTAGTGTGAGAGAAAGGTACATAATGTCCACGGACTGCCAAAAAAACTCAGAAAGATAGGCAGAGTGCTTCTGGAAGGCAAAGAAGATAAAGCTTTAATCTCTTATACTTTGGACATGTTGCTAGAAGAGGCTATTTCTTGGAGAGGGACATTATGCTTGGGAAGATTGAGGGACATTGAAAGAGAGGAAGACCCTCAAACAGGTGGATTGACACAGTGACTGCAGTAATGGGTTCATGTGTGTCAGAGATTATGAGGGTGGCACAGACTAGGACGGATCAGATCTTTTGTTCATAGGGTCGCTATAAGTCATAGTTAACTCAGTAGCACCTAACAATAACAATAACAACACCACCACTGTGTGACCCAGGGAGCATTGGTGGCCTAGCGGTACAGGATTTACACTGCCAACCTGAAAACAAGCAATTCAAAGCCCTGAACCGCTCCATGGCCGAAAGATGGGTGGCCTCCTCCCATGTGATTTACTGCCTCTAAAAATCCACTGGAGGGTCAGTTATGAGTTGGTTCTGACTCAAAAGCACACAATGACAACAACATGTTGTGATTCACTGCTGTGTCAGCTTAAGTGGGATGTTTTCATATGGAACCTGAAGGTTTATTTTGCAAAGACAGTTTTTCTTTTGGTTAAGTAGGAAAGAATAAGAGACTAATTATGCAGGCTCAACTAACAACAACAACAAAATGTATTATGCATTAAAATCTGTTTTCCTTTTTAAAATAAATATCTCTTAGGCAGACACTAAAATGAACAGATTTTAGTGCCAAAAAAGATCAAAATTTCCCACCCACTTACCACAAAGTATTATCACATATCTATAGCATATGTCTCTATTAGTTCTGCTATTATGTGTGGTAGTTCCACCAACCATTCTCCTAATTTTGAAAATACTGTCTTTGGTCAAATGACTTCATTTGTGTGACCTACAACAAGTAGATATTTATGAGTTCTGGGGAAAAGCTTCTGCAGGTCAAAACAAGACTGTGATGATGCTAATGAAACCACCAAGATAATAAACATTTCCCTAGGAAGTACTTTTTGTCATGAAATGGTCTCTAAGGAAATAACAAGTATACTTTTAACACATGTTTTTAAAGGCACTAAAGATTTTTCTCCTTTTATTGTGAATTTTGAATCATATATCTTAAAGTCAACACAGCATGTTTGTTCAGTTAAATGAGTATAAGGAAACCACCCAAGGTACCACACTGTTCAGCTTAAGAAATTGAACACTATCCCCACAAAACAATTCCCTGTATACTCCCCAGCCCAAACATGACACCTATTATCTTTTCTAGATAAAATACCTATCATCAATTATAATTTATTTGCTTTTCTTTAAATTAGTGTTATTTATGCATTCCAAAGCATTCCTAGAGCTCTGTTAGTATAGTCTGTAGGGAGTGCTGATAACCCAAAGGTGGCACCTCTCTGGAGGTTCAAATCCACCAGGAGAAGCTCTATGGGATGATGGGCAGTTTCCTTCCACACGATTTACACCCTCCAAAAACCCCTAAAGGGCCAACTCTGAGTTGCTTCTGACTCAACAGCCATGAATTCAGTTTGGTTTTGCGTCTTTTTGTTTGGTTGTTTTTTTTTTAAATAGTTTCTGGGTGGATCAAGTGGTTTAACTACTCAGCTGCTGGGCACAAGGATGGCCATCAAATCCACGTGCTGTTTCAGAGAAATCAGCCACTGAAAACTTCACAGAACATGATTCTCACTGTGTCCTATATGATTCCCCTAAATCAGAATTGGCTTGATAGTAACTAGGTCTATACACTCCTAACTAATATAGTTTAGCTTTGCCTGCTTCTTAACTTAGATCTCTGATTGCTTTTAATATCTTCTTTTTGTTTTAGGTTCTCAGCAGCTTTTAGGGGTTGGCTAAGCTTTCAAAATCTGCTATTGGTTTTGGAAGATTCTCATCAAATATTGCTTCCCCTCCATTCTGTTTCACATTACTCTGATAACCTTTAGTTCTTTAGTTTTTGAATTGTTTCTTACAAACTCTCAAGCTATTTCATTTATTATACATTCTGAATATTTTTTCCTAACCTTTCTTTGAGTTCACTACTTTTCTCTACAGCTGTGTTTAGTTACCATCCATCCATTCAATCCTTAGTTTCAGAAATTGTGTTTTCCAGATCTAGAATTGTTGTTACGTGCCCTCAAGTCATAAGCGACTCATAGCAACCCTATGAACGACAAACCTGAACACTTGTATAACTTTCATCTTCTCTCCAGGTTTATAGCGTTTCCAGAGGCAAGCTATTTTGGAAGTGGATGCCACTCCTGCTTCCAAGCTTGTTTTACTAAGGGAACTCCACCACTGTCCAGTGTGGGTAACCATTATTGCATTTGACACGTCACTGTGACAGTGGTCAGCATCACAGTAACCATGAGTTACCTCTGTACAGCACCTGGACAGACCAGGGATATACAATCTAGAAGAATGTTTGACCAAAAACAATTAAAAACAGGCCTGAGGGCCGCAGATTAATGTCACAAACCTTTGGTCTGATAGCATCATTTTCTAAAATAACAGCTCTTCGAAACCATATATACAATAGAGCACATTTAGAATAGTAGATACAGCACTTGAGGCTGAGCCTCGAATTTCAAAACAAAAATGAGGAGGACACTAAAGACTGGAATATGGAATGGAGGAAAATTTGACATTGTTAAGAAATAGAGTAATACTGACATGCTAAGTATTGGTGAAATGAGATGGACTGGCATGGAACATTTTGAATCAGACAGTCATATGATCTGTTGCACTAGAAATGTAAAAGTAAGGAAAATTTGGGTCATTTTCAGATTTAAAAAAGTAATTTCTAGATCCATCTTGAAATATAATGTTATGAGTGACAGGATAATATCCATAAGCATACAAGGAAGTCCAGTGAATACCACTGTTGATATTGTTATGTGTCATTGAGTCAACCCCAACTCATAGTAACTCTGCACAAGAGCTCTGAACCTTGCTCTATCCTGGGCCAGTCTTACTATTTCTGACACATCCATTTTCATTACCACAGTTACTATGTCAATCCATCTCATCTGGGATCTTCCTCTCCTGAGCTGTCCCTCCACCCTTCCAAGCATGATGTCCTTCTTCAAGGACTAGTATCTCTTGGTATCATGCCCAAAGTATGTGAGATGGATCCTCAAAATCTTTGCCTCCAAGTTGCATCTTGGTATCACTCTCTCCAGGACAGCCCTATTAGTTCGTTTGTCAGTCCATGGTATGTTCAGCACTCTTCTCCAGTACCAAAGCTCAAGGGCATCAATTTTTCTTCTGTCCTCTTTGCTCATTGTCCAGCTTTCTGATGTATAATAGGTAATTATGAAGATTATAGTCTGGATCAGAGACCATAGTCTCTAGACTGACATCGCTGCTCTTTAGCACTCTGTAGAGGTCCTTGGTTTTTCTAAAGCAATTTGTCTTTCTTTTTTTTATTAAATTTTATTAGCAATTTATCTTTTAATTTCTTGACTCCTGGTACTATCATTCAAATATATGCACCAACAACCAGAGCCAAAAAGCAGGAAATAGATTATTTCTACCAACTTTTGCAGTCAGAAATTAATCAAACATGCAACCAAGACATTACTAATAAGTGATAACTGGAATGCAAAATTTGGGAACAGGAAGGAAGGATCAGTAGTTTGAAAACGTGGACTTGGTAATAGAAATGAAGCTGGAGATAAAATGATAGAATTTTGTACAATCAGTGATTTCTTCATTGCAGATAGATTTTATAAGAAACAGTTACTGTACACATCGATTTCACGTGATACTATGCATAGATCGATTTAATCTGTGGAAAGACTCGTTGGAGAATCTCAGTAGCAGCTGTGAAAAACTAGGCCAGGTACAGATTGTGCAGACCATCAACTGCTCATATACAAGTTCAAACTAAAACTAAAGTTTCAAATCAATTCCACAAACACCAAAATTTGATCTTGAGTCTATCCTACCTGAATTTAAAAACCAACTCAGAAACAAGTTTGAGGCCTAGAACACTAATGAACAAAGACCAGATGAGCTGTGAGAGAATATCAAGAATATAATCTAAAAAAAAGAATATAATCTAGAAGAATGCAAAAGGAATTTATAAAAGCAAAGGAGGAAGAAAAGAACAAGATGGATGTCAGAAGAGATTCTGGATATTGCATTGGAACTCTGAGTATCCAATACAAAGGGAAGAAATCAAGATGTTAAGGAGCTGAAAAAAAGAAAAAAAAAAGATGTTAAGGAGCTGAAAAGAAGGTTTCAAGGGTACCTCAGGGAGACAAGCAAAGTATTATAATGAAATGTGCAAGGAGCTGGAGTTGGAAAATCAAAAGGGCTGAACTCATGTGGCACTGCTTAAGCTGAAGAAACTGAAGAACAGATTCAAGCATGCTGTAGGCAGAATAGAATGATCTGTGAACATTAAAAGAAGATTGAAGGAGTACACGGAGTCTCTGTACCAACAAGAACTTGCTGATACAGAAGAATTTTATGAAACATGTGATCAAGAGACAATGGTGATAGAGGAAATTTAAGTTGCTCTGACAGAATTGAAAAAAAAAAACAAACCACAAAAACCAAAACACCACAATAAGGCCTTAGGAATTTATGGAATACCAGTTGATAATTTGCAACAAACAGATGCTGCCCTGAATGTGCTCACCAGATTGTGCTAAGAAATTTAGAGGACAACTACCTTACCAACTGACTGGAAAAGGTCCATATGTATTCTCATTAAAAAAAATGTTCCCTGACAGTGTGGAACTTAGTGAACCATATCAGTAATATCACATGCAAGCAAAATCCTGCTGGAGATTATAAAAAAATTGACTAGTATATTGACAGATAGCTAACAAATACAAACTGGGTTTAGAAGAGGCTGTGATACTAAAAACATTATCACCAACGGCAGATGGATCATAGCTCAAAGCAGAGAGTAACAGAGGAATGTCTGTCTGTTCATTAGCTATACATATCTGACTGTGTGGACCACAACAAATTGTGGCCAACTTTGAGAAGAATGAGAATCCCAGAATACTTGCTTATGCTTATGTAAATCCTGTACTTGGACCAGGAAACAGTCTGCTGAACAGAGCAAGGAAACAAGGCATGGTTCAAAATCAGGAAAGTAGTACATCAGGCATGCATCCTGTCTTTATATCTTTTCAGTCTGTGTGTGGAACAGATCATTTGGAAGGCTGGACTTTATGAGACAGAATGTGACATCAAAATTGGAGGAAGATTCAACCTGCATTATGCCACTGACACAGTCTTCAGCTGAAACTGAGGACGACCAGAAGTGTTTCCTGCAGAAGGTCAAGGACTGTAGTCATTAATATGGACTGAAACTCAGCATCAAGAAGACAGAGATTCTTACCCTGGGCCAATTGGAAACACCACAGTAGATGGAAAAGAGATTGAGGTTGTTAACAACTTCAGCTTGCTCAGTTCCACAGTCAATGCTCTTGGCTCCAGCAGTCAGGAAATCAGAAGACAAATTGCATTTGGGAAATCTGTTGAGAGGGACCTCTCCAAAGTACTAAAGAACAGTGATGTCAGTCTAGAGACTTATGTGTGCCTGATTCAGGTCAGGGTCTTTGATCATGACGCCAAGAGGGATCAGTCCTTGGAAAAGGACATCATGCTTGGAAGGTTGGAGGGACAGTGCAGAAGAGGAATACCCTGGATGAGATGGCTTGACACAGTAACTGGAGTCATGGGGGTAGCTGTTTCAGTCAGTGAGACTTGCTTAGGATATGGTAGGGTTCAGAGCTTTTGTACATAAAGTCATTATGAGTTGCAGGCAACTCAATGACACATAACTATAACCTCTTTAAGTCCTTCTTCATGTCATTTTATTGTATCATCTCATTGTTCTTGAGTCAACCCATATCTGACCCTCCAGTGGGTTTTCAGAGACTGTCAATTGCATAGGAGGAGATTGCAGAGCTGTAGATTCACTGCCAGAGAGATGCCACCTTTGGGTTGACGGTGCAATTCTCTACCACTATTCAAGATTGAGGACATTCTTTTCTGTTCTTGCATTTCTAAGGGGATTGCCCTCCTCCTCTACTTTTATAATGAATGGATTTTGAATTTTTAAAAGAAAACAAGTTATTGTTTCAACTGAAATTTTTCTCCTTTGATTTATTACTGTAATTAACTATATTTATTTATTTCCAATAGTGAAATCAATCTTCTTTCCTGAAGTAGATTCAACCTGATATTGGAGGAATTAGTTTGTGAATGCCTTGTTTAGAAATTTTCCATGTGTCTTTGTAAATAAAATTTGCTTATAATTTTATTTTACTACAATTCTCATATTCCTTATATTCTATTATCCTTTATTGGTTCTGGTAATGTTTTCCAGTCAAATCAAAAGGCCCCAATACAAATACACCAGAAGGCTGTTTGAGGAATGTGAGCAGTTTTCCCTGTTAATATTTAGTCCTGAACACCTAATAGAGGGTAGCTGTGTATTTCAGTTGACTCCATGCTAGTGAATTTATTAACTAAAGGAGCTCTGGTGTGTAGTGCCAAAAGACTGGAAGTTTGAATCCACTCGGGTTTAGTGGAAGAAGATGAATAGTCTCTTCCTGTAAAGACTTCCTGTAAAGACTTACAACCCTAGAAACCTTTGGGTTGGAATCAACTGATAGCTGGCCTTCCAGGGGTTTTCAGAGACTGGAAACTGCATGAAAGGAGATTTCACATCTTTATTCTACTGAGCTACTGGTGAGTTTGAACCATGCTTTTTTTTACTTGATAGTACAATCTTTATCCATTGGACCCATTGAATATCTGATGGTGAGTCTCTGTGAATCAGAATAGACTCAATGGCAGTGGATTTGGAGTATTACTTTCATTAAGAAGCCCTGGTGGCACAGTTCATAATATGTTTGACTAGTTGTTGGTTCAAATTCACTATCTTCTTTAAGGGAAAAATATGGGCAGTTTCTTCTCATAATGATTTACAGCCCCAGAAAATTGATGTGATGGAGACTGGCTGTGGGCCAGATTATTGATTTTCTCCATTAGTTTTGTTATCATGGTTATGTTACCTTCATAATGAATAATTGAGACGTGTCTCTAGATGGATTATCTAGCTGGTCCATATAACCCAGTTATTTCACTGCTAGAAATATACCTAGAGAAAATTAGAATGGAGACACAGAGCCTTGTACACCAGTGTTCACAGCAGTGTTATTCACCATCACAAGAACATAGAAACAGGCCAAATGCCTCAATCAAATGAATTGAAAAATTGTCATATATTCACATGATGGAATACTATGCAGCACTCGGGAGCAATAATTTTGAAAATTACTACATAACTTAGAAGGGACTGGAAAGTGTTAGGCTGAGTGAACTAACTCAGTCTCATAAGGACAAATACTGCATAAAACCATTATTGTAAAAATAGAAAGGTAACTTGTAAAACATGTATGAGGATCCAAGGTCGAGAAGGTGGGAGCAGAAGTGTGAGGATGGCCAGGAGGGTAATCATAGGGTCATACAATTTGGAGGTTGGAGGGAAGGGTGGGTAAAGGAAGTGATAAAGGTCTGGTGGGGATCTAGAAAGAGAGGGTAATAGTAGGCATACTTTAATGGTGATTAATGTTATAAAACATAATAAATGGGAATTTTATGAAACATAATGTGAATTAAGGGTAGTGTGAAGCACAATGTATACAAATTTTGTAAGCAAACTGATAAAAAATAATTTTAAAAGAAAAATTATGCAGATAATTCCTTGTTGAAAGTAAAGAGGATGTGAAACGCTTGCTATAGAAGATCAAGGACTACAGCCATTGGTATGGACTAGTTCTCAACATCAAGAAAACAAAGGTTCTCACAACAGGGCTAACAGTCATCGTGCTAGATGGAGAATGAATTAAAGCTTTCCATGATTTTATTTTCCTTGGATCAACATCCTTGGTACTAGCTGTTTAGAAGTTGGTCAATTCTGCTGTCAGGGACCTCTCCAAAATGATGAAGAGCAATGATGTCATTGTGAAGACTAAGGTGTGCCTGATTCAGGACACAGTCTTCTCAATCATCTGCTACCCATCAGAGAACTGGACAATTTATAAGGATGACAGAATTGATGCTTAGAGATGAGTGGTGGATATCCCATGGACTGACAAAAGCTTCATCTTACATACTTTGGACTTATAGCTGGGTGAGGCTATTCCTTGGAAAGGGACGTCATGCTTGCCAAGATGGAGTATCAGTGAAGGAAAGGAAGATGACCCCCAATGAGATGGATTGGCATGGTGACTTCAACAGTGGCCTCAACTTTGTCAGGGATAATGAAGATGGCACAGGATAGAGCAGTGTTCAAGTTGGCTGTTGCTAGGGTTGCTGTGAGTTGTACTTTGAAGCACCTAACAACAACCTCCTAGAAGTTTGAATTGGTTCTGATACAATGACAGTGAATTTGGGCTTAATTCCCTTTTAAAATTTTCTCTTTTTTATATTGGGCGTATGTATCTCTCCTTTTTTTGTTTGTATGTCAGTGTCAATTGTTATTGTTGTTATGTGCCATTGAATCTCTTGTGACTCATAGTGACCCTATGTACAACAGTTATGAACCATATTCTATCCTGAGCCAACCTGACAGTCTCTGATAAACATTCCTCCATCACACCAGTCACTGAGTCAATACATCTCATTGAGGGTCTTCCTCTCTTGCACCTCCACCCTGCCAAGCATAATGTCCTTCTCTAGGACTGGTCCCTCCTTGCAACATGCCCGAAGTATGTCAGACGAAACTTCAGAATCCTTGTCTCCAAGGAGCAGCATCGTTTCATCTCTCTAGGATGAACTTGTTTGTTCTCTTAACAACCCACCCTATCATCCCTAGTTATTTTTCCACCTCTCTGATGCATAGCACGTAATTGTGAAGACCATGGCCTGGATCTAGCACACCTTAGTCTCTAGACTGATATTGTTGCTCCTCAGTACTCTGGAGGTCGAGTTTTATGAATGTCAGTATTCGTTTAGCTTTGTTAATAATTCCCTTTGCTGTATATTTGCTTTCTAATACATAAATTTCTGCTCTTTATTATTTTGGAATTATTAGCTAGACAGACCGCTAGGGGGAGTCTAAGAATTAAATGTATCCAATTATGTTAATCAATGACATTTTCTTAAAACTAATCTTAATAATATAGCTAAGATCAAAAAAATATTACTCAACTACTTTCTGAAAACGTGAAATATACTTGATGATGCTTATATAAAAGATAATCCCTAAATTTTAGCCTGAGCAGAAAGATTTCTTGTTAGTGTTGTTGTTATGTGCCATTGTTAAGCGACCCATAGCAACTCTATGTACAGCAGTTCTGAAGCCTGCCCTGTGCTGAACACTTATTCCAACACACCTAACCCCATTTCCCCATTGTATCAATCCATCTCATCCAGGATCTTCCTCTCCTGCGCTGTTCCTCCACTCTTCCAAGCATGATGTCCTTCTCCAAAGACCTGGCCATATGCCCAAAGCATGTGAGACAGAGCTTCAAAATCCTGGCCTCCATGGAGAAACTTGGTTTCATTCTCTACAAAACAGACTGGGTTTCTTTTTTTCTTGGTGGTTCATGGTGTGTTCAAGACTCTTCTTTAACAACACAACTCAAAGGCATTGATTCTTCTTCTGTCATCTTTAGTCATTGTCTAGCTCTCCGATGTGTAGCAAGTAATGGCGAAGACCATGGCCTGGACTAGACTGTTTAGTTTTTGTGTTTTGAGATTGGTTTATAGAATTAAGGAACGAAAAGTCAGGTTATATACATAACTGATCTTGATAGTAGGGATTATGAAACTGTAGATTTTAATATGAATAGTTTGAAGATAACTTAAAATTATTGGTTGTTCTTTTTGTGAATTGCTTTTTTTGTGTGTGTACAATGTTTCTGTGCAAACTCTAGTAGTAAAATATATATGAAATGAAAAACTTATAGTTCACTATAAGCACTATTTTAATAGTGCTTACTTTGAGTTTTATGTAACATCCTCAAATGCTGTGTCATAGTTGTTATGTGCCATTGAGTCATTTGTGCCTCATAGAGACCCTCTGTACCACAGCCCTGATTCCTGCTCTATCCTGTGCCAAGTTTATTTTCTCTGACACATCTACCTTCGTTACCCCAGTCACTGAATCTATAGCGATGTTAAATATTTTTCCCCGAACTAAATTTGATTTTATCAATTTGAATTTTAGATGTGGAACATCTAAGTTCTTATGGCTCTATTCAGTACTTGAGAGTGTCACTTTTTAGACTTTGGGCATTCAAGAGGGTGTTTACTAGTATTTAACTCGTGTTTTATTTTTACATTTTCTAATGACCAAGTTTCATTCAGTCTGTTGGTTATTTGGACATCCTCTTTTATGAAGTTCTTATGTCTTTAGCTTACTTTTCTATAAAGTAGCAGCAGCCCTTTTAATCAATTTGTAGGAGTTGTTTGTATAGTCCAGATGCAAATCCACTGTATGGTCCAGTTGTTTGGTTTTTCTTTCAAGTTCAGCACTTTTGATACTGTTATTATTTATCTAAACGTAGTGGAGGATTTCTTACATATTATCTCCCAGAGAGATCCCAAGTGTTTTTTATTTAAAATTTAAGTTGAGTGCACCTGGAAATAATTTCTGTTTACAGTGTGAAGTTAAAAGTAACTTTGTTTTCTTTTTGTTTTCCAATTGAATCAAAAGCATTTATTGAAAAACAGTTCTCTGTTATTGTTTACTGCTACCTTTCTTGTAAATACTTTCTGTTGTTGATCTTTGTTTCTTTCTTATACCTATAAAATTCTTCATTATTAGTTTTAATGTCTATCATACTCTTCTGTGAACTTGTTTTAAGTGTTTCGGGCCTTTTTTATATTTCAGAATCAGCTTGTCAATTTCATGCACATACATACACAATTATTAGAATTTTTGACTGGTATGTATTGAATCTCCAAACAAATTTGGGAATAGTCAATAGATATACAATATTTAGAATCCTGTTCTACACACATGGTGTATCCCTTTACTTACATGATTTTCTTGAATTTTTCTTTTTTTAAAAAATAATTTTAATGAATATTTACAGAGAATTTGGATTTCCATTCATTCATTGCTGCACTTCTCTCCCCGCCCAGCCCTCTCCCCCCCCGCCCCCCCAGTTCGCTCCTCTCTTTCAAAAGTAAAAGAAAGACTCCCTCCCTGGTACACAATCCCCCCGCACCCCTCCCACCGCCCCAAGTACATTCCACTATGCAACCTTAATTGTGGACTCTTGTGATAACCATAATACCCTATCATACATCGTTTTATTGGGGCAGTGTGTATTTATGTATAGAAATTTCATATAGTTCTTCAGATTTCATTTTAGACATTTCATGTTTTAGACGTAAATTATTTTTTACCATTTTGTTTTCTAATTACTAGCATATTAAAATAGACTGTTGTATGCCTTCTAGTTAACCATGACTTACAGTGACTCTATGAACACATCAAAACCTTGTCCTATGCTTCTCCATCCTTACTGTCTTTGCCATGTTCAAAGTCATTGCTGTAGTTACTGTAGGCCATATTTTTGCAGGTCTTCCTCTCTTTCTCTGACTCTCTACCTTTCTTAGCATTGCATCTTTTTCCAAGGACTGTCTCCTCCTGACAATAAACCCAGAGTTTATGAGAGTTATGCCTCTAAGAAGCACCGTGGTTACACTTCTTCCAAAACAGAATTGTTTCTTCTTTCAGCAGTCAGTGAGATAGTACTATTAAAAGAGCAAGGGCCCTGTGAGGATGGCCATATCTGACCTTTACCAACTCACAAAGGGGAACTGTCCCTGTCAACAGCATGTACAACACCAAACCAATCCCCATGAGGTCAGACATGTTCTGCACGCTCTTGTACCTCTTCCTATTCATCTTAACAGCAATCTCACTGCTTTCCTGGGTCCAAAATTCAATGCATTAACTCACAGACTACACAAAACTGTGTTGGGGAAGTCAAAAGGTTATAATCGAGGTTAATACCAAAATCCAGTCAGGACAGCTTCCAAAATGTGTTTGCAGGCACCTCAGCCTTTAGCATCATGGGATTAGGCCAGTGTTACAAAGTTCTTTTTATTTTTAATACTAGTTTATTTACAAAATTAAAATACAATACATTGTTTATCACACCAAATCATTCCCATTTCCTTCACTCCCCCCCCCACCTATCAAATTGTATGACCTCATGATTAATCCCCCTGGAACATCCTCACCCATCTTCTTTCCCCTGTCCCCGTTACAAAGTTCTTAACTGTGAATTATGAGTCTTCCCACCCAGTCCTCCTAAAAAACTTGGGCAAAAGTCTCTAAGCTCTGGTCTAATGGTGTACCAGTCCCAAGGTTCCATCTCATGTCCGGCCTTGGGTTCTCCATTGTGGCTTCTGTGACTGTTACTCCTGTAAGCCCTAATCTGTATGGCGTCTTGAAGGATGAGTCTCTGGTTCTCTGCTGGTGGAATATCTTACTTCTGCTGCCGGATCTGCTCAGTTTAATGACATGCCTAGCCATTCCCCGTGTAGATTATTGAGACTAACCAATCCCCTTATGGATTGGTGAGACTAGCCAGTCCCCTTGTGGATAGGCTTACTCATGTTTTCCAGCCCCTCCACATGGCAAAGTTAGGGAATGGGTAGGAAAGCCATTTTGAATGAACCCTTAACTTCACAAGTACTCTCCTTCAATACCCCAATTCAAAGGCAATTCAAAATCCCAATTCAATCTTACTCATTGTCCACCTTGCAGACTCATAGGAAGCAATTGAAGATACTGAGGTTTGTATCTTGCACGCTTTAGTCTTTAAACTGACATCATTGCTTCTTAGCTCTTTGACAGCAGATTTTCCAGATGTAATACATTTTTAATTTATTGACTGCTGCTACCATGGATTTGGTTGTGGACTCAAGTAAAATGAAATTATGGATAATTTTAATCTTTTGTCTATCTATCATGATGTTGCTCATTGTTCCAGACTTTTGTATAAGAATCCTGGTAACCAATAACCTTGATCAATTTGCCTGTTACTGCTAATATTTTCTAGTTTATTTTGGATTCTACAAGCTTTTTTATAGTTTTTAAAATTAATTCATTGTTGCACATTTTCTTCCCTTCCCGTTCCTCCCCGCCCCCAGTCTACTTTGCAATACACTTTTTGTTCCAGATTGTTGTCATACATATAATACCCAATCATACATTTCTTTTTGACCATTCTTCCCCTCATCTGTTCCAATGCAATGTTCATTATCTGTCCTCTCTTTTCATCTTCTTTTAACCTCCCATGTCAGTCCTATTTTGTAGCAACAGTGTTATGGAGTATTTCTTTTTTCATGACTGAAATACTTTAATCAGCATAATGTCCTCAGGCTTACCTATGTTCTGTAGGGTTTTAATAATTCTGTGTTTTTCAATGTTGTTTAATACTACATTGTGTGAATGTAACATAGTTTTCCCTATGTATTCTTTTGTTGATGGGCATTTGGGATGCTTCCCTCTCCTTGTTATTGTGAACAATCCAGCATTAAGCATGGGTGTGCATGCATACATCCGTTTGAGTTGAAGGATTAGTTTCTTTAGGGTATATTCTCAGTGGTGAAATTGCTAGGTCAAATGGTATTTCTTTTTAAAAAAATTTTATTAATTTTAATGAACCTTTACAAAAATTTTGGATTTCCACTCATTCATTGTTGCATTTTTCTCCCTATCCACCCCTCTCCTCCAGTTTGCTCCTCTCTCTGAAAAGTAAAAGATTAGTTCCTTCATTGGTATACAAGCCTCCCCACCCCCCAAGTACACTCCACTATGCAGCCTTCATTCTGGACTCTTGTCATGACCATAATACCCAATCATATATCACTTTTAAACTGTTCACATGCTCCTCTGTTTCAATGCAGTATACATAATTTATCCAATTTTTCAGTCTCACCTCAACCCTGATATCAGTCCCATTCTACAACAGTGACACTCTGCAGCATTTGTCCTTTTGTGACTGAG
Source organism: Elephantulus edwardii (assembly GCF_000299155.1). Lineage (NCBI taxonomy): Eukaryota > Metazoa > Chordata > Mammalia > Macroscelidea > Macroscelididae > Elephantulus > Elephantulus edwardii. The sequence goes on along the minus strand of NW_006399834.1, from coordinate 10,109,266 downwards.
ATATTTCACTCAGCATGATGTTCTCCAAGGTCACCCATTTTGAATAATATTGCATGAGTTCCTTGTTTTCAATGCAGCATAGTATTCCATTGTGTGAATATACCACAGCTTTTCTGTCCATTCGCTTGTTGATGGACACTTAGGTTGTTTCCAATTCTTTGCTATTGTGAACAAAGCTGCAATAAACATGGGTGTGCATATATCTGCCTGGGTAGCAGTTATGGTTTCTTTAGGGTTCAAATGGTATTTCTATTTCCAACTTTTTGAGAAAGCAACAGACTGCCTTCCATAGTGGTTGTACCACCTTACATCCCCAACAACAGTGAATAGGAGTTCCAAACTGTCCACAACCTTGCCAGCATTTGTTATTTGCTAGTTTAACTTTGCTATTATTGCTGGGATGAGATGATATATCATAGTTGTTTTGATTTACATATCTTAGACAGCTAGGGATTTTGAACATATCTTCCTGTGTTTATTTGCCATCTGAGGGTCGTCTTTGGTGAAGTATCTATTCATGTCTTGTGCCTATTTTGTGATTGGGTTGTTTGCCTTTTTCTTGTTGAAGTGCTGGAGTGGATTATACAAACTTACAAGATCTATTAATGCTAATAGTTTATCTGTAGATTAGATTTTCAGTAAACCAGTCATGGTATCTGAATGATGTAGCTTAATTCTTCCATGTTAATCCTTATTAAGCATTATACTTTTTTTTTTTACTTCACTGGAATAGGGCCTCCAGTGCAGTGATGAAGGGGTTCTAGCAGCCACCCTCAACTTGCTCAGAATATTTTAAAATTTCAGTATTCAGTATGATGTTTGATGTAGGGATTTGATAGATATATTTTATCATATGTAAAGCAAGTTCCCGTTTATTCCTCCTTGCCCTGAGATTTTTTTGACTATTTACACATTTAAGTCATGAATCAGTATAGATATTATCATATGATTTTTCTTTATTGAGATAATTTTTTTCCTTCCCTTCATAAATGAAGTAAATTACATTTATTGACTTTTGGATGTTCAACCTTAGTTAGCATATGGGGGATTTTGTTTATTTCTTTCTGAATGTTTCTCTTTGAATTTTTGCATTTTGAGATTTATCTTAATGTATTTGTCAGTTCTATGTGTCATAATTAGATTTGCCACATGAAATGTTGGTGCATATATTTGAATGATAGTGGTATTCACTGGACTTCCTTGTATGCGTATAGATATTATCCTGTCACTGACAATATTGTACTTCAAGACAGATCTAGCAATGACTTTTTTAACTATGAAAGCAGCTCCATTTTTCCTCACTTTTTCATCTCCAGAGTAATATATCATATGGTCATCT
>NW_006399834.1:10077965-10104591 GCF_000299155.1 Elephantulus edwardii | reverse complement strand
CCTCTATGAGGTGGATTGATTCAGTGACTGGGATAGTTGGGATGGGAGTGTCAGAGACAGTGCAATTGGCACAGGACAGAGCGGAGTTTAGGGTTGTTGTACAAATGGTCGCTATGAGTCGCAGGCGACTTGATGGCACATAACAACAACAACAACAACAACATGAAATGTATTGAGAAAACGGTCTTTTCTAATGGAACTTTTTTTTAAAGGTTGATTTAGTAGTTTATTTTTTAAACATTTGGAAAGATTTCCTTGTGAATATCTGTAGTATTTGAATGATAGGGTTTTTTTAACTTTATTTTTGTGTGAGTCCTATAATAATAGTTTTACTTTCCATAATATTTATATTCAGTTTTCTTCTAACAGTGGACATACAAATTAACAGAGACTAGGAAGAAGGATTAGCCATCTACTTCTGAAATATAACTGGCTTTTGAAAACACTATATACAGCAGAGCACCTTTAGAGTAGACTAACAGATATGGACGAAGCTTCATCTGACATACTTTGGACATGTTGCAAGGAGGGACTAGTCCTTGGTGAGAGATGTCATGCTTGGGAGGGTAGAGGGACAGCACAGGAGAGGAAGACCGTCAATGAGATGGATTGATTCAGTGACTGAGGTAATGGGGGTAGATGTGTCAGAGATGGTGAGATTGGCACTGGATAGGGTGGAGTTTAGGGCTGTTGTATGAATTGCAGGCGACTTGATGGCACATAGCAACAACAACAACAGATATGGAAACTGCAGTTGAGGCTTCAAATTTGGAAGCACAAAGGAGGAGAAACAGTTGTAGGAAGAAATTAACAATTGGTATGTGGAATGTGAGAAGCATGAATGTAGGAAAACTGGACATTGTAAAAAAAAGTAAAAAAAAGTAAAAAAAAAGTAAAAAAAAAAGTAAAAAAAAAAAAAGAAATAGAACACATAAATACTGACATATTGGATATTAGCAAAATGCGATGGATTGGCTTGGGGCATTTTGAATACCATGATTAAATGATCTGTTATGCTGGAGATGAAAAGGTGAGAAAAAAATCGGTCACTTTCATAGTAAAAAAAGGCCATTTCTAGATCTACCTTGAAATACGATATTGTGAGTGACAGGATAATATCCATACGCATACAAAGAAGACCTTGTAATACCACTATTATTCAAATTTATGTGCCTACAACCAGAGCCAAAGTGAAGGAAATACATGATTTCTATCAACTGTTGCAGTCAGAAATAAATTACTTGTTATGCTTCAGAGAGTTGGACAATGACTAAGAATGTCCAATAGATGCTTTTGAGTTGTAGTACTGGAGAAGAGTCTTAAACATACCACAGACTGCCAAGAAAATAAATAGGTCTGTCTTGGAGAGGGTGAAACCAGGTATCTCCTTGGAGGTTAGGATTTTGAAGCTCCGCCTCACTTACTTTGGGCACATAGCCAGGAGAGACTGGTCCTTGGAGAAGGACATTATACTTGCAAGGGTAGATGGACAGCGCAGGAGAGGGAGACCTCTGATGAGACAGATTGATACAGTAACTGGGGCATGGGAATTGGTGTGTCAGAGTTAGTGAGACTGGCTCAGGACAGGGAAGGATTCAGAGCTGCTTTACATAAGGTCACTATGCATTGCAGGCGACTCAACCAGTAACATTCTATGACAGGGTTGGAAGCAGAAGTGGCATCCACTTCCTGAACAACATGCCTCTAGTAACTCTATGAACTTTGATGAATGTTGATAGTTGTAGAAGGGCTTCAGGCCTTTTGTTCCCAAGGTGACTATGAACCATTCTCAACTCGAAGGCAAACAACAACAACAGTATTTATAGGATTATTCAGACTCTTATTTTTCTTTATGTCAGTATTGATAGTTGTGATCTTCTCTAGAAATTTTTTGTTTTATCTATATTTTTAAATACATTGGTATAGAACTAGTGATGCTATTGCCATTATATCCTTTCATGCCAATAGGATATATAATAAAATTCCTGATAATGATTTTATTTCCATATCCTTTTTATTGTTAATCAGTATTCCCACTGCTTTACTATTTTTAAGGATCATCTTTACTATTCTTTAAGGACCATCTTTGGTAGACATTCAGATATTTTCCACTTAGAAATTTTCAACTGTAAATAATTCAGCTATGAACGTGTGTATACCTGCGTGGACATAAGGAAGTTGCGCTACAAACTAAAGGACATCCTTCTCTGTCCATTCAAAATCCACAAGCGGCTCAGTGGAGGAAGCTGGGCAGTCTCTTCCTTTGTAATTTACAGTCTCTGAAACTCAATCAAGGGTCAGCTGTTAGTTGGTTCCAACTTTACAGTAACTAGTGAGTGCGGATATATGTTTTCACTTGTCTTGCTAACTCAATTGTTATTTGTTTTACCTTTTGAGAAACTGTCAGACTTTTCTCCAGAGCAGCTACACTGTTTTACAATTCTGCTAAGCAGTATATGTTTCCATTTCTCTAAATCCTTTTCAGCACTTATTATTGTGTGCCATTTTGACTATAATCATCCTAGTGGATGTGAAGTGATATCTCATTGTTGTTTTGATTTTCATTTTCCTAAGGGCAAGTGTTAAGAATTGGGAAACTTTGAAGGATAGATATCAATTCACAACCAGTTCATTAGCATCTTGGGGCCCATGCATTAGAACCTGTGTGTCAGTGATCTTTTTGTGAAAGGAACAAACAGTGAGGCCCATGGACTTGTATTTCCTCACATTCCTGTAATCTCATCATTTTGAGTTCTAGGTCATTGTTTCTGATCTAATGCACATAATATTCACATGTCACTACATGTTACATCTCTGTCCAGAGTTATTAAAGTAAGAAAGGCCAAGACTCCTCAGCAAATACATTCCATAGAAATTTGTAACCTGGTTTCAAAAAGCGGGTATAGAATTTATTAATACGGAAATCCTGAACTATAGGCCAGGAGCTCCTTTTCACAGTCACTAGCAAAAGTCACTAACAAGGCCCAGGATAAAGAAATAACCAAAATGGATGTCAGAAAAGACCCTAAATATTTGCACTAGTGCATCAAGAAACAAAACCAAAGGGAATAGATGTTATATAAAGAGATGAACAGAAGATTTCAAAATACAGCTGAGGAAGACAAAGCAAACAAGTTATAATGTAATGTGCAGAGACCTAGAATTAGAGGGGGGAAAAAAAAGAACTTGTTCAGCATTTCTCTAGCTGGAAGAACTGAAAAACAAATTCAAGCCTCGAGTTGCAATAGTTGCGAATTCTACAGGCAAAATCTCGAATGATCCAGGAAACATCAAAAGAAAATGGAGAAAACACACAGAATCACTGTATGAAATAGAACTGGCTGACACAAATATTTCAGGAAGTACCATGTGATCAAGAGCCAAAGGTAATGAAGAATTTCTAGCTGCACTGAAGGCATTGACAGGCTTCAGGAATTGATAGGATACCAACTGACTTGTTTCACATGACAGATGTAGCCCTGGATGTGCTCACCAGTCTATGCCAGGAAATTCTAAGGACAGCTGCCAGATCAACTGACTGAAAAGTATTAATATTTGTTCCCATTCTAAAGAAAGATTGGAGAATTTGGAAATTATTGAACAATATCATTAATACACATGCAAGGTAAATACTGCTGAAGATCCTTTAAAAATGGCTAGATGTACACAGATACAGGAACTATGAGACACTTAAGCTGGATTTAGAAGAGGCCATTGTACCAGATATGTCATTACTGATGTCAGATTGGTCCTGGCTGAAAACAAAGAATACTAGAAGAATTTCTTTTTGTGCTTTAGTGACTGTGCAAAGGCATTTGTGTAGATCATAACAAATTAGAGCTAACACTAAGAAGAATGGAAATTCAGAAAACTTGGGCTCATGTGATACCTATACTAGACTAAGAGACAGTTGTGTAAACAGAACAAGAGAACATGACATGGTTTAAAATTAGGAAAGATGTGTGTCAGGGATATATTCTTTCTCCATACTTAATAATGTACGCTGACCAAATTATTTGAGAAGCTGAACTATATATCAGGAAGAATTTGGCATCAGGATTGGAAGAAGACTCATCAATAAACTTCATTATGTGGATGATATACCTTGCTTGCTGAAAGCGAGGATGACTTAAAGCACTTGCTGCAGAAAGTTAAACACTTCCCATATAGATTGAATCTCAGTGTCACATAAACAAAAATCCTCACCACTGAACCAATAGGCAACCTCATGGTAAATGGAGAAAAGATTGAAACTGTCAATGACTTCATCTTACTTGGATCTACAATTAAAAAAAAATACACGTGAGAGAGCCTGGAGAGCACTAGGCTGAGTGAACTAATTCAGTCACATAAGGACAAATGTTGCTAAGACCATTATTATAAAAATAGGAGGATAACTAATAAAACATGTATGGGAACTCAAGAGGAGAAGTGGTGGGTGTGGATAGGTAAGGATGAATAGGGGAGAAACCACAGGGTTATACAGTTTGGTGGGTGGAGGAGCGGGTGAAGGAAATGGGAAGGATCTGGCAGAGACTTGAAAAGATAGGGTAATGACGGTCAAGGTCCAATGGTGATTAATTTTATAAAACATAACACATGGAATGATTGTATGAAATACAATGTGAGTTTTTTTAAAAAGATGGAAAACAACAACAACAAAAAAAATAAATGCACTTGGTACCAACAGGAAATCAGGAGATATCTTGAGGTGGGGGAAGTACGTAATCAGCAACCTCCAAATAACTGAGAGGCAGTTATGTCAGTTTGAGGACTAAAGTGTGCCTATTCCGTCCATGGTCTTTACTGTCACTTGCTAAGCATTTGGAAGCTGGACAGTGAAAAGGGATGGCAAAAGAATTGATACCTTTGAATTGTGTTGGGAAAATAGTACTGACTGGACTGCTAAAAGAAAAAACAGATATGTCTTGGAGAAGGTACAGCCAGAGTGCTTCTTGGAGACAAAGGTGCTAGTGCTTCATCTCACATACTTTGGGCATGTGAGGTTTTTTGTTGGAGAGGAACGTCGTGCTTGGAAAAGTGGAGGGACAGTGAAAGAGAAGATGACTCTCAACAAGATGGCTTGGTACAGTGGCTGCAGCAATGGAATCAGGTATATCAGAGATGACAAAGGTGGCACAGGATATGATAGGGTTAAGATCAGTTGTTCTTAGGGTTGCTGTGAGTTGTGCTTGACTCACAGCTCCTAACAACAATAAATTGATATGTAGTACTAAGGACAGCAGACCTCCTGGTAAAGGGTCAATTGGTTGTTGTGTACTATAGAGTTGAAAGACTGACCCACAGCTGACCCTCCAGTGGGTTTTCAGAGGCAGTTTTTTTTCACTGGAGGAGATTGCCCATCCTTCTGTGGAGAAGCTGGTGGCTTTGAATCATATGCCTTCAGGATTGCAGCACAGCTTCTTGCTGCTAGGCTAGCAGAGCTCTGAGGGTCAGGTAGGTCAGGTAGTAAATATTTTTCCTTTGTAGAACATAAGATTCTCACCACTGGGCCAGTTGGCAGTGTCATAATAGATAGTGAAGAGATTTAGATTATTAACAGCTTCAGTTTACTTGACTCCATAATCAACACTCTTGGTACCAGAAGTTGGGAAATCAAAAGATGAATTGCACTGGGGAAAGTCTTTTGTCAGGGACTTCTCCAGAGTACTGAAGAGCAATGATGTTAGTCTGGAGACTAAGGTGTGGCTGACCCAGGTCATGGTCTTCACAAATATTTACTATGCATCAGAAAGCTGGACAGTGGCTAGGGATGATAGAAGAATTGATGCCTTCGAGCTGTGAGGCTGGAGAAGAGTATTGATTATACCAAGGACTGCTAGGAGATCAAACAGGTCCATCTTGGAGAGGGTGAGACCAGGCTGCTCCTTGGAGGTGAGGATTCTGACATACATGGGCATGTTGCAAGGGGTAACTGGTCCTTGGAGAGAAACATCATGCTTGTGGAGGGACAGTGCAAGAGAGAAAGACCCTCAATGAGAGGGATTGACTCAGTCACTGGGCTAATGGGGTAGTTGTATCAGAGATGATAAGGTTGACTCATGATAGAGCAGGGTTCAGAGCTGTTGTACACAGGGTTGCTATGAATCACAAATGTCTCGATAGCACCTAACAACAGGACATACAGTTTTTGTATGCACAGTGTTGTTGCTCAGCTCTGTAGTTGTAGTGAGAAAGTAATCAATACCAAATGAATAGGTGGGGCTGTGTTCTCATAAAACTTTATTTACAGAAAACAGGTGTTCGGTAAGTTTTGGCCCACAGACCTTAGATTACTCATCTTGATGTAGAAGAACAGACATTCTTGGGAACATTCATCTCTATAGTAACTTGAAAATAGACAAGAGAGAATGCTTTTTTATGTTTCCTCTACACATATTTTACAACAGATTTTGGCTCTTTACAATTCTGGGTGCGTAAACTGATGGATTTCGCAGAGATTATTTGTCTCCTTTCTTTTTTTAAAAAAAATTCTCTATGACTTAATCTTTGAGAGATTTAAAATTAAATCAGACATAATTTTGAGACCATTGGGAACAACTTATTCCTGTCATTGTATTTTTCTAAGGCTATGATTACAGAAACATTTATTGCATTATTCTATTAATTACATCAGGTAACCAATTTAAACCCTTTTTTTTTACTTGTTCTACTAGTTTATTTACAAAATTAGAATATATTGTTTTCAAGAACAAATTCTTTCAATTTATACCATTGTTTTGGGCATCTGTTAATCATATTACAAATTTCTATATGACAGTAAGCTCCGACTGTAGAGCTAGAAAGAGGGAGTGGAAGGCAAGGACCTAGAGTCAGCCAGTTTAGACCACTTTTTCTGTATCTTTCCATTTGAAGGAAAAGAAAAATAACTGAGAAGTTGAGATCACATAAGTTGAGAGCATAAGGATGGTACTTAGTTTCCAATAAGAAAGAGATGAAGCATATCGGGGTGGGGGGGGGAGCCTGTATAACACTGAAAGAACTTTTTTCCCAAAGAAAAAAAAAATAAACTGGAGGGGAAGGAGGACAGGCAGGAAATATGCAACAATGAATGGATGGAAACTCAAGTTCTTTATAAACTTTAATTAAATAGGAAAAAATGAAATATAAATAAATACAACTAAATAATAGAATATAAATTAAGGTAGCTAATGAATAACTGCTAAAGTAAGGACAAAAAAACGTTACTTTATGATGGGCACTTTGGAGAAGCAAAACCAGTGAAGGCAGTGAAGATTGTTGTTGTTAGATGCCCTCAAGTCAAGTACAAGTCATAGCAACCCTATGAACATATCTGAACCCTGTCCTATCCTGAGCCATCCTCAACGTCTCTGACAAACTTGAGCCCATTGCTGCAGTCACCACAAATTCAACTGCTTGAGGGTTTTCCTTTCTTTTCTCACTTTCAGCCTTTCCAAACATAATGTCTCTCTGTAAGGAATATCCTCTCCTAGCAACATACACCGGGTATGAGAGATGAAGTTTTGTCATCTTTGTCTATAAGGAGCACTCTGGCTGCATTCAGCTATAAATATAGAGATGTAGCTAGATGTATTTCAAGAGAATTTCTCACATTCTTGTAGAGGCAGGTCCCAGGTCTCTAGGTCATACTGGAGAGGAGGCAGATTGATGGCTTTGGAGGCTACTAGGCTTCAGGAACATCCTAGATTGTTGTTGGGAAGCAGGCTCAGAGGTGACTGGCTTTGGAAACTGCCAGTTGTGAAGTTAGCAAGTTTGTCAGACAACTGGTTCATGTCTGGAGACCATAAGCCAGATAACAAGGTGTGGATTCAAAAGCCAGAATCCAAACATAATATTATGCAGGCCACACTCCCGAGGAGACTTATCCTTGGTCATTTAAGACTAATCATGTCTTTACAGATCTGTAATATTGCCTTATTAACATCATTGTTGTTATGTACAAAGACATAGCTAATCCTGTAACAGGTTTTTAGAGACAGTACATTGCATGGGAGGGGTTGCTTATCTTTGTCCTGCAGAGAAGTTGGTGGATTTGAGCCATTTGTCTTCAGGTTGGCAGAAGAGTTTCTTACCACTAGGCCACCAGAGCGCCCTTATTAGCATCATAACGTTAGAAGTTATAACACATAGACTGAGTACATTATAGTGAGGATCATGGCCACAGTGACCACGGATGGAATGGAGAACAAAATCTGGGAAGTAGGTAAATAAATAACTAATGAATGAGGTAATTTCCATGGTCCCTACTCATTTCTTGTCCCATTATTGCATTTTTGTACAGTGTCTATTATCGGTCTCATACTGTGCTGTTATTCTGTGGGAAAGACAAAAAAAGTAAGTAAAAAATAAAGTTGTTGTTGTTGAATACCAGAGTTGGAAGTGACTTACACCGACCACACGTCAGGGTTTAGGAGCAATAAATCATGTGGGAGGAGTTGGCTTATTTTTCTCCTGCGGAGGAGCTGGTAGTTTTGAACTTTCTATCTTTGGATTGGCAGTAGCCTTTCTTACTAGTAAGCCACTAGCACTGCCTACTGATGGAAGACTCTCAGCCAGATGGATTAACATGATGGCTGCTACACTGGGCTCTCTATCTAGTGGGTCAGGAAGTGTGAGGATGGCACACAATATATCATAGGGTTGCTATAGGTCGTAATTGACTCAACAGTACCTAACAACAGAAACAACAGCTGATGATAATTGGAAAACACTTTAGCTGGAAAGACAAACCTCCAGCTGACCAGTGTTAAGCAATAAATAAGTCATAAAATATAAAAGCCTTGATTGAAGTTATAAGAACATGGCATTCTCACACTTACTTGTCCCTTCTTGACTTTGACAAACAATAACTTATGATAGTATCTTTTCTCAACATCAAGATGACAAAGATTCTCAACACCAGGCCAATTAGCAGCACCATCATAGACAGAGAAGAGATTGAGGTTGTCAGTTCAGCTTACTTAGCTTCACAGTCAACAGTTTTGGTACCAGAAGTCAGGAAATCAAAAGTTGAACTGCACTGGGAAAATCTGCTATCAGGACTTCTTCAGACACTGAGGAACAATGATGTCAGTCTAGAGACTAAGGTGTGTCTGATCCAGGCCATGGTTTTCACAATTGCTATGCATCAGACTTAATGACTTAAGGATGGCAGAAGAAGAATTGATGCCTATTAGTTGTGGTGCTGGAGAAGAGTATTGAACATACTATGGACCAGAAAGAGAAAAAACAATGTACATAGGGTTGCTTCGAGTCACAGGTGACTTGATGACACATAACAACAGTATTTTTTCTTTGCCCAGTCGTGCACTCAGATTTTATTACAGTACTTTAGGAGCCTCTACCTGTTTATGGGAATTCCCATTTGAATTGAAAGCTATTTGCCATCCCAAGTTTATGGTAAAAAATAGTGGTAATTGCTGTCAAGTTGGAACCAACTTATAGTTGACCCTCTAGTGGGTTTTCAGAGGCAGTAAATTACTCAGGAGGAGACTCCCATCACATTGTGGAGCAACTAAACTGATAGATCCCCATCCTCCTGAGGAGTAGCTGGTGGATTTGAACCACATGATTTTGAGATTGCAGTGCAGTTTCTTGCCACTAGTTGTTGTTGTTATTGATTGCCATTGGATCGAGCTCCACTAATAGCAAGTCTATGAACAAAAGACCTAATGCCTTTTCATAACTATCGACAATTTTCCAAGTTTATAGAGTTTCCAGAGGCATGTGGTTTAGAAAGTGGATGCTACTCCCTGCTTTCAAAACTGTTTTACAACTGGGAGCTCCACCAAACACTGTCCACATTGGGAAACCATTCTGGTATTTGACACCTTAATGGCACAAGGTTCAGCATCACAGCAAACCCAACAACATTGACAAACACATTGACAAAGAGTGATGTACAAAGTGGAAGAGTGTTCCTCCAGATATGACAGCACTAATCTCATTAAGCAGTGGTTACTTGCTGTCAAGTCAAATATGACTCAGAGTAAGCTTTGCACTAAAGACCTGAACTCTTTAGTTTTATTAGTTAGTTTATTAGTTATTTAGTTAGTTTTATAACTAACATCATTTCTGTACATTTAGAGAGTGTAGAGAGTTTGTAGAGTTTCCAGAGGAATCTAGGAAGTGAATGCCACTCCTGCTTCCCAGTATAAATCAATCTGGAAGCTCATCCAAACATTGTACATAATGGGTAACTATTATGGTATTTGACAAGACTATGGAACAATGTGCAATATCACAGCAACTCCAGCTTGTTCACCACAGCAAATAGACAAAAGATTTCTGTGTCATTTAAAGAATATTCATTCTAGAATAAATAAATTAGATCTGAGGGCCATAAGCTCAAGGGCCCTGTGACATTTTAAAGCTACCCCCTCTAGCATACTGCCATTAGAGCTCCTATAAATCACACATGAGGAGATACTATATCTTTCTCCCATGGAGCAGCTGGTGGATTGACAGCGCAGTATTTTACCACTAAGCCACCAGAGCTCTCTATTAGTAGAACTTGAAGAAAGTTATGTTGTCTCCAAAAGTAAAAGGACAATATGTTTTCTTTTTTCCTTGGATATAGTGCCCACAAAATTATAGTCGGAAGCTCAATTAGAACTTGTTAGAATTCTTCATTTTAAGAGATCAAATCATAAGGAAATAAATGTGTATTAACACATTATTGTTAATATAACTGTAAATGCTAAAGAAATAGCATATACTTTTCTTTAAAATAGTTTGTATTTTATTCAACAGGATTTCATACTCTTGCTATTTAAACTAGTTTTTTGTCATTTTCTTTGTCCTTATGGAAGATGGAAAACAGCTGGTCATAATCCTCTTTTTTTTAGTTGTTTGATTCCTTGTTTAAAACAACATTTTAGGTGCTTAGAGAGACATACCTTCCCCTAAGGAATGATTCAAGAAATCACAACCTTGAAGCCTTACCCTCTGCAGGTTTCTCTGCCCTGTGTCCATTTGGTTTTCATTCTTGGTGTTCCCTTTCCATTCTTCCAGCAACTTCTGTTGTTCTTCTCTGGAGACTCTTCAAGTCTTCTCCAAACCAGATGTAGTTACGGAAAGATGGCAAAGCAAGGGTTGGGAACTGGGAAGGCCGCCTCTGAGATCCTAGGCATCTGTGCAGCAGTAGGGATGCTTTGTGATCCCAGCACTTGTTTATTGCTTGTGTTCTATGCTCACTGACAGATATGACCCCTGTTCTTTTGATCTTTAAGGTTAAGATGGGCACATCAATGAACTCTAGTGGAATGTATCTTTTTCATTTATCCTTACTGACTTGTTAACATTGTTATTATTTGGGGTTAAGTTAATGAAGTATCATACAGTTCTCTCTTCAATGTTATGAATTAAATTGAAACTCAGACACCAAAATGGTGGATTAATTATAAAAATAATAGTCAGCCTCTCACTCAGAAAAGGCCGCTATTAACATTTTCATTGTGTCAGTATATTCTCATAGGCAACTCTGTGGTGAGCTGTCCAAACACCGAGTGATTCCAGCAGTTCAAATCCATCCGCTATCTGTAGGAGAAAGACAGGCAGTCTTATTCATGCCTGTTTACAGCTTCAGAAAACCTATAGAGGTTCACTCTGAATTGGAACTGGTTGGAAGTCAGTGAGGTTTTTTGAGTCTTTTTTTATGTGTTTCTGTGTGTTTGTGTATATGTATAGTAATATACAGTAAATTTGTTTCTCCTTTCCCACTCCCACGCCCCGGACTTGTCACTCTGTTACAGTGTTCTTTAAGAAAAGAAAAAGGGGAAGGAAAAAAAAGCCCCTTAAAACTTAAGAACTATGACTCCCAAATCAGTCAGTCATTGCTGTAGAGTCAGAAACGATTCATAGGTGACCCTCGACTGGATTTCTAAATCTGTAGAGAGCATGAGAGGAGATTGGCCATCTTTGTTTTGCAGATGGATTTGAGCCACCAGAGAGACTTTTGTTTAGGGTTAGTATGCAGCTCCCTATGGACTCTACCACAGCTCCCTGTGATTCCCAAAAAAGAGCACCCGGACATCACGTCTTGGGTGCTAATTGCTGTGATTCTCCCTATACCCTCTCATTTGAAAGACTTTCATTTCCTACTTACAGGTTGCAGACTTTACTGGGAATGCTTCATCTATAAAGTACTTCAGCCTGACTGTTTTCGGTCTTTTTGCTTTGCCATTATCTAGCGAAAAACCTTTTGGGTGAACACTGGGAAAGACGGATCTAGCTCCTTACTCTGTAACACTGCATGAACAAAGCCCGGTTGCTTTTAAAAAAAAGGAGTCCCCTTGAGATATGCACATAGGGCTGTATAGTTAGATAATATTAATTGAAATGCTACTTGAATTGGTTTTATTAATCAGTTGGTTGCTTTTCACTCATCAGTGAAGTCTGTGAAGTGCAAAGTTGAAGTGATAGGAGAGATACTTAGTAGGGTAGGAGGAAATGGGGCGGGGGGAGGAACCTATTAAGGAACCCAACCCAAACTTTCTAGTTCTCTTTTTAAAAAATCATTAGTATGAAATTGATTCTATGAGGTGTATGTGTGTGTCTGATTTGAAGTATAACATACATCCATTAAAGTACAGAGTACATGTAAATCTTGAAGACCCATGTTTTTTACATATATAGGCATCATTTCTTTGGAAACCACTGCCTCCCTAGGTAATACAAATAGTACAGTGGTCTACTAACTGAAGAGCGCTCTGGTGACTTAGTGGTCAGGAGGTGCACTGCCAAAGAAGCATACTTAGGCTCCATCAGCTGCTCTAATGGGAGAAAGATGGGAATCTTCGCTGATGCAGTTAACTGCCTTTTGAAAACCCACAGGAGGGCTGGAAGAAAGACCTGTTGATCTATTTCTAAACAATTCATCCATTGAAAATTCAGTGGAGTATAATTCTACTCTGGCACATATGGGGTCACAATGAGCCAGAATTGAACCAACAGTAGCTCCTTATTATCTGTAATGGCAACTCTTCTTCTTCTTTTATTTTTTTTTCTATTACCTAACTAGAAGGTTCCTTCATACCCTTCCCTAGACAATAACCTCCTAAAAGTTACTGATGATAATGATTTTATGTTGTGGCTGTCCAGTTTCTGTCCTCCTTCTATAGTAAGTGGGTCTCCATGTATCTCGGTACTTCAGTGACTTTGGGCTTATCCTGGTGTTTAATATGCAGGAGTGCTGAAAGGTGATACTAGTTGAACTGCTGAAGAAGTCAGTTGTGGTATTTGTGATAGGTCCAAGTTCTATTCTGCACCAAAAGAGGCTGGATGGTACCCACCACTGATTTATGGAAGTTGACGCTGAGCTGGAGCGTGATGCCATGCTGGTGCCATGCTGTCTGCTGGCCTTTCAAAGGGAGCTCTGGCCTTCTTCATTTGGTTTCATATTTCTTGGATGACCCATGTGTTTTGGACAGTGTACTGCCTTTGTGGCGGCGTTTAGTAGTGCTGTTTAGCTCTCCATTACCAGTAAGTTATATCTTGCCGAATCCTCACATGAGCTGGTTGCTGGGCAGCTGTAGCCAGCGTTTGGCTTCTGTTCTATCTTGTCACCAAGATGCCTGCACTGCATGGATCCCTGTCAGCCGAGGCTGTGACGGCAGAACGGAGCAGTTGTAGGGTGCCCTGGCTACCTTAGTAGGCTGACTTGGGAGCTTTTTCTTTAGTGTTTAGAAATGGGTCATAAAACTTCTAGCTCCCAAGGGAGATGGCATGTTGTTGTTGTTGTTATGTGCCGTCGAGTCGTTTGCGACTCATAGTGACCCTATGCACAACAGCCCTAAACCCTGCTCTATCCTGCGCCAACCGCACTGCCTCTGACACACCCATCCCGATTACCCCAGTCACCGAGTCAATCCATCTCATAGAGGGTCTTCCCCTCCTGCGCCGTCCAGTCAGACCGCAGCATTGTTCAGGTGAAATTAGAGGACATCCTCTGACCTTCACACACATGATCAGCCACTGCTGAGAAGATGTCTCTGTTGACAAATTTATCAGGGTTCTTCTGCCCCAAACTCAATGTACGGCCATGGGTATGCATTCAATATGTGTAACTAGACGTGAGAACAAAAGAACAAACAGATTTAACCAGTAACTCTCAGAGCCTAGTTCTGTAAATCGTGTTTAAATTTTTCATAAAACCTTGGTGTGGCTCCTTCCCATTTAACTCTTCCTGTTAGGAAGCAAAATTTCCATCACCTCAACTCTTCTGTGGTCCAAAGCCATAGTGTCTCTGTTAACCATGGCGAACACCTGTTAAGGAATGAATCCAGGAGATCTTTGCCTGGAATTTTGGAGAGGAAAGGAGCATGGCCTCAAGAATTTAGCACAGGCAGAACATAATTTCAACACTGTACAAATCAGCAGAGTGGGCCTGAGAACTCTAAAGTTGAACACAATAACTCCCACTGAAATCATCAGCTCAATTCAGTACCATGTGTGAGTTACTCTTGAATCGCACCCTATTGACATATCTAGGACTATGTCTTTGTTGTCAGTCAGTTTACATCAATATTTGAAGCTGTTAGTGAGAGGTGGCACAGGGACAGTTTCAGGGTGAAAGGGCACAGCCATTTAAAAGGTGTCAGAAAAAAAAAGTTTAGAAAAGTCTCCCATGGGGAATCCAATACATCAGCAGGATGTTGGGGGGGTGGAGGGGGGGATGGCAGGAATAATGATCAAAACAAATTTGGAAGGACAGGAAAGAGAAACATTCCTCCTATCCAGCAGAATTACGGATGTGAAAGGGATTTGGGGAGGAAAAGAGTGCTTCTCTAAGGAGTCTGTTCTCCAAACCCCTAAGGAGTTGTGGTGCAAACCCAAAGACCATGCCACTCTGGCAGTTCAAACCCACCAGTGGCTCTGCAGAGAGAAAGATGGGCAGTCTCCTCCTCTGTGATTTGCTGCTTTGGAACACCGGTGGAGGGTCAGCTATGAGTCAGTTCCCACTTGATGGCAATAAGTTTTTGTAAGTATTAAAGAAGAAAGAGCAAAGCACGTTATTTCAGATCAACATAAAACCACCTTTCAAACCACAGAAAGGCAAAATCACCAGAGAGGCACATCTGCTTTCGACTAGAGGACAGTTGTTCTTCTTTCCTTCATCCTCTTCTTTTGTTGTTTCAACTCCCCAAAGAGTTAACAGCTTTGATACACTGAGAAGAGTTAGTGCAACCCATGTTTTTAGTTATTTCCTCTACAAGGGTAAACAAAACGGTTTCTATGCACATTATGAGGAATCTTTTCAAAATCAAAGGAAGCAGTGGGGAGTGCAGGTGACATGGAAATCATCAGATATTGTATCTGAAAAGCCTCTAGCCCCAGCAGGAGCATCCTGAGTTCTGTTGCCCTCATGTCTCTCCCCCTTCCCGCCTCCATGTTTGAAGTGGCTGGGCGAGCTGCCTACACCTGGAAGCTGATAAGACACCCTTGCTCCACACTCTCATGATTTTCCAAGGAAAATAGCAAAGAATGAACTTGTATTGAGGCACAGGAGTTGCTGACTAGCATGGTCTCTGCAAAATCAACATGCCCACATTTCTGCTTCCTCCCATGTCCCCAAGCTGATTCTCAGCTCAAACTCAATAAAATCAATGTGTTTTTGTAAATCAACAAATACAGAGTTCCAGCTCATTCTTTAAATCCTGATGTGCCAATTTAAAAACATTCCCCTCTTCTCTGAAAATGACTCTGCTAACAGTGTTTGCAGGATAGTGTCCAGCAAGTGGACGTAGGTGGTTATAACTTTGTGATTGTTCATTCCTTAATTCAGCTAGCATTTATTGGATACCACTGTCTGCCAGGCCCTGTGGTTGATGTTGGTATCGGAACAATGAGCGAGTCTCTACCCTGAGAGACTTCAGTGCTTAAGGGAAGGATTTATTTTATTTTTTATTTGCATAGAAAGTAGAACAATGAGGGTGGAGGTTTGAAAATGTTAATGTTATATGAACTGATGTATAATGAAAGAAAATTTTTCATTCATTTGTAAGGGAGGAGTGAGTGCTTCCACTGAAATTACTATTCAAAGTGGTCATAATTGAAGAAAGCTCAAACCACAGTGGTTTGCAGGGTTAACAAAATGCTTTTCAGTTATCCACCTCACAAAGAAAGCCTGTGTGATGAATTCTATTTGAAGGAATTTTATCTTTGATTAACTTCTTATAGTTACTTGTTTTGTATTTTTGGACTAAAGAGCATACATTTGTAAGATGCTTACAGATCACTTATGTTTCAAACAGTTTATGTAACAAAGCACGAGTTTTATGCACTGTTACTAACAAAGAAGCAGCTATACTTTAGAGCAGCCTGTACTCCGCAGCAGTTTGCCTGGACTAATGAGAAACATCTCCTTTGAACTGAGTCGGGAGTGTGGCCCCTGAGATGGTTTGATTCATAACCCCACCAGAGGGAGTAAACACAGCAGAGGTGGTGAGGCTGGTGCACATCTGGCAGTTTCATTCTGCTGGAAAACAGGGTTGTTTTGAGTTGGAATCTACTTGAAGGCACCTAGTAACAGTGGGGGATGGAAAAATCAACCACGTTTCTGTGGGATGCATGTGTTTAACGTGTTCCTTTCTGTTACCCCTTCTTCCCCTTGCTCCCTTGTTTCATGACACTGTCAACTGTTATATTCTTCCTTTTTAATATATCATTTTGTTGCTCAACTTACCTGTAATTTTTTTTTTTGGTAAAGTCTTCCTTATGTGCCCCATCCCCTATCCCACTTGGATCCTCCATTCAATGGGAGAACTTGGAATTGAGAGCATCTTCAGTGGACTAGCGATCCCTGGGAAGCCGGCCCTGAACATCAGCTCCAGCCACCCCTCTCAGGTACAGCCATGACAGGAGTGAGCACAGGGGCTCATTTTTATGTCCCCAGCAAGCATGCATAATCTTAGGCAAACAAATGAAGCTGCCAGAAGAGTCTCCAACAGCTTCTCAAGACAGAGCAACAATTCTTGGCTTCCAGATCAGTAAAATTATCTATTTTTCAAAACAATCCTTTTTAAAAAAGAAACCAACAAAGGGAGTAGTGTCATTTATGTAACTCTTTTGTAAGGTTATAAAAAGTCTTTTCTCTCAGGGTACAAAATGGGGATGGTACGTGTTCCTAAGCCTAGAGAGGGTGTTTGGAAAAAGCACTGGTGTCTTTTGGGGTTTTCCTTTGGTAATAACTTCAGCATTTCTCCTTGGTTAAAAAAACAAAACATAAAACAACCCCAAAACAAATAAAAGACAGAGTTTTGTATTTTAAAATGTTTTGGTTTTGCTCTGAATAATTTTAGGCATGGCTGTTGGGAGGTGAGCAAGTTGAATCATGTCTCTTGCCCCTGAGAGTTCTTTTCGGGTCTGCAGGGTATGTGTTGTTATTGTTGTGTACAGTCAGGTCAGAACCGACCCAAAACTGACCCTCCAGTGGGTTTTAATTGCATGGGAGGAGATTGCCCATCCTTTTTCTGTGGAGCAGCTGGTGAATTCAAACTGTGTGCTTTTGTGATTGCAGTGCAGCATCTTACCACTAGGCTACCAGAGGCGAGGGTATTCTAGTTAGGAAGATATGACAGGGCAATTCCAGCTCCGGACCTCATCCCTTTGGCCTCTGCAGGTGCCCACCCCAGCTCATGTCGTCAGGGCTAAATATGTCTCTTTCTGATTTTTATCTCGTGGTCATCAGCTCCCCTTCATAACCTGTCAGTTTATTTAATTAGCATTTGTGGAGCCTACTTCAAGAGAATGGAGAAAGACAATGCGTCTTCTCAATGGACTTCAAGAAACTTTTAAAAGGATACTGAAAGTTTAGAAATCTACAAGTAAGGAATTAAAAAACCTTATGTGCTCAGAAGGGTAGTGTAGAGAAAAAGCAAAGATAAAAGAAAGTACAGGGCCCTCTGCCATCTTAAACACGGAAAGCAGAATAAATTATTATGAAGGGATCTTTTGTAAGGGGGAGACTATCTGCATAGATGAACACAAGGCTCACTGAGCTTCAGGTAAAGTGGAGTTAATCAGTCCCTGAATTCTCACCCATTCTAATCCTCACATGGTCCAGGAAGCCAAAGATAAGATAGTGGTATCTGACCATTATGGTGAGCGTTCATGATTTTTATAAGTATGGTCTCTGGGTGCTGGTCCCTGCGGCTTCCTCCCCTGCGATGTTCCCATCTTTGTGTTGTGTTGCATGTGGTTGATAGGGTCAGTTAGTGGGAACAGAAATAATACCAAGGATTACATAAGTTTCCTGTCAGCTGTATCCATTAGCTGTATTTTGTTTTCTTTGCAGGGAGTAATTTAGGATCCCTGATCTAAATCGTCGACCTTGCTAGTTATCAGTGAAAAGCATTTCACAACAAGCTGCATGGCATGTTCTCATCCCAGCTTCAGGCTTCAGCTGGGTCTGGTCTTGGGTCCCCTTGAGATCTGAGAGTGTTTCATTTCTGTGTGTTTCTTGGCTTGGGAAAAGTTTTCAGATATGTTTTAATTTTACGCATTTGCTCAGGGAGAATGTTCAGGTCACAGTAGGGATTAAGGATATTGGACCCAAGGCCTGCTACTTCAGAATTTTTGAAAAACATTTAAAAATTACTATTTTTTTCCTATATTATTATTATTATTATTTAAGTGTTTCTTGATCATGAGAAGCAACTTTGAATCCTGGTCACTGCTGGTGGGAATGTAAAATGGTGTAACCATTACGGAAGGTAGTCTAGTGCTTTCTCACAAAGTTGGAAATAGAAATACCATTTGACCCAGCAATTCCACTACTGAGAATATACTCTAAACAAACCAGAGCCATGACTCAAAGAGATGTATGCACACCATATTTATTGCTGCATTAGTTGCAACAGCAAAGAGATGAAAGCAACCCAAGTGTCCATCAACAAATGGATAGAAGAACTTTGGCATATTCACACGATGTAATACGTGCAGCATTGAAAATCAGTGAAATAGTAAAACATTACACTACGTGAGGGAGCCTTGAGGACATTATGCTAAGTGAAATATCTCAGTCACAAAAGGACAAACACTGCATAGCACTGCTGTTATAAAATATGACAGCTGGGGGAAGGGGGTTGAGGAAGGAACCAGGAAAGAGTAGATAAATAATAAACAGTGCATTAGAACAGACAAGGGGAAGAACTGTCTGGGGGTGCACATATGACTATGCATTATATGTATGAGAACAATCTGGAATAAGGTGTGCATTGTGGGGTGGGCTGGGGGGTGAAAATGTGCAACAATTCAAAAAAAATCTTTGATATTTGAGAAGGGCAATTATCATTCAGCAGTACACATTTTTTTAAACCTAACCCACTTCTGTTGGATCGATTCCAACTCTTGGCTACCCTCTATTGGGTTTTCAGACATGTAAATCTTGATGGAAGGAGACTGTTCATCTTTTTCTCATGGAGTGGTTTATGAGTTCAAACTATCTAACTTTTGGTTAGCTGCCCAACACTTAACATTTTGTTGTTGTTAGGTGCCATCAAGTTGACTATGATTATTCCTATGCTGTGCCATCCTCACAATCTCTGACAACCTTGAGCCCATTGCCTTAGTCGTTGTGTCAGTCCATTTGGTTGAAGGTCTTCCTCTTTTTCATCAACCCTCCACAAGTATGATGTTCCTCTCCAGGGAATAGCCTCTCCTAGAAACATGCCCAATATGTGAGATGAAGCTTTATCATCTTTGCCTCCAAGGAGCACACTGGCTGAACTTTCTCCAAGACCTGTCTGTCTGTTCTTTTGGCCTCCACGGGATATTCAGTAAGTACCCTTCTCCAACACCATAGCTCGAAAGTATCAGTTCTTCTGTCATCTCTATTCGTTGTCCAGCTCTCAGATGCACAGTGATTGAAAAGACCTTAAGCTACTGTGCCACTTTGGCTTCTGTGTACTTATTTAAACACTCAAAATGCAAATTCACTGCTGTTGAGTTGATTCTAGATGACATTGCCCCTCCATTTGGTTTCTAAGGCTACAAATCTTCATGGGAAGATCCTGCCCATCATTCTACTAAATCTGCAGTAGAGCAGAGTACAAAGAGGGCTTGGTTGCTGTTAAACATAGATTTGGCCAAGGCTTTGCAGAGACAACTTTGATAACTAAGTTCCTTATATGGAGATGGAATAGGAGAAATGTCAAGCATAGTGTAGTCCCAGAGTCATGAAATTGAAGGTCTTGAGAAGAGGTGGTGACTATTCCCAAGTGAATAGAACTTACTTTTAAATCCAGCGAGGTGCCATAGTAAGAAAGAGGCATAGAAGACAAATTAAGCTTTTTGTGTCAAGAGTTCAGATTTTATCCACCACAAACTAGGAATTGTATAATTATTCCCCTCCCATTCATGTGCATTGGCTTTATACAGTCATTCACATACATTGCGTTTCATTCATGTATATTGTATTTTATACATTCACATGCATTGTGTTTGACATTGATACTGTTCTAAACCTCTCATCACCCTGTCTCATCAAGTCCCCATTGAATCCTGCCCATTCCTTCAGCCCCATCCACCCAGTAATCCCCTCTTCCCTAATGATTTCTGCCACCTGCTTCAGGCCCCCTTCTGATGTAAAAATCGGCAGTTAGGATATAGAAGGTGCAGTAAACATTTTTTCTTCTACTCAGCATGTAAACATGCTCCTTGTACTAGAGAATATTTGATTCTATAATGCAAAGTCTTTCTAGAAGCTGAAAGTGCTATACCCTTTCTTCCCAGTTGCACTTGTAGTTAAGAAATGGGCATAGAACCTAGAGCTGCCAATCAGATGCCCCACTCCAAACTCTGAATAAATACAAAGAAGCAAGAACTGTAAGCAGTATCTATTTCTGAAGATGGAGGAATTTGTTTCTGGAGGCAGCAGTGTGAAGCACCCTTGGGTCAGGGTCAAGTGTCCCCTCGTGAACTGATTTCACTGCCCTGCAGCAGCAGTGACTACATCACTGTTCTTCAGTCTGATTTGAGCCATTACTACTGACTTTACAGCCTCCAAGCTTGCTTCTCTCTATAAGCAATTTTGAAAGCTGCCCAAGAGTTCTTTTTAAGTCGTGTTTACTAAAAGTACATTTTCCAGTCAGTAATATGTGCTCTTTTAAAGTTTATATTTCATTGAGTTTTGACAAATATTTTCAGTTGTATAACAACCACCCATGTTACAGAACATTTCTGTCAACTCCCCCAGATAAAGAGGCCCTGCTATAGTCAATCTCCTCTCTATCTCTCTCTCCAGCTTCTGGCAATTTCTCATCAGATCTTTGCCTCTGGAGTTTTGGCTTTTCTAAACTGTCAGATCAGTAGTAAATCATACAGTGAGGCTCTGTGTCTGAATGTTTTTTCATATAGTGTAATCCTTTTACATTTCATCCATATCTTTGTGCATATCACTCATGAATTTTTTTCATTAAGGTGGGAAATTACACGTGATTAACTATTTTTTAAATTTTATTTTATTAATTTTAGTGAACATTTACAGAGATTTTGGATTTCCATTCATTCATTGTTGCACTTTTTTCTCTACCCTTTCCCCCCCCCCCCCAGTTCACTCCTCTCTTTGAAAAGCTTCCTCTGACATATTTTGGGCATGTTGCAAGGAGGGACTGGTCCTTGGAGAGGGACATCATGTTTGGCAGAGTGGAGGGGCGGCACAGGAGAGGAAGACCTTTGATGAGATGGATCAATTCTGCGACTAGAATGGTGGGAATAAGTGCGTTTGAGATGGCTAGGTTGGCACAGGATAGAAGAGCTTATAGAGCTCTTGTACATAGGGTCGCTATGAGTCGTAAGTGACTCGATGGCACACAACAACAACAACAAACTCCTTCATTGGTATACAATCCCCCCACACCCCTCCTCGAATGCACTCCACTATGCAACCTTAATTCTGGATTCCTAGGATAACCATAATACTCTATCATATATCACTTTTAAACTGTTCTCTCCCTCATCTGTTTCAATGCTGTATACATAATCGATCCAGTTTTTCTCAGTCTTACCCCAACCCTGATGTCAGTCCCATTCTATGGCAGTGGCACTATGCCGTGTTTGTCTTTTTGTGACTGAGATCTTTTACTCAGAATAATGTCCTCCAGGGTCACCCATTTTGAATAATATTGCATGAGTTCCTTGTTTGGTTTTTTTAAAAATTTTATTTTAATAATTTTAATGAACATTTACAGAGATTTTGGATTTTCATTCATTCATTGTTGCACTTTTTTCTTTACCCCCCTCTCCCCCAGTTCACTCCTCTCTTTGAAAAGCAAAAGATAAAACTTCATTGGTATACAATCCCCCGAGTTCCTTGTTTTTTAATGCAGCATAGTATTCCATTGTGAGAATATACCACAGCTTCTCTATCCATTAACATATGCAGAGTAATGGAATTTTTTAAAAATTTAATTTCAGTGAACATTTACAGAGATTTTGGATTTCCATTCATTCATTGTTGCACTTTTCTCCCTACCCACCCCCCCCACCCCAGTTTGCTTTTCTCCTTGAAAAGCAAAAGAAATACTCCTTCATTGGTATATAGTCCCCCTACACTCCCTCACCCCCACCCCGAGTATATTATATGGAATTTAATACAATAACTTTGTTGTTCAATTACCCACCTCTATCTAGTTCCAAAACATTTCAGCACTTTAAAAATAAAACTCTGTACCAAGTAAGCAGTCACACCTAATTTCCCTCTCCCATCAGCCTTTGTCAATCAATTACCCACTTTTCCATCTCATTGGATTTACTTATTCTGACTATTTTATGTAAATGAAATTATATAGTAATGATATATGCAGCTTTTCATTGTTTTATGTGCCCTGTTTTGTCTTGCAGTGTTTTTTCATTTTTTATACTAATTTATTTACAAAATTTAAATATATTGTTTTCAAGAAGATATTCTTCCAATTTCCCTCATCCTTCACCCACCAAATTGCACAACATCATGATTAGCCCCCCCTCCCCCTGCACATCCTCATCCCTCTGCTTTCCACCTCCCCCCTCCTGGGATCCTTATACTCTTTCTACAATAATGGTTTTATACAGTATTAGTCCCTGTGGAACGGAGTTAGTTCACTCAGATTACATGTTTTTAAACAGACTTTTAGAGCTGTTATTCACATAAAGTGTAGGGTTCAATATAAAGCATGTGTTTCAGTGGGCTCAATATAACGTGTACATTAGAATGAGTTTGACATAAATCCAAAATTTTGTAAGCATGTTCATGGTCTAAATTTAAATATTTTCATTATCTCCCCAAAGAAACCACGTATGTATTTATTAACAGACATTCCCTGACCCTCCACTCCAGACAGTCACTCATCTACTTGCTCTTCATGTAGATTTTCTAATTTTAGGCATTTATACAAATGGAGTCATATGATCTGTGGTCTTTTGTGATTAGCTTCTTTCAGTTAGTACAATGTCTTCAGAGTTTATTAATGATACTTATGTAGCATTCTTTGGTACTCTTTTTTTATGGCTGTATATTATTCCTTTGAATAGATATATTTGGAGTCCCTGGATAGTTCAGATAGATATACGCTCAGTTTCTAACCAAAATATGGAGGTTCAGGCCGCCCAGTTTCCACAGAAGGAAGAGCTACTGACTGACTTACCAAAAGTGAGCCATTGAATCTGTAGTTCTCCGCTGACACACATGAACTCATAAGTTGGAATTGACTCAATGCCTATATTTTTTTTTCAATGGACATATCAAATTTTGTTTTTCATCAGGAGATAGACCTTTGGGTTCTTTCCACTTTTGGCTATTAGGGATAATGTACTGTTATGAACATTTGTGTACAAGTGTTTGTACACGTATGTCTTCACTTACTTCGAGTATATAAAATTGTACCTCATCTTACTGTGGCTCACTGATATGGTGGGTTTTTACAAATTGAAAGTTTGTGGCAACTAAGTCTCTAGTAGCATGTGCTGTTTTTGTGTGTTTATATTACATTTTGGCAATTTAATATTTCAAATGTCTTCATAATGCTATTTCATACTTACCAGACTACAGTATAGTATAAACATAACTTTTAGATGTACTTGAAAACCAGAAAGTTCATGTACCTTCCTTTATTATGCTAGTCTGGAGCTAAACTTGCAGTATCTACAAGATATGCCTATTTGCTATTGTGTATATTGAGTTGGAACCATCTTATTGCTGACCCTCAAGTGGGTTTTCAAGAGGCTGCAAATCAGGAGATTATCCGACTTTCTCCCATGAAGCATCTGGTAGATTTGAACCACGTGTCTTTGGGTTGGCACTTAGCACTAAGCCACCAGAATTCCATGCCTAGGAATGAAATTGGTGGATCAAATAGTAACTTTTCTTTGTTTTTAACATTTCCAGAATAGACTATAACAAAGTAGCTAACTATTTACACATTGCAACCAGTAGTGTATGTTTCATTTTCTCTACATGCTTATCAACACTTGTCTTTTTATTATAGCAATTTAGTGAATATACATCAAAATCTGGAAAGCAAAAATCCTCACAAATGGACCATTCTAATGTCATGCTAGATGGAGCAAAGATTAAAGTCAATGATTTCACCTTAGTTGGACCTACAATCAACACACATGGTAACAGCAGTCAAGAAATCAAAAGACATGTTGTATTAGGGAAATATGCTGTCAATTCTCTAAAATGCTCAAGAGCAGTGGTGTCAGTTTAAAGACTAAGCCCAGGTATTTTCAGTTACTTTTTATGCATCTGAAAGTTGAACAGTGAATAAAGATGATGGAAGTATCAATGCCTTTGGATTGTGCTGTTGGAGAAGAGGAAGGAGTATTGTATGGGTTGCTAAAAAAACCACAAGTCTGTCTTAGATGAAGTACAACTAGGATGAAGCCATCAGAAGAACTCTCTTGGAGGCAAAGATGGTGAAACATCATCTCACAGACTTTGGATGTTTTGTCAAGATACTTGAATAAGGTGAAGCATCAGAGAAAGAGAAGAATACCCTCAATAAGATGGATTGACACAGTGTAACAGTGGGCTCAAGCATGTCAGAGATAGTGAAGATGGTACAAGATAGGACAAAGGTCAGGTCAGTCATACTCATTTTTTGCCATTTTTTCGCTGTGTGTTGATAGCACATAGTTGTTTTATTCTTAAAAACTAGAAACATTGAGCATCTTTGCACATGCTTATTTGAGTCATTCTTGGTGAAGTGTATGTTGAAATATTTTGCCCTTCTTTTGCATTGTGTTTCTTCTTATTTTGAATTATAGGAGTTCTTTATATATAAGAGGTAGTGGTGGTTGTTGTTAAGCATCGTTGAGTCGTAGACGACTCATAGCGACCCTATGAACGAAAGACCGGAACATTTCTATAACTTTTGTCATTTCTCCAAGTTCATAGTTTCCGGAGGCAAGCCATTTTGAAAGTGGATGTCACTCTTGCTTCCAAGCTTATTTTAATCAGGGAGCTCCAACAAACATGGTCCACCATGGGTAACCATTATCACATTTGGCATATCAGTGTCACAGTGTTCAGCATCATAGCAACCATGAGTTACCTTTGTACAGCAATGCAGAGATCAGTGCTGTAGGGGTTTTATTTAATCAAAAAATGTTCATGTTTAAGAAGTTTAGTTTAATAAATTTTTTAGAACTTACGCTTTTACATATGTATATCTTAATTTTAACTAAGAAATCTTTGACTACTTTCAGGTCACAAGGATTTCACCACTTGGGTTTCTTTAAAAAGTTAAAGTTAGGTCTTACTTGGCTCTAAAGTTAGGTCTTAAGTTAATTTTTATACATGACAGAAGTAAGTATGAGAATGTTTATTTTTGGTGTGGATGTGTTTATTTGGATTTATGCTGGACTAGCACTGTTGTTTTTTCTTGTTTATTTTTTTACGGATTTGCATATGATCATTCATATGCATTGTGTTTCATGTATGTACATTGTGTTTTATTAGCACTATGGTTGTCTTTTGTGTTTTTTTTTTTTTTAAAAAAACCCCTAGTTTTCTGCCACTGAATTACCCTGGCATCTTTGTCAAAATCAACTTAATGTATACTTAATTTATATCTTTATTTGACTATCTGTCCTGTTACATTGATTCATAAAACTGTCGTGCATGGCCTGTAGCGTGTTGTGCTGCTAATCAGAAGATCTGGTGGTTTGAGTCCATCAGCATCTTCAAGGCAGGATGATGGACAGTCACTTCCGTTAAAATTACAGCCTTTGAAACCTGTGGGGGGGGGTCACTAAGAGTCTAAACTGACTAGATCACAGTGAGTTTGGTTTGTTTTTTTTGCCCATGAGACAGTACTTTACCATCTTGAAACTGGAAAGAGTGTAATTTAGTTCTTCTTTTAAAAATAATTGTTTTGGCTATTCTAGATCCTTTGTGTTTCCAGAGAAATTTTAGGATGATCAGTGTGTTAATTTCTACAAAATATCTGGGATTTTCATTGGAATTGCATTAAATCTATGGATCAGTTGGGGAGAAATGTCATCATAACAGTATGGAATCTTAGGACCTCATATTATTTATCACTCAGTTGGTATTCCTGCATTTTTATTTATTCCAAAATATTTAATAATATCCTATGCACTTGTAAATATTGTTTTTTTTCCTATAATTATATTTTAT
>NW_006399834.1:9973253-10074633 GCF_000299155.1 Elephantulus edwardii | reverse complement strand
AAGTTCCAATCTATTGTCCCACTTCCAATGCAGAGGCATGAAGTTCAAATGCACTGCCTGTTCCCACGAAGAAAGATGGGCAGTCTCCTCCTGGGTAATATACAGCCTCCAAAAAGTCAATGAAGGGTTAGCTATGAGTTGGTTCTGATACAACAGCAGAGAGTTGAAGTTATATTGAATTTAATAGTCACTGGCTTATAGAAAGTAGGTTGTTGTTAGGTGCTGTTGAGTCAAGCACGACTCATAGCAACCCTGTGAACAATGTTTCAGAACCCAGTTGTATCCTATACCATCCTTACACTTCCTGACATGCAAGAGCCCATTGCAGCAGTCACCCTGTCAATCCACCTGGTTGAGGGGTCTTCATCTCCTTCACTGACCCTCTGCTCTTCCCAGCATCATGTTGTTCTCCAAGGAATAACACCTAGAAACATGTCCAATGTGTATGAGGTGAAGCCTCATCATCCTTACAGGCACAGAGCACTCCGGCTGCACCCTCTCCCCGACATATCTGTTCTCTTGGCTGTCCATGGGATGTTCAGTGCTCTTCTCCAGCACCACAGCTCAAAAACGTCAATTCTTTTTCTCTCATCCTTATTCATTGTCCAGTTCTTGGATGCATAGCTAATAATCAGAAAGGCTATGGCCTGAGTCAGACACATTTGTCCTTATTACTTATGCTTTTCTGCCTTATGAGCAATATTCCTGGGCACATGGTGCCTTTTAATATTTTTTGTGCCCTTTAATCTTGAATGGCTGATTATTCTAAGCAGTATATGCTTCCCTTATGTTATCGTACAATTTATAGACCCATTATTTTACTTAATATTGAGCAACGTCCTGAGTTCAGTTCCAGTTTGAAGGGTAACTAAGGACACAGTCTCAGGGGTTTGACCAGTGTCTATGAGACCAGTAACCTTTGTCTTTTTAAAAATTTTGTGTTCAGTATTTTTCTCTCACTCCATCAGGGCATTTTCTTGTGATTCCTTTCATTGCAGTCAGCAGTGGTAGCCAGGTACCAACTAGATCTTCCGGCCTCAGAGTCATGGAGGCCAAGGTTCACATAGTCTGACAGCCTTTGAACTCAATTGTTTTCATGCATATTTGATTTTCTTTATGTTTACTTCTGTTACTGACACTAATAGTTGCATCTTAGATAGCTACTCACAAACTTATAAGACCTCAGCTTCTACTCATGAAAGTAGGTTGTAGAACATTGTCATGGCTAATGGTTATGCCACTTGACATTTATATGCATATAATTCTGGTTCTGAATCTCCAGGCTTTTTCATAATTTTTGTTTAGGTAGAAGAAGTTTAAATCATTTATTTGGGACCTTTTTTCTTTTCTGCTGTAAATATTTAATGCTATAAATTTCCCCCTAAGCATTGCTTTCATGGCATTATACAAAATTTTATGTTTTAATTTTCACTCTTTTATACGTTTTTATTTAATTGGCTTGCTTACAATTATTCATGTACACTGTGCTTTATATAATCCTGCATAGATATGAATTATTATTGATTTCTGCCTGTTATCACCCTTCTCTTCTGGTCATCATGGAATCTTTCCTGTTCCTTCACCCCCCTCCACCCACTAACCAATGCTTACGTAGTCATTCCCCCTCTGCTGTCTTCTTCTCTCCCTTCTCCCCTTCCCCTTTTGAACATTCATGCTTACTATTCTCAGCTATCTTATTCTCACAATAGTGGTCTTCTGTACTATCTGTCCCTTTGTAACTGAGTTCTTTCATTCATTATAATACTCTGTCCTCTCTACCATGTTTATTTTATGGAACCATTTTTCCTTAGTGCTACACAGTATCCCATTGTGAGAATGTACCAGAGTTTATCAATCCATTCATTTGCTGATAGACATTTGGGTTGCTTTCATTTTTTTGCTATTGTGAATCACGGTGCTATGAATCATAAGTGCACATATTTTCAAAATTGTTTTAAATTTTAAAAATAATACCTTTTGAAAATATTTAGTGGTTTCTCTCATGATTTCTTCCTTATTTCATTGGTTATGTAGAAAAGTGTTATTTTCCAAACTTGAGGGATTTTGCAAATATTTTTCTGTAACTGATTTCCCATTATATCTAATGTGTCCAGAGAACAGCTTGTTTGATTTCAGTTATTTTAATTTGTTGAGATTTGTGTTATGTCTGAACTTGATAGCTGCTACATGTGGACTCAAACAAAGGTTTATTCTGCTGAATTTGGGTGGAGAAGTTGAGCATCTATTAGACCATTTTACTTGATGGTGGTCTAGGTCCTTTCTGCCTTTGCTGATATTTTTCAAATACTAACAGAAGAATATTGAAGTCTGAAGGGACCCCCCCCACTTTTATTTAAAAAAACCCTTTTTCTCCTATTTTTATAATCGCAAACAAACCAAACCAAAACTAACCAACCATGTTTGACACTCTGTGTAGAGGAACACGGACTGTTTTATAAATTGTTGTTAGGTGCTGTCAAGTCCAATACAATTCATAGTAACTGAACAACAGATCTGAACCCGTGCAATTTTTCATATTTCTGACACACTGTCTGCAGTTACTATATCAGTTCATCAGGGCCTTTTTCTCTTTTACAGTCTCTCTACTTTTGCAAAGATGATGTTCCTTCCCAAGGGGTAGCCTCTCCTAACAGCATGCCCAAAATATGTTAATTGTCCTTACCTCTAAGGAACACTCAACTTATACTTTCTCCAAGACAGTCTGTTCTTATGGCAGTACATTAAGCACTTTTCTCCACCACTACAAATTAAAGGCATCGATTCTTTTGTTATCCTTATTCATTGTCTAGATCTCAGATGCACAATAAGTGACTGGAAAGTTCATGGCCTGAAGCAGATGCACCTTAGTTCTCAAACTGATGTCATTGTTCCTCAGTTTGGAGAGATCTCTGGCTGCAGAATTTTCCAATGCAATATGTCTTTTGATTTTCTGACTGCTAGCACCAAAGGTTTTGAGTGTGGATCCAAGTAAGATTAAGTTGTTGGCAGGTTCAATATTTATCTATCATGCTGTTGTGTATAGGCCCAGTGGTGAGAATATTTATTTTCTTGATATTGAGATGCAATCCATATTAAAGGTTGCAGTCTTTGACCTTCTACAGCAAGTGTTTCAGGTCCTCCTCGGTTTGAGCAAGCAGGGTTGTGTCATTTGTTGTTGTTGTGACATTGGTTGTTGATGAGTCTACCTCCAATCCTGATGCCACATTGCTCCTCATAGAGCCCAGCCTCCCGGATGATCTGTTCTGCATTGAGATTGAAAAGGTATGGAGAGAGGCTACATCCCTGCTGTATACCCTTCCTGATTTTGAACCATGCAGTATTTTCTTGATCTGTCCTGACAACTGCCTCCTGGTCCAAGTATAGGTTTTGTATAAGCACAAGCAAATGTTCTGGGATTGCCATTCTCCTCAGAGTCTGCCACAGTTTATTGTGATCCACACAGTAAAATATCTTTGCATAGTCAATGAAACAGATAGACATTCCTCTGCTACTCTCTGCTTTCAGCCACGATCCAGCTAATTTTAGTTATAATAACCCTAGTACCACAGCCTCTTCTAAACCCAGCCTGCATGTCTGGCAGTTTTCTGTTGATGTGCTGTTCCAGTCATTTTTTGTTAATTTTCAGCAGAATCTTGCTTGCAAGTATATTAATGATATTATTCAATAATTCCTGCTTCTTTCTTTGGAATGGAAACAAATATAGAACACTACATGGTTTAAAATTAAGAAAGGAGTATGTCAGAGTTGTATTCTCCATACCTATGCAATTTGTCTGATGAGCAAATTATTCAAGAAGCTGGACTCTATGAAGAAGAATGTGGCATCAAGATCAAAGGAAGACTCATTTTCAAGGTAAGCATTTAATAAAATAATGTATGTGAAAGGCTTAGCATGGTGCTTGGTGTAGAAAATGCGGAGTGGTCACTATGATCAGATTTTAATTTTATGTAGATAAACCTGTTGTAGAATAGAGAATCTATTACAGAGAGTCTAGAGGCACTTCACACATAAATTGAAAGTATTATATGAGAGTCATGATGGCCTAAGATAGGGCTATAAAGTTGAGGTGGAAGGGCAGACTCCAAGAGGCATGTGCTTAGTCAGGAGCCCTTTCATGTGGTGTCGATGTGCTCACATTCCACCTTCACAGTGACTTCTCTGCCTTCTAGGATGTCTTCAGTCTAGTATCACACTACCATGCAGTCATTTGCTTAGATGATTTTTCTTTCCATCCTAAGTGTTAATTTTTCAGGAGAGGGGTCTTCTCCACTTATTATCGTGTTATCACCTCACATACTGTCCTAATAGTGAGCACCAACAAGCTTACAGATTTAAGCTCAACAGGAAAGTTGTTCATCTCTTTCTCGCTACTCTGTTGCTGAGGTTCATTGTGATTCCAGTATCTGAGTAACCCTTCCATTCTGTTCTAGGTCTTATGGTCGTACCCTTATGATTTTTTCTTTGGTCAGGGACGGTATCAGGGAGCCATCCATGAATTATGTTTGGAACATAGACTTCACTCAGACAGCTAAACCACTTGGATTT
This sequence comes from Elephantulus edwardii, assembly GCF_000299155.1. Taxonomy (NCBI): domain Eukaryota; kingdom Metazoa; phylum Chordata; class Mammalia; order Macroscelidea; family Macroscelididae; genus Elephantulus; species Elephantulus edwardii. The sequence goes on along the minus strand of NW_006399834.1, from coordinate 10,070,067 downwards.
GTCTGGAAGCTTCCTATTTTGTTTTCTTCTATTTTGTCTGTTTCCCAAAAGACAGTTCTCTTTATTTCATTCTCCGTTTTGTTGAACATTAGTATCCAAATAAATTAAGGGTTACTTGAGGGCTAGGATTTAGCATGGTGTGGCCAGTACATTTTTCTCCTTATAGGAAACCCATTTAGTATGTGCTTTGCAGCTTCTTGGTTTTATCAGTTTATAGCATCATACCCAGTTCTGCAAATGTCCTTATGTAACAATGAAGAAAATCTTATTCCCAAGAATTCCTTTCATCAAGTAGATTATTTTTGTTTAGAAAACTTTCCTTGACAAACCTTTGTGGTATTGGGGAAAAAAAGAAAAAGAGAAAGTGAGAGAGCCCTCAGGGGACCTCGCTGGAAGGAGAACACATCTGAATGGAAAAGTGAAAGATGTGTTTGTGGCCCCTGCAGGAGACCAAGGTTCTGGAGCCCGAGAGATGATGGAAGGCAGCTCACTTCGTAATGTGATTCTGTTAACTCTTCCTCGTGTCCAGCCACATCATCAGGAAAGTTACCAACCTTTCACCATGCGTTGACTGAGTAGCTTTAAAAAAAAAAGAAAAAATAGAGGCTGGACTCTGACAGCACCATGGTTGGAGAGTGTAGCTAGGAGAGACCAGGAACGTGGAATCAGTGAAAGGAAGTAAATGGCCTGCGCCTAGAGAGGGTTGGAGGGCTTCTAACTGTCTCGGCCTGTGGCTCTGGAGGCTCAATTAAAGTGAACCACGTCTCTGGCCATCCTGTTGTAGATCAGAAAACGGATAAACTTCTAGTTTGTTTTTAAAGCTGAATCGTGTAATATAGTGAAGCAAGGATTGTGAGGCTCCGTCTAACATTCTTTGGTCATGTTGTGAGGAGAGACAGGTCCTTGGAGAGGGACATCATGCTTGGGAGGGTGGAGGGACAGTGCAGGAGGGGAAGACCCTCTATGAGGTGGATTGATTCAGTGACTGTGGTAATTGGTATGGGTGTGTCAGAGACAGTGCGGTTGGCACAGGACAGAGCAGAGTTTAGGGTTGTTGTACATAGGGTCACTATGAGTCGCAAGCGACTCGATGACACATAACAACAACAACAACATAGTAAATATTGGAAGGAGGAGTGGCATCCATTTCCATAACAGCTTGCCTCCGGAAACCCTATGAACCTGGAGAGAGGATGAAAGGCACCCAAGTATTGGGGACTCTCCTTCATAGGGTCGCTATGAGTTGCCTGTGACTCGACCAGCACTTAACAACAACAACAACAACAACAACGTAAATAAGCATATTATTGTTTCCTCATGATGTTAAGGTGGCTCTGATTCATGGCTTTTGTCTGTATGTTAAGTATGTATGTATGTTGTCATACACTGATGAGTTGGAACTGACCCGTAGCAGTAAACTGCATAAGAGGAGATTGCCCGTCTTTCTCCCATGGAGCAGCTGGTGGATTTGAATTACATGCCTTTGGGTTGGCAGTGCAACAGCTTACCACTAAGGCCCCAGAGCTCCCTATGTTACGTATGTTGCTGTGTACTGTTGAGTCAGAATCGACCCATAGCTGACCCTCCAGTGCAAACTATTATGTATAACAGAATGAAATATTGCCTGTTCCTACACCATCTTGATGTTCTTTGGGATGTCTGAGTCCACTATTCAAGCTATTTTATAAATCTGTGGAAGCCTTTGAATTGTGGTGCAGAGTATGGATTGCCCAAAGAACAATCTGTCTTGCTGGAAGTACAACCAGAGTGCTCCTTAGAGGAAGGGATGATGTTTCATTTACATTGGACATATTAGCAGGAGAACCAGTCCTCAGAGAGAGACATATGCTCAGAAAGTTAGAGGGTCAGCAAAACAGAGGAAGGCTCTCAGTGAGAAGGACTGATGAAGTAACTACCACAGGGACATGCCAGACACCATTGAGGATGGTACAGGACCGAGCAGGGTTCAGATTTGTTGTTCTTAAACTTGCTGTGAATTATACTGGCAAGAAACTGCACTGCAATCCTGAAAGTATACAGTTTAATGCCCCAGCTGCTCAATGGGAAAAGGACAGTCTCCTTTTGTATGATTACCTGCCTTTGAAAACCTGTCGGAAGGTCAGCAATGGGTCAGTTCCAACTCTATGGTACACAACAACTTTGAAGCTCTGGTGACCTAGTAGTAAGAAGCTGCGCTGCAATCCCAAAGGCATGCAGTTCAACTCCACCAGCTGGTCCACAGGAGAAAAATGGGGCGATCTCCTCCCATGCAGCTTACTGCTTCTGAAAACCTGCTGGAGGGTCAGCTATGAGTTGGTTCTGACTTGACATCACACAATAACAGCAGCAGCAGCAGCAGCAGCAGCAATTACTACTACGTTACCAACCATGTTATTCTTTTCTAGTAGTCTTTCCTGATGATGTGTCAAAAATAAGCAAGTTTAAGTTTTGCCATTGGTGCTTTTAATGAACATTTTGGTGATATTTAACAGTGGTATTTGTAGATTATCTACATTTTGCATGTAGATTAGCTGAGGAGGACCTGAAGGATTTGCTGCAGAAGGTCAAGAACTCTAGTCTTTAATATGGAGTGAAACGCAAAATCAAGAAGACAAAGAGTCTCACCACTAGGCCAAATGGCTGCACTATGATAGATGGAGAGGAGGTTGAGATTACTATTTCAGTTTGCTTGTCTCCACAATCTACATTCTTGGCACCAGCAGTCAGGAAATCAAAAGACAAATTACATTAGGGAAATCTACCATCAGGGACCTCTCTAGAGTGCTGAAGAGCAACAGTGTCAGTCTGGAGACTAAAGTGTATCTCATTCAGGCCATGGTCGTCACAATTACTTGCTACACATCAGAGAGATGGACAGGGATTAAGGATGGCAGAAGAAGAATCAATGCCTTTGAGTTCTGTTTCTGAAGGAGAGTAGTGAACATACCATGGACCATGAAGAGAACAAATATGTCTGTCTTGGAAAGGGTGAAACTAAGCTGCTCTTTGGAGACAAGGATTTTGAAGTTTGGTCTAACATATTTTGGACATGTGGCCAGGAGGGACCAGTCCTTAGAGAAGGACATTATGCTTGGAAGGGTGGAGGGACACTCTAGGAAAGGAAGAGGCTAGATGATATGGACTGACACAGTAACTGGGGTAATGGTGGTAGATGTGTCAGTCAGACTGGCTCAGGATAGAGCAGGCTTCAGAGCTGTCGTACCGTGGTCACTGAGTCACAGGTGACTCGATGGCACATAAAAAGAGCAACAACAATGATTACTTAATCTATGATTAGCAGTTGTCTATCCAATGATAAAATTCTCAGATCAAGTTCCGTTTTATGAGTGTAGAATCTTTTTTATTCTATTTTAATCACTATTATAACCTTAAGTATGAATATTTTACTTAGAATTAACCTAGTATAAAAAATCCTTTACAATTGATCATGAATGGTGCTGTTGAGGACACAAAAATACTGGAAAGGTAGTTTGGAGTAGTGAACGGACTTTGTCACTGGAAGGTTTGGTATTTCCACTTACTGACAACTGTGAAATATATGATTGCACATGTCACCAAACTGCTATTGCAGGATGGGGGCCAGCATCTCACCCCGATGAAAGCAGAGAAGTTTTACAATATGTACTTCTTCCCTTGTCCTTTAGTTCAGTGGCTCTCGGAGAGTTGAGGACCACTTGTTCTATATAAGCGGACGCCATGGTAGCAAGACTTCCCCCCAGTGGTTTTGTTGTTTTTTTTCTTAAAAAACCCAAACCTCCAACATTGCAAAACTTCATCTCCTTCAAATCTTTGCTTACCTGAAGCCTTTTCACTGAAGTCTTCCCTGGCTTTTAAAATATTGATCATCCTTGAACTTACAGCACTTTTTAAATGGAATTTTAAAAAATATGTATTAATAAGGGAGCTCTGGTTGCCTAGTGGCAAGAAGCTGCACTACAATCCCGAAGACACACAGTTCGAGGCCATCAGCTGCTCCGCAGGGGAAAGATGGGCAGTCTCCTCCCATGTGATTAACTGCCTCTGAATACCTGCCAGAGGGTCAGCTGTGAGTTGGTTCTGACTTGACAGTACACAACAACAGCTATTAAGTTTGTTTATTTTATGTCTGTTCTTTTCCATGATGTAAATTCTACAGGAGTGGTCGGCTTGCCCTTTAGTTGGGAGGACCTGTCTGTACCCCTTATGGTGTAGATGATACTGGCTTCCTGAGAGTTGTGTTCATTAGACAGTGACCTTTTACCTTCAGGGTGTCATTTTTTTGTCAGTGATGAGGGATACTTAAAGGTCCCATCATTTAGCTCTCTCAAGGTCATTCCTGTTTTAAATCCAGTTCTTTGACACTTGACTTCTGTGGAAACTTTCTCAGTAAAAGTGAACTTTTATTTTGCATTTTAATGTTGATTTTGAATTTCTGAAAAATAGCTGAAAGTGCAGTGTTTAGTATTTTTCAACCACATTAGAAATAGTAGATAATAATGTTACTATTCTTAAAATAGAGCTTGCTTGGCTAGTAGGAGCCACTTTTATTTTCTTTAAAAGTTTCAGCAACATGACTTAACATTCAAGTTTTAAGAATAATTCATGTGTTTATTATAATTAAGAGTAGTTCTGTTCCAGAATAACTCTCACCAGGAGGCATTTAAGATGATGTCTAATAAGACCATACAGGTCCAGTGACATCTCCAAACATTCCCTTCAGAACATGAAGAGAAGAGGCATGTTGGTAGAGTCACCAAGTTGTTTCTGGATCTTTTAGGAGGCTGAGAATGGAACTTTGATGATTTTTAGGGTTTCTTGTGTGTGAGAGAGAAAGGAGAGATGAGACTTGAAGTTAAAGGGAGCTGAAGAGTGTCCTCACTTGTGGGGATCACCTAGATCTGCTTGGCGAATGGGATGGAAGCAGGAGGCATGCAGCAATGAAAAGACCGACTGAGCTTGGGCATCGGCATTATCTGCTTGGCATGCACGTATATATGGTTAACTGTAGATTTGCTGGCGGAGGAGCAGGGAGTGAAGGGGACCTCTGATTTGTTGACGTAGACGCATGTGAGCTAAGACGGAGTGGAGGGACCAGATGGTCTGGAATGTAGGAACAAGTGTGCACTGCTGAATATGCAGCTGATGCTCATTTGGATCTACCCACTGATTTCTAAGGGTAGTTGACCAGAACCCAACCAGACGAAGAGAAGCTACTTGATGATGATTGCTACAACCCGATGACTTGTTCTGAACTGGAATTTTATTCTAGATGCAGATATTCAAGGTCCCAACTGGAACAAAAATTTCTTCAGGGAAAGGAATATGCTTGTTTCCTGAAACCTGGTTTGATTGTTGTTGTGCAGCTCTTGTTGATGATGTGATCAGTCGAGCTGAGTGTAACTCACAGCAACCAGATAAATAACAGATCTGAACCTTGTCCTATCCTGTGCCATCCTTGTAACCTCTGACATACTCAAAGCCAATGCTGAGTCACTGTGTCAAGCCACCTCACTGAAGGTCTTCCTCTTTCACAGACTTGCCTATGTTCTATTCTAAGAAATCCAGTTCTCTCTGCTGAATAGTGTTCCATTATGTAAATGTACCACAGTGTCTCAATTCAATTGTTTGTTGATGGACTTTCGGCTGTGCTCATTTTCTTACTATTGTGACCAACATTGCTATGAACATAGGTATACATAACTCCATTTGTTTCTCAGTTCTCATTTTCTTGAGGTATATTCCTAGCACTAGAATAGCTGAGTCATAGGTGATTTCTATGTTCAGATTTTTGAAGGAATGCCAACCTGCCTTCCAGAGAGGTTGTGCCATTTTAAAATCCCACCACTGCATGAGAGTTCCAATATCTTTGCCTCCCTTTCAAAATGTATTGCTTGTTGTCCTGTTAAACTTTATATTACCACTGACGTGAGATGGTATCTTACTGTTGCTTTGATTTGCATGTCTCTGACTGATAGAGATTGGGAACAATTCATGCATTTTATTATTCTTTTTTTTTTTTTCCATTCAAATGGCTTCCTTTGTGAAAAGTCTTTTCCTGATTTTGTGATTGGGTTACCAGTCTTTTTCTTGTGGAGGCCCTGATAGTACTTTGTAAACTTTAGTAATGTGATGCTAGTTGGTCTCTTAAAGTCTCAGTTTTCTTACTTGTTAAATGGACATACTAGTACCTATGGTTTTCCCAATCACTTGCTATGCATCTGCGACCTGGACAATGAATAAGGATGGTAGAAGAAAAATCGAAGCCTTTGAGTTGTGGTGTTGGAGAAGAGTACTGTATATCCCATGGATTACCAAAAGAACAGATAAGTTTTGGAGAAGATGAAGCCAGAGTGCTCCTTAGAGGCAAAGATGATAGAGCTTCTTCTCACATAATTCAGGCATGCTGCTAGGAGAGGCTAGGAGACGGACATTATGCTTAGAAAGATGGAGGGTCAGTGAAAGACAAGACTGTAAACCAGGTGGATTGACACAGTGACTACTGAGTTCTAATGTGTCGGAAATTGTGAAGATGGCACAGGATAGGACAGAGTTCAGAATGTTGTTTATAGGGTCACTATGGGTTGTACTCAATGGCACATAGCACCAGGACCTACTTTAAGGAGCCTTCATGACAGTAGGATTAAGTACTTGGCCGCTAATTGAAAGGCTTATGGTTCAAAGGCATCAGCTGCTCCATAGGAGAAATGACATGGCAGTTTGCTCCTATAAAATCACATTGGAAACCACTGATGGTGGCTCTACTCCATCCTGTAGGTTTGCTAGAGTCACAGTCAATCATACTTGTTGTTTGGTTAGAGTTTGTTTTGAAGGTTAGAGATAAAGGTATGCAAAATGAATGTCCCCAGTTTCCTCAGCAGAGTGTAAAGCAAGGGTTTTGCTTACTATCTTTCCCCTGTCATCTTGGAAGTCGTCAATTCTCATATAAGTTCTGTGGCACTTCCAGAATTCTCCAGAAGGTACTGAGATTGTCTTCTACTTCACTGGACTTCCCTTGACTCTATTTCATTTGACATGACAGTTGTTTTGGTGTCTTGTTTTGTTTCTGATAGCCTTTCCATCTGCCCACTTCTTTCTTTTAGCCTCAAGGTAAGTATGTTTGCCCACACTCTCAAAACAGTCTAGTTCTGTTTGGGATGAAGGCACAGGGCCCATAGTATTGACAACTTCCATTTTAATTCACCTTACTTTCTTGGACTGATGTGCTTCCAGGACACTTGGTTTTTTTATGGTTCTTTCTCAAATAGTTTTTCTTCTAAAGTAGTTGCCCTTGGACTCTTCACTTGTTCACTGGCCATATGCAAACACAAATTATAGATAGAGGTTAAATTCTCAGGTGGATCAATGAAATTAGGAGGTACTTGTAGTGTGGCCTGTAAGGAGTTGCACTAACACAAAGACCCTGCCTCTCTGTTGGTTCAAATCCACCAACAGTGCAGAGTTGGTTCTAACTTGACAACAATGACTTTGGATTTTTTTAAAAATTATGATTAATTAGTTTTAATGAACATTTACAGAGATTTTGGGTTTTCATTCATTCATTGTTGCACTATGACTATGAATTTTTGATAGAAGACAGATTTGTGTGTGTGTGTGTGTGCCTTAAAAAAAAACTATTTCATTACATTTCTGAAGGCTGGAAGTCTGAACTCAGGGCATTCACTATCTGGGACATATGCTGTCTGGGACTCTGGAGAATGACACTTCCTTCTGTCTTAGTATCTAGATTCCAGGTATCTCCTGGTGTTGCTTGTTGGAGATGTATTTTTATGTGACATCATCTTGTCTGCAACTCTTCCTGTCTCCCTGTCTGTCCTCTCCCTTAAAAATGCGCCTCTGAGAAGAGAGTAGGACTTGGCCACGCCCTACTCTGGTGGTATAATTTACCTGATGATTACCACGGCTTTGAGCATGGCAGAGATTGTGAGGATGGCATAGGACAAGGCAAAGTTGCCATCTGTTGGGTCACTATGAGTCATAGTTGACTCCATAATACCTCACAACATCATCTTCAAAGAAAGATCCTGTTTTCCGACAGAGATTGTAAGTATTAGGACTTAAATATATCCTTTTGGGGACCAAATTCAGTCCTTAACAGATGCAGTCTGATGCTTGAGTTTTCCAGTGCTGACAAAGCTTTCCGAGTGGATGGTAGTGAACAGAAGACATCTTCATATATAATAAATAAGAACACATGTACCCCCCATGTTACTCTGTGCAAACTGCTTTTAGTTTCGCTGAGTTATGCAGTATCAGGGCCTACAGAAGCTCTTGTACATGTAAACTATTAGAGAATGAGTACAGTTCCTTTGGTAGGAAGATTCTTACTTTTATAGTCACCAGCAATTTGAAATAGGGATCGACTGGATCTCTGAAAAGTACTTCTTTCAAACAAAGTGGCTCTATTTATGTTAATGTTTAGAAAAGACATGTGGTAGAAGAACTGAATTTGCTTATGCATGTATGCATCGAGGTGGACTGACACGGTGACTGCAGCAGTGGGCTTGAGCCCGGTGAAGAGCCCAAGGATAGCACAGGATCAGGCAAAGTTTTGATCCATGGTTCCCTGGGTCACCATGAGTCATAGTCCACTTGATGACAATTAACAACATAAATACATGTAGAAATGGAAATGTAGATGGAAAAAAAAAATACATGTAGGGAGCTCTGGTGGCTTAGTGGCTAGGAGCTGCACTACAATCCCAAAGGTAAGTGGTTCAAGTCCACCAGCTGCTCCGTGGGAGAAAGATGGGCTATCTCCTCCCATGTAATTAACCGCTTCAAAAAACCTACCAGAGAGTCAGGTATGGGTCAGTTATGACTTGCTGGTGCACAACAATAAAAAAAAAAGTAAGGGAAATTTCATGAACTTTCTTACAGTCTGAGGCTTAGGTGGGAGCTGGTTAGTGAAAGGTAGGAATCAGAAAAGTCAGGCTGGGTATCTTGGGGTCCTCTCAATCCTGAACTCCTCTAATCCTATAATTTCAAAAGATTTTACCTAAAAGAAAATGAATTATCTCTAAAACCTGGTTGAATGTTACTCATAATCCTTTTCATTCACTTAAGATCATTTTCTTTTATCCTCCCTTTCAAAATGAGACAATTTCACTATTGTTACTATTTTCATAGAGTCTCCCATGACTCTGCCCTGTCCTGAGCCAGTCTCACTAACTGAGACACCTAATCCCATGACCCCAGCTACTGTGTCACTCCATCTCATCCGCTGTCTTCCTCTCCTGCACTGTCCCTCCACCCTTCCAAGTATCTCTCTCTCTAAGGACTGCTCCCTCTTGGCCATGTCCCCAAAGCATATGAGACAGAGCTTCGAAACTTGGTATTGGAAACAAGACACACAGTACCAACAGGCAGAAATAGGGTCCGAGCTCCTAGGTTAAATGATAAAATATTCTCCCTTTTTGTTGCTGAGACATGGGAATACCAGATTAGGAGATAAAGAAAATTTATTCCAGTTTAAAAGCAGCTATTTAAAAGCAGTTGAAAAAAAGCTCTTTTAACTTTTCCCTGTCCCTGGGCATTTCTGGGTTTTCCAGTGTACATCTATCAAGCTGTGGAGTACCCTGTCCAAATGAGTGATAGCGTGTGGAGGAGGGAAAGAAATCATTGGGTGAGAAGGGCAGTTGCCTAAGAGGACAAAGGTCCTTTTGATGTGGGAGCTTATTTTTACTTTTGGAAAAATATCCTTATTTTTACCAGCTACAGATGCAAAATGTTCTCCTTCACTCTTGTCTTTGGATTGCTTTCCCTCTAACACAAGCGGTTTATTAGAAACCTGAGCATGAAGCCCTCTGTAGCCAAAGGATTGTCTCCGGGCTGGATCCATCCTGCAGTCTACATCAGGGTTACTGGCCACCAAACATTGCTTTGAATCTGGAGAGCCTGGTTGCCAGGGCTTATAAGTCTGAATCTTGGTCTTTGTTGAGACATTGGAACAGGCTCTTGAAGACATGACAGGCCTGAGCGTCCAGGCCAGGGCAGATATGTGGGTTGTAGACACTGACATATTGGCCATAAGGACAGCCAAGGTGACAGCTGGCACCCATTACCCACATGCAGACTACACAGAGGTGATCACATTAGACTCTGTGCCAAGAGGGAGGCAAGCAAATCATAGATGACATATAAGAAACAAGAAAATCAGCTTATTTCCTGCCTTTCCTGTTACTACAGCTTGGTGACAACTTGGAGCGCTGAGTGCTCAGGGAGGGGGTATTTGAACCACTGCCTACATAGAAGAAGACCTTGTCTTTCTAACTGAGAGGATAAGATTATATACACATTGGGGGCTATACCTTTGACCCTCCTAATGTCTCATTTCAAAGGGAGAATGTTCTGGATTCAGACAGATCTGACCAGTTCCAATTCTGCCACTCACCAACTGAATGACTGGGGATAGAACAGTCAGCTTGTATTTCCTCATCTATAAAACAGAGATGTTGTTAACTGCTGTCAAGTCCATTCCAACTCATTGCAACTGCGTCTGTGAGGAGAACGGCTCCATAGAGTTTTCAGAACTGTGCAACCATTCACAAACAGATCTCTGACCTACTGAGACATGTGGTTGGGTTTGAACCATTAACATTTAAGCTAGTAGCTTTAATCATCAGTGATACCTAGGAAAGACTGTGAAACGGGTAGCATTGCCTACTCCCTTAGATTTTATGATTATTGACTTAACATGTAATACAGTGTCCAAAATCCCTGTAAGATAACAGAGGCTTAAACTGCTCTTTTCCTCCTGTCTTTTTCATTAGAGTGAGGAATAAACTTTGCATAAAATCTGTTTTCTACGGATTAAGTTGAAACACTTTTGATGGCAGGGCACTTGGGGATTATATAAGTTTTTCTTTAAGTCATGAACACATGATCAGAAATTTATGTGAATGGCATGGCTTTTAAAAACTGGTAGCAGAAGTAGCAATTCAAAACCATATTTTAGCAGCAAATGCAAAAAGTAGTCTGAGATGGTTTAATTTATTCTGAAAAAAAATAATAGTTATGTCTATATAACTGATGAAATTATGATAAAAATTAATGAGAAGTCTGGTAGCTATCAGGCTGGGGAATCCTTGCACTGTGGCTTGTATTCTTGAGCACATCTTGATTCTAATCTACATCTGTTGTGGGTTTCAACTTTAGCAGTTCTGTGAAAAAGCTCTATTTTCTCAGAACCAGTTCAATTGATAATGCTGTCCAGAATTTGGCCATTTAATGACATACTCTTCTGTAAGCGGCTTATATAAAGTCCCTTCAGATTGTCAAAAAAGGGTAATTTTTTGACATAGATAATTGAAAAAGAGAGCTTCAGGCGTGTGTTGATTCTGTATATACTACTTTTGTTTTTTATGGTTATAAATGAGATTATTTAGGAGCTCTTCAAAGGACCCCTGATGGCAAAGTACTTAGATGCTAACTAAAAGGTCAGTGGTTTGAATCCTCCAGCTGCTGTGGAGGATTGAAGGAAGATGCCATAATTAACAGGACTAAGGAAATTTTAACATGGACATAAGCTGTAAGATTGAAAGTTAAAGGAACTGGGAGCGCACATGAGCAGCTCTACTGACTGAGGAATTGTAATCTTAATTTCCTTGTTGTCGTTAGGTGCTGTCAATTGAGTTTGACCCATAGTGACCCTCTAAACAACAGACCTAAATCCTGTCCTAACCTCTCATCTCTTAACACACTGAAATCCACTGCTGTAATCACCAAATCCACCTTTTTTGGTGATCTTAATCTCCTAGGCTGACCCTCAATCTTCCAAGCATGATGTACTTCTCCAAGGAATAGCCTCTCTTAGCAACATGTGCAAAGTATGAGAAATGAAGCTTACCATCCTTGCTTCCAAGGATTGTTTGGCTGCACCTTTTCCAAGGCCTATTTATTCTATTGGCAGTCCTCCAATACCACAACTCAAAGGCATTACTACTTCTTTCATCATTAATTCCTTGTCCAGCTCTCTGATGTTTAGCAGGTGATTGAGAAGACCATGGCCTGAATCTCCTGAATCAGGCACACCTTAGTCTTCAAACTGACATCATTGCTCTTCAGCATTCTGGAGAGGTCCCTGAAAGCAGATTTGCCCAAAGCACTATGCCTCCTGATCACCTGCCTTTTGGTACCAAAGGTGTTGATTGTGAACCCAAGTAAGATGAAATCAAATCATCAATAGTTTCAATCCCTTCTCCATTTTATCATGATGTTTGTTTACTGGCCCAGTGGTAAGGACCTTTGTTTTCTTTATATTGAGACATACTCTATACTGAAGGCTGTAGTTTTTCATCCTCTGCAGCAAGTGTTTAGGTCCTCCTCACTTTCAGCAAACATTAAGTGTGCTCCTGTGAGATTTCTGTGGCCATTGCAATGGATTTCAGATCCAGTAGTAGAGCAGTTTGGAAGCAGGAGTGGTATCCACTTCCTAAACAACATTCCTCTGGAAATTATGAGAAACGATGACAGATAGTTATAGAAAGGCTTCAGGTCCTTTGTTCATATGGTCGCTATGAGCTGTGCTCAACTCAATGGCAAATAACAATTATAATAGTAATAACTGTTATATGACAGTAACAATTAGTGCTAGAATTAGATGTATGTTCAGGAGTGTAGGGGCCATATCTGACCTTACTAGTTTTGTACTGTGGATATTATGATGGGGACAGATCCTCCTTGTGGAGTTAACAAAGGTCAGAAGTGAAAACCAAACAAACAAAGTCAGAAGTTGCTGTCACGATTACATCTACACTCTTGGTACAGATATTGTGACAAACTGTTACTTGTGGTTTGTTTTCAGTACAATCAGTTCTTCTCAAAATTGAACCACACTGATGATGCTTATGCTTGATAACTTAACATCTGACTTTTTATTCCAAAAGCAGTTACCTAATACCCAAAGTCTTACTGCTGTCAGGCTGGTTCCAAATCACAGCAGCCCTCCCTTCGTTTCTGAAGCTGTATATCATGAATGGGTAAGACTCTCTTTGGGTTAACAGTACAGCTCCCTACATTCTAAGCCATCAGAGCTTCCTACACACTTTTTAATATCCAAGTATCTCTTTTGATATCAACTTCCCTGTCCTATCCTCTGCCATCTTCATCATTTCTGACATACTTGAGCCTATTGTTGCAGTCACTGTGTCAGCTGATCCAGTTGAAGGTCTTTCTCTCTTTAACCTTTTAACTTTACTAGCATGTCCAATTTCCAAAGAATTGCTCTTTCTAGCAATATGCCCAAAGTATGTGAGATGTTTTGCCATCCATGGTTCTAAGGAGCACTCTGACATTACCTTCTCCAAGACGTATCTGTTCTTTTGGCAGTCCAAGGGCTATTCAGGGCTCTTCTCTAATACCACAAACTCAAAGGCATCAATTTTTCTTCTATCATCTTTATTCACTGTCCAGATTGCAGATGCAAAGCAAGTGATTGAAAAGATCATGGCTTGGATCAGGTACATCTTAGTCTTCAAAAACGACACCATTGTTCCTCAGTACTTTGGAGAGTTCCTGACAGCAGATTTTCCCAACATAAAACATCTTTTGATTTCTTCACTGCTAATGCTGATTGTGGATGCAAATAAAATGAAGTTGTTGATAATTTCAGTCTTTCCCCCATCTATTATAATGTTGCCTATCAGCCCACTGGTGAGGACTTTTGTTTTCTTGATTTTGAGATGTAAACCATATTAAAGGCTGTGGACGAACTATCTCTAGTTCTGTCTGCTTAATTTAAGTGGTCACTTAAATTGGAAACTCAAGTTTTTGGTGTCTCTATTACATGTCACTATTAGTATAGCCTCTTTAGCTTCTAGATTCAGGCCACCCCATGCTTGTCGTTTCATAGGTCATGAAAAGTTTTTAACAAAGTCCCCATGTGCATTAAGTGCATTTAGATATTCCTTCTCTGGTATATAACGTAAAATTTATAAATTAAGGATATAAGTTGAAAATTCACAATTTTAGTCATGTGAAGAGGTGAACTTGACTTACATTTTGTCATAGTACAAAATTTCTTGATGACTAAAAAATAGAAACTAGTGTGTCAACTGTTCTTGGCTCACTTAACCAAGTACATAGCCTATAGAATCTTGGATCATCAGCTTGGTGTTGAATCATGTTTCTGAAGGGCAGATTTTGTTCAGTGCACTTCTGAAAACTGTTAGAAGCAAAAGATTGGTTTAGTTCTGGCTCATCCACATACTGAGGATGTAACACTTTGAAGTCCTGGCTTCATGCAAGAATTATGTTCTATTGGACTCTCTTTGGTTGGGTCTAGGCTGCCTCTTCTCCAAAACAAAACACCTACAGTCAAGTTTATAGAGGTTTGGGAGAGCAGCTTTAGTTTTCCCTTTATCTCTGAACATCTGCCTCTGTATTTGTCAAAACCATCCTGTCAGCCATTTGATCTTTTTTAAGATTTAAAAAAAAATGTTTTTAAAAAGTTTACTGACAATATGCATTCAAACCACTAGCCAAATCCACTGTTGTTGAGCTGGTTCCAACTCACCACTACCCTTCAGAGCATTCTGAGGTTTAAATCTTTCTGGGAGGTACTGCCTGCTCGGCAACTCAGTATGCCACTGGCACCTCTTAATGTGCATGCAGAATTACTATCGTTTCATAATTTTACAAGTAGTGGCCTTCCAAGACTTCATCTAATATTTCTAAAATTCATTGAAAATATGTTGTTGTTGTTGTTGTTGTTATGTGCCGTCGAGTCGTTTGCGACTCATAGCGACCCTATCTATGTACAACAGCCCTAAACCGTGCTCTATCCTGTGCCAATCTCATTGCTTCTGACACACCCATCCCGAGTACCCCAGTCACTGAATCAATCTACCTCATAGAGGGTCTTCCCCTCCTGCGCTGTCCCTCCACTCTGCCCAGCATGATGTCCCTCTCCAAAGACCTGTCTCTCCTTAAAACATGTCCAAAGTATGTCAGACGAAGCCCCAGAATCCTTGCCTCCAAGGAGCAGCCTGGTTTAATCCTCTCTACGATGAATCTGTTTGTTTTCCTGGCAGTCCATGGTACATTCAGTACTCTTCTCCAGCACCACAGCTCAAAGATGTCAATTCTCCTTCTATCCTCCCTAGTCATTGTCCAACTCTCTGATGCATAACAAGTGATTGCAAAAACCATGGCCTGTACCAGGTGCACCTTAGTCTCCAGAGAGACACCGTTGCTCGAGTACTTTAGAGAGAGGTCCCTAACCGCAGACTTTCCCATCGCAATACGTTTTTTGATTTCCTGGCTACTGGTGCCAAGAGTGTTGACCGTGGAGCCGAGCAAACTGAAGCTGTGAACAATCTCAATCTCTTCGCCATCCATCCTGATGCTACCGATTGGTCCAGTGGTGAGGATTTTTGTCTTCTTAACATTGAGCCTCAGTCCATATTGAAGGCTGCAGTCCTTGACCCTCTGCAGTAAGTGCATGAGGTCCTCGTCAGTTTCAGCGAGCAAGGTTGTGTCATCTGCATAACACAAACCCTGACATTGAAAATATAGGCAAATGGAATTATATATAATTAATTTCTGGGTTTTTTTGTTTGTTTTTGTAGTAGTATTTATTAACAAGGAAGAGAACATGTTTATCTAACATTTTAGCCACTGCAGCTAAAGGCAACCAACCAAAGGATTTGCTTTATGTTTATACACTTCATTGCAATTAGAAAATACTGAATAGGTGGAGTGACCTCCTATTTGAACATGCGAACAGAAAAATTCCTTTAAAACCACTTGAAGCTTGACTAAAAATTCCATTGCTCTTGTCTTAGATCACTCTAGTCTTCATAATTCAGACAAGACAAGCTTGGTACCGATGCACAATTCAACCTTTGAGGGAAGACATGCCAGCTTGCATCATTTCATCAACCAGGAGGATGCTGCCAGCAATCACAGTGTAGGAGTGAAGCAGCTGTTTCTTTACACAGTAATTATCCCATACGCCTGCTTCTGCTGTTACCGTGTTCAAATCAATATTCACAAGTTGACCAGATTCCGAATGTTCTGCTTGAATTTTGACTAGTTTCCTGAAGGTCAAAACCAGAATTCTGAGCAAGAACCTTGTGAGTACTGATCAGTGCGTCAGCAAACGCCTGGATGCCAAACTGGGCCCTGCCCTTGAGAGTGGGCTTATGCTTCATCAGAGCTGCTGCCATCGCCACTTCCACAGTACCAGCCCCTGGGACCACACAGCCGTCATCTATGGCGTTCTTGACAGCCCTCAGCCGTCTCTAATGGCATCTTTGATCTGAGTGAGTGTGTGCTTGGTCCTTTGATTAGTAGTGTGGCAGAGTGAGGGTTGTTGCATTTCTCGATGAAGGTGAACTTCTCTCCGAAGGTGTACTCATAGGCAAGGCCCGCGTGTCCCAGGCAGTCTGGATTCAGGTCTTCTAAGGAATTGAGGGCCACGCCACCACAGGCAAGCGTGAGCCTCTCCATATTCCTTTGCTTAGCTCTGTACAGAGCTACTAGGCCTTCTTTTGCAAGAGCATCCAAGGAAAAGGGATCGATACCCTTTGATTAATTACAACACATCCTTTATTTGAATCACCAGACTTTTTCAGGTCTGTGATTTTTTAAACTCTATCTTCAATGAATTTTCTTTAAGCTTTTACAAGTTTCTCTTGCTCTCCTGCAGTCTTGTAGCAGCAGCCAGCATTCACTTCTGTTTTTTTATATTCCAATGACACAAGGCAGGTGAGGATGTATGGATCTTTTACTCTCTTCTTCATATCAGGATGCCATGCCCCATGGTCCAAAACAAGCCCTTGGATTAAGCTTGTACCAGCTTCAGATTTATGTTTCATCTTCATGATTTCAACCATGAAAAGGTCAGTAGGTTCATCTTGTTTCTTAATGGCTAAAATGGAGTCAACAACAGCCTCTGTTAGGACATCAGCGAGTTCAGTGTGAACATGTGCAGGGATGTCCTGACCACGTCTATGAGTGTCTCTCTGTCCACCTCTTTGTTTACTTTGATTTATTCCAAAAGTTGAGGTGCCTTTTCCTTTGCTGCTTCAAACCCTTCTGTTTTTATTATGGATGTAAACCTTCAGAAATGTAGAGGCCCACCTGTTTGAGCAGCTTTCTGATGATCAGAACACTGGAAGTAATCCTTTCATCAGGGATGTCATCCTCGGCTGTCGCTACTTTGACTATCAAGGAAGCTGTTGAATTTGCATTTCATGAAGCAGCATGTTGCCATCTTTAGTAAGCTTGATGTCTCCAGCACCAGAAACCAGCATCTTCATGGCCCCAGGTTGGTCTTCAGCACATCCTGAAGGCCCAGGGCTGCGCTGATGTTCACCACCAGTGCCGCCTGGGCTCGGGCCACTTTGGCCTTGGGGTTCAGTCTTCATGGCCAACATGATGGGCCCAATAGAAATAGAGGATTATACCACGTGTGTGGAAATCCCAAAGCTGGGGAAGCATGGATGGCAGACAAGATCTGGAGGCTTCTGGAAAAGTTGGGGGCGCCCAGCCCCAATATCTGTCTTTTAAAAAGACAAGTGGATCAATATTGTAAACTACTATGTTGTTGTTTACCGTAGAATCAGAATCTATCCATAGTTGACTCCAGTGGGTTTTTAGAGGCAGTAATTGCACCAGAGGAGATTGCCCATCTTTCTCCCATGGAACAGCTGGTGGTGTCGAACAGTGTGCCTTAGGGATTGTAGTGCATCTTCTTACCATTAGGCCACTAAAAAGTTGGGGGTTTTGTCTCTCTTGAAGAAAGATGTTCTATTTGATGTGTTAAAAAATTTTGCAAGCTTTCACTGCTGAAGCTATGAAACCTAAATTTGGGGCCTCTGAGTGGTACAAATGGCTACTCTGCTTGGCTGCTAACTGAAAGACAGGAGGTTTGTATTCATTTAGTGGTGCCTCAGAGCAAAGGCCTGGCAATCGACTTCCAAAACCACAGCCACTAAAAAAACTCTATGGAGCACAGTTCTACTCTGACACACAGGGGATAACTGTGAATGAGAAGGACTACTAGCAACCAGATTAAAGCTTTGGGCATGTTGCTAGGAGAGGAACATCATGCTTGGAAAGGTGAAGGGATGTGGAAAAAGATGACCCTGAATCAGGTGGGTTGACATGGTGACTATAGTAATGGGCTTGAATGTATTAGAGATTGTGAGGATGACACAGGATAGGACAGGGTTCATATAGGTTGGTCATAGTCACTATGTGCTGCACTCAATGGTATCCAAGCTCACATGAAAGTTTAGTATGCTGGTTACACTTTTTATCATTTGAAATTATTAAAAATTTCTCTATAGAAAATTTCCTAAGTAATGGACTTCCAATACTTCCTCTATAATTTTCTTTAGACAATCTGAACCCCAATTCAAGATACTTTTAACAAATGTTGGCATGGAAGCAGTTTGTGTTTTAGCATTGTATTGTTTTTGTTGCTATGTGCCACTGTGTTGCCTGCAACACATAGCAACCCTATGTACAGCAGCTCTGAAGTCTGCCTTATCCTGAGTCAGTCTCACTAATTTCAACACACAAACCCCCATTGCCCCAGTCATTGTATCAATCCATCTCATCAGGTGTCTTCCTGTCTTGCGCTGTCCCTCCATCCTTCCAAGCATGATGTCCTTCTCCAAGGACCACTCTCTCCTGGTCATGTGCCCAAAGTATGTGAGATGGAATTTCAAAATCCTAGCCTCCAAAACAGATCTGATTTCTTGACAATCCATGGTATGTTCAAGACTCATCAGCTCCACAATTTGAACGCATCAATTCTTCTTCTGCCATCCTTAGTCATTGTCCAGCTCTCTGATGTGAAAATGGCCTGGATTGGGTGCACCTTAGTCTCTAGACTGATATCATTGCTTTTCAGTGCTCTGGAGAGGTCCCTGACAGATTTTCCCAGTGCAGTTCATCTTTTGATTTCCTGACTACTGGTGTGGATTGTGGAGCCAACCAAGCTGTAATTGTTAGCAATCTCTTCTCTATCACAGTGCTGCCAATTGGCCCAGTAGTGAAAATCTTTGCCTTCTTGATGTTAAGCTCAACCCATATTGAAGACTTCAGATCTTCTTCAGTTTCAGCAAGGTTCTGTCATATGCATAACGTAGGTTTTTGATGAGTCCTCCTCCAATCCTGATGCCATATCCTCCTTATAAAGCCCTGCTTCCCGAATGATCTCTTCTGCATATAGGTTGAAAAAGTATGGAGAAAATATGCAACCCTGACACATTCCTTTCCTGATTTTGAACATAGCAGTACTTTCTTTTTAGACTTTTCATTTATTCAAGCCTACAGCTTTTCTCTTACTGATTGCATAGGTCCTCTATCACTTGGAGATAATGAAAAAATTACCCCAAGACTAAGGCTAATAAGCAGAGCACTCTCCAGTTAGCTTTTTCTTAACCTATGTTAACTATGGTATGATGGCATTGGTTCACAGAAGGTGATGCTGAAAGAAATAATCCTGTGGCTTTTGTTGACTTTGTCAGCATGTGATCTATAACAACATAGAGTCTTAATGAGGAAGAAAAGCTCCTTGGTCTGTATAATTAGAATAATTTTTTCACTGGTGAAATTGGCTTGTTCTTTATGGAAACCATGAGATAAGACAACTGCTCAGCATTTCTTCTTGGTCACCAAAATATTTTTATTTAGAACTTTTTGGTATAAATGCTTGTATTTTAACTGTCACTATGTAGATTTGGTAGGGAGGAAAGAACCATTAAAATGGCTCTGATATCTACTCTTAAAGGTAATGTTGGAAATCAAGATAAAATGAGAAATAGTTTTTATTCAAAAGGACGACACATGTAAGTTATTTGTGAACCAGTCAAGCCATATGTGTATTATATACTTAAACTTTCCTCAGATTCAATCACAACCTCTGAGTGTTTGTGTAGCTTATTTTAACATTATACTCAGAACATTTTCTTGCACAGTACTTTCTTACTTACATGTCAAACATAATAGGAGAGAAAATATATAATTTTAAAAAATTATATCTGAAATGCTTTATTCTTTTAATCAGTACATACTATAGTAAGTATAGAATTTCCTTAAAAATTATCAAATAACTAAGTTTCACTGTTAGGACACTGTTAAGGAGAATGAATCTTCTGGCTCTTAACTTATTTTACATTGATCCAAGTTCCCAGCAGGTGAGTCACATATTGAGGGTCTTCTGTGTTATTTCTGTCCAAGTTGGGACAACTGAAACAAACCAAATCAGTTTCTACAATTAAACACTGTAAACACTTATGTCAGTAAAATTTCAGTTTCATGATTACCCATAGCAAAGAAATGGGTAAACATCACAGGTGAAAGATAGGAAAACAAAAACCTTAAGGATATACAAACTGAGAATGAGTATATTTGGCTAGCAATTTGAAATTGTTACACTAAAATTAGGGTGGCTTTAGATCTTCTAGCTACTTGAAAAATTAACTTTAATATTTTATTTTTAAGTGTTTTGATATAATTAAAGAAAGTACAAGACCTGTGCAGTGAAAATTCTGAAGGTTGAAGATTTTACCGTATTTGCTAGATGCTAGCCTAAAACAAGCTTCTCCATCAGGGACAGCAATAGAATTAGTGCCCTAAATCCCACTTCCCAGAGAGCCACGTATGCTTATACACACAATAGGGTGAATTACAAGGAAATAAGCCAGAGCCACTTTGCCTTTTGCTCTCTCATTAGTGTCAAAAAGTTGATAAAACACTGTTGAAAGAAATGAAAATGAAGATAGTAATATATTTGGGTTAAGATTCTTATTTCCCCAAATTGAGCTAATCTCACCCGACTTTTTTTAGGAGGTAAAAATTGATGATTCTCCAATATCTATGGCAGCATAAAAGCCCTATGCATTGCACAGTCCAGTAGTTCCTAACCACATATGGTCATTTAAACATAAAAAAAAAAGCCAGTATCTTGATGACTTTGTAACTAAGACCAGTATCTGTTTAATAGCTACTATGCTGGACAATGTAGACATACACAGAATATTTCCATATAGGCACTAACTAAAGACAAATCCGTGGAACTTGAGTCACACTTATACTATAATTTAGCTTTCAACATCACCACCAAAGCTATCCAATTGAGGAAGGAAGGGTTTTTCCCAATTAACAGAGCTGAACTAACAGGAAATTTATATGAAAATAAATAAACTTGATGTCTATTTCAAACTGTACTAAAAAATCAACTAAAATTGGATATAAGACTTAAGTTTTTTTAAACTTTTGTTGCTTTTATCAGAATGTAGTAGGCAAGTTAAAATTTGGAAAAATTGCTCAGTTCTTTACTGATGATTTTTTTAAGGACAAAAATTTAATATGCATGTCACAAAAGAATATAAATGGCCAATAAGCTCACAAAATAAGTAAATTTAATTTCAAAACCATAATGAGATTCCCGTAGGTATATACCAAGGTGGCTAAAATAGACATTGATAAGGTTATGCAACTATACTTATCATCTGACAAAAATACAGGAAATATAGTTAACATTTATGCATTTCCTTGATAAATATTTTACCTGCAAGAGGTGGGGAATGGATTCTAATGAACTGATTAATAATACTCATGCTGAGAAAATGAAGGGGAATGAAATATCAAAGCCATTGATCTCCAACTCATAGTGATCTTTCCAAGATTACAGATCTTTAGGGGAGAAATGTGCTATTCATCTATCTCACTTAGAATGGCTGGCAGATTTGAATTGCTTTACTTTCACTTAGTAGCCCAACACATAGGTATCTGACACAAGTTTAGTTAATAGGAATTTATGGATTTTCAATAAAAATTGTCTTCAACTTTTCTGTATGTTTGAAATGATAACATATTGCAAGGGGGAGTGAATTAAGATATAGTATTATGATATAATGCAGCTTATATAAGAAGGTAAAAAAGCCCAAGAACTACATAATAGGTGTAAATTAGTTGTATGAGAAAACCAATGATAGAAACAGTTATTAAAGGTGTACAGCTACAGTTATGGCAACCAAAGAAAAGTGAGTGGCCAGGCTATCTAAGTTAGTCAAAACTTAAAGTGAAGATCAACAGAACTATTTAGAACCTTAATGGAAACAAAACTAAAAAATCACATAAACACTGTCCACTTCAGTTGCTGCTCTCATTCACTTTCAAGGTGAATTTAACATTTTAACAACTAGAAAACCTGCTATCCCAGAAAAGCTAGTTAATTTATCAAGCTTAGTTTTTGGGATATTAGGCAAAACTGTTCATGTAGACAGTATGTAAGTAACTGCTGCATTGAATTTTGTCTAATTGAGTAAATACTTCAATTTTCTGTATTTGAAGACTTATGTTCTAAGTTTTCATTATCACTGAACAATAAAAATACCAATAGTTACTTGGGGTATATAATAGAAGCAAACTGAAAGGTACACTTTACCTGTTTTATGAACTGAGCAGCATTAAAAAGCTCACTGCAGCCATATAAAATGTGTTTGCCTTGCTTCCCCTGTAAAATCAGAGACAGAACTCAGGTACTTTTCAAATGCATAATTTTGCTGTTTTGATGATCTAAGACCCATAGTTTCAGTGATGTTTATATAAACTATTATGCACAAGTAGATTGCCATTGAGTCAAGTCGCCATCCTTCTGCCTCAGACCAGGTGGTAGATTCAAATCACCAACCTTTCAGTTAGCAACCCAACATGTCTTGTTATCCCTACATTTTTTGCTTTTCACGGTACTCATTTAAAAATATTTACTTAGTTGTCTGTCACTATCTTCAGCTCTGAATAACATCCTATGCTTAATTTGCCACCTCACCTGTAATGCTCCTGTTAAGAGAGAACTTGTGGCCTAGTGGGTAAGGAGTGGTGCTGCCAACCTGAAGACAGGCAGTTCAAATCCACCTGTTTCTCTGCAGGAAAAAGATGGACAGTCTCCTCCCCTGTGATTTATAACATCTAGATACCAGCTGGAAGGTTATCTAGGAGTTGGTTCTGATGCAAAGGCACATAATAACAACAATCCCATTATGGAGCCACATTGGGCTCAGTGGATTAAGCCTACCAGCTGCTCGACAGGAGAAATATGAGGCAGTCTCCACTTTAAAGTTTTATAGTCTGGAAACTTTATAGGGTAGTTGTGTCCTGTGAAGTCACTATGAATTAGAATGGCAAAAAGTAGATTATGCTCTATATTCTGAAAAAAAGGAAGTCCAAGTTTGCTATCAGTGTGACTGTAGTTGTTGTCGGGCACGACTTTTAGCAACCCTGTGAACAAAAGACCTGAAGTCTTTCTAAAACTATAGTCGTTTCTCTAAGTTCAGAGGCATGTTGTTTAGGAAGTGGATGTCCTCCTTCTTCCAGACTACCTTAAACAGGGAGTTTCACTCAACACTGTCGACCATGGTTAACTGCATGGCATTTGATGGCACAATGTTCAGCATTACTCCCAGGTTACCTCGGTACAGCATATTGACAGAAGAATGCTGGACCACTTAAAAGAATGTTCCTCCATAATACAATAAGTACTGACTTTTAAATACAAAGGCCATCTACAGGGTCTTGCTGACTCTAAACAAGAGGCTTAAATAAAAACCAGCAATAGAGAGGTATATAATGTACGTCAGACAAACAAGATCTAGAAATAATTTCCCACGGAGAGCATCTTATTCTAAATGTTTAAGGTAAGAGCTAGATAACTCCAAAATATATTCCAAAAATAGCCTATGTGATTTTTCATAAAAAGAAAATAGTTTGTTCATCTACAAAGATCGAGGAAAGCCATCAGAAAATGCTAACGTTACAAAGATATATAATTGTGATACAAAAATAAAAAGATCAAAACATACCTTTATGTAGTCTACAAGATTCTGATATTCAATGTAGTTGCCTCCTCCCACTACAAAAACAATTGCCTAAAAATGCACAAGAATGGAGTGGAACCACATAATTAAATTAGAAAAGTAATTTTCAAGCAAAATGGTTTTCAATATTAAAGCCTGCTCTAAACGTGAGGTAATACTAGCTAGCAAAAGACGCCTGGTGCTACTTCAATTAAGAAATGGATTTCTAAAAGTCATCTATAAATTTTTAATTTCTAATGTCCACTTTAATAAATAGCACATGAACCCAAAGGGCTTTCTCCAATGGTTACTTATATAATTTCCAATATATGTTATTTACTGTATTAATTGTTAAAGTTTTTTTTTGCATTCAAATTAAAACAAGTCATGCTTAACTTCACAAGTATTTGGAATCCAATTTTACAGAATTTGTAAATATAAAATTTTTATATAGCTATAACCACATTTATTTCTACACTTATCACTTGGTAAATATTTGGATTGATCCCACCTTTTGGCTATCATGAATAACAACATTAAAAATTAATAAACATGCCTTAATTACTCATAGGTATATATGTAGTAGAAATGCTAGTCATATGGTAAATCTATTTATTCATTTGAGAAACTACTATTTTCCAAATTAGCTGTGCCTTTTTATATTACTACCATCCTCGCCAAAACTTACATGACTTTGTGGCTACAGTTGCTCTAGTATGTATGAGGTTGTATCTCATCATGGTTTTTATTTGCATATGCCTAATGATAGGGAGCTCTGGTGGCCTAGTGGCAAGAGGCTGTGGTATAATTCGAAGGCGTGTTTTGAATCCACCAGCTGCTCTGTAGGAGAAACATGGGCAATCTCCTCTCTTCCTCTGAAACCTGCTGGAGGGTCAACTATGGGTCAGTTCAGACTCAATGGTACACAACAACAGATGCTTTGACTTTTCACTTACTTACTGGCTAGCTATGAGTTTATCTTCTTGAAGAAATGTCTATTCAAGTCTTTGCCCATTTATAAATTGGATGGTTAAAAGTTCTTTATATATTTTGGGTTAAAATCTCACTAGATAATGTTGGGTGCCCTCAAGTTGGAACCGAATTATAGCTGACCCTTCATTAGGTTTTCAGAGGTAGTAAATCATACAGGAAACTGCCCATCCTTTGGCCACTAGAACTCCCTTATCAGTTAATAATGGATTATCTGTGCATTACCTTTTGGTGCACAGAATTTTTACATTTTTATGAACTCCAATTTTTTTTTTTTTTTAGTGTTGATGTCCTAGCTAAGAAAGCATTGCCAAATCCAAGGTCATGAAGATTTATCCTTATGTTTCCTTATTGTTTTTGCTTTTATTTATATCAGAGATGATATACTCACTGTTGATTTTTACATATGGAGGATGGTTTACTATTATTCTTGTGTTAGTTATTTTATAAACTAAATAGATTGTAAGTATGCACTATTTTACAAATTAGGAAAATACAGTTAACTTTTTAAAAAAAAATTTTTGATGTAATGACTTGGAAATCATGTTTAGGCAAAACCATTTCTTTGGACTAGCTGGTCACTTTTTCTTCTTTCCTTTCTCAGGACAGAATTTTCTTTTGTTACTTACCTCTTGGAATGGACTTTTATTCCTTGGCACTGAACTGTAACAAAGAATAAGTGAACTTAAAGTTGCATCCATGGCTTATGACTAAAATAGGTTAGAGAACACATACATACATTAATAGGTACTGACAATTCTGCTTTCTTCACTTTTGTAGGATGAGGTCTTCTGCTTTGCTGAGCAAGGTAATGAATTGGAGATCTTACTTGCAGGAGTTAGCTCAGTATCTAAAAGGGAATGGTGTGCTAACCTATTGACTTCAAAATGTAATTCTAGGGAACGATTGTATAGCAGCTCCATGAGAAGCAGAACTCGGAGTACAGGTGAGTTGATAAAGTTACACACACATGTGCAACGAGATGGAAAGAGGGAAATCTGTATTTTGCTGTAGTTTTTTATGCACAGTCTGTAGAGGTTACACTGTTAATTCAAGGGTAGTACCTCCTTGGCGGTTCTAATGCCCATCTTTCTCCTGCAGAGCCACTGGTGTAATCTGTTCCTGTGTGATTGACAGCCTCTAAAAATCTGCTGGAGAGTCAGCTGTGAGTTGGTTTCAACTTGACAACAATGAATGGGAGTGAGTAACTTTGTTTTTTAATGTTTATTTTAAAGTACCTTGTTTCCAAGAAATCTTTAATGAAAGTATTTTTCAGAATTTTTGCAAAAAAAAAAAAATCTGAAGAGGAGAGAGCTATCACAACCTTCCCTAATTAGTCATGGGCTTATATTAAGTTACTAAATTCTTTCCATACTGGTGATGGAGTAAGAAATGTATAATAAATTACATGTCAAAAGGGGCTTACCTGTCATTGCCCCGGAGCATCTTAGGATCAAAATATCTGTAGTCATCAGTTTCCTATTTTAAAAGAAAACAAACAAAAAAACCCCTTTATCATGCTGTTGTGTACCACTGAGTTGACTACGACTCTTAGCAAACCTATGAACAATAAAGCTGAATCTTGCATTGTTCTCATAATCTCTGTCATGTGCAAGTCCACTGTTACATTCAATTAATCTCACTGGTCTTCCTCTTTTTCTGACCCTCAACCTTTCCTAACATGATGTCATCTTCCAAGGACTGATTCCTTCTGTCAGTATGTCCAAAGTATGAGAAGTTCCACCATCCTTGCCTCTAAAGAGCACTCTGCACTTCCTCCCAGACAGACCTGTTTGTTTTCTTGGCAGGTTATGGGCTATTTAGTACTCTGTTAATACCACAATTCAAAGGCATTGATGATTTTTTGGTCATCATTCATTGTCCAACTTTCAGATGCATAGGACTATAACCATGGAATTTACCCTTTAGAAAGTCATAATTTGGTTTACAGTATCTTATTTAAAGGAATCTTAACAATTTTGGAGAATGTAAAACCACTACCACTTTTTTTTTTTTTTTTTTTTACTAAATGTTTGGTAAAGAATTGTGCTGCCAAACCAAAGGTATGTGGTTCATACCAGCTGCTTTGTGAAGAAAGATAAGCAGTCTCCTCTCATGTGAGTCACTGTTTCTGAAAACCGTCTGGAGGTTCAGGCATGAATTGGTTCTAACTTGACAGAACTCAACAACAATGTAGTTTTAACTCATCTAATCCAGTAGCAGTCCTATAAGGTAGTATTGTTAGCCCCATTGTCCAGATGGGCCATTTAGGGTACCACCACGTTGTTTTTTTGGTGTACTACAGTGCTGCAAGCTATGCCGCTACATTTCATACCCCTTTTCGTGCACATGTTTAATCTGAACTCCCAGATTTGGAAGAGAAACAGGCAATCCATGTCTGAAAGAACTGGCTATAAAAGTCTTATAAAATGGCCCAATATAATGCCAGATGAGTCCCTCAGGTTGGAAGGCACTCAAAATATAATTAGAGAAAAATTGCCTTTTCAAAATAGACCCAATCTTTACATGATTTTGGCTTGATCCATAAATAGGGCAACCATTATTTTCACAAACACAAGTTGCTAGTCATGTTTCACTGTTTTTTTTAATATGATAAACAAATGAAATATTTTTATAACCCATCAGTAGATGGACAAATTAACAAACTTTAGTACATACACCCAATGGGTTATTATGGAATATTAAATATACTTAAAGATTTCAGAAATATTACATAACTTGGACAAGTCTAAAGAATGTTATGCTGAGTAAAATAAGTCAACTCACAAAAGGACAAATATAATGTGAATTCACTATTATAAAAACCTAAGGAACAGCAACTTACTTAAGACCTGCATGCAAAAATGTCCTTAATAAATTATTTTAAACCATAAAACAAAACAAAAAAACCACCACAAACCCAAACTCAAGGAAACTATTACCTGCAGAAAGAAACATTCCTTGATAATTACTAGGGATGAAAATAGAAAAATAGGTAATTGTTGTTATTAAGTGCTTTCTACTTGAGTATGACTCACAGTGACCTATGAACCCTAGATCTGAACCCTGTCCTACTCTGTGCCATCCTCATTAGTTTAGACATACTTTAGCCCATTGTTTCAGTCACTGTCTCAATCCATCTCGTTGAGAGTCTTCCATTCTAACTCTCCAAGCATTAATGTCCCTTTCCAAGGAATAGCTTATTCTAACAACATGCCCATAGTATGTGAGATAAAGCTTTGTTATATTTGCCTCCAAGAAGCGTGGTGGTTGCACTTTTTCCAAGACCTGTTTTGGGTTTATTTTTAGTTCATGGGATATTTAGCACTGTTCTCCAACACCACAACTCAAAGGTACCAATTCTCCTCCTGTCATTCTTATTCACTGTATTTTTTAAACTGACATCAGTGCTTTTCAGGACTTTGGAGAGGTTCCTGAGCAGACTTTCCTAATGCTATACATCTTCATATTAAGTTAGGTGAAGGGAAAAGTAGAGCCAATCTTAATTATATGAATGGGATAGAGTCATGTTGCACAGTTCAAAAGCAGAAAAAAATAGCTGCAAACATCCATTAATAATTGTTACATACATATGAAGTATGAATCAGAAAATTAGAAGATTGTGAAATGGAATGCATTAAGACCGATATCCTAAGCATTAGCTGAAATGGACTAGTCTTGGCTGTTCTGAAACCTAAAAATGTATCGCTTACAGAGAGACAAGGACAGTGAAGCTTTGTATCTCATAATCAAACATGTCCCTAGGAAAGGCTATCCTTGGAAAGTGGTATCATGATTGGAAAGGTGAAGGGTCAGCACAAAAAGACGACCCTCTTCACTCATGAGATAGATTGACATAGTGAATGCAGGAGTGCGTCAGAGATGTGGATGGCAGGGTATGGTTCAGGTCTGTTCCTAAAGTCTCAATGACTTATACTCAACTTGATGGGATCCAACAACAATATGCTGGAAATGACAAATTGAAGAGAGTATTTTAAGATTCATCCTGAAGGTGGCTGATAATAGCATAATGTCTGTATGTCTACTAAGAACCAGTAAATGTGACTTTTGCACTAGTCAGTAATGCCAAAGATGAAAAAAATTAGAATTTCTGAAGTCACAAATTATCAAACATGAACTGAAGATATGTTGGTAACTGGAGATGAAGGATTTCTAGTTGGAAAATAAGGTCTTGGTGGATAGAAATGACATTGGTGATCACAAGATAAACTTTTGTAAGACCACTGAGACTTACGGACTACCGATAGCTTTTACAATAAAATGACAACTCTACATGTACACCTCACAGGGTGGAATATATAGGCATTAAGTCTACTACATTTGTAGAAAGAAAGGGAGATGTTCAATATCATTAGTCAAAATAAGGGCTGACTATAAAACAGACCATCAATTGCTTCTATGTAAGTTTCAGCATAAGTATCAAGTGCCGTCGAGTTGTAAATGGCTCAGCAACCTTGTGAATGAAAGACCCGAACACTTGTATAACTTTTATCGTTTCTCCAAGTTCATAGGATTTCCAGAGGCAAGTTATTTCAGAAGTGGATGCCACTCGTTCTTCCAAGCTTGTTTCCCACTCCACCGAACACTGTCCATTATGGGTAACCATTCATTTGTGTTCAGCAACCATGCATTTCCTCTGTAAAGCAAATGGACAGCCCAGTGCTATGCCACTTACAAGAATGTTTGACCAAAAACAGTTAAAACCAGGCCTGAGGGCTGCAGATTAAAATTATCCACCTCTGGCCTGGTAGCATCACTTTCTGTCCATTAGGCCAACTAAGCTCATTCTGTTGTTGTTAAGAGCCGTTGGATTTAGAGAACATCTCAAGAATGGATTTGAGGCAGAGAGCACTAAATGATGAACTTGAAGAGCAAATTGATAAGAAAAAGATCATGAAAAGAAAAATCAAAGTAGGTGTTAAAAGATATCTTAAAGCTTGCACTTGAATGTAGAGTAGCAAAAGGAAGGAATAATGAAATAAAAAAGGTGGAGAGAAAATTTCAAATACACTGAAAAGACAATGTATTATAATGAAGTAATGCAAAGATTTTAAGTTTAAATACAAAAGGGAAGAACAGGCACTGTAATTCTCAAATGTAAAGAACTGGAGAAACTCTTTAAGACTTGAGTTGTAAAACTGAAGAATTCTATGGGCAAAATATGATTGATTCAAGAGGAATCCAAAGACGACAGAAGGAATACAGTTACTACTAAAAAGGTTGATACTTAACCACTTCAGAAGGTAGCATACGGTCAGGAATTGAAGCCAAAGCTACAACAGAAGTCACTGGTCAAAAATATAAAATCTAGAATTGTTAGAATACCAACTGAGATGCTTCAACAAATGGATGCAATGTTTGAAGCACTTATTCACCTATGCCAAGGAATTTGGAAGATAGCAACCTGGTCAACCAGCAGGAAGAGATCCCTATTTCTTTGTATGCCTATTCCATAGAAATATAATACAACAGAATGAAGACATTATCAAATAATATCATTAATATCACATGCAAATAAAAATTCACAAACAGCAGCACATTGAAGAGAAAATGCCTCAAATTCAAGCTTGATTCAGAAGAGGGCATGGAAGAAGGGATGTCACATGCATCTTGGCTGAAAGCAAAGAATACCATTAATATATCCCCTCTGTTTTAATCACCGTGCACATTATAACAAAGTATGGACAGACCTGTGAAGAACAGGAATTGCAGAGCACTCTGAGGAACCTGTACATAGACCAACAACCAGTAATTCAACTGCAACCAGACTTTAAAATCAAGAAAAGTGTGTCATGGTTGCATCCTCTCACCGTATTTAGTCTGTATACTGAGCAAATAATTCAAGAAGCCATACTGTATGAGGAAGAATGTGACATGAAGATTGGTGAAAAGTTAATTAACAATTCATTAACCATGACTGCTGCGAACAAAGAGGACTTGCATTTACCAGTGAACATCAAGGACTATAGATCTTCAGTGTGGGTTAATTTCAACATAAAACAAACTTTTGTACAACTGGACTACTGCAACATCATGAAATACAGAGAAAATACCAAAGATATAAAGAATTTCATCTTACTTGAATCCATAATCAACATCCATGGAAATAAAAAATGACAGATTACACAGGGAAATCTGCGGCAAAAGACCTCTTTTTAACAGTTTTAAAGCAAATGTTATAAAACATATGAGTGACTGAAAAACCAATAGTTTTTAAAACTTTCACTCAAATCACAATGTTTTTTTTTAAAAAAGAAAATACATAATGCCAAGATGTTACTTTGAGGTCTAAGGTTTCAACTTGACAATAATTAAGTTTATTTGAAATCTTGCAGAAGATTATATGACAACCAACCATAAATATAAACTAAACCTCTTTTAAGAAAGACAAAATGTATTACAGCTACATTGTGTACAGCTTGCTTTGTATCACTTCCCATATGAAAGAATTCCAAGTTTTCACCACAGACAAATTTCCCATGGCCCTTATTAATTGTAATTTTGGATATTTTATTATACCATATCTTTATTTTTATTGAGGCAAATTAAAAAAATTGTCTTTCTTCATTTTCTTTAATACTGTTATAATTCTGTTTTAACAATTATAAAAAGAACACATTAATCTGTACATTCAAGGCTAAGAAAGAATGAAAAGATAATCTTAAAAGGCACTGCCCAAATATATAGTGATCTAAATCAGGCTAAACTAGTGTTTTCATGGAGGTAGGATCAATCTACATTTCAGTTTAGAAATAAAGTTTATATGTGAGATTGGTTTTTCAATCACTCATAGGCATTTTGATTTTTACATTAATTATAATAATATCAACATCTAATCAATTCTTTATTGTATATTGCCTTTTACTCATTTATAATCTTTACTTCCCTCTTCCCATTCTAAGTACCCATCCAAGAATGATTCTGCATGTAAACTTTTCCTTAGCTTTTTATAATAGTGGATGTTTACCATAATTCTTTTGTGATTGTTTTATGTCACTCAGCATAATTTCCTCTAGACTCACCCGGGTTGTGCAGTGTTTCACTAATTATTTTGGCTTTCTTAATTTGAGGCTCTTGTGATAGGAAACATCTCTCTAGGATGGATTATCTCATGGAAAAATTTATACATTATAAACAGGTACCTTGGAAAACCACCTCTCGGTAAATTAATTCTAACAATATTTACCAATTCATACCATGATTTATCTCAATTTGCTTTTTTCCTCAAAAGAATTTGGTGCCATCACACTGTATGCGCTTAAAATTTTCACTATACACTGCCAATCTAATTTAATTTTTATAAAATTAAGTTGATTTGTTGCTTCTCTTTCACTTACAGACACCTGCTATAACACACTCCACCCTGAATTCAGATGAGAATGGCCAGGAGGGTTGTAGTAGCTGAGAAAACCCATTTCCAGCAAAACGGACTTTCTTCTCCTCATCTTTTACTCACAATGAATA
The DNA here is from genome assembly GCF_000299155.1 of Elephantulus edwardii. Lineage (NCBI taxonomy): Eukaryota > Metazoa > Chordata > Mammalia > Macroscelidea > Macroscelididae > Elephantulus > Elephantulus edwardii. The sequence goes on along the minus strand of NW_006399834.1, from coordinate 10,037,758 downwards.
AAATATGATTTTTACTGTCTCATATATTAGTAAATTTTGTTATGTTTAAGAATTTACAAGTATAATGTTACAAGTTACTCACAGGGTTTGATTTCATCTCCATGAGGTTGTCTAAAATACGAGTAACAGGTAGATTCTGTGGAAGAGATTAACAAATATTTTATTAAATAACAGAAGAATAACAAATCAAACTTTTCATCATTAATTGAAAGAACTTAATCATGCTCATTGTATTCTATTTGTGGTTGTGAATAATGTAGCATATTATGTAAAATATACATAAGTCACTTTACAAGAAAGTATACTTTTTCTTTTCTTAATTTTAATGGAAGTTTAGAGAGATTTAGTGTTTCCAGTCTTTCACTGTTGCAAAAGACAGTATACTTACCTGTGCTAATATTCTGTGGTGATAATCATAATTACATATAAAATTATATACAGTAATAAAATAATTTATTATTATTTATTAATGTGTATGAATGAGTGAATAGAAAACCAGTTGGTTCTGGAAACTTTCATACAAAATCAAGAAATAAAGGAAAGTGATACAGAGGACTTTGAAAGTATTTATCTTAGTGCTACATTATTCATCTGCACATTCTTGTACAATTATTCTCACATGAACGTATTCTAAATATGTAAATATCATTCAAATGGTTTTATGTGACAGTTGACACTTCTGATACATAAAACTATATAAAGTGCTCTTACAAACAACTTAGAAAATGGAATCTGGATAATCTTTGTATCTATTTAGGAGAAACATTTATTCAGACTAAAAATATCCAAAACAGTTGCCCCTAAGTCAATTCTGGCTTACAGCCATCATATAGAATAGAATTCTCCCGAATTTTTTAAGTATTTATGAAAGTAAACTGCCACTTCTTTCTCCTGTGGAACAACTGTTAGGTTCAAATCACTGACTTTTTGATTCAGAGCTAAGTGCTTTTACCATACATAGCACCACCAAGAATTCTGTTTAGACTGTTGCTGTTAAGTGCCATTGAGCTGACTACAAACTCATAGCAACCCTATGAACAAAAGAGCTGAACTTTGCCCTATCGTGTGCCATCTTTCCATTTGTTATACTTGAGCCTGCTGTTGAAGTTACCATGTCAATCCATCTTGAATCTTCCTCTCATATGTTGACCCTCTACCTTCCTAAGCCTGGTATCATTCTCTTAAGAACTAGTCCCTCCTAACAACGTACCCAAAGTATGTAAGACAATACTTCACTATCCTTGCTTCCAAGGAGTATTGTCTCCAAAACAGATTATACTAAGAAGTATAATGATTCAGAACTTTACAAGGGTATATCACAAATGTAATGCTTAGAAATTTCTTCTTCTCTGACACCTGTGAACCCTCAGGATACAAAATGCCACTGGATCTCCCATTTGCAATACTTTTAACTTTAGAATATAAGGCAAGTCAACTTTAAAACACAATTCTATGTGTTTAAATATATCTAGAACAAGATACTTTAAAAGGTTAAAGATTATACAAAGATCAAACACAAGCATACATGATAATCTAGGTCTGGGAAAGATGCAAAAAAAACAGATTTTAATCTAACTTTTTTTTTTTTTTTTGGTCAGCATTTTGTTATAAGGAGTTCTGGTGATAAAGTAGGTTGTATTGAGCTGCTAACTGAAAGGTCAGCTATTTGAACCTGCCAGCTGATGTGATGGAGAAGGTTGAGACAGTCTTCTTCCATTAAGATCTGCAGCCTTGGAAACCCAGTAGAAGACTACCATGAACTTGAACTGATTTTATGGCAGTGGGTTCTGCTGATATTTACCAAGAACAATAAAAAAATATTCACACTTTGATTTCCCATCCATTCTAGGAAATTATTATATGGAAGAAATCAGTGATAAAAACCAATACAGAATAAAAAAAAACCCTAACATTTAAACCTGTAAGTATATCCATCAATATCTTTTAAAATAAACAGAGGTTATATATTGGACTTAACTTTTTATGGTGTAAATTTTATTTTTAAATCACAATATAAAATGAACTACCTTTCCAAGTTAATAGGTTTTAATATCATATTACTATCGTCCCTCCTCCCTTTAAGATATGGAAGTGGTGGCAGAAATGTTATTTTAATGGGAACAACTACTGATCATTTAAAATTTTACTTTTATGAGAAACTATTTCAAAACCATTGGTTATTTACAATATTGAGAGCCATAAGGGATCTGAAATTATCAAGAATATAATGTCTTTTTCTATATTATGAACTTAACTGAGAAAAATAACCTTTTGTTCTGGCACAATGAAACACTGTACAAGTGATTAATTTAACTAATCATTAGGGAACATGCAGCTGTGTGACTTGAACTAGTTGTAAGACTGAGAAATATGTGAAATGAATCCAGAGTCTATATTGTCTCAATGGTATAAGATATATGTTGCATAGATTATCTTGTTAAACGAATCCTTATTAATTTCATTCTAACAATGACATGTTAATGCAAATAATCATCCAATAGTCAGCTCAGCAAAAGATAAAACAAAACCGTCTTGTTCAGAGTTGATAATAGAATGGTAGTAGTCTATCCTGTAAAGTACAGTCTGCTGGTCTCTAATATGCCTAACTTTCTTATTTTTGTGCCTTTTCACTTTTTGCAGTCAAAAAAGGTGAATATAAGCTGACTTGGGGCAGTACTATGAGTCAGTAAAAATGCAGATTATTTAGGAGTAGCTTCATACTAGGAGAGAAGTATAATGGGAGAAACTGAAAGTGATTCATAAAGAATTAAGAGTGTCAAAATGTCTTCCAAAGTAATTAGGAAATAAAGACAATCCAGAATGTAAGTGAAGAGAAGTTGGAAAGTAATTAGCCATGTAATTTAAAAAAGCATATTAAGAGTTTTCACTGTTCTTTATTAACATTATTTAGTTTTTAATAATAAAATGCTAGTCATTTATAAAATAATTAAAACAACCTGCTTAATTCAAGGGCCTATGGAAAATTCAAAGAGGAAAAGACAAATTCCGTGCCCTCAAGTGATATATAATGAAAAAGAAGCAAACCAAACTTGTTTAATTCCAACTCACAGCAACCCCATGAATGCAGACTATGGATGACATTCTGGAGGATTTTCAAGGGTGTAGCCTTTAGGGAAAGGAAGTCTGAAATTACAGAGCTCTAAATTACCAACCATGTAGAAATACCCTAACACTCTTAAGTATTAATGTTATAAGGAACCCTTAATTTCTTATTCTTAATATTTGTAATTTCAGTAATACCACTGGTTGTTCCAACTAAGCAATCAACATGTCAAAATTTATGTTCTAATTTTATTGGTATGTCTTCTAACAACTTGAACTTACCTGCTGTTTCAATACCAAGTTTTTCACTCCTTCCATTACAAACTGTGATCCTGTGTTCATGACTCGTGATAAGAGACTGGGGACAGAAAAGTGAGAGAAGATCACCCTAAGTAAATTTTACCCTCTCGTTACATAAATATTATCATTGTTATCATTGCTACAGTTGTTCTTGACAATAATAAAGATAATCTGATTATTATTAGTAAAAACCAAAAATAAGAAACTGCCTTCAAAAGAAACATTTTCATTACTTCACTTTTCCTGTAGCTTGAACAATACAATTTGGAAAGAATTCTTTGACTTCCAGGAAGCCACATAAAGGTAACACTAAACATATTTCAAATGCTTGCTTTAGGAATTCAACACACACGAATGTATTTTAAATGTATATGCCTATATGTATTCTAAGTTGATCAACTGTCAATGTGTTCATTATATCTTAGCAACCAGAACCACTTCTGCACTGTAGATACATACATATCCTCTATACATGAACTGTACTATGTATTATATTATTGTTGTGTATCATAGTGTCAGAGCTGAACCTCTGATAGGTTTTCACAGGTAGTTAATGGAGGAGACTGCCCGTCCTTCTACTGCAGAGCAGCTGGTGACTTCAAACCGTGTGCCTTCAGAATTGCAGCACAGCTTCTTGCCACTAGACCACCAGAGCTTATGCAACATTCGGAAAAAAATGAACTTATAAAACACTACAGAACATGGATGAGCCTAGAAGACATTATGCTGAATGATGTATTTCAGTCACAAAATGACATATATTGCATAAAACCACTGTTAATAGCATGGATATGACACTTTCTGTATCTTTTAAGTTAAAAAAAAATCAATATATGGTTTACAAACCAATTTAAAAAAAACAATCTCTGTAACTTTCACTAAAATCACAATAATCTTGCATATAATAATATGAAGCATGGTACACTTAGCAAATTTCACCTGAAGTCTGAAAAATGTTTGAATTTTTAAAAACACAGCAACAAACAACTTTCTGTACTGGGTTATGTTTGTGGCTACAACAGTCTTCCACATGGAGTCAGAGGATGCTTTGTGAGTCAGAATGTAATTTATGATATCAGAAAGAGGTGTCTTTAAAAGCATCTAGGATTTTTTTAAATCCCCAACTGAAAAATAAACTTTTAAGACCCATGCAATTTCCAATTACTTCATATGCATGCAAAAGCTGGATAATGACTAAGAAGGCCAAAGAACTGATGCATTTGAATTGTGGTATTGACAAAGAATACTGAGTATACCATGGACTGCCAAAAGAAGAAAGTAATCTCTCTTGGAAGGATTGCCAATCTACTCCTTACAAGGGAGGATGGTGAGGCTTTGTCTTACATACTTTTTACATGCTATCAGGAGTGTTCAGTCCCTGGAGAAAGACACTGTGCTTGGTAAAGTAGAAGTCAGAGATAAAAGAGTTCTCCACCATCAATGGGCTGAAATAACGATATCCAGGACCACAGTACTCTGATTTGTTGTCTATACGGCCGTTAAAAGAAATGAGCTGGCATCACTAAAAAAGTTTCTAAAAATATTTTGCCCATCTTGTCTTTATGTTTCTCTATAATCGGGAGATGCACAGGAAGAAAATCTTTTCATTACTACAAACAAGAAAAAGTAATCTTTTTAGAATAAAGGTTCTGAGGCAACTTCGAGGATTAGGAAACTGAGGCAGTGTGCCAATCTGTACAGCACTGTCAGAAGGTGAGGCCAGTTTGAATTCATTCTGCCAAGTGCTTAGGTCCTGGCTTGGGGCAAGCATTTCTATTTTAGGACATTGTTTCATTAAAACCAGTAGCTCAAAGTTGGACTTAAATTTGCTTTCTTTTGGGTATTGTGCTTTTATTCTTGCTCTTTAATGTAAGCTAGGAATTTGGAATATGGAACAGTGTTATTTCAGCATCTTTGAAAATGACACATATTTTATGGAATTTTCTGGATTCAAAGTCATAGCTACTTCTATTACTTAGCAGTATGCCTATCACTATCTTGATCCTAGGTCTTCAGTATCTACTTTCAAGTCTGTATTAGTTACTAACATTAATACAAGAATAGCTTTAATTTTCAGATACCTTCTACAAATGGAAAATGTAATATTTTAATAACAAAATTAGCATAAGACAATCAATAGTTCATACCATATAGAATATATTTATTTACATTTCACAATGAAATTGAAAACCATCTAAGGTAGCCAAAGGTATATTGGCATTTATTTTATTTCACAATAAAAACATTCTGCATTCAATTGAAGTGTTACAGAGACTGGGGTCTTTAAAGCATGAACATCTAACTTCAATTTGGAATACAAAAATTCAATCCCAATTATTAAAAACTTACCCCATTGATTTAGCAGTAGTGTTGCCATAGCTAGCAGGAGCTGAGGCCATCTTCGCAAAAGCCCTATGAAATAAGAAAGTTTTATTTAAAAGCTGCCTTTTATGAGTTAACATGTAGTGTATTAAAATATCTACTAACATTTTCTAAAAAAAACTTTTTCAAGTTAATAAAACCCCATCAGAATTAGTACTGAAACAAAAATTTAGTTTCTTTACTTTGCCCTATAGTCCATATTCCCTTAGTCTCAGAGGAATCATGACCTTGTTCATCCTTCAAGGATATTATAAACTCAGAGCTTTTCACTCAAACAGAAAATATTTATTTTTAAATTTTTCAAGCCTCAGTTCAAAATTAGTTTTATAATGAACACTCTTCTAATTCTGTTACCCAATGATTTATCTTTTTCGTTATACCACATGTTTACACTTATTTCATATAGTCATTTGCTTATGTTTTAATCCTTTTTTGCTTCTGTGAGTTTGTGTGTGTGTGTGTGAGAGAGAGAAAGAAAAAGAGTACATAGCAAAAGACATATCAATATTTTCAATTCTTTCTAAGTGGCTAATCTTGAAGATAGCCAAAATTATATCCATAAGTTCAAAATCCTCAGCTCTACGAGAGATGCAAATCAAAACAACTATGAGATATCTCACCCCAATAAGAATAGCAAAATTTAACAGAGCAGCAAACAACAAATATTGTCAAGATTGTGGAGAAACTGGAACCGTTATTCACGGTTGGTGGGAGTAAAATGGTGCAACACTATGGAAACCAGTATGGTGCTTTTTCAAAAAGTTGGAAATAAATAATGTATTTTTATTACTATGACATACTTTCTATCATTCAATGTTCTTTTATTACTCCTAACTATATCAGTGTTTTCATAAATAAAAGAATATATAACAACAACAAACCACTACCACCAAGTATAAGAAATCTTCAGGAGAAGGGGAGCTCTGGTGGCTTAGTGGCAAGGAGCTGCAACTACAATCCCAGAGGCTCACAGAGGGACAATCTCCTCCTGTACCAGTCAGATCTGATTTGACGGTACACGCACACAAAAATAATAAAATAAAATTAAAAAAAAAATCTTCAGGAGAGTAAAAAGAAAACGAAATCACTAAATGCTAAAAATATTCTATTTCAAACTATTATACACTGTTGGTGGATTGTAAAACAGTACAACCGCTCTGGAAAGCAGTTTGGCATTTCTTCAAAAAGTTGAACATAGATATTCCATATGACGCAGCTCTTCCACTGCTTGGAACATACCCCAAGAAAATCAGAAATGAGACACAAAAGGAGATTTGTAAACCAATGTTCATAGCAGTGTTGTTACCAATTGCAAGAACATGAAAAAAGCCCAAATGTCCAACCGCAACCAAATGATTGAGAAATTATGGTATATTCACACATTGGAATACTATGTAGCATACAGGAGTAAAGATTTAAAAATCATTACCTAACTTGGGAGGAACTGGAGATCATTATGCTAAGAGAACTAACTCAGTCCCATTAGGACAAATACAGTATATAACCATTATTGTAGAAATAAAAAGGTAACTAATGTGTATGAGAATCGAAGGGGGGGGAGGGTAGGAGCAGAGGGGTGAGAACTGGACTATTGCATTGGACTGCAATGATGTCTCTTAACATTCACTTTTTCCCCACTAGAAAAATTATATCTAAATAAATAAAGGTAAAATAAATATTACCAATAAAATATTTAAAAGTTAATGAGAGTATTATGATAAAAGTTAATGGAAAAAACAGAAAATAAAACCTGTAATAATTCTCACTTTTTAGAAATATGGTATTCAAAATACAAGGATATAAGCTGATATTTACTTGTAATCTCTGGATGCTGAGATTATAGGTAAATGTTTATTTTTTCATGCCTTCCTGAGTTTTCTAACTTTCCTTTAATAAATTGTTATAATTCTTAAAATTAGAAAAAAATTGTTACAAATCATAATTATAAAATCAGCAACTATATGAAATTATTTCCAAGAATATCACCCCTCTAAATCAGTTGCTACTTAGTTAAATGTGATACATAGTAATCTATCTAGGGTAGAGCTATGCTTCAGAGGGCTTTCAGGGGCCAGGTTTCTGGAAGTGGATCACTATGGCTTTCTTAAATTCCTTTGGTGAATTCCAACTATGGACCTTTCAGTTAGGAGTCAAGCACATTAATTGTCTGAGCCACCCAGGGATTTTATATTGACACCAACAATGCCACACTACGTGTAAATTGTACAATAACTCAACAATTCACTGCTCTTGAGTAGGAACAGATTCCTAACTAATCCCTCATTGGGTTTTGAGTCTTTAAATCTCACAGGAGAAAACTACAAACTACAAATCTTTTTTCCAGTGGAACCACTGGTTGATTTGACCTGCCAGAGAGGGGCGACCTTTGTGTTAGGAGTGCAACTCCTTACAGACCATGCCATCAGAATTCCAAAAGTATATACTATTTAAACAGGAAAAGATTGCTATAAAAGAGAAACTGAAAACTAAATTTTATTTTGCACTTTTTTATGACAATAACTATCATATGAATGGAAATCTGTAAAACCCAAAAATATAGAGAATAAAAAGCACTAATGAGCTTGCCACTCAGATAACCACTATTTGGTAAAAAATTACTTTTTAATTTTTTTTTAGAAAAACTCTTTAAAATGTGCATTTTTCACACAAATTAAATCAGAAGCATATTCATTATTCTATTCTTTAAAGTTGTTTTTATCTGAAATACATTTTTAATGTAATATTCACTATATAAAATTTGAGAACTAAAGAACCAAATGGAAAGAAACTCTTACACTTGTAATTAACTCTCAAAAGCACAATTAAGAAAATGTCATTTCCGCAGCTGTCAGGAATCTCTCAAGAGTGTTAAAGAGCAATGATGTCAGTCTAGAGACTAAGGTGCATCTAATCCAGGCCATGGTCTTCTCGGTTGTGCGCGCTAGTGCGCTCTCTCTCTCTATCTATGTGTGTGTGTGTGTGTATGTATATATATATATATATATTTATATTTATAAAGGAGCTGAGAGCTGTACAATGACTAAAGATTAGAGAAGAAGAGTCAATGCCTCTGAGTTGTGGTACTCTAGAAGGGCATCAAACATACCATGGGCTGCCCAAGAGAATAAACATGTTTATCCTGGAGAGTGTGAAACTAGGTTGCTCCTTAGAGGCAAGGATTTTTTTTTAAAGTTTTTATTATTTTTTGTGCATGTACCATCAAATCGGATTTGACTGGTACAGGAGGAGATCCAGCAGAGCATCTGGTGGATTCAAACAGTATACCTCTGGGATTGCAGTGTAGCTTCGTCCCAGGAGGCAAGGATTTTGAAACGCTATCTCACATACTTTGGGCACATAACCAAAAGAACTCGTCCTTGGAGAAGAATGTCATACTTGGCAAGATGGAGGGTCAGTGAGATGAGGAAGACTCCAGATGAGATGGACTGACACAGTGACTGTGACAATCAACAGGGGCAAATGTGTTGAAGACAGTGAGGCTGGCACAGGATAGGCCAGGGTTTAAGAGCTATGGTTCATAAAGTCACTGAGTTGTAGTTGATGCAAGAGTATATAACAGAAAGTATATGTACATAATGATTATATTTAAGCATGTGTACATACACACAAACAAAAACAAAATGGACATCATAAAAACAGAACAGATTATAAAAAATGTCACCTAAATGTTGGTTCAACTGTCAACAATCCAAAGGCTTTCCATGATCTCCTTAATAAATTTAGATATAACTAACTCTTCAAAAAGTTACCACTGTATCACTGTTTTTTTCTATTTTGCTGCTTCATGTGCTTATTTGTTGACTTTGTATTGTCAGCACAAAAGTAAATAAAACAATTAAGAGTAGGAGCATTACTTTCCAAGTTCCTACTGTTGGATTCTGAGTACCTAGAAGAATTTCTGAGACTATGAACATATTTAATATACAAATCATAATATTGTAATTTTTTCATTTAACAATATATCAGTACTTCCTGATCTCATTAAGTAGTCTTCTATATACAGGATTTATAATGATTCACTTGCATTCTATCTATAGAAATGACATAATTAATCAATCCTATAGCTTGGCATTTAGTTTGGTTTTCAAAATTCCATAATTAAAATGCTTCTAAGACTACACAATTTCAGTGATTTTTCTGGGATCAATTCTTAAAAGTTCAAGTACTAGCTCAGAGGTTTCCTTTCAAATATTTTAATATTATCTAAGGAAACATATTAATTTATAGTCTGACTAATCTGAATTTATAAATTAATTTTCCTGTAATTTTGGCACAATATTTCCTAGAGCTTTGCATTATGTTAATCTGCATTTCTAATTAAATGCATTACTAAGGAAATTTAATTTTGCTCAGTTTTTTTTTTTCTAAAATATTTTTGTCTTTGCCTTTCTCATCTTATCACTAGAGAAAATAGTGTCTTCAGGGAAGCAAAGCATCATTGTCTTACATAATTTTAACAACTTTATTAACAACCTGGGTCAGGTAAGGAAATATTTATGCCACTGGATTAAAAACACCAAGGATTGTTCCATTTTCTTAGAAGCATTTTCATTTACTTAGGAATATAATTCATTATGTTAAAGAGGACATGAAATAAAGAGGAAAATAAAACTTACTTCCACTGTTTGATATATTGTAAAGGATCAAGGTTACATCCTGCATCAGTCAAAGCTTTTTTATATTGTTCCAAATCAGCCTGCAATAAGGAAAAAAAGAAAAAAAAATTACTTTCATTAATGAGAAGACCATTTTATTTCATTTGAGTTTAAATTCTAGGCACTCAAGTACAGTGGAGTCATGACCTAAGTGAGTTGCCTCATGAGCACCAAAGGAAAAAAAATCATTTCTAATGAAAATGACTTTGACAGTCTACTAAGTAATTCACCAATACTTTGCCATCCCTCAGTAAGTCTAACAGTCCCTTTTCCTTCATTATCGAACTATGTTGTTTTTCTGTGGATAAACACAAGATGAAAGATTTGGTTTGACAAACTATTTCACAACTACAAGTGTATTAAAAATATGAGATAGTCACACTTTTATGAAATAAAGGATATGACATCAAATGAGAGGAAATGCAGATTCAGATTTCTTATTTTATATTTGGGGTTTTTTTGGAGTTGGTGGGGATCGGGTCCAGATACTTCAAATGAGAAGCAGATGTCCATACTTTTGAAATTACTTTTTTTTTGTTTTATTTCCTGATAAGTTAGTCTAGTTAAATTTAACAATTCTAAAGGAAGGAATTTCTAAGCTCACAATGCTCTAGAGATTTTTATTTGATATCAGTAATAATATTTGCTTTAGACCCTTACTTGGTCACTTAAAATTATTAAAAACATGATCTTTACCAAAAACAAATAGATTAAGAAAATTGTAAATTAAAATAATATATTCTTAGGTGAATATTATAAACAGACTAGTAGCGGCCACTAAAATACAGGTAAGTCAGAAAGATCTCTGAAAACAAAATCGTTTTCTTACAGGGTTGAAAGTCAGGAGAAGGTATTCCTAGGGTAAAAAGCACTGCCTTAAAGCATAAAGCAAATAATGTATTTTGTTTGAGGTTTTAACATGTCAAAGATCTGTAACCAATAGATGTCTATCACATATGAAACAAGGTTGCAAAACTATATAGTTAGCTATACAAAGATAACAGAATAAGTCAACCGCAAAGTCTAACATGCTGCTTTTCTTTAAGTCAATTATCGACACATGCTTAAAAATGAATTATTTTCTAATCATTCTTAGAATTTTACTCTTGTACTAAAAGTATCTACATGATTCCAACTTTTAATGAATCTACATGTAACATATATTACTCTGAGGTTTAGCCTTATTAAATGACAGTAAAATTTTTTATAAATTTTTATATGATAAAATTTTCCTCCAAAGTATTCCCCTATACTGGACATTAGTTTTCAAAGATCTATAAATAACTGTCCATTTTTTACCATCAGTTAAAGATACAGTCTTTAGAAGGGAAATACTAGTGACTCTAACATAAACAAGAATGACCTTTCAAAAAAGTAAACCTATTAGCTTAACAACAGTCATTTTTCAGAAATAAGAATTCTGACTTGAATTTGGCTTATATGCCAACAATCTAAAAGTAGTCAGATATTTCATGAGCATACAGTTTCCCTGGTGACAAATAATACTATAAAACTTAGCAGTAATAGAACAAGGATTAACAAATTGCTTTTCTTTTAAAGAAGATTTGAGGCAGTTATTTGGCCATTTTTGAAATTTTAACTGTAGCATGTACTCTGCCAACAAGCATTCCCTCCTCAAGTAGCTGAATATAGAAGACATACCTCAGAAGGTGGCTGCTGTGTGCTTATGTAATAGATAAGAAACAACCTCATTTTATCTTCCGGTGTGCCTGCTATATAGTGGAAAACAGATTTTTAAAACCACTTTCACAATTCTTCTTATATATTAGACATTTCTAAGTATATAAACACCAGGGCATACAGTAGTTGACAAGATAATTATTTTTTTTTTTATTCAAAGGATTTAAAATTTACGATTACAGGCATGCTGTTGTTAGTTGCAATCAGTCTGGCTCCGATTCCTGGCAACTGCACGCATACCAGAACAAAATATTGCTCATCCTGTGCCACCTTCATGAGCTTGTTACAACCATACAAATGCAAGTATTGGGGGTGGAGGAGTAAATGATGCAGAAAGAGAGGGGTGGAATTATAGTAGCATCTTCATTCTATCTTCCAAACAATTTGTCAGGTTGAGATTGACACTTTGGATATAAATTTAAAAAGGAAAAAAATAAAAACTAGAAGGATGCAGAACTACTGGAGCTAATTCACTGATTCAGCAAAGTGCCAAGGGTACAAAAACTAACATGCAAAAATCTACCAGATTCCTCTACATTAACAAAGAGAACTCTGAAAAAGAAGAAAAACAATACCACTCACAATAGCCACCCACAAGATTTAACACTTTGGAATAAATTTAATCTGAGACGTCAAAAAAGAAAAAAAAATCCCAACATAAGCAATCTCACTGCTGTTAAGCCAGAACTGAACTAAATGAGAACTTTAGCTGCCCTTCCATAGGATTTCTGAGGCTGTAAATTACAAGGGAGATTTCCCATCTTTCTTGCTCAGAGCCACTGGTGGACTCAAATGATAGAAAAGAAGCCTGTGAGTTAGTAGAGCATCTCCCTACAACACCACCAGAGCTCCCCAATATTACTGAGGTATATGGAAAAACCATTCTTTTATATTAAAATAAGCATAGTTATATTGTACAAAGTTTGCCAGAAATGGTAAGGCTAAAGTTTTTTGCCTGCAATGAGAGACTTGAGCTCTTTACTACTAATGGCTTCAACAAGCACTGGTGGTGTCAATGATCAAACATTCATATATGAATGAAAGACTGGTGATTCAAACCCATCCAACAGTTCTTTTGCATCCTTAATGATTGCAAATAAGAGAACCCTATGGAGTAGCTCCAGTCTATCATATGGGACTCTCTGACTAGAAATCCCCATCACTAACCAAACAGATTACTTATGAAACCAAACACACATGTAACCTTCTGAAGTTGGCTCTTTTTACTCAGCAAAATTTCTCTTGATATTCATCTAAGTTGCTTCACGTTCATTCCTTTTTAATGTTGAATAGCATGCCAGGTAATGGATATGCTGCAGTTTATTCATCCATTGATGGACATTTGTTACAACTCTTAGCTATTCCAAATAAAGCAGCCATGAACATTTATACCCAACTTTTTAAATATACAGGTTACATCTATTTTAATTTCTGTAGGATAATGCCCAGGAGTACAAATTCAAATATGTTTTGGTTTCATAAGAAAACTGCTACACTGTCCACATCCCACTGGTTGTTACATAGGAACTCCAGTTTCTCCCCAGCATTTGGTATTGTCGATATTTTTAGTGTTAGCTGTTAGTATGTGTGTAAGCAGTATCTCACGGTGATTATAGTTTGCATGTCTCTAATGGCTAAGGATAACAAAAATATTTTTAACTGCTTACTTGCCATCTGTCTATCCTCTTTGGTGAATGGTCTCTTCAGGTTTTTGCACATTTTAATTTTTTTTTTAGTTGTGTTTTGAAGAACTTTGTATGTTCTAAATAAGTGTCCTTTCAGATAAGCCATCTGCAAATATTTTCTCCCAGTTAATTGCTTCTCTTTTCATCCTCTTAATTGGACCTTGTGCTGAGCAAAAGTTTAAAACTGTGTTTAAATCCAATTTACTCATCTTTTTTCTTTTATTGATCAGATTTTTGGTGTCACGTCTATGAATTCTTTATCTAGCCTTACGTCCCAAAATGTTTTCCTCTTAAAAGTTCTTAATTTTTTGTATAAGGTATGAGGTTTAAGTCAAGGTTCTCCCCACCACCTATGTATGTTCAATTGCTCTCGCATAATTTTATTCAAAAGACTGTTTTCATTGGAAAAAAAGCAGGTAAGGAGAAAAATCAGTTGGCCATATTTATGGGTCTCTTTCTGGGCTCTCTTGACTTTTTATTACTTGTGTCTACTCCTTGCCAATATCACACTGGCACAACTGCTCTCCTTTGATGGTACTTAAAGGTTTTTCTGTGCACATACATGTTTCACTACAGTAACTATTATCCTTTTGGGAGAAACAGTAACCAAGCAGCTAGAGAACAAAAGAAAAAAAGAGCAATAGGGTTCCTCCCACTCTTGTGGAACAGCTCCTAAGATACAAGAGGAACGGTCCCTTTTCTCTGGGTTTCAAAAGGACTCTGAAAGATCTAAAGGATCTTTGCTGGTACTGTGGTTAAGGCATTTTGTTGCTACCTGAAATACCAGCAGTTGCTCTGAGGGTGAAAGATAGGGTAGTCTGTTCCTGTAAAGTCTCTGAAACCCTAAGGGGAAGTTCTACTCTGTCCTTCAGGATTTGCTGAGTTGGAATTGATCTTATGGCAGGAGGATTTTTTCCCTTTTTCAGTTGAGTCCCTGTTACTGTTTTCTATATTCTTATCCTCTAGCCTAGCCTTTTCTAATAGCTGGCATTTCTTGTGCTTAGAGAAGGAACAGTCTTCACTGTTTTTCAAAGAGAAACACACTTACTTATTTTATGTATTAATAAATACCCAATTCAGCTAATATTTTATGAGTCAAGTGATGGTAAGGGCTTGAGTGCCTCCTGATGTGAACAATGACGTTCAGTAGCAGGGAGCCAAATGGAAATTATACACATGCATCTTTTACAACTGTGAGCATTCAAGGGTTTGTATCCAGTCTGGAACCTCTTCTAATACTCTTCCTGCATTTTAAAGTTCCTTCATGGTGTTAGTTAACTAGTACTGCTACTACAAAAATATTTTAAGTAGGTGGATTAAACAAAGAGAAACTTTTTCACTTAAAGTTTAGGAGGCTGGAAGTTTGACATTAAGGTGCCAATTCTAAGGGAAAGCCCCTCTCACACCTTGTCAGTTTCATTCAACATTTGTAGGCCAAGTCTTCTTTGAAGGTCTCAACATATTTCACCTTTCTCTGTGTAGAGGCCAGGGCCCAAAAGGATGTACCCCACTTCTGATGATTATTTCTTGGTAATACTGTGTTACCCTTCCTCAGCTTGCTTTCCTCCCTTATATGTCTTGTGAGATAAAAAGTGTTATAGGGAGAAAAAAAGTGTTAGAGGCCACATACTTCTAACAGGGCTGTGATCAGTACTGCATTCCACCCTTAATCTTCTCACAACTATGTGGCTTATCAGATCATAAGGCATCATTACATTGTTTCCACATAACATACATATATTTTTTGGGGGATACAACTCGATCAATGATAAAGAACAATTTGATATATTTTTAAAAAGTTTTACATATAGTTCAGAGAACCTTTTTGCTCTTCATTGCTTTTGAGCTCTGATTCTTTAAAATAGACCCAACCCACATAGGTCCACAGTGGCTTGCCTCTGAGTAAGGCCACCTTTTCAAACTGCTTGGACTCTTACAATCCTTGCTGGTTTGGTCCTAATGTGGGAACTCGGTACCTTTCTTGAATTTTACACCTCATACCACCATTACTAATCTGCCTTCTCCCTCACTTACTCAGGTTCCAACAACCCGTTCTTTGCCAGGGGGAACCCAGACTGGCACTTGGTTCATCCCACCTAATGTCTTTAGGACTCAATTGCTTAACAAAGGTAGAAGAAAGGAAAATGAAAAGCTCTGATCTTTTAATCAACATGTAAGTATTTGCTTTGACTTTACTTAAAACTTACTGTATGTAACAAAAAGCAGTTCTGAAGAGACAGAATTACAGATTACCCTTTTCATGGCTACATTTTCAAAATGCTACTATATCAAATACAGCTTTTAAAAATACATAAGAATTTTCAGAAATCATGAATGAAACCTTTAATAACAATATAATCTAGACTTTGTTAACTTCCAGTTATGAATAAAATATAAAATTCATATTAAAACTAATTCATAACTCTCACAATTCAGCTGAGTAGTTTAGATACAAAATGGATTTTGAGACTACTCATTTATTTTGGAAAAATGAAATGTTAATGGAAATCTATTCCAAACTGGTGAACAACTCTAAAGTTTAGTGAATCTTAGAGGCTAAAACACTGTACATTCCGTGATTCTCATTGAAAGCAACAGTTATATTTTTATGCACAAATAGTTATATTGTCTTAATACACAAATATTTAGATCAATAAACATACAATAAACAGATAACTGAGTTCCTTGGAAAACTGAGTTCTCTATAAACATTTCTAACAGAATTTATACTAGATATATTTTTTAAAGAAAAGTTGTTTTCCAACTGCTAGAAAGATAATTCTATCCAGATTTTACTCCAATTGAAAATGCTGGATTCACCAGGTGTGAAACTTAGACTAAACTCTAATTTAAGGTACATACCATCAGGGTCTGAAATTATATCCAGAAGAGATTTGTCTAGAGTTGTCTTGCTCATTATTTTTTCTTCATATTCAAAATATACATCTAGTTTTCTTGCCTGTTCCAAAATAAATATTTGATTAGGATACAACAGCAATGAAAATATAGTAAATGTCTTTTGCTTATAAGGTTCTACAGTCTATTCTATCATCAGTTCTAAAGCAATGTTCATTTCCTAACAAAACTTATTTTAAAATTACTTACATTTTATTGTATATTTAGTATAGAATAAAATATTATGTACTACTTTACTGACCAGATAGCCAGATTTTATAGATAAATTCAGACTTATATTTGTTCTTAGGTTCTATCGGGTTGATCATGACTCAGAAAGGTAAAAATCAAACAAAACATTGGTTCCACATGAATGAACATCACAGATTATGCTACTATGCTTAGTCTTTTCGTGTACAAGTTCACATATTTCCACTTAAATTAGACAAAAAGCTTCACTACTTGCATTCTTTTCTATGATTATTTTTAGAAAGCTAGTTTTTCTCATTAATGTTTCGAATATGTTGAGTTATTAGATATTGAAAATGAAAAAAAAAAGAAAATGCAGTGAAATCTATTTTCTCTAAATGACACCTTTTAAGTTTTTGTTGATTATAATAGTCCAACTAAAGTTGACAAATTAGGATTCTCTCAAGTAAATAAAAATGATCATTATCAAATGGCTATTAAATTATGCTTTAGAGAATAAAAAGGACAGAAGTGACCATGTTTTCTATTTTAGGCACTTACAACCTGAATGAGAACAGAAACCATTTAGAAAAGAAATTAGAATACTTAAGAAGTAATACCAAAGGATAAATAAGTATATAAAATACATACTAAGTCAACAGAATGAAATAATAAAGCAACTATAGAAGAGGATCTGAATGATAGTGGTATTCACTGGACTTCCTTGTAAGCATAAAGATATAATTCTATCACTCATGATGTTGTACTTCAAGATGGATCTAGAAATTACTTTTTTTACTATGAAGGCAACCCCATTTTCCCTCATCTTTTCATCTCCGGAGTAATATATCATATGATCATCTGACTCAAAATACCCCATGCCAGTCCATCTCATCTCTCCAATGCCTAATATGTCAATATTTATGCATTCCATTTCTTTCTTAACAATTTCTAATTTTCCTACATTCATGGTTCTCACATTCCATGTTCCATGCCCTTTCTGTTAGTGTATGTGTGTTCTGTTGTACATAGGGTTTTCAGAGAGTTGGACAATGACCAGGGAGGACAGAAGGAGAATTGATGCCTTTGAGCTGTGGTGCTGAAGAAGAGTATTGAATGTACCATGGACTGCCAAGAAAACAAACAGATTCATCCTGGAGAGGATTAAACCAAGCAACTCCTTGGAGGCAAGGATTCTGGGGCTTTGTCTGACATACTTTGGGCATGTTGTAAGGAGGGACAGGTCCTTGGAGAGGGACATCATGCTTGGTAGGGTGGAGGGACGGCACAAGAGGGGAAGACCCTCTATGAGATGGATTGATTCAGTGACTGGGGTAAACGGGATGGGTGTGTCAGAGGCAGTGCGATTGGCACAGGATAGAGCAGGGTTTAGGGCTGTTGTACATAGGGTCGCTATGAGTCGCAAACGACTCGATGGCACATAACAACAACATAGAAGAGGAAGTAATGAACTTTTTAAACTGAGTTTTGAAAGTGGTTTGGGGACATCAACTGATAGTAAGTTCATTTCAGCTAAAGTACTTTTATACATCAAGGCCCAGTGAGGGTGGAGAAATCAGGATGGTAGAATACAGGAGGAAGTCAAGGATAGCTCCCTCCTCTTACTCCCCTGCAGGCCTGAGTTTTAAACAGATGAAACTTTAAGAGCTCAAAACAATATAAAAAGGTCCTTTCTCACCCCTTCCTTTTCCACACCATTTCTACCTGTTTTTATATTATTTATTCTGTTTTTTTCAGAGGGTCTTCATGCAGAAATAAACAAAGTCTATATTCTAGTCTCTCCTTTCTAAAACAAGTAGAATAATAGTACACATAATCATCTCATCTTTGCTTTCAGTAAACAATATAGTCTGGAGGGTTTTTTCTATATAATTTTCTAATCAGTGTAATCTTGAGAAAAGTATAATAAAACTTCAGTGATAGTTGTCCCAATTATAAAATACTCAAGATTTTAATATTATTTACTTCCCATTAACTAATCCATATACAGCTACTTTAGTAAAAGAAATCAGATGTAAAGTTTTAAGAATAAAAAGTTTCACTAAAAAGGAACAAAAGAAACATAAGGAAGATTGCTGGAAAGAAAGCACAATAATGGATGGGATAGAAGAGAAGAGATATTTAGCAGGCAACCAGACCCCGTACATAGGAAGCATCCTAGGCAAGGAAATCAAAGATAACTTCTAGAGAAGTAAAATGATGGGAGCAGAATTGTTAATATGAACTGGAAAAGACTATGTGCAGATTGAACCTAGAGAATGAAAGGAAGATAGAAAGAACTTTTGGGCTCTTCAAAGGCCACTGAATCAGCCTTCGGTTTTACCATTATTCACTATTTTCAGTTTCCACTACTCACATTAAATTGGGAGGAGGATGGACAAACTCCTCCTCTTACTGCCTCTGAAACCCCACTGGAGCATCACTGATTCGAAGGCACACCGCAACTCAGATCTAGTAATTATGTGTTCATGAAACATGGTGTCTGCCTTTAATCCTCTGGCTTGTCATTGTTAGGTGCCAGCGTCAGCTCCAACACATGGTGACCCTATGTACAATCTACCCACTCCTGCACCATCTTTACAATCTCTGCTGTGATTAAGCCCATTGTTATAGAGCTCTTTTTTTTGTTTGTGCACCCTCTACTTTTTCAAGTATGATGGCCTTCTCAAGGAACTTGGCCCTCCTGATATGATATGCCCAAGTATATGAGACAAAAGTTCACTATCATGGCTTCTGAGGTACACTTGTTGTACTTCCTCCAAGACAGATTTGTTACTTTGGGAGTCCAAAGTATAATTTTATATCTTTGCTAACACACTTCAAAAGCATCAGTTCTTCTTTATTCATTGCCCAACTTTCACATGTACATGAAGAAACTGAAAAAGTCATGCTTGAGTCAGGTATAATCTCTAAACAGAATCGATCACTTTAAAGAGGTAGTTGGCAGCAGATTTGTTTATTGCCAATGGATATTGACTGGATACTAGTAAAATGAAGTTCTCAACAATCTGATCTTTTCTCATTTTCATCAAAGTTTTCATTACTGTTCTAGTTGTAAAGATTTTGACCTTTTTATATTGGGGTATAATGCAAATTGAGTTTAATCAGTAAACAATTCAGGTAGTGCTTTCTATAAGCAATGCTGTGCCACTGACATATCAAATCTTCCTCCAATCCTAACGCTACATTCTCCTTCATATAGTCCAGCTTCTTGGCTCAGTATACATATTAAATAATGCAAAAAAATTTACAACTCTGACACACACATTGCTGATTTTAAACCAAGGAGTATCCCTTGTTCTATTCAAGAGACTGCTTCTTGGTTGATGTGCAGATCCTGCACATTCATAATTGTTTTTGAAATTCCTATTTTTATCAATGCTGTCTATATTTTTTTTATGATCCACACAGTTGTATGCCTTTGCAATAGTCAAACACAAGAAAACATCTTTCTGATATTTTCTGTTTTGAGCCAAGATCCATCTGTCATCAGCAGTAATATCCCTTGTTCCAATACTGTGAATGATACCAGCTTGAATTCCTGGCAATTCTATATCCATGTATTGCTCCAGCTGTTTTTGAAACATCTTCATGAAGATTGTACTTGCCTGTGGTAGTAATGATATTGTTTCATATTATAAGGATAAGTTTTTTTTTAAATGGGCACAAAATAGATCTCTCCTTGTAGGTTAGCCAGACAGCTGTCTTCTAAGTACTTGGCAAAGATAAGTGGGCACATCAGGGCTTCACCCACCTGCTAAAATAATTCAGTTGGTCAATTTCTGGAGCCCTATTTTCTAACAATGCCTTCAATGAAAGCTACATATTTTTTTCCTTCAGTACCACTGATTTTTTTTTATTTTTATTATTATTTTTGTGTGAGTGTACCGTCAAATCAGATCTGACTGGTATAGGAGGAGATTGTCCCTCCTTCCCCGGCAGAGCATCTGGTGGATTCGAACCGTGTGCCTCTGGGATTATAGTTGCATACCACTGATTCTTGATGCTACTTCTTCAAATGGTTCAGTGTTAACCACTTTTTTTTGTGGTACAGTGATTGTATAAATGTATTTCTGCCATCTTCTTTTGATGTTTCTTGCAGCATTCAAGATTATTTGCCATAGTATCTTTCAGTATTACAACTCAAGGTTTGACTTTGTTCTGCAGCTTGACAGTGTTCTTCCCTTTTTGTTTTCTAACTCCAACTCTTGCCTATTTTCGCCTAATACTTTGTTTTGTTTACTTGAGATGCCATTTGAAATTTTCTGGTCAAGTCTCTTACTTCATTTCCTCGTTTCATTTTAACATCTCTATGCTGGTTATGTAGCTCTGGTAGCTTAATGGCAAAGATATGCACTGCTAATCAAAGTCACGTAGTTCAGACCCACCAGCTGCTTCATAGGAGAAATATGGGAAATCTCCACCTGTGCAAACTTCTGTAAACCTGCTGGAAGATGTACTACGGGTCACTCCCAGCTTCACAGTACATATCAACTGCATAGTCCAAAGAAAGTTTCAGTCACTTCTGACATTACTTTTGGTCTTCCCCCCATCCCCCCCCATCATTTTAATGACGCTTCATGGATGATGTCCTCCCACAATTCATTTGGGTTTCAGTTTTGAGTATTTAGTGCATCAAATCTATTCTTACAATGGTTTTTAAATTCAAGTAGAATAAATTCAAAGCTGTATTTTGGCTTTTATAGACTTGTTTTAATTTTTTTCAGGTCAACCTGAAATTGGCATAAGAGCAACTAATGGTCTATTCCATAGTCATCTCCCGACTTTATTTTAACTGATGATAGTGGTCTTTGACATTGTCTTTCCACAGATATAGTTAATTTTATTCCTGTGTATTCCATCTGGTGAGAATATATGTATAGTTGCTAAATAGATACATATTTATTTCAAACTTTTGCATTCTAATCCTCAGTTATTATTGATGGTTATTATTGATGCATCTCAGTTGCATGTTTAACCAACTTCAGACTGTACACGTTAACAGAAATCCTAAATTTATTCATCTTTGGCTTCCGTGTTTGGTGGATATATCTGCCTAATAGTTGTATTAACCAGTCTTCCACTGGGAATGTATATTATCATCATCATATCATCAACAGCATTGTACTTCAAGATAGATCTTGAAATGGTCTTTTTGACAGTGATTGTGACACCATTCCTCTTCAACTTGTAATTTCCAGCATAGCAGATCTATGACTATCTGATTAAAAATGGTCAACAGCAGTCCATTTCAGGCTACTTATGCCTAAGATATGGATCTTTATGTATACTATGTTATTTCTGGTAACTTTTTATTTCCCTAGACTCATACTTTGTACATTCTTTGTTCCAATTATTAACGGATGTTTACAAAACTGAGGAAGTAAATTTCCCACTTTGAGTCAAGCCACATGAACAAATGATAGCTCTTCACTGGATGAAAGCTTTACTCCATCACAACATTAAGACAGATTCTATTTTGAGGAGCCAGCTCTTCCCCTGTAGTATGTAAAGTGCCTTCTACCTTAAGGCCTCGCCTTTCTGCTCTGTATCAGACCAAATTCCACTGTAACAGGAGTTTCCTGGGCATAGGAAAACTTTACTTTAGAAAAGGATGGTCAGGCCTGCTTCCTAGTCTTAATTTGGAAACTCTGTTGAAACCTGCGCACTGAGGGAAACTGCTGGTATTTGAAATACTAGTTGTATCATTTCAAGCATCATAGCAATATGCAAGTTACCACAGCAAGACAAACTGTCAGATGAGTGGTGGCCTCCTGAGCTTAGGCTCAGGCTATTCTCTTAAGTATTTTTAAAAAATATTCTTCCTCATCATCTATCCTATGCATTCTATTCAATATTCAAGGTCAAGCTGGAATCTCATATTTGTGACTTCCTTATCACCTTTTCAGCTTCTATTCTCAGCTTTTTATCCCTGTGCCTATTTTCTAATTGGCTAGAAAAACTTATTACTAGTTTATCTGTGTACCACAACTCTGGTGGCCTAGTGATCAGAACTGCAGTGCAATCCCAAAGGCAAAATCTACGAGCTGTTCTGCAGGAGATAGATGAACAATCTCCTTCCTTGCAATTTACATACAGTCTCTGAAAAACCACTGGAGAATCAGCTATGGGTCAATTCTGACTCGAAGATAAACAACAGCGATAACACAACAGCACTTTATATTCCTGTGTATAATAGTGATCAAATTGTATTACATTTATTTGTTTAGAGTTTTAGAAGGATGATAATATGTAAATTACCTAGAATATCTTATAATCACCTAACATTAAGCAATCTAATAGCATTTGGTGGATAACAAGTACTTGATAAAATGTTTATTGGATTTCTAAGAATAGGGCCTATTTAGGATCAGTAATCATCTTTAAAGTCATGAAATTAGATGAATAAACTATATGTAAAAATTGTGAAGAATCAAGTCTTTAATAATTTAATATACATTAAAGAGACTGGTATTTTTCACAGCTTCAGTTTGCTTGGCTCCACAGTCAACACTCTCAGCACCAGCAGCCAGGAAATTAAAAGACGTATGGCCATGGGAATTGCCATGGGAAAGTCTGCTGTTAGGGACCTCTCCAAAGTACTAAAGAGCAATGGTGTCTCTCTGGAGACTAAGGTGTGTCTGATACAGGCCATGGTCTTTGCTATCACTTGTTATGCATCAGAGAGTTGGACAATGACTAAGGAGGATAGAAGGAGAATTGATGCCTTTGAGCTGTGGTGCTGGAGAAGAGTATTGAGGGTACCATGGACTGCCAGGGAAACAAACAGATTCATCCTGGAAAGAGTCAAACCGGGCTGCTCCTTGGAGGCAAGGATTCTAAGGTTCTGTCTAACATACTTTGGACATGTTGCAAGGAGGGACAGGTCCTTGGAGAGGGACACCATGCTTGGTTGGGTGGAAGGACAGCGCAGAAGGGGAAGGCCCCCTATGAGGTGGATTAATTCAGTGACTGGGGTAATCGGATGGGTGTGTCGGAGACAGTGCGACTGGCACAGGACAGAGCAGAGTTTAGGAATCTTGTACATAGGGTCGCTATGAGTCGCAGGCGACTTGATGGCACATGACAACAACAACAACAACAAAGTTTAGTATGTGAAATGCTATCATGGAAACAAGTACTTACTAGAAAAACTAAAACACTAACATGCATCAAACTAACCATAAAGACTAACATCAGAACACAAAACTAAATAATATAAAACACCAGAATATACAACTGAATAATATTTAACTGATTTATTAAAAAGTAGGAATAATAGATCGATTCGGTTCTTCTTGTATACTATTTACTAATACTTCAACATCTGATGATTAGAGAATACAGTTTAAAGAAACTTAGTCTGAGAGCTAATGAGTACAGGGCATCTTTCTGAGGTAAAGAAAATGTTCTAAAATTAGACCATGTTAAAGGTTGTATAATTGGATACATACTAAAACCTACTGAATTAGTGACTAAATTGTACAGCATGTGAATTATAGCATATTGAAGATGTTAAGATTAAAGCAATCCAGAGTTTCAAATATGAGCTGTAATGGAGAACCATCTAAGAGTAGTAAGAGTGAAGTACAGATTCTCTAACCTGCACAGTAGGTTAGAAATTCTGTGCCAGATGTATTAAAAATAGGTATGGCTTTCAAACATTAAAAAACCATAAACCTCAAGACTCTTTCTCAAATCCAAGTTAGTACACAACCCTAAACATGTTACAAAGTGTCCATTAAATGTCTCTACAGAACTATAGGATTCCAGAGAACAGTTAATGTTTATAAAAACTTGAATCATCTTATTTAATTCTCCAAATAACAATGCAGACTAAGAATTATTAGTCTCATTTAAAAAAGTAGAAACAGACACACAGAAATATAAATTTGTTCAAGGTTACCATAGTAGTAGTAGTAGAGAGTTGAGATTCAAATCCAGGTCAGACTCCAATGTATATCACAGATAAAGAGTAGGGAAAATGTTATTTTCCTCAAGAACAATTTTATTGCTTCTTTGTATATGCTTTATGAAAGAAAGTATATTTGTTAATTAGTATATATTTGCTTTCTTTATAATATACATAATTTATGTATATGTAGTAATGAGTTATCTTTATCAGAGATTTAATACATATACATACTTTCTCAATTTCTTGAAATAAGGGAAAATACCAAGAGAAGAAATTTTTATAACCCCAAGATTGATTTTTATTTTCCAACATGGGTTCAAAGGAGGATAAAATCTGAATGATAAGAATGATATGGACAATACACATATTAATCTAAAAAGGTCAAGACAATACAGATTTGTTTCTTCAATAAAAATCAATAATAAATGAGTAAAAAGGGATTATGATAGAAACCTTAAAGTATAATGCACAGAGCAAAAATTTTATCTAGTAATATAGATTCTGAGATTAAGTTCTCCAAGATATAATGAGGAAAAATTTCCAGGGAGATGTGATTAAAAAAAAAATTCTGTTTTTCTCCAAATCAGTAAACAAACAAGCTGATGTTTCACTTTTTTGTATATGGCCTGACCTAAATATTTTAATCAAATTAACAATCAAAATACAGGAGGAATTGGATATTTGACTGGTTATAACACACTGGATTTGAAAAGAAGTGAAGAAGCATTTCCTAAAATTATCTTGTTATTACCTCAAACTAATAATTAAATTACCTGAGATGTATAGGTAGTATATTATCTCTTGCTTTCGAAAACCTGGAAATACCTATTGAATGACCCTCAAACAAAAGGAATTCCCTTCCTTTTCTTTTTCATTCCTCTCCCAACTCAAGCTAGAAACAGTCATCTTATGGACTCCCTACTGACTGCTAGATAAAGTTCTGATTTCTTGCCTCAGTCTTGAACTGGCTGACAGCAAATCTTCAGTGATATTTCTAGCCTTTATCTCTTCTCTAGCCCTCACTTTAATTTTCTAGCACCAGTCAGCAGTGAGACGAAAATAAGGGATTTAAAAATAGGTTTTTAGAATCTCTTTCCTACTATTAGCTTATTGCCATCAAGGTAATTCCACCACAAAGAGATACTCTAAGACAATTACTAGATGCTACAACTTTTATGCAAGCTGACTGCAATGTCTTTCTGCCAGGAAGTGGGTGAGGAGTTTATACTCCTGACTTTAAGGCTAGTGGTCAAGAGCTTAAAACCACAGCACCACCAAGCTGCATCTTTTCTACTATTAAGATTGTCAATCTGGTTGCCATAACAACAGCCCAGCAGTCCACCTGCAATGGCCTCCAGCTTTAAGAAGACAAGCATGGCGTCAACTTCCCAGCGAAAGAGGGTGAGTTACAAGCCTGAACTCACAGAAGAGCAGAAGCAGGAAATCCGAGAAGCTTTTGATCTCTTTGATGCTGATGGAAATGGCACCATTGACGTCAAAGAACTTAAGGTGGCAATGAGGGCCCTGGGCTTTGAACCCAACAAAGAAGAAATCAAGAAAATGATCATTGAGATTGATAAGGAAGGAACAGGAAAAATGAGCTTCAGTGATTTCTTGACTGTGATGACTCAGAAAATGTCTGAAAAAGATACCAAAGAAGAAATCCTGAAAGCTTTCAAACTCTTTGATGATGATGAGACTGGAAGGATATCTTTCAAAAATCTGAAACGCGTGGTGAAGGAGTTGGGCGAGAATCTCGCTGATGAAGAACTTCAGGAAATGATTGATGAGGCAGATCGAGATGGAGACGGAGAAGTCAGTGAGCAAGAGTTCCTGTGGATCATGAAGAAGACGAGCCTTTACTAACACAGCCTCCATTCCTCCACGCACACTCCGCTAAGTCCAGTGCCTGCCTTCATGTGCATCCTCTTTCTAGGGCACCTAGCCGTTTCTCCCCACCAATGCCCTGCTATGACGTTAGCACCAATGTCTTATCTCTTCTCCATCTGACTGGGTTCTTTGATGGTCAAGTTCTTTGTAAAATGACCCGTGATCATTTGGCCCTCGCCTAAGGCAGAACCAGAGAGCATTAGAATGGAAAAATGAAGAAGAGAGTTGGAAAGGTTTCTCCCACCTTCATCCTTCCTCTCACACATTCTCACAAACATCTAAAAACAGGACAGCTCCATAGACAAGCACAGATCCTCCTGCTGCCACAAGCAACAGACCCGCTTTGGTGGTTTCCTGTTGACAGTAGACTGCAGGTCTCTCTCAGACAAACCCTTGTGAGTCTCACTGGCTTAGTGTTTAGAATCTCACGTGCACTTAGTGTTTTTGGTCTGGTCTTAATAAAACCTGCTTTCTAAGGACAAAAAAAAAGATTGCCAATCTTAGTCCTCTTCCTCCACTTCTCAGAAGAGGGCAGATGATGAACCCTTCAATGATGCTATATAATATTTAATTAAATAGGGTTGTAGGACAGGAATCGATCTACCACACAATAACCTCTTGTTAGTGTTGTCAAGTCAGCTCAAATCATAGCAACTCTATGTGCAACAGAATGAAATCCTGACTGTTGTCATTTCCACAATCTCTGTTGTACTTAAACCCCTTGTTCCTTCTGTTAATTCATCTTGTTGATGGTTTTTTCCCTCACTCACTGACCCACTACTTTTCCTCCTCTTAGACCTGGCCTCCTCTTATTTTATGTTCAAACTATGTGAAATGAAGTCTCACCATCCTTGCTTCTAAGAAGCCCTGTAGCTGCATTTCCTCTAAGACAGATCTGTCCATTCTTTTGGCAGTCCATGATAAATTTGTTCAAGATTACTGTGTTCAGTTATTCTTTAGGACGCTATATTCTACTTCAGTAAACTTAAAAGTACACTTTTAAGAATAGAACTTAAAATGAAGACTGATTACTCCTTTTCCTCACATGTTTAACTCTTAGCATCTTCCAGGACACTCTATCTTTTCTCCCAAAGATGATCTAGTAAATACCTGGAGTAGAATGACTGACTCATATGTAGATTATGTGCAGATTATGTGTTTAACATTTTAAGAAACTAGGTAACTGTTTTCCAAAGAGGATGTAAGAATATTTGTCAAAAAGTGGAGTATGAGACTTCTATTTCTTCCATGTCTGGACAATATTTGGGATATTCAGTCATTTGTACAGATGTGAGCAGTACCTCACTTTGGTTTTCATTTGTATTTCTCTAGTGGCTATTAAGGAAGTTCTGGTAGTGTAGTGTACAGGAAGTCTATGACTTTCTTGGTACAAGGGATCTTTTTTTAAATAAGGTGTTACATATGGCTTCCAATTTCCATTTTCTTTAAAGTAGAACAAAAAATTCTATAGACATTTGCAAAGCAATTTGAGTATTTTTATTTAAACTGTCTTTAACTCTTACTACCCATAACTAAGCATGCTGGTGAAACAAAGTCATCCAACTTCCAGTCTTTCAAAAAATGTGTAACTTTGTTTTCTAAAAATAACCTTTTTCCTACTTAATTTACAGAAAGACTGAAAAGAAATACAGCTGAATCTGGTATACAAAATAATAAAACTTTGTGAGCAAAAAAGGGCACAGACATAGTACGGAAGTATACTCGTTATGAGCTATTAACATTATGTTTTTATAGAGGGATTAGAGAACATCACTTAATTTAGTATGTGGGCATAGCAGAGATAAGAAACCTATTTACTTGCAGTTTATCTAAGTGGTAAGGCTCTAGGTTCAAATCTACCATCTCTCTGTAGGAGACAGATGAGTAATCTCTCGTGTGATTTACAGCCTCTGAAAACCTTCTGGACGTGATAGGGTAGTATTAATACATTTAAGATTATTAAAACTACAACTTCTGACATCGTGTGTTTCCAGCCTACAAAGTCAACTACAATTCATAGCGATCCTAAGAACAATAGTTCTGAACCGTGCCCTATCTTGAACCAATTTCACTGTCTCTGATATACCTGCCCGCATTACCACAGTTACTGGGTCAATCCATTTCATCAGGGGTCTTCCTTTCCCCCCACCCTTCCAAGAATGATATCCTTCTCCAAGGACTTATCCCTCCTGGAAACATGCCCATAGTATATGAGACAATTTTAAAATCCTTGCCTCTAAGAGGCAACCTGGTTTCACTCTCCAGGACAGACTTTTTTGCTCTTTTGGCAGTCCATTTTATGTTCAATACTCCTCTTCAGTACTACAACTCCAAAGGCAATGATTCTTCCTCTGTCATCTTTAGTCAATATCCAGCTCTTAGATGCATAGCAAGTAAATGAGAAGAATGGCTTAGATTAGGTGCAACATAGTTTCTACACTGACATTACTGCTCCTTACCACTCTAGAGAGGTCCCTGACAGTAGATTCCTCCAAATCAGATTTATTTCCTGTCTGCTGGTGCCAAATATGTTGTTTGCGGACCCGAACAAGGTAAAATTATTAAAAATCTCAATCTCTTCCCTATCTATCATGATGCTGCCAACTGGCCTGATGGTAAGAATATTTGTTTTCTTGATACTGAGATACAATCCATATTGAAGACTGCAGTCCTAGACTTTCTGCAGCAAATACTTCAAGTCCACCTCAGTTTCAAGGAACAAGGTTGTATCATCTACATAAATCAGGTTGTTGATGAGTCTTCCTCCAATCCTGATGCTACATTCTTCATAGAGCCCAACATTCTGAATGTTCTGTCCTGCACATAAGGTGAGAAGACAAATCCTTTTTCTTCCTTTTGAACCATGCAGGGTTTCCTACTTTGTTCCTACAAAAGCTTCCTGGTGTAGGTCTAGGTTTCACATAAGCACAATTAAGTGTTCAGATTAACATTCTTAATGCTAACGAAGCATTCTTAATGCTAAAGAAATGCTAGAGAAGCTTGGTTTTTAGTTTGGCAGCATAACTCCTCTTGTGGTACTCCACTGTAGCTCCCTAATTAAGGTAAACTATGAGAAGGAATTCTGTAAGTTGACCTAATGGAAAAATAATGCAAAAAAAAAGTGTATATGTCTGACAAAGGAGGAAGAAGACTGGAGCAACTAGAAAGAGACAGTTACCTTAGGATAATAAACCATAAAAGAACAGCATTTGCGTACTGATAAAGCCCAGAGGGCAGGAAGGGGAAGAATATAAGGAAATGAGAATTAAAGGGGAAAAGTGGAAAGAGTATGGATTGTATTATAATTAATGTTATAAATATTAATGGTTGAATGAAAAAAAATTTATAAGAAAAAATTTCACTCAAATCAGTAACAAGAGTTTTTGTTATATGCCATCAAATCACTTGGGACTCCAAGTGAGCAAACTCAACCTGTCCTATCCTGAACCAATCTGTCTCCAACACATCTACCCCCACTACCCTAGTCAATTAGTGCTCTTGCACTATCCCTCCAACCTTTGAAACATGATGTCCTTTTCCAAGGACTGGCCCCCCCTGGCAACATGCCTAAAGTATGGGAGACAGTGCTTCAAAAGCCTTACCTCCAAGAAGTAGCTTGGTTTCACCCTCTCCTGGACAGACCTATTTATTCTCTTAGTAGTCCATGCTAAACTTAATGGTTCAATACTCTTTTCCAGCATCACAACTCAAAGGCTTTGATCCTTCTTCTATCATCCTTAGTCACTGTCAACTATACAACTATAGCAAATAATTGTGAAGACCATGGCTTGGATCAGGTGAACCTTAGTATCTAGACTGACACTGTTGCTCTTCAGCACTCTGGTGAGGTCCTTGACAGTAGATTTTCTCAATGTAATTTATCGTTTAATTTCTTGACTTCTGGTGCCAAGAATGTTGATTGTGGAACTAAGTAAGCTGAAATTTTAAACAATCTCTTCTCCATCTATCATGATGCTGCCAAATGACCCCGTGGTGAGAATCTTTGTATTGAAGACTACAGTCCTTGACCTTCGGCAGCAAATGCCTCAGGTCCTCCTCAGTTTCAGGTTATTAAGTCTCCCTCCAGTCCTGATGCTACCTTTCTCCTTATAAATCCAGCCTTCCAAATGATCTGTTCTGCATAGAGATTGAAAAGGTATGGAGATAGGATGAATCCCTGACATAAACGTTACATGATTTTGAACCATGCAGTGTTTTCTTCTCTGTTCTAAAGACGGCTTCCTGGTCCAAGTATAGATTTCACATAGCACAATCAAGTGTTCTGGGATTCCCATTCTTCTCAAGGTTAGTCACAATTTGTTATGTTCAACATAGTCAAATGCCTTTGCATGAAACACAGATATCATTCCTATAGTATTCTCTGCTTTCAGCCAAGATCCAGCTAAGACTGGGTACAATGCCCTTAGTGCCATGAGTGTAGAAAATTATTGAGTAAGAGAGTATGTATTAAATAATATTTTACTTTTTCTAAACAAATAGAATTTCTCCTATTATGATATTGCTTACAGTATCTGACCTCTTAGATACAACTGTATGCAAATATTTACGTATGAAAATAATCTCTCTCCCTTTTCTATACTATTTTAAAAAATCTGCTGATAATCTGTTTCCTAGTATGACACATCTAGGAATACTGTGCACTACGTGAGGCACTATTTCCCCTTTGCAAAGTGAATGTCTTTTTTCTTTTAAAATAATTTAATGAAAGTTTATAGTGACTTTAGATTTCCACTCATTCATTTTTGCACTTTCCTCCCTTCCCACCCCTCCTCCCAGTTCACTTCTCTTTTTGAAAAGTAAAAAAAAAATTCTTTTATTGTTATACAAGCCCAACCCCTCCCCAGTCCACTCCACTATGCAACTTTCATTCTAGACTCTTGTCATGACAATAATACCTAATCATATATTCCTCCTAAAGAGTTCTCTCCCCCATCTGTTGCAATGCAGTATACATTATTTATCCCCTCTTAGGTTTACGCCAACCACTATGTCAGTCCCACTTTACAATAGTGGCACTATGTAGTATTTGTTTTTTTTTTTTTAGTATTTGTCTTTTTATGACTATTTCACACAGCATAACTTTCTTCATGGTCACCCACTTTGTACATTTAATGAGTTCTTTGTTTTTCAGTGCTGAATATTATTCCATTATGTGAATATACCACAGCTTCTCTATCCATTCATTTGTTGATGAGCACTTGGATTGTATCAAACTCTTTGTTATTGTGAACAAGGCAGCAATAAACAAGGGTGTGCATATATCTGCTTGGGTGGCAGTTCTAGTTTCTTTAGGGTATATTCCCAGTAGTGGAATTACTGGGTTAAATGGTATTCCGAATTGCAACTTTTTGAGAAAGCGCCATACATAGTGGTTGCACCATTTTATACTCCCACCAACAGTGAATAAGGGTTCCAGTTTCTCCACAACTTTGCCAGTATTTGTTGTCTGCTGCTCTGTTGAATTTTGCTATTCTTATAGGGCTGAGATGATAGCTCATAGTTGTTTTGATTTGCATCGCTCATAGAGCTAGGGATTTTGGGCATTTCTTCATATGTTTATTTGCCATCTGAATGTCTTCTTTGGTGGTGTCTGTTCATATCTTCTGCCCATTTTTCAATTGTGTACCTTTATCTTGTTATGGTGCTCGGGTATTTTATAAATTCTAGACATAAGTCCCTTATCTGACATGTCATCACCAAATATTTTTTCCACTGAATGTCTTTTCAAGTTGTTGTCAGGTACCTTCAAGTTGACTACAACTCATGGTGATTCTATGAACAAACAGATCAGAACCTTGGCTTATCCTATGTCGTCCTGTCTCTGAAATGCTTGAATTCATTATTAGAGGCCTTTGTCAATCCATTTTGTAGATTCCACCTTTCCCAATATGATATATTTTTATCAAGGACTGGTCCCTCTTGACAATATGCCCAAAAACGTGAGAGGAAGGTTCACCATCCTTGCCTCTAAGGAGCACCACAGTTGCATTTCTTCCATGGCATACTTGTTTTGGCAATCTATAGGATATTCCATATTCTTCCCCAACAACACAACTTGAAGGCATTGCTATTTCTGTCATCCTTACTCAATATCCAACTTTCACAGGAACAGGAAATAACTGAATAGACCATGGCTAGGATCAGACACAACTAGTTTTTAAACTGAAGTGCTTGCTCTTAGAACGTTGGAGAGGCCCTTCACATCAGATTTCCCTAAACTGATGTCCTTGCTTTCAGAACTTTGGAGAGGCTGCTGAGAGCAGATTTCACCAATGCAACACATCCTTTGCTTTCCTGACTGCTAATACCAAGGATACTGATTGTGGGTCCAAGTTAATATGAAACCCCTGCCTGCTTCAATCTTTTCTCTATCCAGTGGTGAGGATTTTTGTTTGCTTGATGTTGAGATGTAATCTAGATTTAAGGCTGTAGTTGTTGATCTTCTGCAAAAGTATTACAAGTTCTCTTCACTTTGTGCAAGCAAGGTTGTGTTATCTGCATAGGGCAGGCTGTTGATGAGCATTCCTCCAATCCAGTTTCTCAAATCATTTGTCAACATATGCACTGAATAGTTATGCAGAAAGGATACAATCTTGACATAAACCTTCACTGATTTTCAACCACGCAGTATTCCCTTGTTCTGTCTAGACTGTAACTTCTTGGTCTAAGTATAGATTTGGCATTAGTGTACTTAAGTGTTTCAGGATTCCCATTTTCTTAATGTAGGCATTAACAATACTATGATACAAAGTCAAATGTGCATGGTCAATAAAACAAACATTTTTCTTGTATCCTCTGTTTTCAGCTAAGGTTTATCTGACATCAGCAAAGATATTCCATGACTTCTTCTGTCTCTAGCTCCCATTTCTGGCAGTTCCATGCTGATGTGCTGTTCTAGCCATTTTTTAATAATCTTCTGCATTATTTTACTTGCATGTAATATTAATGAGACTGTTCGATAATTTCCAGATTTTGCCGGATATTTTTGGGGAATGGGAACAAATATAGTTCTCTTTCAGGTTCTTTTTTTTTTTTTCCTCCAGGTATATATTCCAAATTTCTTGGCACAGACTAGTAAGCTCATGCAGGGCTGCATGTGTTTATTGAAACATATCTAATGGTATTCCATAAATTCCTGGAGTCTTATTTTTTTTTACCAATTCCTTCAGTGTAGCTTGAACTTCTTCCTTTATTACCACTGGTCCTCAATCAAATATTCCTGAATAGTTCCATGTCAACCAGTTACTTTTGGTATAGTGATTCTGTTTATTCCTTCCATCTTCTTTTAATGCTTTCTATACCATTCAAGATTTTCCCCAGAGAATCCTTCAAAGCTTTGTTTCTTTCAGTCTGAGACATGCTGAGCATGTTCTTCCCTTCTGAGTTTCTAAATCAAGAATTTTGCATAAATACAGTATTTTGCTTTGGCTTTTCAAGTTGCTCTTTTCTTGTTCATGCTATTCATTTTCTTGAAACTACCATCTATCTGTTCCCTTTGTTTTAGTTTCTCTATCTTGAAGCGCAAGTTTCACTCTTTTCTGACATTCATTGTGGTCTTTTCTTTCTTTCTTTCCTGTCTTTTTAATGATCTTTGTTTTCTTTATGGATGGTGTCTTGATTTTATCCCACAACTGATTTGTTCTTTGTTATTAGTGTTCTATGCATCAAGTCTAATCATAAGATGGTTTTTAAATCCAGATGGAATAGACTCAAGATCATTTTCTGTTCTTGGGAACTTTAATATTCTTCAACTTCAAATTTAACTAGTACATGTATAACTGATTATCTATTCCTCAGTCAGTACCTGGCCTGATTTTGACGGCTGATAACTGAGCTTCTCTTTAGTTCATAAGGCTAGGTCAATGTGTAGAGTCACCGTTTATGTTTTGTTTTTTTTTTTTAAAGCTATTTACAATGAACAAATCATTGACTGTAAAAAATGCAATTATATAATCTCCAGATTCATTTATGCCACCATGTTTTGGTGATCAAAGTGTTCTGAATAATTTCTTTATATTAGATTGTTAAGAAATGGTTGTATTCCGAGTTACCGCAAAACAATTATTCTATCGTGTGTAGCTTTAACACAAACTCACTCAACATCTTGAATTGTAAATTAGCATTAAATGCTCTGCTAGAGAATTAGTACCTCCAGGAGAACCAATTTCTTTTGTAAAAAGAGCCAGATGACCAAATACCGAAGCAGAATTGATAAACCAAGTATCTTGCTTTTAGGTGCCACTGAGTCAACGATGACTCATAGTAATCCAATGAAAGGCAGTCCTAAATCCTGCCTTATCCTGTGTCATATTCAAATCTATTGCTCTGGCCAATATGTCAATCCATCTTGTCAAGTACCTTCCACCCTTCCAAGTATGTGAGATGGAGTCTCATCATCTTTTTCTCTAATAACATCCTCTCCAAGATATATTTGTTTGCTCTTTGAGCAGTCCATGGGACATTCAGTAATCTTCTCCAACATTGTAGCTCGAAGGCACTGGCTCTTCTACTGTCATCCTTAGTCAATGTCTGGCTTTCAGATGCATAGGAAGCAAATGGAAAGACTAAGGCTGAAGGCTGAGATACCTTAGTGCTCAGAATGACTACTCTTCAGTATTTTGGAGAAGTCCTTGACTCCCAAAAAAACATGTTTTGATTGTGGATACTTGCAAGATGAAAACATTAACCATGTCAGTCTTCTCTCCATCTATACGATGTTGTCTATTAGCCTGGTGGTGAGGATGTTGGTTTTCTTACTGGTGAGGTGTAATTAATCCATACTGAAGGCTGTAGTCTTTGACCTCCTGCAATAAGCACTTTAGATCCTTATCACTTTCTTCAAGCAAAGAACCATTCCAGGAAGTAACATATAATCAAGAGTCAAAAGTGATAACAAAGACATTCACACTGCACTTGAAGGTATTAGAAAAAATAAATCCCCAAGAATTGATGTAATACCAACTGACATGTTCCAGTAAACAGATACAGCTCTACAGCTCTGGATGTACTCACCAGTCTAGGCTAGGAAATTTGGAAAACAGCTACCTTGTCTACTGACTTGAATTTGTCTCCATCCCTAAGAAAGGAGATACAACTAATGGGGAAATGATCACACACTATTACCCATATCACATGCAAATAAAATGAGGAAGATTATCCAGGGATAGTTAAAACAGTTTAGTGACACAAATTCCAGATGTTCAAGCTGGATTTAGAAGAGGCCACGGAACCAAGACTATCACTACTGATATCAGATAGATTTTGGATGAAAGCAGGGAATAAGAAAAGGATGTCTATTTGTGCTTCATTGACTATACAAAGGCATTTATTTGTAGATCATAACAAGTTATGGATAGCACTGAGAAGAATAAGAATCCCAGAAAACGTAATTGTGCTCACTAAAAACCTACAGAGCCTAGGAGGCTGTAGTCCAAACAGAGAAGGGGATACTGCATGATTTAAAATCAAGAAAGGTATACATAAGGGCTCTCTCCATACTCATTCTATCTGTATGTAGAGCAAATCATTCAAGATGCTGGATTCTATGAAGAAGCATCATCATGTCATGTGTATCATCTTATATCAGTGGACTCTATTAGGGCACATACTGATTCTAAAGAATTCCTATAGCTTATTAATTTTAAATCACAAATAAGTACAAATAAGAATTAAGTAAAATCTTTCTTATAAATCAGTATTTCTGACATAGCTATAACTACTATCCTCCAGTTCCACATTTGTTCCCAGAATCTACTCATCCCTCACATTCCTCAGTCCATTCTCCATTTGAAATATTAGATCATGTTACAATACTTAAATGACTTGTCACAATAAAAATAAATGCCTACATTTCTTGACTCTGTATTCTATCAATTTTTTCCTGCCTGATTATTTGTACATTAGCCTTCAGTGAGTAAATGATTGGGCCTTCTTCTAGGTTCCCTTAAGGTTTTCACTTATTACTTCTCTGCCAGAAGGGCTTAGCCTTGAAATTCTTGCTGACATTTCTCTATCTAAAATTTAAGTTTCAACCCAAACATTTTCTATTAAAGATGATTTTCCTATGGACTTAACTCATGAGTAGTCTTTTCAGTCATGCTCTATCACTTCAAATTTCTGATTTAATTTTACTTATTAAATCCTCTCACAACACTGCTATTTTTTTATGTTAGTTATTAGAGCCTAAAGTTATCATGTCTTCTGATTTGTTTGTCTGTAATCTGTTCCAAGGGAACAGAAAATGTGTGTTTTATTTACCACAGTAACTTAAAGGTCTAAAGCAATACACAGAGATAATTAATATGATTTAATAATTATTTCATATAAAATTTTCTCAAACCATATTCTAAGCTCTGACCTATTATTAAAAAACCTATTAGTGTAAATTAGTGATGGGTTAATATTTGTAAAGTTTTATAAAACAGCTGAAACTTTGGGCTTTCCAAATATGAAATTTAACAACTTTAGGTTACAAACTCAGTTAAGGGGAGCCTAGAATTTTCCTGGTTTTAGAGCTATGAAAAGTGAGATGGGGGGAGTAAGAGTTAATAAACTTTCAATAATAGGAAAAAAAATAAACAAAAAAACCCCTCTCTTAAATGAAGGAAAATCCAGCTCAAATCTCAAAGCACACATAGGTTTGCTAACTATTAAGTTCTCAAAAATTTGATTTTAATTGTCTATTTGTATGCATGTCGCATTTAGCATATTACTTGAAAAAAAGGTTGAATGAACAGTGTAAGACATGTAAGAAAGAATCCATTTTATTTTGGAGTAATATATTTTGTTTAACTTCTGTTATTTTGCTTGAAGATACAAATATATTCTCTATAGAAGATAAATATCTTAGGCAAGGATTGATCTGAACCGTCTTTTTTTCATTTTACGAAGAAGGTAAACATGGAAGGAAAAATATCTATCCAGTCAGACTATATAATTATATTTCTATTATGTGTATATGGGGGGAAATAATATATCAATATCGAAGTGTAGAGCAAATAAAAGTAGCAATAGTTACTTTTTAACCAACCAATACTATCTTCCTATTAAAATTTCTCCCATTACACATTCCTAACTAATGAAAGAATTATTTTAAAAAATGAGACTATCATCAGCTTAACAGAAATCATGCAAGTTTAAATTCTTTATTGCACAATGTCCATTAACTATGTATATTGTTGTTATTGTTATTTGCCATCGAGTTGCTTGCAACTCATAGAGACCCTATGTACAACAGCCCCAAACCCCACTCTATCCCTTGCCAATCTCACAGTCTCTGACACACGTATCCCCACAATCCAGTGAAGGAATTAATCCATCTCATTGAGGGTCTTCCTCCCCTGCACAGTCCCTCCACCCTCCCAAGCATGATGTTTCTCTCCAAGGACAGGTCCCTCCTTGCAACATATCAAAAGTATATTAGACGAAGCTTCAGAATTCTTGCCTCCAAGGAGCAGTCTGGCTTCAGCTCTTCCAGGACGAACTTGTTTGTTCTCCTAGCAGTCCATGGTATATTCAATACTTTTCTCCAGCACCAAAGCCAAAGGCATCAATTCTACTTCTATCATTCCTAGTCACTGTCCAGCTGTCTGAAGCATAGCAAGTAATGGCAAAGACCATGGCCTTTATCAGGCGTACCTTAGTCTACAGACTGACACTGCTGCTCCTCAGTACCTTGGAGAGGTCTCTGACAGCAGACTTTCCCAATGCAAATTTGTCTTTTAATTTCCTGGCTGCTGGTACTAAGAGTGTTGACTGCAGAGCCAAGCAAACTGAAGCTGTCAACAATCTCAATCTCTTCACCATCTATCATGATGCTGCCAACTGGCCCAGTGGTGAGAATCTTTGTTTTCTTGACGTTGAGCTTCAATCCATATTGAAGACTGCAATCCTTGACCTTATGCAGTAAACGCTTCAGGTCCTCTTCAGTTTCAGTAAGCAGGGTTGTGTCATCTGCATAATGCAGATTGTATATTATCTATATTGGTTCCCTTCAAATGCACTATGACTTTTCAAATTTATTTTTTAAAGTTCTCCATAAATCCAAACGCTAAACAACAGCATCAGGATTCCTAGTGGTAATGCAATTAAACTGCTCATGTTCTACAAAAAAAGTGGGTAGTTTGAACCTACTAGGAGAAAAAAGAAGTAGTCTGTTCCAGAAGTATTTCTAATCTTGCAAACCCTACTGACAGTTCTACTCTGCCCATATAAATCAGAACGAGTCACCATGAGTTAAAACTGATGTGATGATAGTGGAGTGGATTACCATCTTTAATAGGCAGCAAACATATTCAGCAGTTTCAGATACATCAAACAGAATATATGGATCACTATCATCCCTCAAGCATGGTAAATTTGCCACTAGAATTCAATTCCACATCCTGGGAATGAGTGATACAGGATTAAGTCAAGTTGAATTTTGAAAAAGGTAGTGAGAAAAAGAACTGTATGATAAAAGAAGAGTTGTTTCAAAATGATGATAGAAATAGTGGTAAGAAGCTTTAATGTTAGCCAACCCAAAACACTTAACTGCCATTGAGTTGCTTCCAGTCCACAGCAACCACAGGGTTTCCAAAGCTGAGAATCTCTATGGAAGCAGACTGTCCTATCTTCCACTTATCAAGTGGTTAGTGAGTTTGAACCCCTGACATAGTTAGCAACACAGCACTTAAAAACAGTGCAAAGCTCCTTAACAGACTCATAAAACTAAAAAGAAGTGAGAAACATAATGAAGGTTATCATTAATGTATGTTCTAGATAGTACTATATAAAAGAGTATTGTGTTACATGTTGAGCTGCCAACCATAAGGTTTGTAGTTCAACTCTTCAGCTGTTCTGCAGAAGAAAGATGGTTTAAAGATTTATAGCCTTGGACATCTTAAGACACAGTTCTATGATGTCTTGTACATGATGACAGTTAAGTCCTGGATTTTATATAGAAGGAATTAATAACTGCTTATTGGGTAGTACTTATTAGGTGTTGCTGAGATGGCTCTGCTAGAGTAACTCTATGTATAAGAGGTCCAAATACTGCCCAGACCTGCACTATTCTCACAAATATCACTATTTTTAAACCCTTTGTTGCCATCATTGTGTTAATTCATCTTGTCAATCTTGCTCTTTTTTTGCTAACCTTTCACTTTACCAAGCATTGTGTCTTTCTCTAGGGACCTGTTACATTGGTAGATGCCACTGAATTGAGTATGACCCATAGCAACCCAATGAACAACAGATCTGAACCCTGTCCTATCCTGTGCCATCCTCACAATCTATGACATACTCAGGTCTACTGCAGCACTCACACTGTCAATCCTCCTGGTTGAGAATATTTTTCTCTTTTGTCAATCCTCCATCTTTCTAGGCATTCGCTCTCGCACGGGAATAGCCTCTCCTAGAAACATGCCTAAAGTATGTGAGATAAAACTTTGTTATCTTTGCCTTTAAGAAGCACTCTAACTACACCTTTTCTAATACATATCTGTTTGTTATTTTGGCAGTCTATGGGATAGTTAGTACTCTTCACCACCATAGCTCAAAGGCATCAATTCTTCTTCTGTCATCCTTGGTCATTTTCTAGCTCTCAGATGGATGCAGAGAAAGTGACTGAAGAGACTATGGCCTGAATCAGGCACACCTTAGTCCTCAAAAGGACTCACTGCTCCATAATAATTTGAAGAAACCCTTGATTGCAGACTTGTCCAGTGCAAGGTGTCTCTTGATCTCCTGACAGTAACATCAAGGGTATTCTCTTTCATGCTGCTTATTGGTCCAGTGGTGATACTTTTTGTTTTCATGATGTTGAGATATAATCCATAATGAAGGCTGAAATCTTTGATCTACTGCCACAAGCACTTCAAGTCCTCCTCACCTTCAGCAAGCAGTCCAGGGACTAGACCTTGTGAAAACATAGTTGGCTACTATAAAAGAAAGGTAAGAAGTTTGAGGATGCTCAGGGTACACTAAAGAAGAGAAAACAGGCATTCTATTTTTTAAAAAATCAGCCACTGAAAGCCAGATGGCATATAGTTCTACTTTGACACACAAAGGATTTTCTTGAGTCAGAACAGATTCAATGACAACTGTTTTGGGGGTTTTTCTGTCCTAACTCTGTATTTGTGACAGTACATTCAGGTCTACTGATAAAAAATATCTTACTTACGAGTCAACTTATAATAAGTCAGCTTCTATAAGTCCACCTTATAGAAGCCCTACAGGCAGAACAGATCAGTCCCATTAAGTTTCAAAGGCAATAATTTTTACAGAACTAGGCTGAGCCATCTTTTGACCTCAAAAGAGCTAGCAGGTTCAAGCTAGTGGCTTTTGGTCAGAGTTACACCGCTAGGACTCCTTTGTGTACTGCTGGTAGAATAATAAATCTAAGACAGCATGAGGCAATGCAACATAAAGAAATACTACAGACTCTGACTTTTATTTACTAAATCTGTGACTGTAAGAAACTAGCAATTTCCCTCCTGAACTCTTAAATAAGTTTCCTCATTTGAAACAGTGAAGTAATTGTGATGCCCTCTATAATTTTACCTTATAAGGTTACAGTGAGTATTAAATGAATAATATATATTAAAACAAACTGCAAAGTATAAAACTGTATACAAATACAGGTTTGCATTGTGGGGAAAAAATTAAATTTACCTTTATATGTTCCAGAACAGCAGTGGCAACATTTGTATGGAGATCAATAAGTCTTTTTTTTTCAAGGAGTTCTGGCAAAGAACTACAAGTATCAAAAATTTGAAAAATAACAATTACAATTTCTATAAAAATTATATAAATTTTAATAAATTCCACCCTAAGTGTATCCTCCAAGGAAACTATGAATAGTGAAGCTTACAAATGACAATTTAAACTTTCTATCAACTAAATTTAATCTGTAATCTTAAACATACATGGAATTTATTTAATTCAGGTGAAAATTTCTTACTTTAAAATATTCCAAATATCATTACCTCTATCATTTCATGTTCTGATCCCAAAGTTTGGAGATAGCAAACAAAATAAGATTAATAAAATATTTCTGCCCATATGTCTAAGACAGTCTTCTTTTCTTGATGGCATTTGAAAAAATTTAAAAATATATATAAAAACTGGAAGCAGGAGTAGCATCCACTTCCTAAACAACATGCCTCTGGAAACTCTTTGAACTCTGAGAAATGATGATTGTTATAGAAAGACTTCAGGTTTATTTGTTCATAGGGTCGCTATGAGTCATGCTTGACTTGACAACAAGCAACAATAATAACATATATAAAAAAAAAATGAAACACAAACCAATACATTACTTAATCTTCAATTAAGAAGAAAACAGCAACAATGATAGTTAATAACAACTTGACTTTTTTCATCACCAATATTACCTTCTTGGTATAATTTCTCCTGTTACATATTTCTAACTAATAAGAGAAGCACATAATCTCCTGCATCTAAGAGATAAATATTATCAGCCTGAAAATGTTAAAAACAGGTTAGTGCTTTAAACTGGAAGACATAGATGCTATTGCCTAAAATGTTACATTATCTAATTATTTTTTACAAACTTAGAATAAATTTTAATAAAAAACTTCAAAGAGGGTACACTGCTAACTTACCTAACAGCAGAGGTTAGCTTAGCAGTATTGTCTGAAAGCATACTTATAGCTCCTTCATCTTCCCCTTCTAGTCCCTTGAAACGAAAAAGAAAAAAAAAAAAGATTACAGAAATTTTTCAAAATACCAGGCCCATCCATAAAAATCAATACATTCCTAACACTGTTAATAAATAATAAGATCTTCTAGAAGGAATAAAGTATAATGCCTTTTTTACAGTTAAATAAATCATCTAGTTAAGAATAGTCTAAAGTCTAATGTATTGGAGGACCTAAATAAAGGATCAGATAACATTTTCAGATCAGAAAATAGGCCTAACAACTTGTCATAGGTGACATGGTTATAAAGAGTACAACCAAAATCTGAAGTTACAGTAGAATAAGCACTTACAGAACATCTCCTAAAATTAAGTCACACTATAAATTATGTATATCTTCATATAATATATTCATAATACTTTTTTATACATTTTTTGCTCATCTTCCCAAAATTTATGTGTTTTGGTTTTTTAAAAAATGAAACCAATTTTATTTTCTGTCAACTTTATTTTTATTTTTTTAAAAGACTGTGGAAGACCAGCTTAATATATCAGAGATGTGATTATATATTTAAAAAGGCTTTTTTTATATAACTTAGAATATTTTTGTTAATAATGAAATAAAAGTACTTGAAATTTCATGGGGCAGGTGGTAAATAAATCCAAACCTTTATCTCTCAAGATGTGCTTCTACTTCCCAGTAATAATTAGAAGGCAAACAATCTTACCATAATGCTTTTAAGTCGTTTGACTTCATCCTCTTGTGCTCTATATGTTTCTAGTTCTTGCTGAACTGATTCTGCAACTTCTGGGAATGGACTAAAACAATATGGCAGAAGAAAAATTATGAGTATTACATAAAACAATTGCTTTTGGGGGAAAATTGTTGTTGTTAAATGCCATCGAGACCCGATAAACAATAAATGTGAACACTGTCCTGTGTCATCCTCACACTTCCTGACACATTAGAGCCCACTGCAGCAGTCACCGTGTTAATAAACCTGGTTGAAGCTCTTTCTCTTCTCCCCTGAACCTCTACCTATGCAAGAATCATGTTTCTTTTCAAGAAATAGCCCCTCCTAGCAACATGTCCGAAGTATGTGAGGTGAAACCTCATTAAAGAGCCCTCTGGCTGCACCCTCTGCCAAAACGTATTTGCATATTTGTTTGTTCCTTTGGCAGTCCAAAAAAGCACGCATCTCCAACACCATGTATCTTTATTTATTTTAGATATAAAATGAAGACTTATTATTTATCTGCACTTAGCTCCATCTCACATACTTTGGGCACATGACCAGGAAAGACTATTCCTTGGAGAAGGACATCATACTGAGGATTATTGACATAGTAACTAGGGTAATGGGGGTAGGTTTGTCAGAGTCAGTGAGACCAGTTCCAGGACAGACCAGACTTCAGAGCTGTTGTACATAAGGTGACTGCGATTTGCAGGTGACTCTACGGCACATAACAATACCACCACCACCACCGTGTTTTAATATACTCACAAATACAAACATTTAGTATAAACACAATCATGTAAATTTCTGATGTCTACTTATTAGTCACTCATTCGTTGCTGTTGAATCAGAAATGACTCAGAGCCTTCCTTTCAGCAGGTATTCAGAAGCTGTAAATCATACCAGACGAGAATGCCTATCTTCTATGAAGTAGGTGGTGGATTCTAATTACCTCCCTTTGTGTTGACAGCAAAACTCCCTATCTACTAGGCCAACAGATTCCCCTTATCTATTTATGTTGTTGTTATATGTCATCAAGTGACTAAGATTCATAGTGACCTTATGAACAATAGTTCTGAACCCTGCCCTGAGCCAATCTCATTGTCTTGGACACATCTGGCTCCACTGAATCCTTTAAGTATTGCAATTCAAGGCTTGAATTTGTTCTTCAGTTCCTTCAGCTTAAGAAATGCTGAAGTTCATCACTTTTGATTTTCTAACTTCAGCTCTTTGTACATTTCATTCGAATATTTTGCTTTGTCTTTCAACGTTTCTCTTTGAAAGCTTTTGTAGAACTCTTTAATTTCCTGATTTCTTCCCTTTGTTTCACTTCTCAGTGTTCTAGTGCAATATCTAGAGCCTCTTCTAACATTCATCTTGGTCTTTTCTTTCTTCTTTGTCTTTGTAATGACCTTTTGCTTTCTTCATGGACAATATTCTTACTATCATCCCACAGCTTATCTGGCCTTCATTCATGTGTATATCTACTTTTGGTATTGTACAAATAATATGCCTGACTAAGTTTCCAGTTTGGAGGCTCACATGTGAAGCAGCTGGATTCTGGAAGGTGGGCT
The DNA here is from genome assembly GCF_000299155.1 of Elephantulus edwardii. Lineage (NCBI taxonomy): Eukaryota > Metazoa > Chordata > Mammalia > Macroscelidea > Macroscelididae > Elephantulus > Elephantulus edwardii. The sequence goes on along the minus strand of NW_006399834.1, from coordinate 9,993,069 downwards.
CTCTTATTTGGGTGAGGGTCAGGTGTGGATGTTTGTTTTTTCATTCAAACTCGGGTGTGAGCTGGATTTGCTGGATTTAGCTAACAATGAGCTGTGGGCTAGAAGGCTCTTGTTTAGAGTCAACCAGGACCTGGTAGGCGGGCCTTGTATTTAAAAAAAGGCGGTTAACGGTGTTTGGGATAAACATTCTTTATTACCCCCATTCATTTATTGTAGTACTTTTCTCCCTGCCCACCCCTTGCCCCTTCACTCTTCTCTTTGAAAAGTAAAAGAAAAATTCTTTCATTGTTACACAATCCCTCCAAGTCCACTCCACTATGCAGCCTTCATTCTCGATGAACATTCTTCTAAGTGGTACAGCACTGCCCTGTCAATTTACTGTACTGAAGTAATTTCGGGTTACTGTGATGCTGAAAGCTGTGCCATTGATGTGTCAAATATCATAATGGATAACCATCATGAATAGTGTTTTCTGGAGCTCCCAGATTGAGAAAGGCTTGGAAGCAGCAGTAGCATCCACTTCCTAAACAACATGCCTCTGGAATCTCTATGAACACAGAGAAATGATGGTAGTTCTAGCACAGGGTTCAGGTCTTTTGTACATCAGGTTGCTATAAATCGTGCTTGACTTGACAGCAATTAAAAACAACATTATAACACTACATTTTACTTCTATTCCTTTTCATTAAACATAGACCTTTTTCTTTTCTCTTATGTGTCGTTAAAATATTTAAGTAAATGAAAATGGAAAATCTTAAACCAAAATAAACACTACTACCAAAATTAGCATACACTATAAAGGTACCCATGAAACCTCAACAAAGGAGTTTTTAAAATATTGTTTTTAAATACAGTAACAGTGGACAAAAATGTTGTCAATTCAGTATACTCAACAGCTTAGGAAACTATTGGCAAAATAAACAACTTAAGGCATATTTTTTGAACATCCTATGTCTGTTACCTTCCTCTAGGTTTGTCTTATTCTGACGGTTTCCATATTCCTGTGATACTAGAAGCTATCCCACTGGTATCTGAAATACTAATAGAGACATGTTTTAGCAAAGCTTCAAGACTACGGTAGGCTAGGGAAAAGGACCTGCTAGTATTTTAAAAATGAGCTGGTGAAAACCTTATGCAGAACAGCGGAATACTATTTGATACAGTGCTGAAAGATGAGCCCCTGTTTGGAAGGCACTTAAGATATGACAGGGGCCTTTTGTGTCTCTAGTTAGGTTTATTACCAAGTATTTAATCTTGTGGTTGGCTATTGTAAAAGGTATTGTTGTTCTGTACTTTATTGTTCCAGAGAAATTCTACTGATTTTCATATACTGATCTTAAATCCTGTCTCTCACTAAATTGGTCTACCAGGTTTTTGTTTGTTGTTGTTGTTGAGTCTTTGTGTTCTGGGTACACTATCATATCATCTGCAAATAGCAACAGTTTTACAGTATCTTTGCAATGATGCCTCGTATTTCCTTCTCTTACCTTATTGTCCTAACAAGTACTTCCAATAAAATACTGGAAAGGAGTGGAGATAGTAGACATCCCCACCTGCTCCCTGATCACAAGGAGAATGCCTATAGTATTTTTCCACTGAGAATGATGTTGACTCTTGGTTTGGCATATATACTTTTCACTATATTGAGTAAACCCCCTTCTACTTCTATTGAGTGTTTTAATCAGGAAAGGGTGTTGGATATTGTCAAAGGCCTTTAGTGTAGCAACTGATAGGATGAAGTGGCTCTTGTTCTTTGCTTTGTTAATCTGATGAATTATGTTGATTATTTTTCTTATGTTAAACCATTATGCATACATGTTATGAATCCCACTAGCTCATGATTATTTTTTATATATATACTGTTACCAGGACTGTAAGGATTTTTTAGACTATGTTCATGAGTGATATTGGTCAGTACTTTTCATTTTGGGTAACTGCCTAGTTTCAGTATTAGAGTTAAGCTTGCTTCATAGAATCACTCTTGGAATATTCCTTTTCTTTTTTTTTTAAATAATTTAAGCTGAATTGGTGACAGTTCACCTCTGAATGTTTGGTTACATTCATCCATGAAACCATTTGAGTCAGGACAAATTTTGGGGGAAGGAGCCTTTTTATGACCTGCTCAATTTCTTCTTTTGTGATGGGTCTCTTCAAGTGTTCTTCATCTGTCTGTGTCAATCTGAGTAGGGTATGGGTTTCTAGGAATGGGTCCATAACATCTAGGTTTAAAAATTTATTAGAGTATAGCTTTTCATTGTATTCCATTATTATTGATTTTATTTCAGCTAGCTCTGTTGTAATGCCATCTCACTAATTTCATTTTTGAGCTATTTATGTTTTCTCTTAAGTTTGCCAGTTTTGTCTATTTTTATTGATACTCTCAAAGAACCAACTCTAGATCTTGTTATTGGTTTCAACTGTTTTTCTGTTTTCTATCCCACTGATTTCAGCCCTTGTACATATAATTTCCTTTCTTCTAGAGGCTGTGAGACCTAACGAACTGGAAAAACATTCCCTGTTCATAGATAGGACGTCTCAACATAGTGAAAATTACAGACCTACCAAAAGCAATCTACTCAATGAAATACCAATGCAGATACCAAACTCATTCTTCAAAGAGATAGAAAAGGCAATTGACAGATTTATTTAAAAAGGAAAGAGGCTTCGAATAAGCAAAAATATGAAGTAGGAGGCATCTCACTCCCAGATCTCAAAACTTACTATTCAGCCATACTAATCAAAACAGCATGGTACTGGTACAACTTCAGACACATATACCAGTGGAATAGAATCAAGAACCCAGAAATCAACCTATCTATCAATGGTCAATTGTTTTTTTACAAGGAATCAAACATATTAAATAGTGAAACAACTTGTTAAACACACAGTGCTAGCAAAACTGGACATCTACCTGCAAAAAAACTGGAAAAGGATCCACATCTGACATCATACCCAAAAACCAACTGAAGGTGGTTCAGAGACCTAGGGGTTAAGCCCAAAACCATAAGGATCATAAGGCACAAAATGGTACCAAACGTAAAAACCCTAGCTTGTGGCATAAACAAGCTTGCAAACATAGCCAGAAATGGACAAGCAGGAAAGGATAAAATTGATGAATGTGACCTTAAAATCAAGTCCCTGTGTGCATCAAAACTTTCTCCAATATGGTAAAAAGAAAACCTATAGACTTGGAAAAAAACATTTGGCAACAACATGTCAGACAAGTGGCTCAAAACAAAAACTGACAAAATACTACAGGGCCTCCACAAGAAAAAGATTGATAACCCAATAACAAAATGGGCAAAAGACATGAAAAGACTCTTTACAAAGGGAGACATTCAGATGGTCAACAGACACATGAAGAAATGTTCAAAATCATTGGCAGATAAAGAGATACAAATCAAAATAGCAATGAGATATAATCTCATTCCTGTGGCAGTGACATAATTTAACAGGAGAGCAAGTATATGTTGGAGAGGATGCAGAGAAACCGGAACTCTCATGCACCGCTGATGCATTGTAAAATGGTACAATTCTGCAAGGCAGTTAGGCATTTCATCAAAAAGCTGAGCATTAAAATCCCATATGACCCAGCTATTCCACCACTAAGAATATTCTGGAAGCAATCAGAACTGAGATATGAATGAAAATATGTACACTAATGTTCATAGCAGCATTATTCACAACAGGAAGAAAATGGAAAGAGCCCAAAAGCTCATCAACAAATGAATAGACTGTGAAACTATGGTATATTTACACAATAATACTATGTAGCACCACGAATTAACTATTTCATCAAATACTTTATTACATGGGAGAGTACAGAAATTATGCCTAGTAAAATAACTCAATCTCATAAAGAAAAGTACTGCAGAAGAGTATTAATGTAAAAACAGAAGGATCACTGAGTTAGATGTGTATAAATGTTCAAAGGGGAAGAGGAAAGGAAAAGGGGGCTGGAAAAGGTGAAAATTACTATGACAGCAAAGGGTAGTGAGTGGTGGAAGGGCTGGAGGAAATGGGAAAAGTCAATGAAGACTTTAAATGATGGAATAATAATAAGCATAGATCAATCGCAATAAATTACATAAAATGCAATGTATATGAATGACTACATGAAATCATGTAAATGAAAGCTTACATAAAAGATAATGTTCATGAATCAAGCATATTGTGTATGAATTACTGTATGCAAACCACTAAAAATATTAGAAGGAAAAAATATGACTGAGGAAGAGCTACCTTCTCTAGAGGAGAAGTAAACTTCAAAAACAAGGATGGAGTAAAGCTTCTGAAACTTATTTACTGATGTGGTATGACTTAATATGAGAAGGAACAGCCACATGAATAATCAGAATATATAATGTAGATCATTAGGTGATTATCAAAAAGGAAACAGAATGTGCAAAAATGAAATATCACCACCAAAATTAATATACAATATCAAAGGCATCAGTAAGGTGACATGAGCTGGTATTGGCAACTTTGAATTAGACAATCTATCTATATTGTTTACTATATAGGGAATGATAAATTAAAGAGAGACAGCATTGCATTCCATGTCAGAAGGAACATTTCAATCTATTCTGTAAATTTCACTCAAATCACAATAAAACAAAGCAGGGGGGAGAGATTATCCTAAAATACAATGTTGTCAGTGATAGGATAATATCTATACTGCTATAAGTTAGATCAGTTAATAAAACTATCATTCAAATTTACAAACCAGCCACTAAAGCTGTTGTTGTTGTTGTTATGTGCCATCAAGTCGCTTGCGACTCATAGTGAGACCTTTTGTACAACATCCCTAAACTCAGTTCTGTCCTATGGCAATTGCACTGTTTCTGATACACCCATCCCGATTACCCCAGTCACTGAATCAATCCACTCATAGGGGGCCTTCTCCTTCTGCGCTGTCCCTCTACCCTACCAAGCATGATGTCCTTCTCCAAGGACCTGTCCCTCCTTGCAACATGTCCAAAGTATGTTAGACGGAGCCGTAGAATCCTTGCCTCCAAGGAGCTGCCAGGTTTAACCCTTTCTAGGACGAATCTGTTTGTTTTCCTAGCAGTCCATGGTACCCTCAATACTCTTCTCCAGCACCACAGCCCAAGGCATCAATTCTCCTTCTGTCCTCCTAAGTCATTGTCCAACACTCTGATGCATAACAAGTGATTGCAAAGACCATGGCCTGTATCAAATGCACCTTAGTGTCCAAAGAGACACCATTGCTCTTCAATACTTTGGAGAGGTCCCTAACAGCAGACTTTCCCATGGCAATATGTCTTCTAATTTCCTGGCTGCTGGTGCCAAGAGTGTTGACTGTGGAGCCAAGCAAACTAAAGCTGTGAACAATCTCAATCTCTTCACCATCCATCCTGATGCTGCCAATTGGCTCAGTGGTGAGAATCTTTGTCTTGACATTGAGCCTCAATCCATATTGGAGGCTGCAGTCCTTGATCCTCTGTAGCAAGGGCTTCAGGTCCTCTTCAGTTTCAGCAAGCAGGGTTGTATCATCTGCATATCACAGATTGTTGATAGATCTTTCAACAATCTTGACCCCACATTTCTCCTCAAAAAGCCTAAAGCTAGAGATTTAAAAACTCTATTTAACCCATTTCTGTACTCTAAAAGTTGATAAAATATGCAATCAAGACAATCTAGATGAACTGATAATTACTGGTCAGTGGAATGTGAATTGTGGAAACAAAGAGTCATAGGTAGATAACATCCTTTGAGCCAGAAATGCTATGAATGGCACTCACATGACAAAATTCTGTAAGACCAAGTCATTGCAAATCTTTCTGTAAACAACATAAATGGTTACTATATATGTAAACTTCACCAGATGGAACACACAAGGATCAGATGGACTACATTTGGGGAAAGGGACAATACAGAAGCTTAATATCTTCAGTCTGAACAAGTCAGGGCTACAGAGAACCAAAATTCAAACCTAAATGTAACCTACCTGAATTCATTTTCGGAAAAGATTCGATGCATTGACATGAATGACCAAAAACTAGATGAGCTGTGGGATGACCAAGGATCTTATACATAAAGAAATCAAAAGGTTTTTTAAAAAACAGGAAGAAAAACAAGCCCAAAATGGATGGCAAAGAGAGATGTCAGAAGACAGTGACAGGAACTCTTTAATCTCGAGTATCTAAAGCAAATGTAACAAAATGCTGACATAAAAAAGCTAAACAGATTTCAAAAGAGGGGGGCTGAAGACGACAAAATGTTAAATGTGTAAAGACAAAGAGTTTGATAACCAAAAGCGAACAAGATGCTTGCATTCCTCAAGGTGAAAGAACTGAAGAATATATTCAAGCTGGCTAAATACTGAAGGACACAGAAAGCGTAAAAAAAAGGTGGAAGAAATAAATAATCACTGTACCAAAATGAACTGATCTATACATAACTATGTCAAAGGTAGAATATGATTAAGAATTGATGATATTGAAGGAGAAAGTCAAGCTAAACTGAAGGCACTGGTGAAAAACAAGGCCCCAGAAATTGAAAGAATATCAATTGAGATGATCCACCAAACAGACAAGCATTTACATCTACAGGATATAAGCTCATTTTTTTTCATTAATTCTTAACTTTCTGAAATAGAAATGTTTAAATTATCATTCTCACATTTTACTGATGAGGAAAATTAATCTCAGAAAGGTTTGAGATACTTATTCATGCTATTTTGTGTCTTTGTGCTGACATTATAATTTGTAGGACAAAGAATTAGATTTTATTTTATATCTGGTTTCTGAAAGTGCCCAAGCAATTAAGATGCTCTTAAAAAAAAAATAGTAAAGTTGAATTCCCACCAGACTCATATATGGAAAACTAGCTTCAGAATGGGAGGATTCTTTGATCAGACTTATCGTAACTATACATTGATGCTCTAGTCATGCATAGTCATTGAGGCCTCAATGACTACTGGGCTCTGGACTTTAGAGCATCCTAGAGTGGTGAGAACATCCATAATAGGGAGAGCATGGCACATCTATGAGAATAATGGCTATCTCATGCTGCAGTCTCTTTCAGATCTTGCCTGATGGATCTCTGCCTGTATCCTTTCTGATTATAATAAATACATAACTCTAAGTACAGGCAGGTTCCATAAGTTTTGTGGTCATTCTAGTAAATTATCTAGATTACTGGGGCTAGAAAAAAGCCAGCAAGGCTTAGAGTCTACCTATAGTTTTGGGTGGATGGAGGACAGGATTGTGGAGTAAGTAATTTCATAAAGACCTAATTATGAACATTTAGAGAAAATGCCATGTGCTGGCCGCTTTCAGAGTTGGAGTGAGGAAATGGAGATGTGACATACTTTTGCATTTTGGGGCTCAGCTCTGTGTAGATTTTAACTTATACACTATTTTAGCAGGTCTATGTCTACCTATGAAAGAGTAAAATTCTTATTGACCTAAATTAGATTTTTCTAAAACTTTAGGTCTTAAAAACATATTTTAAAAGTCTGTATTTGAATAAAGATGTTTTCCCTCCTTAAACTTTACTAAGAAATGTTACATTTGAAATATACTCCATTTGTAGAAATAGTGTCTTTTCAATGAACTATTAGTTCCTTGTACTTCACCACTTCCATAATAGCTTGTCTCCAGAAACCCTATGAACATGGAGAGAGGATGAAAGGCACCCAAGTGTCGAGGACTCTCCTTCAGAGGGTTGCTATGAGTCACCTGTGACTCGACTGCACTTAACAACAACAACAACAACAACTACTTCACCATTATGAAAGGAAATGTACACTATAAATCTACAAAGGGAATGAAATTAGTTGGTTTTTTGTTTTGGGGAGGTTTTAATTATGTGTGTGTGTGTGTGTGTGTGTGTGTATGTACGTACCGTCAAATCGTATCTGACTGGTACAGGAACAAATTTTCCCTCCTTCTCCAGCAGAGCATCTGGTGGATTCAAACTGTGTACCTCTGGGATTGCAGTGCAGCTTCTTATCACTAGGTCACCAGAGCTCCCTGGAAATAAGTTTTTTTAAAGTGCATATTTATAGTACCTAAAATTTACCCTAGTCAGGAAAAAAAATGAATTTTTTAATCATGATGTAATTTTTCAAAATGAAATAATAAAATTTTAAAAATAATAAAAAAAAAAATTAGCCGGTTGAATAAAGACTACATTCACTTTTTCCTTAAGCATAAATGTAAACTAAGGACAAAATACTCTAATATATCAGATACCAAAAAATCCCACCAGTTGTTGAGTGAACTCTGAATTAATGTGAATCCATGTTTTAGAACAGAAATGCATTTCATAGGATTTTCAATGGCTGTGATAATTTTTAAAATGTCTGTAGTCAGGGATCTTTCCGAAGTGCTAAAGAACACAGATGTCGGCTTGAAGACTAAGGTACCTAAAAAATGACCTATTCTGGAGATTGTTCCATGTACACTAGAGAAGATACAGTGTGCTTTTCTGGGGCACATTAGTCTTTATATGTCTATGAGAGAGTTGGTTGATTGTGTGGTTTAATTTCTCAGCATCTTTGTTGAGTTTCTTAGTTTTATCTTTTCTTTTTTTTTTTTGGTTTTATCTTTTCTTGAGAATGGTGTACTGACATCTCCTATTTCTATCATAGTGGTTTCTATTTCTCTTCAGTTAACATTTTTTTTTAAATATATATTTTGAAGTTCTATCATTTGGTGCATAGATATTATGCTTATGTCCTCGTGTTCTATTGACCTTTATCCATAAATATGATGATGACATTCCTTGTTCTTTGTGATGGTTTTTATGCTGAAATCTATTTTATCAGGGATTAATATTGCTACTCCCACTTTGTTCTGGTTGCCATTTGCTTGGTTGTTATGCATCAGAGAGTTGGACAATGACTAAGGAGGATACAAGGAGAATTGATGCCTTTGAGCTGTGGTGCTGGAGAAGAGTATTGAGAATACCATGGACTGCTAGGAAAACAAACAGATTTGTCCTGGAAAGGGTCAAACTGGGCGGCTCCTTGGAGGCAAGAATTCTAAGGCTCCGTCTAACATACTTTGGACACGTTGTAAGGAGGGACGGGTCCTTGGAGAGGGCCATCATGCTTAGAAGAATGGAGGGACAGCGCAGGAGGGGAAGGCCCTCTATGAGGTGGATTGATTCAGTGACTGGGGTAATTGGGATGGGTATATCAGAGAGTGCAATTGGCACAGGAAAGAGCAGAGTTTAGGGATGTTGTACATAGGGTCGCTTTGAGCCGCAAGCGTCTCAATGGCACATAACAACATAGCAAAGTTCAACAGAGCAGTAAACAACAAATGCTGGCAAGGCTGTGGAGAGCTTCGAATCCTTATTCACTGCTGGTGGGAGTGTCAAATTGTACAACTACCATGGAAGGTAGTATGGTGCTTTCTCAAAGAGTTGGAAACAGAAATACCACTTGACTTAGCAATTACACTACTAGGAATACACCCTAAAGAGGACAGAGTTGCCACCCAAACAGTTATATGCACACTCATGTTTACACCCATGTTTATTCACAATAGCAAAGAGATGGAAACAACCGATAGTGCCCATTGACAAATGGATAGAAAACTATGGTACAGTTGCACAGTGGACTACTATGCAGCAATGAAAAATAAGAAACTAAAAATTGATGAATGAGACCTTCTAATGATTAAATGCATGTGTACATCAAAAGGTTTTTCCAACAGGGTGAAAGGAAAATCTTCTGACTGGGAACAAACATTTGGTAATACCATCTCAGACAAGTGTCTTGTAATCAAAGTTTATAGAATACTCCTGGCCTCCACAAGAAAAAGACTGATAATCCAATTATGTAATGGGCTAAAGATATGGAAAGAATTTTCACAAATATCTGAATGGCAAACAGACATGAAGAAATACTCAGAATCACTGGCAATAATAAAGATGCAAATCAAAATCACAATGAGGTACCCTCTCTCACTCCAGTAACAGTTGCAAAGTTTAACAGGGTAACAAGTAATAAATGTTGGAGAGGATGTGTTGAGAAAGGAACTTTTATACAATGTTGTTGGGATTGTAAAACAGTGAAACCATTCTGGAAGGCAGTCTGGTGTTCCTCAAAAAGCTGAACATAGAAATTCCATATGACCCAGCTATTTCACTACTTGGAATACACCCTGAGAAAATGAGAACTGAGGCACAAAGAATTGTGTATCAATGTTCACAGCAGCATTATTCACCATCACAAGAATATGGAAACAGCCAGATGTCCAACAGCAAACCAACAGACTGAGAAATTACGGTACATTTACATGACGGCATACTACATAGCATGCAGGAGCAATGATTTTGAAAATGACCTAACTTGGGAGGGATTGGAGAGCATTATGTTAAGTGAACTAACTCAGTCCCACAAGGACAAATATTATATAAAGCCATTATTGTAGAATGAGGATAAGGATCAAAGGGAGGGATGGAAGCAGAAGGATGAGGATATGCAAGGGGAAGGGGGAAATTAATCATGGAGCTGTACAGCTTGATGGGTGGGGGGGTAAAGGAAGTTGGAAAAATCTGTTCTGGAAAAGAATGTCATTAGAATTTTGTAAATAAACTAGTATACTTCATAAAAAGGCTACACAACATGGGTGACCCGTGAGGACATTATGCTGAGTAAAATATCTCCATCACAAAAGGACAAATACTATAAAACACCACTGACAAAGGGGATTGGGGTAAACTAAGAAGAGGGGATCAATAATGAACACTGCATTGGAACAGATGGAGGAAAGAACTGTTTAAAACTGGGGCAGGGGAAGGAAGAAATGAAGCAAAAATATTTTTTTAAGTGAACTGAGGGAGTACAGAGGAAAATGCACAACAATGAATGGGTAAAATTCCAATTTTTCTGTAAACTTTCATTAAATCATCATCATCATCATCATCATCATAATACTAAGGTACACTTGATTCAAGCCATGGTATTTTCCAAGACCATGATCCTGATCCAAGCCATGCCTACTATGCATCTGAGAATTGGACAATGGAAAAGGTGACTGAAAAATTGATGTTTGAGTTGTGGTGCTGGCTTTTTTTTTTTTTTAAATAAAAAGCAGACTAGAATGCCTTCTTAACAAGGCATCCTTTCATTTAGGGGCCAGGTTCTCGAATATTTATGCCACCTATAAATTGACACACTCTCACTCTTACACTCGCTCTCAAAGTTCCTGGGCCCTTGTTGTTGTTAGGTGCTGTCAGGCTGTGTACAACCCACAGCAGCCCTGTGAATAGGTCTAAACCCTGTCTTACCATGTGCCATCCTCACACCTTCTAATACACAAGAGCCCGTTGTGGCAGTCACTGTGTCAATCCACCTGGTTGGGAAGTCTCCCTCTCCTTCGCCAACCTTCTGCCTCTCCAAACACCAGGTCCCTCTCCAAGGAATAGCCCTTCCTAGCAACATGCCCAAAGTATGTGTGGTGAAGCTTTATTATCTTTGCCTCCAAAGAGCTGCCCTTTCTCCAAGACATATTTGTTTGTTTCTTTGGCAGTTCATGGTTTAATTAACTTTTGATTCAACTGAGTTGGTTGAAGCCTGAGAGCCTCTTGTTTGAAGCAGTTGGGTCTTAAAGGTAAGCCTTTTTATAGTTGTTTAACAGTCAGCTGTGGGATGGTAGTTCTTTTTTATTTAATTAACAATCAATTGTGGGCTGGGAGCCTCTTGTTTAAACCAGTTAGGGCCCAGTAGGTGGGCCTTTGTGATTACAAGTTGGTGTGGCCTGAGGGCCATAGGCTGATTTACTACTAGAAGTCAAATTAAATTGTCAGTTTATTGTATTTGGGGAAAATATGGTTCTAATTGCTACAGCATTTGTCTGTGTTTGCTGTACAGAGATAACTTGTGAGTTGCTATGATACTGAAAGCTATGCCACTGGTGTGTTACCTGGGCCCATAAAGTGTCCTAAATTTTTAAGACATGGCAACAGGGAGAATAAATATATCTGCTATAATAAGTAACATAAGAAATTATTCTTTTTTTACTCATTACTTTTAATATATATACATTGACCAAACCTCTGAATTTCAGGTTTAGGTATTTTGCCATGTTGTTGTTAGGCACTACCAAGTCTACAACAACTCAGCAACTGGGGTTTATACAATGAAAAACAGAACACAAATGAAAAATCTCTTTGCAAGGTTTCTCTATCACAAAAACCTGTTGCCAATTAAAGATAGAGATGCTCCTGTGGATGGTGGAAAGGATGGGTAGGCATTTTAGAAAAAGCATTAACTATAAAATCATATGGTATGAGTATACTGAAAGGAAATAGTTCCTGCACATCAAGCAATAAAGTTATATATCTGTATTCAATTATAATTCCCACTTTCTGTGTGTCTAAACTACCCTTATTAGTTTTTAAAAATCTAAGTCATTAAACATGATGACAATGATTTTTCTTTCAGGGATGAAATTTTTATTTTCTGATGTTTTCTAACTTACCTTCCTTTATGTTTTTGCCAAAACTTATCAACTGGAGTCAAATCATAAGATTTCTTGTTTTTTCTCTTTGGCCTAGCACCAGCTGGAGAATTTTCCATTCCTGCCGATTCTTCCAAATTAACTCTGTTTAAGTGGAAATCCTAGAAAAAAAGGAAATCTTTAATTAAATAACTTTTCTGAGTTTAAAACTGATAACATTTCTTCTGTAAGGAAAATCAGTTTCTTGCTTTTTTCGCTAATATTTCCCAGGTTAAAATGTGTGTGTGTGTGTGTGTGTGTGTGTGTGTGTGTGTGTGTATTTCTGAATTTGAAAAAGCTTTCCTGTAATATTGTGTATGCATTTGTTATTGCACTTTTGAATTTCAGGCGAATATCTCAAACTAATCTAACAGATGCTTTGCTTTAACAAAGATTTGGTCAAAGCATCAACCTTGAAATACATTTAAGATTTTGGATATATTTTAATCACATATCTTGAAGAAAACGAGTCCCATCAAAATGCTTCTCTAACTACCTTTTTAAAAATCTGGAATATTATAATTACTTGTACACCATTTTTTTTTCTTTTTGCAGAAAAAGGGATAAACTTTACTATAATACTTAAAAATATTAACATAAATTCTGGTTATTGTGATTTAATGTTTCAAATGGTAAGAGCGTAATAGGGTCAAAAGCACAATATGGAAACCTAAGAGCTGAAGGGGGGGGGGAGGGCTAAGGAAAGGGCAAATATTAAGTTGAAATAATGCCCAATCCTGAAACTAGGAAACACACTCTGCTTTTAAACAATCAAATCTTCTTTTCCCTCAATGAAGATATATAAAAAGAAATTGCCATTTTCTAATGACTAATAAAAAGACTTGCACTGGAAAAGTCTATAGTCATGGACCTCTCAGAGTACTGAAGTACTAAAAAAATCACCTGAGTCAAACCACGGTCTTTTCAATTTGCTATGCATCAGAAAGTTATATATTATTTATTATATATTTGGTCTTATTTATGACAGAAGCATAATTGATACCTTTTGAGTTATAGTGTTAAAGAAAAGCACTAAACATCCTATGGACTGCCAAGAGAACCAACAAATATATCTTGGGGAGGGTACTCCTTAGACAGAAAGATGGTGAAACTTTGTCTCACATATGTTGGGCATGTTGTTAAGAGGAGCCAGTACTTGGAAAAGGACATCATGATTGGAAAAGTAGAGGGTGAAAGGAGGAGGGGAAGATTCTCATGAGCTGGAATGACACAGTGACTGTACCAATGGACAGAGATGATGAGCACTGCACAGGATAGCACAGGGTTCAGATTTATTGTTCAAAGAGTTGCTAACTGACTTGTTGGCACACAAATCATAATTACCAATTACTAATGGAACTCCATTTGAAGTTGGACAATGAACAAGGAAGAGAGAAGAAAATGCCTCTGAGTTGTGGTGTTAGGAAAAAAAGTATTTAACATCCCATGGACTGTGAAAAGAACAAACATGTGTCTTGGAGAAAGTGCAAGCAGGATGATACTTGGAAGCAAAGATGGTGAAACTTTGTCTCACATACGTTGAGCATGTTGTTAGAAAGGGCCACTTCTTGGAAAAAGATTTCACATTTTGAAAGGGGGAGGGTTGGCCTAAGAGATGAAGACTCTAAGATGGATTGACAGTATGGAGTCACAAGAAGGAGTGACTAACAATGGGCTCCATATATCAGAGATGATGATGTATAGGACGGGGCAAAGTTCGGATTCATTGTTCATGGGATCACTGTGAGTCACAATGAACTCAATGGTACTTAACAACAAGGGAATTCTGTTGAGTTCTAGTCTGTAAGAAGTTATGTCATTATCCAAAGACTGTGCTTCTGGCATTTCCAACCTACAATTCTAAGGGATAAAGATTAGCAATCTCTTCCTATGTGAATAACAGACTCAGAAACCCAACAAAGGGTCAGGTGTAAGTCAGAAACGAGTATGAGTTCTCTGAGTCACTGTTATGTCTTAATAAAATGAAAAGGATACTGAAAAGTCTGTCACAAGAGAGTGTATTTCCCATTTTAAAAGACTCACATAGAAGTTATGTCCAATTTCACAGCTGTTTTCAATATCTAGAAAATCATCAATAATTCAGATTTTCAGAGCAAAGACATTCAGTATGAGAAGTAAACTGCAATTTCAAATTAATATTTTCTATCTAGAACTTCTACTCCATCTTGTGGACATAAAGAGTATAATGCTCTGGGTGTGTGTGGGGGGGGAACCTAACAAAATCTCAAAAACAGTTTGTTACATTCTGGTTACAGTTTACTCACATCTAGAACTGCAGTCTAATCACTGCACCAGATGAAGCCAATATAAGTCACAGTTTATTGCAAGGAATCTCTTCAAAGAGATTAGTTTCATAAGATCAATATATAGTAAAACTACTGAGAAAAGACTGGTTTAAGAGTAATAAAGAATCTGAAAATCTACCCTAAGAAGGAACCTACAGATGTTCTTACAGTAGCAAAAAACCAAAACCAACACAAATAAATGACCCAAAAGTCCAATAACAGAGGCCCTAGTACTGGCATGATGGCCTTCCAAGCATGATACCCTTTTCCAAAGGCTGGTCCCTCTTGGAAACATGCCTCAAGTATGTGAGATGGAACTTCAAATCTTGCTCAGGAGAGGAAAACCCTGGATAAGAGGAAATGACATAGTGGCTGACAATGAGATCAGATATGTGAGAGATGGTTAGGCTGGCTAATGGCAAGTTTTAGAGCCATTATTCATAGGGTCACTATGAGTCATAGCCGACTCAGTGGGACTTAACAAAAACAGTGCTAGCAGCTCCGTGAAAGCAAGGATCCTATCTGCTTTGTTTACATTCTACACCCAGTATCACGGTACCTGCCACATTAAGAGTTATTAATAATCAATTCAAATTTTAAAAAGTCAAACTTAAACTCACTGCCATCAAGTCATTCTGACTCACAGCGACCCTTCAACAGGTTTCTGAAGTGGTAAATTGCAAGAGAAGACTGGCCATTGTTCTCTCTGAGAGACTGGTGGATTTGAGCTCTAAGAACAGCACAGATTTTGGGTTAACAGTGGAACTCATTAAGGATTATACACCAGAGCTCTATAAGATCAACTGTTGTTGTTTTGTTGTTAGGTGCCATTGAGTACAACTCAGAGTGACCTAAAACAAAAGATCTGAACCCTGTCCTCTCCTATGCCACCCCACATCATCTCTGACATGTCACTGTATTCATTTCACTAGGGTCTTCCTCCTCTCCTTTACTCACCCCACAATTAAAGACATTATCCAAGGAACAGCCTTTTCTAGCAACATACCCGAAGTATAAAAGACAAAGCTTCACAACCTTTGCCTCCAAGGAACACTCTGGCTCTACTTTTTCTAAGGCATTATCTGTTCTTTTGCCAGTTCGTGGGATAATCAATGCTCTTCTCTAAAACCACAATTCAAAGTATCAATTCTTCTATTATCATTACTCAACTCTCAGATGCATACCAAGTAACTGAAGGCCATGGCCTGAGTCAGGTACACGTTAGTCTTCACTGTTCTTCTGTATTTTTGAGAGATCCTTGACAGCAGACTTGATAAATGTGTCTGTGTTTTATCAGCTATACAAAGGTATTTGACTCTAGATGTTAACAAACTATCGCTAATATTGAGAAGAATGGGAATCTCAGAATACTTAATGTGCTCATACCTAGACCAAGAAGCTGTTGCCCAACAGTGTAAGGGAACACTGCATAAATCAGGAAGGGTGTGTGGCAGGGATGATTCCTTTCTCCATACCTATTCAACTACACATGGCTACCTCTTACAGCTTTCTTAATTTTTTTTTTTCCACCTCTCACACATCTTAAGCTACAAGGTCTGAGGTTAGGGTCATCTTTGGGCTCTCACACTATGTATTAGACTTGCCTTCTATTTTAAAACTTTTCAAGCTTTGACTCTTGTGTCATCAATGTATATCATAGATTTTCATTCTCATTTTCCCCTTCTCTCTCTGTGGTATATATGGCAATGTTTGAAGTCAATTTTTGGTTGCAGTAAATTAAAGAATGCTATTGGCACTATTAAGGTAGAAGTCAGGGATGCTGATAAACATCCAAAAAGGCATAGGACAGCCGCCACAAAGAAGCAACATTCTGGATCTCCGAAATGTCATTAGTGTTGAGATGGTGAAATCCTAGTTACACCTTCAACATTCTTACACTTTAATCTCTCTATATCATTAACTGTTTTTGCTCATTCTCACTGGTACTCAAACATACCATAATTTCTCCCACTTAAAAATATTTTCTAGCTTATTTCCTCTTCCAGCAATCATTCTTTTTTTCAGCTCTCAAAACAGAAAAAAAAAAACTCTTTTAAAGGGAGCTCTGGTGGCCTAGTGGCAAGAAGCAATGCTGTAATCCCAAAGCTTGTGTGGTTCGAATCCACCAGATACTCTGCTGGAAAAGGCGAGGCAATCTCCTCCTGTGCCGTCTGATTTTATTTGCCAGTATACAACAAAAGGAAAACAACATTATTTTAGGGCTGTCTGTAAAAACTCATGTCTTTGAATTGTGATGGTGAATATACTGAATATTCAAGGAACTAACAAAATGACTCTGTGTTGGAATAGGTGCATCCAGGATGCTCCTTAGAGACAAAAATGATGAAGATGCTCATAAACTTTGAGCATATTATCATGAGTGCTTAAAAAAGTAAAGGGTCAGTTAAGGAAAAAAAAATCTTCAATAAGATAAACTGACATAGTGACTGCAACAATAGGCTTAAACAGTGAAAATTGTGAGGATGGTGCAGAAACAGGCAAGATTCTGATCTGATCACTATACCTGGGAGCTGACTCAAGAGTACCTAACAACAACTTATTCTTCTTCTCATTTCTCTGGAATCTCAGTTCAGTGTTTTATTTCTACACAATGGAAACTGCTCTTACAAAGTCATTAATGACCTTCACTCATTGTTGCTTTCAATCATGGCTTCTTATCCCTCAGTATTTGTCCAAGTTGACCCTTCTTTCCCTTTTAGAAACAGTTAACTTATGCTTTTTAAAATGATGTAGATCTGGTTCTACTGGTTGGAGAAATGTTGTTTGATTTGTTGACTCATGAAGCCAGGGTCTAAATAGTGCTTGTCAATAAACAGGCCCACTGTTACAATGGGCTTGAGAATATCAGAGATGATGAAGGATAGGGCAGGGTTCAGATATGTTGTTCCTGGCGTCATTGTTAGCGGGAGATCTGATGACACACAAGAACAACAACCATGTACTCAAATACTAATTGAACTGATTTTTTTCTTCTCTAGTCTTTTACATGATCTCCTAAACAAGCTTTTTATTACCCTATTCATAGGCTCAATTTAGTGGTCTCTTGATTCTTTTTTGCCCCTTTGTTGAATCTGTGTCAATTATTTCCTTGACACTCATCCTGGAGTCATAACTTAGGACTCTAGAATAAATAAATACATTATATCAAATCACAATATAAAAGTATTTTTTTTAAAAAGTTTTAACAGCTGCGGATTCCTATCAGTAATCCTGAAATCAAGTTGTAGTATTATTAATATATTGAGATTCAGATACATATAACAAATAATATATGAGTAATATATATAAATACTACTATATATTATAACTATATTAAACAGTTAAACCTAAACCACCTATTAAACATTTCCATTCTGCATTTTAGGCAGTATTTGCATTAATGATACACAATCTTCAGAGACCTGGGATAGGGCTTGGTAAACTAGAGAGCTATTCTTAGTATAGCCAATGATGGCTCTGTCTTTCAGTTCTTCTCTTAACAAATGAGATTTATTCCAGTCCCATTAATGTCTTACAGAGACGTTGTTTGTGTAGAGATTTTCTCATTTCCTGTGAAGACTGGGACTGTGCTATAGTTATCTATTTAGATTATATTCTGTACATATTCAACATTAGGTAAATGGAAATACACAGGTGAACACAAATTTTTGTTGTAAGGATGAAATTAGATAATGAAAAGTAATTCAAAGACATCTAATGCAACATATTTTCAAAATCCCAGGACTGTGTTGCCAATTCGACGGTGGTCTGAACCCAGCAGTTGCTCTGTGGGAGAAAGAGTAATCTCCTGTGTGATTTACTGCCTCTGAAAACTTAACAAGGGTCAGCTATGTGTCAGTTCTAACTCCACGGCACATAACATTTTTATAATAGAATGGGGTTTAACTAACTCGCAAAGAAAAATGAGGTTATAACTTCTCAACAGTATTTACTTACTCAATATGAAAATTTTTAAAAATATATAAAAAATCAGATACTTATTTCCTTCCATTCCTATTTTCTTCAAAACAATACCACTGTTTTATCTTATTCTTTAACTTTCACCGTCAGTGCTTTACTATTTCTAAGTATCTATATTTATTGACAGAAAATTCAATCACTTCTTTGTTCATATTTATTAGCTTTATTTTCCTCATCTTTTTTTTCTTAGATCTAGACTAATTCTTTATGTAATGTTGCCACATTTCAGTAAATAACTGCTATACATTAACTTCTTACCAGCACATCATGAACCAAAGCTTGATATGTCCAAGTATGATGTAAAGGAGTTGCCAAATCTATGTTTCTGTCAACAAGGACTAATAAAGGTCTTTGGAAACTGTAAATATATTTCAAAAATAAAAACAGATTATATAACTATTTATACAAGTATGTATATATATATATATCTCTCTCTGAAATTATCTAATACTTTCCACTATGCTATTTTGATATAACAACATTAAAACTACCTAATAATTGGTTTCTTTAAAAAACTCTAGTAAAGTCAAGCAAAGAAATGCTTTGGTCTACTTAGCCTACTTTGTGTGCAATACTAGATTATAAATCATACTTAGAGAACTTCCACAGAAGAAATGTGTACAAATATTTTTGCAGTTATCCAGATAAGTTATGTCTACTCCAAGATGAATCATTGTCAGCACAAAGGAAAACATAATTGTATATGTTTGATAGCTTCATAAACTATAAATGACAGCTTGTTGCTGTTAACACAAATGTAAAAAAACCAGAATCTAAGAGTTTCAAAAAAACTTTCATTGTATTATTACAAAAACTAGACCATCAGAGCAAAATCGTACCTAATTAGACATAATTATTTATTTAATAAATAAGAAAATGGTATTTCTGGAAACAACCTAAATGCCCATCAACAAACGAATGGGTAGAGAAGCTGTGGTATGTTCGCACAATTGAATACTATGCTGCATTGAAAAACAAGGAACTCATGCAGTATTATTCAAAATGGGTGAACCTGGAGGACATTATGCTGAGTGCGGTATCTCAGTC